>NC_067113.1:14579496-15222829 GCF_021347895.1 Acanthochromis polyacanthus | reverse complement strand
ATATAAATGTCTCTGCCACACATTTTACTTCCAAAAATCTGTTACTCTTCTGGCTGTTTAAGGTTTTTTAACGTCTCTGCACAATTCGGCAAGAGTGTGCTCAGTAAGCTCATAATAGATATAATTATGTCACCAGAAGTGGGAATTTTAGGTAGGTCTTCGCTGAGGGTGGGGCGAGGGTGCTGAACATTTAGCCAGCAGGTGTCACTGTTCATCTGCAGCACCTCCTCCCTGAGTGGCAGTCAAAAAAAAAAATCAGGCTGAGGGCTCTCAGATAGCATCAGAGCTCCTGATAAAGTATCAGGTGTCTGTCTCAAAATCTGACCGGTCTGTGAAATCCATACTTAAACCCTGCAGGTATGTTGCTACACTGTGAACGAACCAAGGCCTCCCCATAATTCAATTCATAATTCAATGGCATGTGGCGAGTGGAAAGACACAAACACGCAGTTACAGAGAGTCTGCCGCCTCCACTCAAAAGCAGATGTACAAACAATAAATCTAGCAAAAACATGTCTCTGGAGATGAAAGTTGGCCATTCATCAGACTGAGCATTGAGGTCACTTTGGTCTTGTCACCCCTCTAATCACATGGTTGATCACGTTTTTCCACCATGTTGTGTTACTGTTTTTAAAAGCAAACACCATTTTTACAACTCACTAGAAAATTCAAAGGAAGAACACAGATGGAGAGTTCTTAACAATTTCTTCCTGTTAATGCCGAACTATTCCTGGAAATACTTGGCTGTAAACACTCCAGGAGCAAACTGATTCAGTCTTCCCAACATTTCTGGAGCTGTTATGTCATTTGGTTTCATCTGAATTTAACTTGACTGCATTTTATTGCACACAATAAAATTAATTGCATTTAGCGCTCCTCTACCAACTGCTGGGAACCCCAACGCTTTAAAACTCCATCATAAAAATTACAATGAAATGCAACTAAATTCTTGTCAGGTGACATATATGAAAACCACACCGGAGATAACAATGGGCAGTCTGAAGTGTTAATTTCATTGCAACAGAAGTTAAACTCTGGAGAAGGAGAACAATGGAGGAGGCTTTCTGCATACTCAACTTTTTTCCACTGTACATTGACTCTGTCTGTATCTTGAGTCTTTCATCGAAAAGATAGATCACTGAAACAGCAGGGAACGCCTCTTTAATAGTTAACTGCTGACACAATGTTCACACAAAGACTCATGGATTTTTTTTATGCTTTATGAAACCATTAGATCCTAAATGATGATTGCGGACTAATTCGGAAAGACTGTTGTTCTGGAGCTGACTTGCTTCCAGATGTGATCACCTGGTTTTTGCATGAATCATTCTCATCATTACTTGGACCCCCGGCGGGGAGCGTTGTGGACTATGTTTATATGCAAAAAGTTCCAGTCACACACAGCCTTTTGATCTCACACTGCTGCCGTGCAGTTATCCATAGTTTCCTATCAGAATGCTTCAAGTTGCTTCTGGGAGAAATTGGCTTTTACCATTAGTTGTCCGTCATTCAAGGATTTTTTTTATCAAGCTGTTTCCTAATCCTCTGGTATCTGGGGGTTTTGTTGTATAAAGTTATGGTGCATTGCTCTGTGTGTTGTGTAAAAGTGGGTGGACAGTTGAGTGTCTCTCTCATCTTTTGCAAAAACCACAGGCCACATGAAGCTGAGTGTCCCTGAAATACATCTGGGGCATCTGGATGCTGCAGGACACACTCACAGATACACTCATTCGTGCACAACCAGGGCTTCATACCTACATACAGAGATGCTTGTGCATTGATATTTCTGACAAAGTTCCAGTAAAATGTCTCATTAAAACATCTGGATCTTTTCTTTGAATCCTCTGCATGATATTCATGTTAGATTTACTTTTCAATCTCAAAACACAAACTTGGGGATGCAGTCTTGTTCAAGTGAAATCCTTCACTCCAGATTCCCAACATACCTACAGGCTCATGTGACTGAAGCTTGACTAAACCCCTCCAAATTATCCCATGATAAGTATAAAGACCTCTAATGGCTCTTAATTGGTCATCTCTTTGAGCAGGAGGCACGCCGGAGGGCTGACCAGCATGCCATCGAGTTTCAAGATAGCATGCCTGCACATGAGTGAAAATTGGAGTGTCAGTTCATGTTTGTGCACAGCTACAGCATTCAATTCATTTTGTTCAAATTCTAATACTGTCATTGCTGCGTTTTCAGATTTATTTCCTGCTCTTTGGGTGGTAAACAAGACCAAAAGGGCCTAATTCATCCCTGGTAAACAACCCTGAGGCTGAGAATAAGAGGCAACATGGCAATTAGAATGTCATTAAATAATCAAATGTTTGATGCTGTAACGTTTTCCAGAAGTCTGCAGAGAAAGAGAGTTCCATTTTTTTCGTCCCTTTTCCCACAGAGAGTGAAGGAAAAGTAAAAATTTATTCTGGATGGTCTTTCTGTAACCTGTCAAACAAATAGAGTAAGACCAGTAGTCATGTGTATACCATTTCCTAAGGCAGCATGTCATTGTTTAGTCACGTGGAGTTGGTATACAGCCACAATGCCCTCTCAGTGTAGAGTTATGATACAAATAACCAAACACCAGTGCTACAGTATTCTGTTTAACGCCCACTAGTTACCAAACGCTATAATAATGGCCAAAGGGAAACCCCGACTCTCAGCGTTCCCTCTTTACTGGCTTCTATATAGGGGACATCAATCCATACAAGCGACCAAACCAAAGGGGATCTGTGGCCATCCAGCTCTTAGTTGTGGCGGTGGAAGGGGTTTTAATGGATCCCTCATCCACCGAGCAAAGACAAACCCTGAAATTTGCACCATGTATGCCTCTCTCTTTCTGTCTGCCCAGCAATTTTGTTAACTGTTGCAGATGCTTGGAGGGCAGCGGACCAGAATCCATGTGGCCTGCAGCCGCCCCCGCCTGCAAAATAACATTCTTTAACTTTCGGTTGGAGGGAAAGAAGCTGTTCCTATAGGCTGGTACTTGGATCTACTTTTGCATGTTCATTCATCAGGATCGTGGTTTGGATGGAGCACATGGAAGCCGATCCGTGGTATCTCAGAAAGACGACTTCACACTGGAGTCAGGGGATTCGGGCCATACATGAGGTTTGGCTTCCTCGCACGAGATTTTCCGTTGCTCTGGACACGGCAGGTCCAGCTGCTCCTTTGCATGCTTTGTATAGGCAGCACCTTCCCACATAAAAGTCGAGCTCATTTTCACAAAATCATGCATCCCCCCGGAGTTTAACAGCCACAATCAAATGTTTATTTGGGGTCACGTTACACTGCCAAGGCGAACCTCAAGGTTTAAATTTAGCTACTCACGCTATTTAAAGATAATTGGGAGTTTGATAGAACAATAGATGGTGTGTGCGCTATGCTCATCATCTAATGCTATTTGTGGTGCTGAGGTTTTCACATAATTACTACCAAAGTGCTAAAGAACTGACTTTTGAGATGAAATAACTGAATCAACAGATTCTTTACAGATGCTATAACCAATCGTTTTATATCATCTGTATATCTCATGTGCACTGTCTGACCCACACAAATTATCACCCAATTCTACAATTTTCCTCCAGTCTGCGGAGCATTTTATGATTGTGCATCTTATTATTTGATTTTATGGCTTACAGCTTTACGATTTTGAATCCTCAAGCTCTCATAGTGCCGTTTTTGGCGACAGCAGATGGCTGTTTAACAAAAAAAGCTTTGATAACCCAACTGTACGCTACCTGCCATGCAACAAAGAGCAGAGCTGGCGACCCTGCAGCAAGAGAACATAGATGAAAGTTATCTTAGGTTTAGGAAAACACCCACCTGACCGCCTGCCCAGCTAACACATCCAGCAGTAAAGACTGCTACCCGAGACAGAACCTCCACAATGAATCTCCAACATCATGGCATCCCAGACACATCCGCTTTCATCTTTACATCCTATATTCTTCCACATCATCCATCACTACCTTTCCTCATTAAACCTCTAACCTCACTCTGTTGTGGTGTGGTCCTTTGCTAGTGAACATAGTTATTAGCTGCTAAAGAGTCAGATATTTTCATTAGGAGCTGGTGGAACGCAATACATTCATCATGTGGTAAGTAAAAAGTAATGTCAGTTATTGCCAAAAAAAGTTAGAACAAAATAAAACTTGCATTAACTACAAAAACACTGAAAACTAGTGATATGCGTGAAATATAACACTGTAAAAATTCAAAATCTTACCAAGTATATTTGTCTTGTTTTTAATCTAAATGTCTCATCCCACTTAATTTAAGATAAATTCACTTAACAAGTGACATTTCAGCAAGATGGAGGGCTTGTTTTAAGACAATGCATCTTAAATATCTTGTTAAGTCAAACAATCTTGAAATTATCTTTTTTTAACCCTCGCGTCGTCCTGTGGGTCAAACTGACCCGTTTTAAAGTTTAAAAATGTGGGAAAAACATATATATTTTCAAAATGAAAACTTCTACATTTTCAAAAATTTGGGGGAAGTTTTTGAACATTTTTTGGTGGAAAATCAAGAAATGTTAAAAAAATGTTTCTTTATCTGGAGCCTATCTCAGCGGACTCGGGTGAAGGCAGGGGACACCCTGGACAGGTCACCAGTCTGTCACAGGGCTACATTTACAGACAAACAATCACTCTCACATTCACACCTACGGGCAATTTAGAATAATCAATTAACCTCAGCATATTTTTGGACTGTGGGAGGAAGCCGGAGTACCCGGAAAAAACCCACGTATGCACAGGGAGAACATACAAATTCCATGCAGAAAGATCCCAGGCCCAGGCTGGGATTTGTACCGGGATTTTTCTTGCTGCAAGGCGAAAGTGCTAACCACTACGGCACTGTGCAGCACACAAATTTGGAGATTATTTTTTAAATAAAACTTTGAAGGGAAACTTTTAAGGAATTTTCTTCCTGAAGAGTTTGCTAATTTTTTTTTAAAAATTTGGGAATTTTTTGCAGATTTTTTTCAGACAAGGAAACAATATTTTTTTGTGCCATAAATGACGACAACAGGAGGGTTAACACACCTAAGCTTGATAATCCTGGTAAAATATATCTTAAAATAAGTTTTCAGCTAATTTTAAGATCTCAATATTCTAAATATCATATCTTATTCCAAGAAACCTTACCAGGGCATTTTTCACTTGTTCTGTTGGCAGATTTTTCACTTATTTCAAAGTAAAAGTTCCTTGAAATAAGTTTTTTTTCTTGTTTTGAGAGAGGCATTTTTTTCCAGTGAACTAAGTTGTGTACAACTTCTTGTAGACTGCCGTTCCCTGAAAGACCATGTGAAGAGATGTATGGGAATGAAAACTAGTCTTATATCAACATGTGTCCTTTGATGTCAGGAAGCTTAATGGTGCTAATGATCTACACAATCCAGCTTTGCCATAAACTCTTAAAGTGGGATTAATGGAGCAACAATCATTCAAAGGGCGCCCCATGTTCATTTAATCATAATCACTCTGCGGCCGGGTTCTAAATGTTTAAGATTTTTGATTGACCGACTTCAGCTTTCCATTTCCTCGCCTTCGTCAAACGATGGGGCGCCTTGCTCCTGTATATACACCAACACAATGGAGCTAATGTAGGGACTGCAGGGGTGGATACCCACAGACACATTATTGGCAAGTATTTCTCAAGTTCTCCAGAAATATTTGAGAAGATTTATAACTTGCTATAGAAAATAAACTATGTTGTGGTGGTGGTTCTTTGTGCAACTGATAGGGGCATGTGACTTCAAGGCCTTGTTCTATTCAGTTACAATCAAGGCCTTGTTCTATTCAGTTACAATCAATTACTGTTTCACAATGGTGGGACATGTAGCTGTCTCTACAGCTAGCAGGCCTTTTCATGAATAAAGTGCATTGTTATTGATCAGCGTTGTGGTTTTAATTAATATTATCACACATGGGAATAACATCTTTATTCTCAGTCGAGGGTGGTGGCATTGATAGAGCTTTTAAATTGCAAATAAAGCATATTTAAATCTGGCTTGCCATAGGGACAAACAATTGTAAGTGTTTACTCTAAAGAACAATAAACTGTATTTATTCTAATCGGTCCCATCTGGGCGCATGGCTGGGTAAAAATCAACTGTGGGAATATGAGCAAAATGAGTGGATTAAGTGCAATCACTCTGCAGATGATACAGCTGTCATGTTGCAATCCGAGACATTAAGAAGTTTGATTTCTATAAGCTCTGAGCTGAAATGCATCAAATGTTTGGAGCTGTTGAAGTCGAACCTGCCAATCAAAGCCATGACGTGAGGATCCATCTCTCATCCACTCACACAAGGGCGTCAGTTTGTTTTTAAAAGTGGGGGGGACGGAGACCACAGCACTTTGAGAAAATGTCGAAGAACGGCGGAAAAGTGTCACAAGATAGACTCGAACTCAAAACCACCGCACCAGAGGAAGAGGCATAAACTGTTGCGCTATCGGTTCATGCGGGTTGATGTGTCTGTGGGCCGGTATAGTACTAATTCTCCCGCGCCGAAATTTTGTCCCTGTAAGCCTCTGGTCGGAGCTTCCACGTGGCACAGGCGCAAATTTAGCATCTGCGCGTTTTTTTTTTTTTTTTTTAACCTCACGAAGGTGTGCTGCGTGTCTGTGCAACTCTCGGCCGAGTGCGGATGGTGCGTTGAGGAGCGTCGGAATTTTCTATACTACTGAAAATAACTGGGTTTACAACGGCTTACATGTGAAGAATTTGAATGTGTTGGAGACAAAATGACCCCTGACAAAAAGTGGGGGGGACACGTCCCCACCGTCCCCCCCTAAACTGACGCCTATGCACTCACATGTGGCAAGACACAAACAGAACATCACAGGCTTTGACGGAAGACCAAAAAAATCATTTTAAGAGCAACAGATGATTTGTAATTTGGGCATGGGATCCTTTAAATGTCATCAAGTGAAATTTGAATAAAAAAACAGTTTGCTTTCAAAAACAATCTCAAATAAACAACTTATGAATCTGATTTTCTTCTAATTGATTGTCTAAAGAGCTCAAATTGATTCCCTCTTTATGTCTGCAGACACACAGCACAACTCCCAGTGGTTGGAGTCCATTTTACAGACCAGATGTGAAGCACTTGCAACGCTTTTATTGTGTGACAGGACCATTTGGATTGCATTGAAAAGAGTCACTTGAGGCGAGTATTTATGGGAAGACGGTACAACAATTGTCAGCTCAAATATCTCTGCTGCTATTTCCCAATAATTTGCATTCAGATATTCACAGCTGCTGACAGCAAAGCAGAGACCGATGGCGTGGCTGGAGAGAAAACTTGTTTCTTGTTCCGGAACAGAAACTAAGGGGAAAGTTTCTGTTCTGATTTTGTTTGCAGAAAAGCCACCGTGAGACATATGCACCATGTATCAAAAAAATATATTCCTGCACAGTGGCAGGATTTGGTTGAACATGCTTTTGATCCAGTATGTCAAAACACGTCCATCTCCTCTGCAGTCTGGTTCACCGTCTGACGCCGCAGCTTCAAATGTTTTGCCCGATGTCAGGTCTTCCTCTGTTTGACATGTAGAGTAAGCAACTCAGCTCATTCTGCTGTTACAGGAGAAGCAGTGAGTAATCCATTTCATGTTATTTTAAATCAATCAAAACGAGGCATTTCCTAAACATTTCAAGTCAAATTGGTTGCAGCAGAAAAGAATATTGCTGTAAACGTTGAATGATAAGCAGAACGAAAACAAATGGATTAGGTTACACAAGCAATTCATTAAAATTAGCATGCCAGGTCCCGCCTAAGTTTTTAATAATTACTTGCTAGTGTCAAAGCATTGACTAAATCACACTATACCATTAAAAATGAATTTCTCATAGTAATCAGAGCTGTAGTTTTATTTGTTTAAGTACCAAAGTGCAACAAATTGCATACACGTACATGATGGGAGACTTTGGCCGATCCCAGCCCTTTTCAGACCAAATGAGACGATACAAAAGAGCAAAAAAAGGCCAAACTGGAGGCAGGACATGGTTATACAGAGAGTGGGGTTTGAGTCCTGTGTGAAGCCAAGAAATCAAACTGAATGGCTCGACCTTTTTAGCATTTTGAAGCACGTGCATGCTCATGCTTGTCGGGTGGGGCAGTCTTTGGCTACAAGGGGGAGAGCTTTTCCAGATTTCCACCTTTGCTTTTTTTCAGACTTCTGCCTATTGCAGCTTTAAGCAATATAAAGGAATTAACAAGTAGTTTGTGTTTTGAAGGATTTCATTTACTTCTACTGAGCAAATTAAGCCAGATTCAAAACATCCTGTCTGAGGTAAAGCTGCAGTGCAGGTCAAGCTCATCTAATAGGCTAAGCTATGAGAAAGTAGCAAAACAAGCTGTCATTTCCTGCAGGCACTGAGGATGCAGCACAAGCTGTACATGTTTAACAGGCTCACTTTGTAATGATTCTTTCCAAACGTTTCACAAATAAAGAAACTGCCAGAAGAGTGAATGATGAATGAAAGGATGCTGTGCTGCCTTTTAATCTTTACTAGTTAATGGTTTATAAATATAAATAAAATAATTCATTGGTGTCACTGAAAGGCTATAAATAATAATAATAAAAAAGCAGCTACTGGCAATTTTTAAGGTGGAATGTTTCCTTGTATGCCACTAAATGCACGAGTTGAAATTGTGATTCAACCAATACACATTAAGATAAATGGCATTTCTTGTAATGGCGCTCTTGAAAGACTTATACTTTATTCATGATTAGATCATCCACTGCTAAAGAAAACAAACTTGAATTTCAGCTGGGTTATCCATCCATCATCTAATACACTTTCTTCTATTCAGACTTCCTTCTCCCAGCAATATATTCCATTTTCTCATGGGGTGTTCCAAGGCATTCCCAGGCCAGATGTATAGCATAATCCCTCCTGCAAGTTCTCCATCTACCCTGGGGACACAGGAAAATCCTGCAAAGGAAGATGCCTGGGTAGCAGCCTAATCAGATGCTTACACTGCCTTAGTTGGCTCCTTTTGAGAAAAAGTAGCAGCAACTACACATTACTCTCCTCAATCCATGTCTAAGGTTGTGCCCAACTTCTCCAATGACAGAAACCCCATTTTGGTCCCTTGTATCCACAGTCCTATGCTTTTGGTCACTACTCAGAGCTCATAGGCAAAGGTCGGAAAGTTGATCGATGAGTAAATTAGGAGCTTCGCCTTCTGGCTCAGCTCAATCTTCAATGTGATGGCCTGGCACAATATACATTACAGCTCTGGTATGACATGGTGCACTCAGAGGGGATTCCACACCAATCAATCTGTCCATCTCAAGCTCCATTTTCCCCATCACTCTTGGACAAGATTCCAAGATACTTAAGCTTCTTTTCTTTGGGCAGCAACTCACCCTCAACCCAGAGGCAGAACTCCACTGCTTTCCAGTAGAGAACATGCCTTTGGAGGTGCTGACTGTCATCCTGGTGATTCACACTTGGCAAACCACCCCAGTGTATGATGAAGGTCAGGGTGTGATAAAGTTAACAGAACCACATCATCTGCAAAAAGCAGTGACGCAACTAAGGTTTCTAAACATGGACATCCTCCTTATCCTGGCTGCACCCTGAGGTCCTGTCTATGACAAACTATTTCACAGGAAAGGTGCAGCCTTAGCGGATTCCAACACCCACTAAACACTTATTCAGATGGAAGTGGATTATGCAAACGTCTAATACTGTATTTCCTCATTTGGAGAAAAATGTGATGGAGCATTGTCTTGTGCATTCTGTGCACCCTGTGGTAGTGGTTGCTATCTGAGAATCAGCTATACACAGACAATCACAAAATCTCAAGAAGAAGCATAAAATCAAAAAAAAATTTTTTAGCGAGAATATACAAAACTCAACTATTAGTACTGTCTAAAAGCATTTATTACTATTTTCATAATTGCACACATGTGTGATCATGTTCAAGCAGCTTAAACACAGTCAGCAGATGTTGAATGGGATCCTGTAACACAGAAAACATGGTTCCACTTCAGCCTCGTTGGTGGCCTCGTCCAATCTGTTTTGGTCACGGCTCCACAAGAAACGTACGGAGGAACTGTCAACAGTGTAGAATCACTCGGCTGCGCATTCAGTTGTAGCACTTGGTCAAACAGTGGAATCTTGTTGTTTCAGGTGCTTGTTTCTCCTGATCTGTTTGCTCTTTGGTTGCTTTCTGGTGTGATCCATGGCTGTTTACACACAGACACAAAAAGGGCCTCTTGCATTAATGCAGGACTTGTTTATCATAAATCAATGACTTGCAGGTTTCACAGCATCGGATGCGACATTTGAAACCTCTGTAGTGGACGCTTCACATCTGCCTCTGTGCCTCGGTGTCCGACCTCAGCTAGGAACCTTCTCCTTAATTATAAACCCAGAGCAGCTTGTTGTTGATCGTGGAAGAGGAAATGCAACCTTTGCAGTTCTCCAGTGTTCTGCTTTATCTTGATGGGATCGCAACTGTCAGTTGTCATTATGCTGAGACTGAAAATGAAAATTCATCTGCACCTAATTACACTGATGAGACATTTGTGTTTCAAAAATTAAAAACTGCCTCATGTAGAAAATGGTGAGCAGATTTAACCACAATTGGTTATTTTGATATTTATTTGGGCTGACCTCATTAGAAAGATGAAATTTGACATGAATTCAAAAGAAATGTGCTCATTATTCACAGTTTTCACACCACCCAGAGTCATTTATTTAGTTACTGGCAATTCATTATTGTAATTGTACACGTGTTTAATTAGTTCCATTTATCTAGTGCACAAATGCTCCAGTAACTCATGTTGCATGTCTCCCTCTGTTTGCTACAGCTGTACGGATGTATTGAATAATGTATTTTTAACCATCCAGATGTGACTGTTTAAAACCCATCTGGACCGAGATCCACATCAGCATGTCCATTCAGTAAATACCGTACAGGAAGTTCAGGTACACAGCCTTTCACGGTATTCTGTCTCCTGTCGTGCTAAAAATAATACCCATGGAAGTCTGTGCAGCACAGGAACAGATGGAGAGCAATCCAGTTAACGCAACATGGCATGAAGATATTTATTGAATTATTGGGCTTTTGAAGCACTAGTTTATGCTGGGCAACTTGGCCGCAGGGACATTTAGCAAGTTCACCATTTGGAGCGTCGGCTACACAGTTCATGCCATTCATTCACTGAACTACGTGTGAACTTGAAAAACATTCAAACGCTGCAGATGCTCTCCACATGCAAATCTCACAAAAAACAATTAATCATTCTTTATTATTCTTACACTGATCCAGATATAATTTCCTCTCAGTCCTCAGTTGTTTTTGTCATTTTTAGTAAGATGAAGATATGGAACTCAGAAAGATCAAAAGATGCAAAACTTTAGAAGAAGGGCATAGTGGCATATTTTCTTCATATGAACAGGAGAGACACTTTTCTACAATTAGATTGCATATAAATACAGGCATAGCAAGGTGTAACGTCACCCTTTAGTTTATGTCAGAAGTGCCGAATAAGATTTACAAATGGGCAACCATTAGCTACAGATATCATAATCTAGCATCCATATTGAACTTACTTAAATATTGAGGGTCTTGAGTAGAGCTAGCCTAGCTGCGCTAGACCCATGCTCTGAAGACGCAAGGGTCTAGGCACACTCGACAGGGAGGGAGGCGGGCTAAAAGGTTGTCTATCAAATCACTCTGCAGCAATTGGGTAGGTATACAACCAATCAGCGCAACGAATAGGCTCCTAGAGCGCCGGAAATCAGAGGATGCGGTAGTTCGGTGAAGCCTTATTTATACAGTCAGTGGGTGAAGCTCAAGTATATTACAGACATGTTAACAGAAAGATTATTCAGAGTCGGTGCTAATGGAGCTCAACGACTGTTGTTTGTTGTCGACCCTGGCAGAGAATTAAATTCGTTGCCGTGGGTTGTCTAGCGCAGCTAGGCTAGTTGTTTCCGGTTTCTGTCAGAATCGTCGCGCCTCTGTCGTCACTTAGTTACGCCCGCCTTCTGACTCTACACTTCATGGTGATTGGTCCGGCCAGTTTTAGGAGCATCCAACCTCGAGCCTGATGGAGGGTAACTAGACCCACCCTGGCAGAGAATTAAATTTGTTGCCGTGGGTTGTCTAGCGCGGCTTGGCTAGAGTAGAGCTGTTGTCTGAATGAAATGTCAGTCAGTTCTCAATCAGTGGCAATTCAGCAGAAATCTCAGCCTTTTACAATCATTCAACTCTTATTGACAGAGCAGAAGTTTCCAAAATGACCACCAGCAACCTCAGAGGTCTTAAAGTTAGTGGCTGAGACTAGAATGACCCACTGAGAAACGTATCGACTTAGGGTTTCTAGAGAGAAGATGACAGTTTTTAAATTGGTGTCAGCTGGAGCCAGTGGCTACAACCTTAAGCCATGAAAGCAAGAGGGCAGTCATTGAGATAGAAGCAAAATGTTTCATATCTGCTCTACTTATGTGTAATTTACACCTTTTATAAAAGTGATGTGCCATTGCGGGATACTTGCATAGTAGTAATGAATGTAAAATGTAATTATCATTAGTTATACATTCCAATAAATGAATTAACATAAATAAATATTTTTAAAAGAAAGCAGAATTGCAACTGTGAGTAGTTGACAGTGTTCAATCAGCACAAGAATGGAAATGATAGTAGCAATAGAATTACTACCTGAGTTTTGATATATTTTGATATTGTCTTTATACAGGTCTGTTACACTGTTCACACTTGAACTTGTTTGATAGCACCAATCCAAGCTGTTTTCTCCTGATTAAATCCTTGCGTGTGTTGCATCTACTCTCACATGTCACTTTGGACAAAAACGTCTGCCAAATGAAATTACAGAATTGTTACATTTCCTCAAAAGACACTTAAACTCAGTATTCCCAAAGGAAGTCAGCTGATGGTGCTGAACATTCTGAGCCACCCTCCCCAACACTGAGATACAAGGCAAAAGCCTCTCTTTATGTATTCTTCCAGCCAGGCTGATCACCAGCAGCCCACAGCTGAGATCTACCTGATGAGTAGGGTGAGATGTCATCTGGCGTTTGTTCAGGAAAAAAACAAAATGTTTTGTATCAATCCATAACAGGCCCTTATACCAGTTATGTGTATCACCAGGGTAGAAAAACTCCTCCTGCCACCTCCTGTTTAATATTAAAGCTGAGATTCAGTGGCATTTCCCTTTAAAGCCTGCGGGTAAGCCATTAATCAATCCATAACTATGTCGAAGAAAAACAAACACTATGTCCTGCCATGAATCTTCAGGGCACGGAAGCCACACTGACTGCACAATGCAGATTTATGGAGTAATTAATGCCTGGAGAATTTCTCAAAATGGAAATGCATGAAGTGTGTGGCTGTGTTCTAGTCTGGATTCATGTCCTTGGCTAGAGAGGTCAGTACTTCCCTGTTATTATTAACCACAGCCGTTGATAACTTCAAAGTGGAAAAAAAAACTGGCAATATTTCATATTCCTCTTAATGTGAAGCAAAGAACAAAACAAACAATGAACTGATGCCACTAACAAATATTATTTGTGTAGCCAGAGCCTGATAGAATGTATTTGTCAGTGAAATTCACCTCCACTGTTGTCTAAAGTTTAGTAAAACACATTAATCAATCACATCTTCATTGCAATGAATGCACACACTGTAGTTTACATGTTTTTTTTTAAGTTAACACCACAAATAACCTCAAACTGTTGTAAATCTTCACTTGAGCACCAAATGTGTATTATTCCGCAGCTGAAAATAGTCCCGAACAAATACTCTTTCCGTTCCAGTTTAAATATTATTTGAAAAAAATAACAATGACAAATTGTTTTTTGAGAATTTCATGTTGCAGTTAATGACTGTTTAAATAATTAATACATAAATATGTAATTGGGGCCCATTTTTAAAGGCTTTTATCTGCAGTTGGAACAAAAGGACTGGGGCCAGTGACAGGCAAGGAAAGTCGGAAAGTATTCAGAGATTAATAATCACATTATTGTTTTTGAGTTGCTGACAGTAAGAAAAACACAGAATAATACCACTTTTTCTTTTGTAGAATAAAATTTGATATTCATTTATTGCAACTTTGCTAATTTCCAACTTAAACTTTTCAAGCAAAGGTCTAGTTAGTAATTCTCCATGACAGCTAAGAAAACATATCAGGTCAAAGGAAGTCTTTATTTTTCCTGAAATCTGCCATTACTTTGTATGCGATGCATATCAAATGAGGAAAAGTGTTGGATGGCCTCTAAAGAAGAAAGCATATTATATTAAACTGAGATCTGTGGCCTTGAAAGGAAAGACGGTACCAAGTGTGTTGCTGAAAGGTTTATACAGCCAGAAATTTGGAGCCTATCTTAATGCTATTGCATAACATTTTGAGTCATTCCAGACCAGACTGAGAATATGGGAATTTTGGATGACATAACAGTGCCATCTAAAGTTATTTATGACGGTTTTCGTTGGACAAATATTATGTGAGAGTCATTTGGATAGTAATGAACCTGTCACAGAGAGGGAAAATCATTTTCATTTCTTAAAAAGAATGTGGGCCTTCATGACTGTTTAAAAACGACTTCTCACCTCAGATCAGTCTGGGGGATAGATCACAAGAGGTGCCCAAATCCTGACACTAGTACAGTCACCAGTGTTCCATAGGTGAAGTAACAGCAACCTCATTCACAGCCGCAATCACACATTGTCTGAGTGTCTTCATGCATTTTTGAAGAATTTTCCACTAGACAGCATCTAGAAAGTCTAGTAAAAGGCCCAAACTATGACCTGTCTGTTGCTGTTACGCCATTTCCAGGATCCTCTTTGGAACTATAAATTACAGTTGACTTCTGCAGCGCAAAAGTTGATAAGTGGCCTTGTTGAAAAGGTATTATCCACTAATGTCTTTAGTTATGGATCGGTTTAAGTAAAGTAAAACACAGATGTGAAAAATACAGATTTGAAAAATCCAGTTCAACTTTTACATAAGATGAAATAAACTGAAGCACAGTTTCAGTCAAACTAAATGCCAGAAATTGTCCTAGCACCTACCATTGCTCCATTTGGAATATAGCTTTAAATTTCTCTGTTACTTACTATAAAACACACAGAGAAGATTCACACAATCTGTTCCCTGACACAGACATTTCAACGTGAATCTATTTTCCCAGAGTGTTTCACATTGCTTCCTTTAAGATCCTATTGTGGCTGCTCATTATTATTCAGGGATTGCAGGTCTATAACAAATGTACAGAATGGTATGCAAGGTCAAAAATATAGAATTTTTATATTTCCTTTTTGGTTAATGTCCTGTTCTTTGATGCTTTTATTCACTCCAGTACTCTGCAGCAGACAAAGTGAAGATTGCCAGAGAGTGTGATTCCACTGTAATGTCCAAAGCTTGTCAAGATTAGAATCCAAGGATTTTATTTCTGAAGGAGGAAGCTCATTCAGTGTAAATAATGCTTTGCTAAAGTTGTGCTTTCTTTCTTGTATGCACATTGTTCTTTGGGAAGGTAATCCTCTGTTGAAATATAATTTATAACTTATAAAACCTATAAAGGGTAACTTATAAAAATCATCCACAATATACAAAAAGAAGTCATATTAACAGACGCTATGCTTAGTCTTCAAGTAAGTTTTAAAGAAACTTTATTCCCTTGTGCTAGAACACCAGTATGTCAGGCCTGAACAAACACCGTCCCTTCACTTTCATTTTGAACCAGAAATGTTGTGTAATTCAGTCACAACAATCCGCCCACATTACTGGAAAATACAGTGAACTCTTTTGATGTTATCTGCAATTATTTCGTCGGAACTTCTCTCATGAGCTCATCAGTGGGCAGCTGTGGCCCACTGATGAGCTCAGGAGTACACATGCAGAACACACACCTGCGCTCAGCACAACATCATTTCGTTTGTGGGTACATCTAGATTAAATGGTCACAGTCTATGGTGCTGTGATTTCTGCCACGATATTTTTCAAGATTTCAGCCGTCGGAAATGATACAACAACTGAGCAGCCTTGGTGGAGTATTGCGCTCTCTGAGTGCTTTCTCGTTCATAATGTGAAAAAAATTGTGAATTTCATGCATAAAGACTTCATAATGCGGTGTGAGAGGTCACTGTCAGCTGAAATACACAAGATTGGGTGAACTCATTGGTTAAGCAGTGAAGACACAACACATGAATGCAAATGCCTTTCAGCATCTGGTTTGATCAACAGGATGCTTAGGAGGCGTTTCCTCTTTAGTCATGACACACAGCTGAAATACAGAAATCATGTCAGGGGCGGGAATGACAAATGTGTGTACATGTAATATATATCTGTCAATCATATGTCACTTTTATATTTGTATGGTCGTCTTTTATTTGTCTCAACTCTTATACACAGCTTGGTCAGAACATTCAGGGAGCCTTCACAGAACACGTGTGCAACACGTGCAACCAGCAGAAACTTAAACTGTGTCATAATAGAGACCTTTCAACTTGAAGTTAGGGGAAGAGGAAGAAGTCACAGGTCAGGAGCAGTGATTGTGTTGTTGTGCCCAAAAACTTGTGCATAATCTTTGCTGTGATTGGCTGATCCAGTTGGAGAAATCACATATGTGGAACATCTGCCCTGCCGCTGATCATGTGGTGCCACAAGACATCATGACACGGCACCATTACTGCTTGTACATGTTGCACACATACTGCATGTCTCACTTTCTTAAATGCCTCTTTTTCTGATTGCTTTAATACTTGTCTTCTTCTAAACTGCAAGTTTAAGTTCAGCATCTCTTATATTGCACCTTTTGCAATATGTGCAAATGTGCCTTTTCATTTCCTTGCAGAGTGTTACAGCTGAAGACCAATCCATTCTCTTGGCTAGAGGCAGGAGATGGGTAGCTTAGCGTAACATAAACACTGTTGAAATGGGGAAACGGCTGCTTGGCTAAGTCTACAGGTAATAAAGCTAAATATCATGTTAAATCTGTTTTGTTTTGTTTTGCTTTCAAACACAACTATAAAAATCTGGATGACTTGCCAAGAAATGCTTCTGCCAAGAGACGGCACAAGTGTGGTAACAATCTTCTTATCTAAATATAGGCATAAAGGCAAGTAAGTATATTTGTAGAAAGGCTGAACTCCGCTTTCAGTGGCGAAGTTGAGAAATAGAAAGTGTTCATTTCTTTTTTATGTAGATTTTTTAGTTAGTGGATGTTGCCCTCAGTTTGTTTTAAGATTTTACATGAAACGGACTTGCATATTCAAAGTTGGCAAAAGGGAAAGATAAAGCAGACGCATTTTAATCAAACCATTGTAAAAATGTGTGGGCCACGCTGTTGAACATGAGCTACATATGTACACTGTAATCAGCAAACATCACTGTAATCATTTTTCCGGTGGACTCCCAGCTCGTTTACTCATGCGTCTCAGCTGCAGAGGCAGAGCTGCCTTTGTTGTGGCGGCTTCACATCCTCATATGGACGAGCCGTTAAACTTATAAGATGATTGACAGCCAGCAATCAGAGAAAGCCAAGGGGCCCGTTTGGGAAGCTGATGCCAAAAATAAATGCGTCATGCGCAGCTGAAGGAGAAACAAACGGAAAGTTTTGCAGGAAATGTCACCACACGATAAGCATCTGAAAATTAAAAGCAAAGAAACCAATAATTACATTTAGGCTTTAATTTGAAGTTCTACTTAGTATCACGACCACCACAGAGTGCACCTGTGTGAGAGAGAGAGGAGAGGAGGTACGTTAAGTCCACGTCTGACCTGACATCACTGCCTGATCTGTCCTGATCTGCACTTTCAACCTGCGTCCTCAAAGCAGAATGTCCCCTCTTACACTACGCTCCCAGACTTTTTCTAGCTTCAACTTCAAATAAATCTCTGACATGCACAGCGTCGGCATCCAGAGAAATGAGCAGTAAAACCGGCTGCCTTCACATTCCTCCATCTTGGATTTGACTGCCCGTGACCTTTTAGTGGTTTCCGTGCCAGGACTCCCAGAGGCTGTAAAATGGGAACACATGTCAGAGTTAAGATGGAGGGAATCCCCTCTCTGGAAACACCTTTGCTGCACTGCTCTACCTGTTTCTCCCCCTCAGTGTGGATGCACTACTTTGTTTTTCCTGTAGAGGCTGTAAATGAACACAGCA
The DNA here is from genome assembly GCF_021347895.1 of Acanthochromis polyacanthus. Taxonomy (NCBI): domain Eukaryota; kingdom Metazoa; phylum Chordata; class Actinopteri; family Pomacentridae; genus Acanthochromis; species Acanthochromis polyacanthus. The sequence goes on along the minus strand of NC_067113.1, from coordinate 15,204,667 downwards.
TCTCGTACAGAGCGTGTTTGGACTTGAAAAGAAATGAGAAGATGGCTTTTAGACTGGCAACATCTGCAGAGAGCAGAGATGAAAATTACTCCACTCTTCCTTTTAAGTGCGGTATATTTACAAGCGTTGCATGTCAGCCTTATTGCCTAAAATACCACCATGGTTTTAATTACAGATTTCCTCTTTGTGGTAGCTGTGAGGACAAGCTATTGCTGCAAATGAAAACCATGTTAATGTCATTTAATGACTTCTCAGAAACTGAGGAAAGGTTAAATAAACTTCATAAAACCAATGTAAGCCTCCAGTTTAGATTAAAATCACTGATAAACATGGCAGAGCTGGATCACCAGAGTGGGTCCCGGATCTGTGGGCACGTGGAGGCCCCAAGCTGTCTGTATATCAGTTTATTTGTGGTCATTTTATTATTGCATTTTTTGTTGATATGCACCACAAATGCACAGTTAACAAGATTAAGAGTAAACAGCAGTGCTAGCAGCGTTGGGAGGGTGTATTAAGGCCCAGCAGTGCTTTGAGCTAAAGGGTAACACGTTCACGACACGCTCACGGTAACAAACCAACAGTTTGCACAATGTTTACCAGTTTAGCATTTAATTATAACAATAATTGTAATAATTTTCTTTATATAGCATCTTTCTGAAACAAAGTTTCAAGGTGCTGCACAAAGCAGACATTAAAGTACATGGGCTAAAACCAAATGGAGAAAATGCCAAATAGATTAAAAAAATAATAAGAAGAATAAAATGACCACAGGCAAAGGATGACAAAAACAAGCAGTAGTAAAAAAAGAAAAGAAAAAAGAACAAAGTAAAATAAACAAGAATATAGTAAAATGTCTACAATAAAGCCAATTAAGAGAATGCCTCATTGTAAAAGATACATGCATACAGATATAGACCCACAGTGCACTTTAGTTTAAAATCCACCTCATTATTTATACTGTGACTTTTTTCAAGTTTTCTATTGTTTTTACAAGTTTGTTCTTTACAATGTCCTATTATTTTTGCACAGCCTTGACAAACAGTCACTCTGCACTTCACTGCACACACTGTCTGAGTGTGTGACAAATACAAACTCTTGAATATTTATCTTGGTTTGCAGCAATGTTAAATGCCGACACTGACATTGACAAAGAATTTCATACATGCCACTTTGGGACACGAACGGCAAAGGTTTGATCACGTCTCGTCATAAAATGAGACTCAGGAACAGTCAGAGGGTTCCTGGCAGAGGATCAGGATCACAAGGCGTTAAAGGATCTTAAATGTAAGATGACGGATGGGTGTGTGAGGCTTCAAAAACAAACAATAAAATCTTATAATCGGTTTTAAAACTAACCGGTAACCACTGAAGCCTGGAGATATAATAGAGTGATGTAGTCACTTTTACTGGAGCGAGTTAAAAGCTGAGCAGCAGCATTGTAGATTAACTAAGGCCTGCGCATGTTTCCCTTACTGACAGTGGAGTAGAATCCATTACAGTAATTGCGTCTAAGGTAATGAAAGACCACTTCATATTCTAATAATGAAAGAAAACGATCTGACCTTAGACATCAGCCTGAGCTAAGTGAAACATAACTGTATGACCTTTGCCACCTGAGCCTTAAAAGATAGATAAAATCTATATTATAACTAGAAAAGCACTCAGAACCCAGTATTCCGACAAGGCTGCTCAGTCATATAATTTTTGACAGCTGAAATCTTGAAAGAATTTGTGGCAGAAATCACGGTGACATAGAATGTGACCATTTAACATAGATGTACCCACAAACAAAATGACCTTGCGCTGAGCACAGGCGTGTGTTATACATGTGTACGTTATGTGAGGATACCGAATCGCCTGACCTAAATATGCAGCGGGAATTGATGGGACTCGGAAACAACCCCACAATTTGATCAGCTGTTCCTTGCATCATTTCTGACGGGTAAGTCCCCATAAGTTGGCAGTGGCTGATTTGTAGCAGGATAGTGATAAATCACTTGTAGTCATAGTCACAGTGATGCTGCGCAGCTATCTCACAGTGGTACAGAAATCTCTATCAAATCTGTGGATCCAGACTATGAGCTGCATTACTGCCAGAATTTAATCAGTTGGTCCTTGTGTCATTTCTGACCTTCCCTGAAAATTTCATGTAAATTCGTTGGTCCGTTTTTGAGTAATGTTGCAAACAGACGTACAATCAGATTAATGCCGCTCAAAATCTATACAGAAAGACTAAAGGCGGGTAAGCAGCACAAATGACATGCAAATACAAAATACCAATACGCTAAACAACAACCAAATATAAGTTTGCTAACAGTCTGACTTAGCTGACTGGAGTGGCGAGTGAAGGACTAAGCAGTAATGGCAGAAATAAATGGTCTGGGGTGGAGCAGGAGACGGCATGTGGCATCACGTGGCAGCCCAGATCCAGGGTGGTGAAGGTAGTGGGAGGCCAGGGCATCCAGAGGCTGGGGTGACTGTGGACGGCTTCGGCTTGTGACGAGTGAATCCAGGGCGTGTCGGGGGCAGGTGAGGTCCAGGCTGGATAAACACAAAGCGAACAATTAACAAAGGCGAAAAACCAAGACGAGCTGAGCTAAACAAGAAACACAGCTAACTGTTGCTTGTTCACGGTCCGGCATTGAATGATAAGTGAGGTCTCCTCTTATGGCGAGGGTGGTGATGATCGGCCAATCCCACCTGCTCCCTCCAGGTCAGCTGATTGCAGATGCCGCACACCTGCCGCCTCCTGCTCTAGTTGCACCTACTGATCACTTAGAAATGAGGGAGAAAGTACGGCCACTACTGGGGCTCGCAGCCACGGCCGTGACAGATGATGGTACTTGCGAAAATTTGGCTTCACCAGAAGGACTTACATTGATCCCGAGTTAAACTTGTATGTCTGCAGTATATTTCATGGCAATCCATTCAGTAATTGTTGAGACATTTCACTCAAAATGATAAGTTTAAACTCCTGGGTAAAAATGAAGTTTAAAGGCCTTTAAAGACCATCACTGGGCATTGTTTAAACTCATGTCTGTTAAAAGTCATTTCCCATGAAAATTCCAACCTATAAATAGCTTTGATGTAATTCTACACTTTAACTTTCTCTAGAACTTACAGATCTATGAAGTCCTTACCCTTCACTCATCCCCACTTGCTGCACCAGCTCACCTATGACTTTGCTCAAACACTGTAAAACTACTCCACACTTCACAATGAAAAATTGTAATATAGAAGTAATTCTGCAATACATTTTTGAATCGGCAAATTATTCTAAAGAATAATGATAGAAAAAGCTCCGCCCTGCAAGCTGACAGGATCAGTTTTTTAGGTTTGCAAAACCCTTATAGTCTGAATACATGTTTCTGAGTCCGTCAATGACAAATCGAGTTTCAAGATGGAAACATTCAGCCATGGAGTTATTAATAATATTTCACTCATAATCTGTCTTTTCGCACATAAAGCTGTACTGGACAGTGTAGAGATGCTGCTTGGTGTCTGAGGTGTTTTTGCCACAAGGTTCTCAAATGGGTTCATCAGTGCTGGAGTTAGGCGGTATCACCTAATAACAACGGAATATCCTTCAAATACTCCAGAAATTCATTGTTACCTTCATGTTGCACTTCATCTTAATGAAATGCTCAGATCAAATATGTGTTTCATTTATTAGAATTCCAAAGGAAAAAAACACTAAAGTTGTTTTTTGGCAATGATTTGCTTCAAATAAAAAGTGAGTTAGGGTTTTATGAATTCTGAAAATATTTCAAGCTGTCTCTGGTATGACACAGAAACGTCTTCCATCCCTGCAGAAGGCCGACTGACAACATACAGATCCAGCAATGCAGTAGACACCAGGCGCTCAGGCCTCAGCGGTAATGAGCAACAGCCGTCAAACTCTCTGTTGATCGCCGCTTGTTATATTTGCGCCCAAAGCAGAGCAACACAACTTCTTAGCATCTGAAACACCAGATGGAAAAAGTTCTGTCCTGCATTACCTGTTCAAACTGTGAATAAGGATGAAAGTTGACAAATCGCTGCTTCATTTCCCATCCCTCTGCTCCCTGTTCACACACAAAAATAGACAGCCAAACAGGAAAAAGAGAGAAGAGGAGGGGACTGAGAACATCTGCAACTTTAAAATGTCCACATTAAAATCTGCTGAAAACATTATTCTTCTTTTTTATTTGTTCTCGCAAGCAATGACTCTTAACTTCTTTGAAACATGGAAAATTTACTGACGGAGCTGAGTTGTTGACAAAGTGAATTTGCATGCTTTTTATCAGGCCTTCACACAGTAGAAATGAAGAGATTTTCAGTTTCTTCGTGCACATTTCTTTAAGGAAAGAAGATTCTCTTTGCCCTCCACTCAGCATAAATCTGGCAGCAGCGAAACAAAAATCCACAGGGAGGCTTTTTACCCACGGTTTCTTCTGTGTCTGCAGAGCTGCATGGACCAAGTGATCTCAGGCCGGATGAAAATGTGTGAAAACAGTCAAGGGAGTATGGGGTGCTGTGGTCTGGTCAGGATCAGGTTTGACTGTTGGCTGAATGGTGTTGAGGTGCGCCGGGTGTTTTGATAGGAGGTAAATGACATGATGCCCAAAGCCAGCAGCGGATTATATATCTCACACATCTGTAGAAACTCTTAAAGGGTCTCACGCACCAAGCATTTTGGAAATCCCGAGAGCCCCCGAGCGCTGAGGCCAAGCTAAGCCATCTAGTTGTGCTTTGCTCCTCTTGCTGTGAATATTACATCTAATGTGATCACCTGAGCATCACTTTTTGAGGAATAGCCCTGGAGGATAACTTGAAAAAAAAAACTGTCAGTCTGTTTAAATGCTACATCCTGAGATAAAAACAAAGGTGCAGTATCTGAGTGGTGGAAAGCTTTAAAACACTGAATATTTTCCTGAACATGGTGTCAGAAAGGAAGATGCACCCATTAGCTAGTATTAGGTTCATGTGTTGGAAGAAGCTACTGGAAATAATAGAAGAATGCCAAACCAAAAAACAGGCAGAACAAAGTAAAAATAAAAAAATGCAGCTGTTATTTGTGATGGTAGTGTGGTGTAGATCCATGATGTTTTAATACTTCAAGAGAGAAAAAAAAATTGGAGCAGTTTTCTTTATTTTTCCTCTTTAATCTTTTCTGATTTCCACTAACTTCAGCAGTTAATTCTCTTTAAAGCTCATGTGAATCATATTCTTAGATCCATCTTTTGACTTTTGTTGTAAACAAATTGCAACACAGGCTCTTAATCTTTTCTAAAAAATTTAAAACTGGCACAAACCTGAAAAAAAAACACAAGAAGATATATGGGTTGAACTGAAGCGGCTGTCCTCACTACGCACACAGGTAAGAATAGACCATTCAGAGGATGAGGCTTCAAGCCAGGGAAGCCTTGACATTTCTTTCCTTTTAAGCCACTCTGTTTTCACAATACACACAAAAAAAATTACCTGGGAAGATCATTAAATCTTTTTGTTTACCTTGGAAGACTCTGAGGAACTCTTTCCTACCATTCTGGCAGGGTACATAAACAGGGACTGCCATAGCAGAAAATCCCTTAAATAATATTAGCATACTTCATTCTATCTGTTTACAGTAGCATCAGGGATGAAATTCAGATGGTCAATAAATTTTGGGGGGGAAATATAAACAAAACAAAAGACCAGAGTCAGTGACAGTGCAGGAAACCCTCTGTTGGTACCATCAGAGTGACCTGCAGACTGGAGGCAGAACGAACTGTGGCAACAACTCTGACAAAAAAATATAATTCACTGTTAATGTTCCTGTGATTACTGGTTCTGTATAATGGTTTTAAAACAAAACATGTTTTTAAAATGGCCAAGAATTTGTAATCTTTTACTTTTATTAGTGCGGACAAAATCCGCAAACCAAATATGTTAATGGATCAGTCTGTCAAACGGTGATAGCATCTGACATTCTTTGTGGCGTCTAAACATCTTCTCCTTCTTCCCCTGCAATTTTTTTGCATCTGGTTGGTGGGACTTTCTGCTGATTGAGTGCATTCGCCCACCAGTCTCTGATTAGGCTCCAGCTTAATTTCAAATCCAGTTGAGGTGTTTCCAGTGTTTGCTTGAAGCCTCAAACAAATCTCCTGGAAATACAAGCTTTCCCATAAACCGCAGGATAGAAAAACGGAGGAAAATGTTTCTGCACATGGCTGGCTGGAGTTGGGGAGAGGCTCAGACTGTAATATATACTCCGCTTGGGTGACACTGCCAGAAATCATGAACAACAAAAATATATATTATGTAAGGCTACTGAATGACTGTAGCTAATGCAGTTCATGTAATAATGCTGTGAACAGCACATTCGGTTCACCACTTAACGTGACTGAAGTTATAGTGAGTGCTAAGTGGCAACATAAAGGAGTTAAATATGAAGCCAATGTGGATGTGCAATAAAAAAGATGCAATTCCTCAAATGTCCACTGGAGACTGGCTACAAAAGTGATCCAATCTCCCTAGAACCATATGTTAAAATGTTCAACTTTACACCAAAAGCAAACATGTTTACAGCCTGTACAAGAAACTTTTTTAGTGTCTATAACTAATTTCAGCATTCATGACACCTGTACAATTTCATGTTTTCCATGGAAACTCAGACTTTTATTCATGTGCTAACATAATCACACAAGGGTTTTCTAACCATCAGTTAGCCTTTCAACACCATTAGCTAACACAATGTAGCATTAGCACACAGGAGTGATGGTTGCTGGAAATGTTCCTCTGTACCTCTTTGTAGATATTCCATTAAAAAATCAGCAATTTCCAGCTAGAATAGTCATTTAACACATTAACAATGTTTAGACTGTAGTTCTGATTCATGTAATGTTATCTTCATTGAAAAAAAAATCTTTTTCAAAAATATGGGCATTTCTAAATGACCCCAAACCTTTGAACAGTAGTGCAGGATATGTTTTGATATGTAAAACTCACTAGTATTTATTGTCTTAAGGCTTTAAGTTAGTACAGCATTAAGAGTCTGGACCATTTGTGTGAAAGGTATGTACTATTACATAAGACAGTTTGCATGTATTTTCATACTTAATAGCTGAGTCTGAAAGTCCAGAATTAAAATTACAGTTCAACAAGAAAAACACTCAGAAAGTGTAGTACTACGGCAAGGCTGCTCAGTTGTATGATTTCCGAACGGATAAGGCATAGTTACAGTGATGCCATGGCGCTATCTCGCAATGATACAGAAATCTTTAACAAATCTGTGGATGCAGACTATAAGCCGCATCACTTCTAAAATCCAATCACTTGGTCCTTGTGTCATTTCTGAATTTGCCTGAAAATTTCATGCAAATCCGTTTGCCCTTTCTTGAGTAATGTTGCTAACAGACAGATGGACTGATAAACGTACGTAGATCGTTACATAACTCTGTAGCGTTCCTTGGGGAGTAATAATGTCATTCTGACTAATAATAGTAACACTGTGACTACTCAGAATTTTTGTAATTTGTTCTTCTTTGACAGGGCAATAAAATGGCTTTGCAATAAAATGCGGTGCAATGATATGTTTGAAAACGTAACTGCATCCGTTTCCTCCTCCCTGATGTAGCTTCTGACATAACTACAGATGTACAATGCAGTGTCGACTTGTCACTGCATCTAGTCAAGACATAAATTCAAGTTTGTTTGTTATTTTGAAACATATAATGTTCATTTTTACCACTTAATCCATGAAGTTGAATTTCTGTACGGACCTACATGTCCATCCATCCATCCTCTATACACCGCTTTATCCTCACTAGGGTCGCGGGGGGGCTGGAGACTATCTCAGCTGACTCGGGCGAAGGCAGGGGACACCCTGGACAGGTCGCCAGTCTGTTGCAGGACTACATATTCAGACAAACAATCACACTCACATTCACACCTACGGGCAAATTAGAATAGCCAATTAACCTCAGCATATTTTTGGACTGTGGGAGGAAGGCGGAGAACCCAGAGAAAACCCACGCATGCACAGGGAGAACATGCAAACTCCATGCAGAAAGATCCCCAGGCCGGGATTTGAACCAGGGATCTTCTTGCTGCAAGGCGAAAGTGCTAACCACTATTCCGCTGTGCAGTCTAGACCTACATGTATAAAACTGTATACAATGAGAATTCCTACACTAGCTGCTCCATGAAGCCGTGTCTTCAAAACCTTTCTAATTTTATCCTTTAGTGTCAGTTTTATAGCACTCTAGTTAAACGCTTGCTGGCTAAGTGTAGCTTACCAATACATTCATCATGTATTTTACTGTAGGTATTAATGATGAATATCTCATTTTTGATACATTTATTAACCAAGAAACTACAGAAGATGCTGGCAGCCACTGACCTTACTTTTTAAAAATTACTGCATAACATTATTACAAGGTCAAATGAAAAACGCTAGCAGTGCTCGCTATTCCCCTGTGGACCTTTAAAATGTTTAAAAAATGAAATAAAATAAACAAATAAACAAAGAGCCATCTGCTAACACGAGCTCATAAAATTCCCAGATGTTTCACAGGAGCACTGGGAGTTATTACCATTGAATAGAACTACACAAAAACATTTTCCGCCTGATCCGGCCTCCTAAATCTAAACTGAGTATGTAATCTCAGGAAAATACTCTATTATCATCATTAATATCCATTCAGTGCATGGAGTGTAATGATATGGCCAGATGCAAGACTGAGTGGGAGTAAGAGAGCGGGGATTCTGGTCCGGTGCCCGTTCAGAGAGATCACACAATCCGAGAGAGCAGCATGTTTGTGTGTATTCGGATGTGTGTTTGAGTCCTGGTATATCTGTTGGACTGGACTCTGCTTATGCAGCAAATTGGTTGTGAGAGTTTTCTCAAACCTTGATCTTCCCTCAGTTGGCGTCACACATTCGACCACATCCAGCCTTCTGCTGATGCGTGTCCATGATGAACAGCTCTGGTCAGAGTGGTGGTCAGGAGATGGGCATGGTGTCCTTGCCATGCCACAAAGAGAAATGTGGTGTGTTTAATTTGACTGATTTCCAGTTGAGCAGAGCTGTTAGACAGGTATTTAATGTGAAGCCCATTTACCAGAGTCTACAGGCTATATATAGCTCAGGAGATGGAGCACTGAGCCCACAGCATCCCCTACAGTAATTTATAAAGTCACTGTTTCTCTCTATTGCCAGCTAATTCTGTAAAACTGGCACTTTCGTCCAGATTTCACATCTGCTGTTCAAACATCTATTGTTGGGTAACACTCATGGTAAAATCCCCTGGCAGAAAATTCTACTGGATATTTTATATTGCTGGAATAAACAGTTGGACTGAGAAGCAGAACAAAAATGTGCGCCATGTGCAAAAATTTACACTTCATCAACTAGAAGCAAGGGGGGAAAGACAACCAAACAAAGAACAAATGAGTGCTTACAGTACAGTTATTGTACTAAAGTGGAACGCAACCATCTGAACCAGCCTCAACTGGAGGGAAAATTTAAATTATGTGCAAAGATGAAAGGAGGCTGTGGAAGATAAGAAACAATGACAAGAAGTCCTGCAGATGTGTTTCATTTTGAGTGTTGAGTTCATGCTGGTTCACTGAGTGATACAAAAGCAATGACTCGTTTTAATAGAGGGACTTTTCAAATTCAAGAAAAACTATGGGATTAAAAAGGGGTTTTATTGGTCCCTATATAGCCAAACTGCATTCTCATTTACACTTTGAAAGTAATTTTCTTACTGAAAAGCAAAACAATGCCATAGCAGGAAATGACTTCCACTTTAAAAAAAGTCACGTATTTTGCATTTGAAGGTTCACGATGGGGTGGAAGCATATATTCACAACATGACTTTCACCCAAGAAACTGAGGATTGTGTCCAGTTGTGGACCATTACTATGAGACAAAAGTTTCATTTTGACACATTGTTTGCTTTAGTTTTCACCCACAGTTTGGTCTGGTTCAGGAAAAGGTTATGTCTGGGGTTGAAATACAAACTTTTCACAACATGTTTGAAGTTTCTCCTCCAAGTTCTGCATTACCAGAGTGATGAGTTTAATATATGATTCACTGGCTGAAAAGGAGCAATAATAAAGCAGTAAAATAAAGGATGTTTTGACGATTCGTCACAAACCTAATCAAGTAAAATAAGGACCTCCCTTAAAGCATAATTGAGAATGCAGTTTGGTTCACATAGGAACTCGATTTTTAAGACCTGCTCACACATGCATTTGACTGATTCCTTTGCCATGTCAGTCTATTTTCTTGCGGGGTCAAAATAAATCCACATAAATCTTTTGCGTCAGTTTTAACTTTGGTGAATTTAAGTATATAAATTCTTCCCACTGACCAATGTTGTTGGTGTGTGTGTGTCTATGTGTGTGTATTTATGTTTAGTCCTTAGAGGAAGCTATTGTAGCACGTTAGCAGTGTTGCATTCTCCCCTTTTATTTGACCTTCCTGTGATGGCACAAACACGTCTTTGGAATAAAATATGTCAATTATACAATCCTGGTGACTGGCAGGAACAAAAACAAACCACACCCATAAGTTTTCCACTGCATAAACTTGGGTGCACGTTGAGGGCATCCCGAACCTTTGCGCGTGTTCTGATCACCGGAATTGTGGAACCTTTTCTGGGGCCATTTCTGTTGGAAAAAGAAGTACCGAATCCAAGGTGGTAGCACAGTCCTAAAAAAAAAACTGAAAAGCAATAGACAATGCAAACAGAAAGGCTAAAATAACCACTCATGGGGCCTTTGCTGTGAATGTTCACTCTACCTTCTACTTGCACTGAGTTCCTGCAGTGGAAAGACACCTGAAATCACAAGTACGTGTGCTTTCTCCTTGGTGTGATTACTCTAAACACCACTAAAATGTAAATTGACAAAGTGCATCTCATTTTAAATCACCCAACAGTGCAGGTGTTGTGATCACTTAAATGTTTCTCATGGCAACACTCCACCTTCCCTCTAATATTCTTCCATCCCTTCTACAACAGCAGAGCAGTCATGCACTTTCCATTCCATTAAACATATTTGTGGTCAAAGAGCAGATCAGTCTTATCAAATACCTGCACAAACTCACTCCAGAAATCTGCAGTTCATTTGCAGCTAATGTGGTTGCTGTGTTGATTTGTTCCTTACGTGTATTTTCTTTCCAGTCTGTTTATCATCTGCATTATTCATTGTACATGACCTCATAGCTGGCTCAAAACACACAAGAGCCAAGCGGCTAATAAAGTTTGATTTTAGCATATGTTCCATGAACTGACACCCTTCAAACAGTGCAGCCTCACAGAAACGTCATTAAAAATATCCTGTGTGTTACCTTGAGCTGTCTCAAAAATGATTACAGGAGAAGGAAATATTGTCTTAAGGGTTTTAGCGGTTCACTCAGTGCATCCCAGAATTACAGTGTGCATAGGCCCAACATGACAGATTTTTTTTTTTTTTTTTTTTTTTTGCGGCCAACAAAAGACAGGGAAGGAAACATAAGTAAATTACAAAAGAAAAGGAGATATTCCTCCATGTCCTGGAATGTTTTATGGAAGGATTCTAATGTCCTGATTCTGTAACATTTAAACTATAGCACAGCTGCAAACCTATTCACAAAATTACTGTATAAGCGCTGATGATCAGCGGTAGGTGCAGTCGGATTATTGAGCTGTTGGATTCTCCAGCCTAAAGAGCAAATCTGACACTTGATTGACTCATACATTGCTGCAGTCATTATTTCATTTTAACTTTTAACATTAATGCAAAGTAACAATGATTAAATCAACACGCTTGACAATTTACATGTTAAACTTTGCAAGGTTACTGTATTATAATGTTCCATCCACCATCATCAAGCAATAAAAGAATAAAAGGTCCTCAGACTCTACTGTAAAACAAATTATGCCTTATTATCCCATTCAGTCCACACTGAGTTAGTAGCTACTCTTTATGCAGTAGAATTATTCTGTTAGTTAAGGACTCATTCAAAAGAACAACCCTTTTGGGTAAATTAAGTAAACTGAGTCACTTGTTAAAGTTTGGTTGGTTCAGCTTGTGGTCAGTTGTAAGCAGTTGCGGTTCATTCACAGGGAATTAGTGTATTATGCAACATAAAAAACAGATGGCTATAAGACTGCCTCAGGTCCTTTCACTATGAGGGGATCATATATATTCTGTGACTCATTAACTGAATGTACAATGCAGTGAACCTGAGCATAGTGATAGTCAGCAGCTGAAACCGTTGGAATCGATCCCAGGAAGGTAAAGTCTTTCTGTGTGCAACATTATTAAAAAACAGAATAACGGATTTGGATGAAATTTTCAGGGAAGATCAGAAAATGACACATGGACCAATTAATTACATTTTGGCAGTGATGTGGCTTATAGTCTGGATCCACGGATTTGTTGAAGATTTCTGTATCACTATGTGATAGCGGCACAGTGTCACTGTAACTACATCACATGATTACGATCATCCTACAAATCAGCCACTGTGGACTCATTGTGACTTATCAATCGGAAATAATACAAGCAACAATTGATTAAATTTGGGGGTGTTTCCAAGTCCCATCAATTCCCTTCCCCTGTTACATATTTAAGTTACACCATTCGGTATCTGCACATAACATACACATGCATAACACAGACCTGTGCTCAATGCAAGTCATTTTGTTTGTGGGTACGTCTATATTAAATGGCCACATATAACTAATAGCTAAAAACAAATGCTGCATTTCTAAAAAAAATTTTAAAAAATGCTGCATTTCTGACGGTGTCATATGGGGGAATGAACAGCCTTGGCAGAGTGCGCTCCAGTGCTTTTCTAATATTAATAAGGGAAGGGCAAGAAATCCAAGAAATCCTTTTGGGCAAGTCTTTGGTGACAGTGGGGGGAGAAAACTCTCCTTTAACTGAAAGAAACCTCCAGCAGAACCAGGGATGGTGACCATCTGCCTTGACCAGTTGGGGCTAGAAAATCTAGTCTTTGGATGGGAGCTTTTAGCCAATCATAGAGCTTTTTATCCAGGGCAGGTGAGAGAGTATAAAGATTGGGGTATTATGCAGTGGTGCAATGGAGTAGACAGAGGACTTTGGCTCAGTACTGTAAGAAATCCTGTTTAAAGCTACATGTTGATGTTGACTTAGCTTGACTGTGACAAATTCTGTGTTGATTTTTTGTTTTATTCTTCTCCAATTTTTTGCTTAGTGTAGCTTTAATTTCAAATAAATCCCTCTGAGCAGCTTTTATGGTGACAGTGGTATGGAAAAACTTTCCTTTAACAGCAAGAAACCTTCATGAGGGGCAACCATCTGCCTCAACCAGTTGGGGTTAGGTTAAAGGTGAACTATAAATAGGTTCAGCTGTGTTAAAGCTGAGGTAGGCACTGTTTTTTGGTGTCACTAGGCAAAAAAAATAAAAAATCTGTCATAACTTATTGTAATTCAAGTGGTCTGAGAGGAAATTAGACTTCTGCACCTCTTCCTGGTTCAGTTTTCAGAATTTAGAAAATCTTGGTTGTGGCTGGAGACTTCAGCCAATCACAGAGCTTTTCATCCAGGGCAGGTGAGAGAGTGTAAAGAGCAGGGGAGTAGGACACGGTGTTGCAGTGGGATAAACAGAGGATTTCCGCTCGATGCTGTGTGAATAAAATCCTGCTTAAAGCCACAAGTTGATATTGCCTTTCTTTTTTACTATTTTTGCACATTTGAGATGCATGCATATTTGGCAGGAGGAGCTTAGTAGAGAGAGGGCAGAGCTGTGGTAGGATATCTGTATTTTCAAATTCTTTGTGGATGTTTTTTGTTGTTGTTTTTCCTTTTCTAAAATTCCGCCTACTGCAGATTAATTTCACTGCATTGAGTCGGTCAAGCACTGAACAGTTTACTGAGCGAGTATTTTTTATTAATCCTTTTAATTAACTGAATAAAGCCAGTGGAAAGACATTCTTCATTGACAGCAGCATGCAGCCCAGCAGTGACCACCCTGCTGGATAGATTAGCATGCTCATATCACGGAGATGCCAGGCTGTAATTCAGACTGTCAGCTGCGGCCAGGGTATATGTCTCTGCTAATGCTGAGGAATTATCACCGTCTTATGGACAAACAGAGGAGAAAAAAACAAAAGAAATCACAACTGCCTGTGCAGCTCAATAATTCATCTGTAATGGCTAAAGCAGAGATGAGTATAGCTAACAGCTACAGCTGTTGTTAACATGGTGTGTGGTGTCTGCAGGATGATGTCAATGTTGAAATGAAACGAACTTCATTTCCCTGCCACTGAAAAGAAAAGAGTTATGGTTTTAATAATGAGAAGAGTTGCATATTTACACAAGAGGGGATACAGTGAGTATGAGGTGACCTTTTTGAACATGTTTGCTTTATTAGAAAGACAAGTCGCAGGTGATGGAGACAAAAGGAGTGATGAGTGACTGGAGGCAGTCATCAGCTCCATATGGGCCCGCGGTGTCACATATGTGCTGCTCCACCAGGATGTCTCACTGTGGTAGCGTTTTAAAAAAAAAAACCTTTAATCTTGATTTAATAAAGCAGGATTAAATGCAGTAGCCACATTAGTCTCTGTCTCTCCAACTCGCAGGCTTCCTCCTCTCAGCTTCTCCAGCACATGTGTTGTGAATTAGCCTGCTGGCAGCCGCTGTAATCTGGAGTCTTCCTCCGATGGACGTGGCCCAAGCAGACTTCTACTCATCCCCCGCTGACAGATCTTAGTGGAAAGTCTGTGTCCAGTTACGCTGTAAAAACACTCAAAGGCCAAACCTGACCAGAGATGATCAGAGAGAGAAACAGGTCAGTAGCAATGATACCACCGTGACATCAGGACATGATTATTAACACTGTTAGGGCCTGAAGGAAAGAGAGCTCTACAAATCAGCTATGACACCCCAACTTTATTTGATTTTACTTGAAACACTTTCTCCTCCCACAAGGGGTTTCTAATCTGTTGGTAGTCATCAACACTAATCACAACAGTGGTATTTACTTGTTAGTTATCATTACTAAGGCCTGCTCTTTATGTCAAAGCTCCTCATTAATACCAGCTCCATGTAGCATGTGTTTCCAGTTATCACAATAATCTGCTCGTCACTGAGGTGCGTGATGGGGTGTTTTTGAAAATTCAGCGATAGCTTTATGACCATGTTGTGCGATTTGCAAATGAGTAGTTATGTTCAAGCACACTCCTATCCCAGACACCCTCCTGACAGCAGCCCCTGCTGATTTTGCATTTTTACCGTGCACCTTGCCAGACTTTCTTTCAGTTTCTCCCAGAAGTATGACAGATAATAGCCAACTTTTTATAATGTAATGTATTTGTAATGTAGCAAATAATGAACATAAATGGAATTAATCCCTTTTAAAACTGGCTTTAATGGATTAAATGCAGCTGTGATTACAAAATGATGAAATATTTTGCTGAATATCAATAATAAATTCCCCTTTGGGCCAATCAGTGATGCCTTTATCAGCTCATTTGTAACATTTAAACCCCCCTTCACCTGGTAAAGATTAAAAAATACTCAGGCAGTGGTTATATGCTTTGGTTCCCCACAGTTTGTGTAATATAGATGGAGTGAAGAGGAAAAGGGCAGGCATAGACTCAATTACACAATATTCTGTTTGAAAGAATGAGTTTATTCATTTAATACTAATTCAATAAAACTGTTTATTAAGTTATAAAATACTTAAAACAGTTGGAATGTCCTCCATCACCACACGGTCAATACCTCAAACAAGGCCCTAGTCTTTACTGTTTCATTGGAGCTGCTCAGTCAGATGTTGCCTTTGTATGGATTTCATGCTCTGGCTGTATTACCATCATGTATAATTGGTCAGCAGTTACAAAAAGACCAGACATGACATGAAAACACACCTGAGCTAGGTCACGTGTGTCTGAATGTTAACCCTGAAGTTTGTGAAGATCCCAGACTTCACCTTCACTGCTCCTCTCCACAGCTATAACACAGAGTATCCATCCTGGCATTCACTGGGACCAGTACAGTAATTTCATTTCTGAATCTTATGGCAAACCACAAGGCAGAAACTATCTGTGCTTGTCTGCATTTCTCCTGTTACATGATCTTGACGTCTACTTGGACATGTGGCAACACTTAGAGATCTTTTTCCACCAGTGTGTGAATCTGTCATGCATTTTTTTCCCCTTTCCACTTAATGGAGTTCAATGCCCCAGGCTTCACCAAACATTATGGAAATGTAAACCTGTGTATTTTGAATATGAGATGTTTGCAGAGACACAGTGACTGTGGCAGAGCTTTGCAATCAAGCAGAAGTTGGTGTCACAGTGGGATCCCACACAGTTCAGTGATGGATAATGATAGTTTGAGTCAGAATCTTCTTCTGATGCTTGGCAACAATGTTTACTTTCTAATTATCGTCTTGCTCCTCTGGAGGAACGGTCCTCCATGGCCTGCATGATTTAAAGTTCGGTTGTTTGTTGCCGTGGCTAAGAGTATATCAACAAGTTGTTGTTCTAGTGAACATCTCAAGATTAACTTAATTACTGTATCTTACACCACTGGTTGACATTAACTACTACAATAAAGCCCTGTCAATTTTTGACCTCTCATTATACAATAGTAGAATAATTGTTGCTCCCCCATGGGGCTGCACAGTGGGTCGGTGGTTAGCACTTTCGCCTTGCAGCTACAAGATCCCCAGTTCGTGTCCGGCTTCCTCCAACAGTCCAAAAAAAATGCTGAGCTCAATCGGTAACTCTTTGTTCTACATAGGCTCTCTCTATATAGCCCTGCAATAAACTAGCGACCTGTCCAGGGTGTGCCCTGCATTCGAGTCAGCTGGGGTAGACACCAGCCCCCTGCAACCCTAATGAGGATTAAGCGGTGTATCGATAATGGATAGATGGATGGATGCTCACCCATGAATGAACTTGCCACTGAAGGATGTTCTGAAATGCTACAGTAGAAAGAAGAAAAGTAATATCTCCTCAATCTGTTGCTTATGATGTGTCTTACCACACATAAAAAAGCACACTGTGATCATATTACCCAGGCAAAAAATCAGATTTTCAGCAGATGGGCGCTTTAATTTAATAGTAAAGAAGCACATCAGCAAAAAACTGAACTGACCAGCAAGGTGGGAAACATACAAAGAAAAAATCACTACCCTTTCCTGCCCGACTGGTCACCAAGAAGACAAAAAGCTTGACTCGACATTTTTTATTTTTTGAAGTGTAACAATGACACTTTATCAAATGCCAGTCTAATGATCAGACTCAAACCACTGATCATACAATATTGCCGAACATCACAGCAAGCAAACAAGCCGTGTTTGTTTTGGATCCACTCATTGCTCTTTGCAGAGCTTCTTCACGAACTGAATGTATAACAAATAAAATCCATTTCAGATTATTGATTAAGCCCCTAGAAACTACTCTCTGTCTCAAAGTTGCATACTAAAAAATCTGCAAGTAAAATAATGCCTTCCTGCCTTGAAATGGTTTAGACTGCACTGTTGTTTCCTCTAGTTCCAACCTCTCTCTCCACCTAGCTGTCATGGCACTTCAAGCATACCAGCTCACTTGCGACTGTTCAAAAGTAGCAAAACTACTCAGTACTACATTATAGTAAATACAGTTTGTAATAGTGGAGAAATTCAGTAATACATGTTCAAATTAAAAACCAATTCTGAAGAATAATAACTCTGAGAGTCCCGCACTGCAATCTAACAGAACGAGTTCCTGAGGTTTGTTACAGATGAAACATTGAAAGTGTGATTCTATGTTTTTGAGACATTGGTCATTAAGACCCTACAGTTTCAGAATGTTCAGCCATGGAGTTTACAGCTTATTTCATTCATAATATGTCCTTCTGTATATACAAAAAACAACTAAACAAAACATGTGAATACATAACCAAGGCAAAAAATTTGATTTTCAGCAGAGTGGTTCTTTAAATAACAGTAAAGAAGCACATCAGCAAAAAGCTGAAAAAGACAAACTAGAAAGTACTCTTCCCTTCCTCACTTACTAGTCACCAAGAAGACACAATGATTGGATCCTCAATGTTTTGCCAGGCGTAACAATGATGTCTAGTTTTATCACACACCAAGGCCTGACATTAAATGGAAGCAAAAGAGTCTTTTGGGTTGGGATCCACTCAAAGCAAACTCTTTTCAAAAATCTCATCTTTGAGTTCCTTCATAAATTTAGAGTATAGCAAGTTTTAAATGGTAGTTGTATTAAAGGTGGGTCTGTTACTGTAATACACACTAATAGATGTATTTTAAAAGTCCTAACATCATTACACTATAAATAAATACACATTTTAAAGCATCCAGTTTGACAAATTAACACCATGTGGACTAAATGTGAATACTCTGGACAACCTATAGTCCAGTAGAGCAATGCTTTAGGTTTCAAAGTATCAGCAGTGCTTTAACTGTTGTTCTTTAAAAAAAATACAACTGTCTGCATGTTGTTGCTTGTTCACAATTTATTTAAAGGTGCAGCTCTACTGCTGATGTGTTGCCATGTGTGTACAAGCTGCAGTACTGTGAAGTGCTGTAAAGTATGTGCAGAACGATTTACTGCTCCAGCTATGAATGTGTGTGGAAGGCATCTCAGCCGTGGACACTATGAGTCACAAAGCCCAGACAGCCCTAAGATCCTTTCTCTACAGGTAGTGGGGCCCTGCAGTGGCAGAACTGGCTGTCTGAGAGATTGACACCATGGAAAGTTTGGTTTTGTGGGTCATTTCAAAGGACAACAGTGTAAGGTCAACAGAGGCACCTTTAGTTTAACTGCAGCTTTGGTTACAGGACACCCTGGAAACCCGTCAGACAAACAAAAGTATTCTTTGTTACATTATTTTCTTATTAATTTTGTGTCATCCAGTACCACTTCATTATATTCAGTAACAAAATTTGCAGTTTGTCTTCTGTGAAAATTGTGGCTTTGACTATTCAGTAACAATTGTAATACGATTTCTGCACTACGGTCTCAATTAAACTGGTGTTTTCACTGAAATACATCAAGGAAAGCGTTTATATAATTGCTCTCTGGATGGGGGAAACGAAAGCAGTTAAAGTTAACACCAGACAACACAGGAATAAGCCATTGCGCACATGGTCTCATTTCTTTTTCATGAAACAATTTCCATCAATAAAATCAAGTTCCAGGAAACAAAAGCATTGTTTGGACTCAATGAATCAGTGGAATATGAGGCTTTACAAGCCTGTGCAGCGGGGAGAGCTGACCATAGTGGAGCTAAATGTTAATGCTCAGCGATGACCAATGAAATGTATTTCTGTTCACATTCATTCACCACAGCATATACACATTATGTAATGTATGTTAATGATTGTGCACGTTCATGAAGCTCCGTCACAGTGAGAAGTATAGCAGCACTTCATATTAATCATTTCCCAACACAAGCTGCATTTGTTTGCTTTCTCATGAAAGACATTACTGTTCGTTGTGAAACCTTATGTTCCCATGAGACCTTAACGGCTGATACAAGAGAAAACTGTCGCCTTCACTAAATTAAAAAATCCTTTGGTGCAGTAACACCAACTCCAGCAGCTGCAATTAATCATCTATTTTATTTAACGAATTTATTCATTTAGAGTTTAGAAGCCACATCCTGCTCGTGTTTATGTACCGCTCTGTGGACTCTCTGTTGGTCAGTTTCTGTATTTTCACAGAGTTTGTCAGACTGTTGCTGCCAGTTTATTAGGTTGTACATTAACCTATTATTAGCATCTGCACTTCATTCAACATCAATAATAATCACTTAACACAGCGCTGAACTCTGAACTGCACTGGAAACTGAGGTGTCTCATATTGTTTTTATTTAGTGGCCTGCAACAGTTCATAAAAATAATACTACCCATTATAAGTAGGGCATACAATGTCACAGATGAAACATTGAACGCGTGAATGAATGAGTCACTTTTTGAACTGGCAACATATATCAGGGAGCACTCAAAGGTTCACATCTGATTTTTATTTAAAGTCAGAGGTCCGGAACGAGTGGGAATAGCAAAATAACATTTAATCAACTCATTTATAACTTCTAAGCAAGTTAAATTCAAGTTTAAGAGAGTCATGACACTCAAAACCCATTTGAGCCGAGTGAGAAATGGTGTTGCTTGCTACTGTACAGCAATAAATATAAAGAGATTAATTATGCTACACATTATTAGCAATTATCATAAAATGTAACAGCACAAACTTTGCATCTGTTGTGATTAGACTATTACAAGATCGAGGCAGACAGTTCAGACAGTTGGACCATATTTATTTCTGACTCAGACATATTTTTACATTCACTCTAGCTGTAGAAATTGTGTACTAGAGAAAACCAGACACAATCTGTTGCTGTGATTTAAGAGGTGATAGCAATTTCTCTGGTGTAACGTTAATGCGTGAACTTGGCAGCAGCAACACGCAACACTCTGTTCAGCAGTCAACAACGCTTTGACAATGATGTCAACAATAGGGTAATACGCCACATTTAAAACCACATTCATCACAGGACAGAATTGCTGTGACTAATCACCAGCCACACTGTGTATTCAATGTCACAAACAATTTATTGATCAACAGAAAATGCATTTCTAAACAGAAAACTTTTTCACAACACAAATTACTGCGTGGGCTGAGTCTGGATTGACTCGTTCGTCAACTGAGGTCTGGATTTTTCATCCAGCATTTCTGGCCCTGTCTTTTTTATTAAAAAAAAAACATATTAGTGGCGTTTGTCCAGTGCAGCTGGTTTTATTGAAAAGTTTCATATCAGAAATTTATAGAGAGATTATGTAACTAAAGCTGAATTCATGGAGTAATACACAAAGTTGCTCAGTTCATTACACATAGGGGTTTTGCTGCTTCAACCTTATTTGATCTGGTGTAATGTTTGTTACTACATCAGATTTTTGACTGATCAGATGAGAATTCTTTGATGTTGACCGTAACATTACATTTGTAAATTCAACATGATCTAATTAATGTCACTTGTGCTTAGCAAAAATTACACCCAACAGATTGCTTTAAAGGTACAGTCAGCAGGATTTGGTGGAATCTTTATCCACATGCTTGTCATCCTACTTTGCTGTTGTATTGTGAAAACATGTTTGGATCTTTACAACTTCATTTGCTGACTTCATCCTTCTGGCTGCTGTAAATCCCAGAACCCTGAGTTTGTTTTTTGACCTTTCACTCTAGCCCACCTGCACAATCCCGATGTAGCCCTCTATACTGGATGTATGAAGCAGTAAATGTTGGACACTGTCAGTGTCTCACAATCAGGCTATCTGCTCTAAATCAAAAATCATTTTATATCATTTTACTGGACACATGCCAGTGGGGATCTTCTTCGCATGTTATCCTCGCAGATGTTTCCATCCAGGATTTACAGAGGAAGAAATTACTTGTCGTATGACTCTGAGTTGCAATGCAGTAGATGATTGAAAGCAGCATTTGTTGTCTAGATTTTGTGACACAAGTTCTGGGAAATTTGGTGAAATACTACGTTTAAGTACCATTGAGCAGAAAAAGAAAAACCATGAAATAAAAAACCATTACACCTCATCACAAAATGTTCAGTCATGAATACCTGATCAAACAGTCACTGCTATCTGGAAAGTCTGTGAGTGTATTTTTTCCACTGAGTGCTGAACAAAACATTTAGCTCTGGCTTCAACACAGCAGATGCTAAGATAACCTTGAAAGATCAGGCTCTGTAAACCACAGTTAAGAATTCAAGACTAGACATTCCTCACCACAACTCAGGGCAAAGGAAGCTGACTGTGCTTGCCCATGACTTAAGCACAAATAGACCAATCAGTGCTATTTTCAGTGTTACAAGCCCCCTTCTAATGGTAAATTAAAGAGTGAGTCAAGATGTGCTATTTACATGGGGGATAATGAGAAGCATTCCCCGACACTGTAGCTGACTGAGAGCCAGCAGACGACTAACCACACTCTGAATGTACACATGACCTCATGTGAGGATGGATACAAGAATCATCTTGTGAAGCTCGAACATGGCTCCTGTGGAGTCTCAACATTTGGCCATTTAGGTCTCTCAAGCACGTAAACCACAAATACAGTACGCAGCACTCCTCCCTAATCGCGATAACAGAAGAAAGTATTAGATTTTACTGGCCGTGACACTGAGTCCATGTACAGTATTGACGATATTTCTCAGACGCCAGTGCTGATGGCAGAGAGTGCAAACTCCTTATCCTTGTCACGGGTTGCAAGTGCGATGAGGTGCTGACATTTTTGCAAAACCTATAATTGCATGGTTGTCATGCTGGTCACTTAAACAGGAAGATCAGATGTCAACCGATCTGCTTAGAAGGAGTCTGTCATGTTTCTTCCAAGTTTCCTGTTTTTACAGTATCTCGTCTCTGGAGGAGACAGAAAACTTTTAGTAACAATGACGACAGTGACCTCAAACTTTGCAACAAGGTGAGAGAGTCAAAAGGTCAAAGGATGAATTGGGGCTCAGACCACCAACACAGCTGATGGCGCTCTTTGTTCAGCAGAGTAGCCTCTGTGGCCATTAAACCCCGAGTAGAACTGCCCTGAGGCTCACATGTTGCTGAGTGGCACTTTTGTGGTTGTGGTTAATGGGCAGACGGTGCTCAGGGAGAGAAAATTGGTCGTGCCTCTTATTCTCTGTGTCAGAGCCAAAACAACAGGGATTCCTCTGTCCTATGTGCAAATTCTCTCATTGTTAACTACTCCTGTAATGGCATTTAACTGCATTTGTGACAGAT
The DNA here is from genome assembly GCF_021347895.1 of Acanthochromis polyacanthus. Classification (NCBI taxonomy): domain Eukaryota; kingdom Metazoa; phylum Chordata; class Actinopteri; family Pomacentridae; genus Acanthochromis; species Acanthochromis polyacanthus. The sequence goes on along the minus strand of NC_067113.1, from coordinate 15,181,900 downwards.
TTTCCCACAGTTTTAACATTTGAGCTAACAAAATCACTGACTGGAAAGACTCACCAAGGGTAAAAAATGTTCTCAGGCTTCTGAAAATAATGCGTCAGCCACATTAACCTACAGATGTAATCTAGCAGCTTTGTGTTTCTTGAGAATAGTTAAGATTGTAGAATAGTTACAAATAAAGATCTTATTATTCTTGAGTAGGATGGGGCTGGTACTTTCCTGTAAGGAGTTCACTGGCTTCCTCCCACAGTCAAGAGACATGCAGACATTGATTGCAATCTGTCTAGGATATACCACAACTCTCGTGCAATGTCAGCTGGGATAGGCTCCAGTCCCCTGCAAGCTGAGAAAAAAGCTGGTATGGCTAATGTATGACTGGATGAAAGTAGGATGAAAACACAGTTGATGCATTAACACCATCCACTATACACCGTGGACATGTTGCTAGTCCATGGTAGGGTTACAACAAAGAGACAGACAACCAGGCATCACAATTTACAAGAACAAATTAACCTGTGGAATCGTGGGAGGAAGCCAGGGAGCCTGGAGATGGTACATACACAGACCATTTTTGTTGTAAAGAAACAGTGGTAACTACTGCCCTACCCCATAGTAACAAACTTAAACATAACATAAAACTAAAATAAATGGCTGCAATTGGTTGTCTAAATCCAAATTTAACATCCATCTGAAGCATTTATTTTTAATTACATGTCAGACATGCCATGATAAATTTAAATCAACATTTACTGTCTTTTTAGCTCCGGTTTTGGTCTCCACCAACTCTTACCAACATACCTGACTCTGTAGCTGCTGAAAGCTCCACTATGTTCAGTAGCCAGGTGTCTGTCTGCCCTTTGGTGCTGAGCATGCAGTGTACAGTGGGTTATGGAGAAATGGAAACAGCTGCCAACTGCTACAGGAACAAACATTTATGGGAGCCATGAAAGTGAACTGAAACAAAGCTGCGGGCTCGAATTCCAAAATAACGAGCTGAAAGATGCTAAAGCGCTTTGTGGAGCTGAGGGGAACTGCAGAGTCAGCTAATAATTCCCACATCACATTTTACAAGGACATTTGGTTTGTTGTTGGTATCAAATATCTATTAAGTTGTATTTCAATATCTTTAGAATTACATATTCAAAGTGCGCAACATTAACTCTGCATGTCATAAACTTAGATAACCCCTGTCTTCATGCTGAGGGAATAATGGTTTTACAAGTCTCTAATTACATGATTGCAACATTTATGCAGGTGCTGTCCATTTTAATAAAGGAACCAAAGCTTACAAGGACAGAGCTGAAAGTTGGATCTCGCTGTAAGAACAATGATTACTATCTTCCTTCCTCTTCCTCTCCCAAAAGCATATTTTAGCTCCAAGTCTCCAACAGCAACCCCAATTCCCCTCCTGCGTCATCCCTCAAAAAGAGGTTTTAAGTAATTAGGAAAATATTCTGGTTGTCTTTTGCTTCTATGTGCAGCCACTGAATGGTACTGGCTTGGAAGAATGTGATCTTCAACCCTCTGTCCAATGTTGCTTCGGCTCATTTGGGAAGGAGAATAGCAAAAGTCTGATGGTTTGAAACAAAAAAAGCATAATCCTGATTCCTGGCAGTGACTATTGGAGTGTGGGTATTCTGCCCCCATAGTTTATGGTGTAATGCTGGGGCGAGCCTTTTAATTTTCAATCAAAGAAAACAGTTAAATGTCCAGAACTATTGCATGAAGCAGTAGTTGGTTTGCGTAGAATTACCCACAGAAAACTTCTCTTATTTGAATCATTGCCATGTTCAAAGACATCCGAGTACAGCATTAATCATCTACTGTACATGTCAGACAGTACAGTGAATGGGATCATTTTACAGCTAAATTTATAACAGCATGAAAGCTGAACCAAACTGAGCTTTTGGTCAAAATAATTTGGACTCTGTTTTGCCTCAAAATGCTTCATATTGCTTTAATTAGCAGTGCTGTCTTGAAACTATTAAGAACCACCCTTACATTGGTCATTTATGCACCCGATAGTACTTTATTCTTTTACTTTTGGCCTCTGAGACAAATCATGTCATTTAAAGCAAACTAAAATTTGCCTAAAACACAGCTAAACCAAGTGTGGAATAAATAAAAATCCCTCTGCTATGGGCGTGTTTTCCATATGAGAGTGATAGTTAAAAACACCAAAGGGAGTAAAATCAATGAAGGCCAATCACCACACAGCTCATTAGGTACCAGTGCTTGGCCAAAGCCAAACCCCAAATGATACAAGCATCCCAGTTTGGTTTGACATCATGTTGTAAGATTGATTCCAAAGAAATATTCACTCTTCTGCTATTTCTGCCCCCTCTCACCCCCAAAACGGTTTTACTGGAATGATTGTGGAAAATGACACATGAGTGGTTCTTAGCAGTTTCCAGTGATTCATGATTTTTTTTTCTTCTTTTTTTTACTGATGGATAATGTGATAGATGGTAATTACAAAGCATCTACAAATGGTGAGTTTGAAGCTTTTTGAAGAGGGTGGAAAAAGGTGATGAATGCTATAAAAATGTGAGATACACAGCTGTGTTTTACAGGCATGCAAATGTGGGAAAAGAAAAATCATTTAAAATTTTTCCTTAAGCAATAAAAACATGTTGCCTTTGTGACACAATCCAACAAAAACTAACGGTTTGGGATAATTAAACTCCAGTTTGATATGTGACATGCAAAAGTGAATACTGTATCACCTGACAGATTGTCTGGCCATATTTAAATAAAAAGCGAAACGAAAGAACTCCCTGCTCCCAAATGCTGGAACTTAAACTTTCACAGCAGATGGAAAATATGAGCAGATGAAGAGCAAACAGTGGAAAAAGTTCCGGCTATGGTTTGAACATTTCTAATTGAAGCAGACAGTGGCTGACTGCACAGACAAGGATCCCATTTTCTGTACATACTTCACAGCAGGCATGGCAGTCTCTCAGTGCCATGGATGAATAAATCAATAACAACTTAAAGGTGTAAAAAGTCTGCAGTGCGCCAAAGTAGACTTTTCACGGCCACCTTGTTTAGCACAAAGCAGGCATTACATTTGAAACAGAGTCCTGCTAAATGAATTCCTGAAAGAAAATGGTCTCTGTGAGAAAATCTCTGCTGCCTTGATGGGTTGTTATTTGGCTTAGCGACAAATAAAATAGATTTGGGGTGGTATGGCTGCATTCAAATTGTTGTGTCTCCTCTGTCTTCCCTTTAGCCAAGACTACTCATGAAAAAGTTGCACTCTTTTCTCAGAAGTGTCCCGATTGGATTAATTTAATGACTATATTTGCAGCTTTATTTTGACTATGAAACATAATCAGCTTGAGAATCAGTTGGATTAAGATATTCCGCCTTCTCAAGCAGCCTGTGGAAATAATCTGATTTGATTTAACAGTTCAGAACTCCTGATTTTATTATCGATACAATGCAGTTGCCTGATGCTAAATCCTGCATCACTGTTTGCACTGGAGCGATTTCACTTTGACTTTCCAAAAACACTGACTTTTCCAACTAAAACTGCTGATTAGCAAAGCAGCCTGCCACTTGTATATGTCACAGACTCATAAGGTATTCATTTTTGGGTGCTGAATGATGACAGATGTAGTGTATTAGACTCGTACAACTTTGCAGACAGACACGAGTGAACACTGAAGCGGCTCGGGGTGCATTAAAAAGACAATTTTACCAAAAAGTATAGGCCTTTTTTTAACAGATTGTCATAATAGGAGAAGCACTGGTCTTGGTAATTTGATTAGAAAAGACAGGTGTCTTATTACGCCATTAAAATGAAGCTGCTAAATGTAGTTCAGTCTTGACTTTGTTATTAACACCAGTGTTTTTTCAGCTGTGATGTGTCAAAATGTCTTCTGTGAAGAAGCCTGTCACCAGCGGGGACGCTTGTCCTTATGCTAAACTATGCTTCCTCACATCCTCCTCTTTCTCTCTCTCCTCCTGTTGTACCAAGCTATGAAGCTATTAAGTTCACCTAAACCAAAAGAGGAGCAAGGAAACACAAGTGTATCCTTCGTGAAAATCTTATTGAGTATAAATGCAGCACGTTTGTGGGTGTCAGTCAGATTTCAGTAACCAGCGTTGCTTAAGACTGATGCTATGGAATGAAGATGTTCTCATTTGACAGCTTCATCCTTGCATCTCTCTTGCATCTTCCCTGGGAGGACCAATGCAGAGAGACACGTTAGCGTAATGAAAAGCACACCATCTCTGCCCGGCCTTCAAAGCTCCACTAGAGAACCCCATTTAAAGCTACCCTGTGGTGTTTCCTTGTAAACAAAGTTATGTTTACTGTGCGCTCTCTGTGTATCCTGGAGCCCTAACCAACATGTTGAATGGATTTCCTTCATCATGAAAAACATACAAAGCTGATTTTGTAAATTTTCTGAAACCTATGTAGTTTTCTTCCTCGCTGCCTGTATGGGTGAATTGCAACTCGTCTTCATGCACGACTGCGACTGACTGTCAATCAGCCCCACAGCAAGGAACTTTCCTTGTGAAGGGAAACCCTTTGCTATGTCTGTTCCTTCATGAGCTGAGATCCAGCAGAAACCCTGATCTGGAATCATTTCATGTACTTTCACTTTAGTCTCACTGAACCACATCTATATTTACAGTGCTGTGTCAGCAATGGAGAATTGTCTCATCATCGATCTGCATCATGCTGACATTTGCATTCTTCTATTTCCTTTCAAAATGTATAAATTAGGGCCGGGACGGAGACGGCCCGAATATTCAGATCCGTTTGTCTGGTCTCCCGGACCGGAGAGGAAATCTGCCTAAGTATTTGGATCCATTCGTCTGGTCTCCCGGAAGCAAATTATGCACACTGCCTTCGTTTTGTCTTAAGTTAAACTGAAGAACTTCCCAAACAGTGGAGGTCTTCGGCATCTTGTCTTGTGTTTATGCAACGAAGTGAAGCATGACGTCAGAGTCGGCAGCCACCCGGCCATTCGGGTGGTGGTAACAAACAAGAATGGATGAGCCGAAGTGGGGCGAAGGGAAGACAGTACACGCCGAATATTCGTTCCGCCCGGTAACGTCCGACCGGGGGGTGAATATTCTGATACAAAAATTAATGTCCAGATACCACCGTAGCGGTATTCGGGATATTTGGGTCCAGCCCTAGTTAGCACCAGAGCTAATGTTAGCTACAACAGTCCTGGTACCGCCAAATGGTGTAGCTATCCCATAATAGACCACTTTTCAAGACACTGGAAGTGCTTGAATTTACAGAAAATCTTAAAATGTTGAATATAATCACTATAATTGGACCTTGAGTTTGCAGTAATCTGTGAATGTACAGTGAACCCTCGTTTATCGCGGGGGTTACGTTCCAAAAAGAACCCGCGATAGGCGAAATCCGTAAAGTAGTCAGCTTTATTTTTTACAGTTATTATACAATGCTGCACTTGGGGGAGCGCTGCAGCTGCAGCCAGGTGGACGCCGCGGCGGTACTCTTGCCTCAGAGAGCGGGCCGGCTGAATCAATTGGAGCAGTCGGGGGTGGGGAAGGCTCGCACCCACGCTCTTCTCCTGGGGAGCACGACTGCGGTGGCCAGAGACGGCGGGGGAAAAGAATAAAAGGCTGCTCCGTCGGCTCCGTCTTTCAGGGTGTCTCACTACATGGAGACCAAGGAGAGAAATGATCCAGCGTTCCACAGCAGGCAGCGCTGGCCTGTATGGCCAGCCCGGTCTCACGGGGATTCGTGAAACTGTCACGTCAGTTTTTGTTTCGGTTTCCCACCAACACGATGTCGTCATGTTTTTCGTGCCGCTCACCACAAGCGAAACCCGCTGTGGTAATCACATCTGAAAGTGGTTTATACCAGCGGATTCATGACGATCTAAGCTGTCCATTGGCGTTTGCGGCCGCCGCTGCGGCCGCCACTTCGGCCGCCGGACATTCTTTAAATTCCTATGCAAATTAGGCGGATTCATGACGATTTAAGCTGTCCATCGGCGTTTGCGGCCGCCGCCGCGGCCGCCAGACATCCCGCCACAGCAACGGCCGCAGCGGCGGCCGCAAACGCCGATGGACAGCTTAAATCGTCATGAATCCGCCGGTATAAACCACTTTCAGATGTGATTACCACAGCGGGTTTCGCTCGTGGTGAGCGGCACGAAAAACATGACGACATCGTGTTGGTGCGCACGAAACCGAAACAAAAACTGACGTGACAGTTTCACGAATCCCCGTGAGACCGTGTTGCAGGTATGGCAGAGGAGACGAGGCGCAGAGACTGTTCACGTTGGTCAGTCCCTTAGCCAATCAGGATGCAGAACACAATGAACTGTTTAAAAAAAGCATTAAAAAAACTGCACTAAAAAAATCTGTGAAACAGCGAAGCCGTGAAAGGTGAACCACGTTATAGCGAGGGTTCACTGTAATAGACAGATAAATATAAATGAAGCAAAGATTTTTGTTGTTCAAGTTCTATGTATATATCTATTCATTGATTCAGTCGTCATACAAAAATGTATTTGAATTGAAAACTTTGCTTATTATGTCAAATACTGCTATTTGACTAAAATGCAATTAATCATGATTAATGAATTACAAATCCTCTAATTGATTAGATACATTTTTTAGTTGCGACCCACCACTAGTATAAATATTTCATTATCTAATGATTCACCTTGGGCAAACTCACTCTGTATAAAAGTCTGCTATATATCATTCCATCTGCTATAAGACTTTATAATACCAGCATCACTGGCTGATGTTTACACAAAAATGGACTGCTTCACACAATCCCTTACCACATAATCTGCATAGTTTCTCTGTACTTCACATCATTCCATAAGCCACCTTTCCCTTCCTACACTCCTGGACATATTGTGACTGTGATTATGATTATCATTATATTGTTGTTTACTGTTGTTATTGTTGCTCTACTGTAAGATATATGCTGCTGTAACATGGGAAATTTCCCCGGACACGGGGAGTAATAAAGGATTAAAGGATTATCTTAAGTCTACTTGGCATTAACTCAATGATGGATTTATTTCTTACCACATTTTGGGTTACTTCACCATACTGTGTTTGTCTTTTTAATTGCATTGCACATTTCAGACGACAGCCCAGGCTTTCATGATTCTGTGAGGACTTTGGGGGCAGCAGAGATGGTCGACACAGCTGTGGATGAGAGACGAGTCCTTGTGTGTGACTAGTCTCCCCCTCCCTCTCTCACGCCCACTGGCTGACTGGTTTTTCCCAATCACTAGTCACTTGGAGGCAGCACCGTTCCTCCAACCAGCAGGGTCTCGGTGACTGTCATCATAAACTTGGCCTCAGTGGCCCAAACAGTGTGACTTGCAGCCAGAGGATCTCGAGTGGAAGTCCGCCTGATGACTCACAGGCAGAAGGACACTGTAGTGAACTCTCAGCCGTGACTCGCAGACAAAACCGACCATGCTGACACACGTTAGTGTCCAAAGAAAACAGCTGTACAAATTAAGAATAATAAAGCTGTTCTCACAGAGGTTAACTATGTGTGCGTGGTTTCGTGCATCAAACAAACCGATTTTAGGTCATTTCCATCTTGCAATACACATAAATGCTCACACTCCTCAGGGATCAGTGTGAGTCATATTCAGTGGATTTATGGTTTTGCGGTTTTTGCTGTTTAACGTCAATCTGTGCTACTAAAATTATTTTTTGAAAAATTATCCGTAATGTGCTCACAAATTACTGCTATGTATCTGCTATAAATCTTTACACAGTCAAGATCCAAACATTTGTTATCAATTACTTTCCTATCATAGATTAATATTAGCATCTGTATCAATTATTGTGATGTATTTGGATACTGTGACAATATTTTCTTAGTTCAGACCTGGATGTTTGTGCTAATGTGTGTTAGTGACCTTTGACAGATGTAGATCAGCCAGTCTGGCACAGATACAGATAGCAAAGCCTCTTTAGAAATCCTGGAAAGGTTCATGATAGTCCTGCTGAGACACTCAGGGCCTTTAGTTTAGACTGGAGGAAGACATATTCTTCAGCAGCACAGTACATCAACAGTTACGAAATATCTTCGAGAAGTGTATCACATCATTCTGCATCACTTCACTGCTTAAAACAAACTTTGAGCAGAAGCTGCAGACCGTCTCCAAAAAAGAAACTGCAGTTGTTCAAACAAGAGGCAGAATGTGGTATCTTTCTAGGAATAAGAATAAAGTGCTGTGGGAAAGTAAGAACATCTTATCAGGAAATATTTTTAATCTGCAGACAGGAAAATGAAATCACCTAAATGAGCTCTCTGTGCAGGTGTAAAGTTATATGAAAGGGAAGGTTACCTCAGAGGCATCCCCAGGATTAGCCTGAAACTACCTTCGTATCACGCAAGAGCTTATTTTCGACTTCCCTCATCAGTCTAGCTGTGATTACCATCGAAGTGCACAGAGACCTAAGTGAAGCCAGAGAGGGGAGGGAAATTCTGTACACTACCACTGTACTCTTTCCGATCTAATCCATGCTGGTGTGCGCAGTAAACCCTCGTGGGGCGGAGTTACTAAGAAACAAAACCAGAGACATCTGCTGAAACCTGGCTGGACCTTCAGTCACATCATTGGAATAGTACAATTTGCACTGGGTAATGGAGAACACATGGGGAGTGGTGTGTTTTCACAGATAGGTGAAATAAATACAACAGCAAATCCAGAACATGAATGATGAATGGAACTGTCATGCGTTTAACGCTCCCTGTCTATGATGGGATCGGGACTGAAGCGATGGCTCAAGGCGAAATCTGTAATGTTTTGGCTGTCACCGAACAAGCCAAGGCCCAAATCTGAGTCATGTTTGCCAAAACAGACAAATTCCAACACACACCCTTATTTAATGCAATTGCTGTTTTTACACTGGCAGCGTCCGAAACCCCTAAAGCCAGTCACTAAGCTTGTTCATAAAAAATTCATTATACATTGTGGACAGAAGTTCGCTTAGTATTACTGCACCTTATAAACCATTTAACTCAAAGGTATTGTTTGACATTGTAGGAAATACCTTTGTTCACTTCGTGCCCAGAATTCAGTAAGACGACTGATGCTGTTCTGAATATGAAGCTGCATTCAGGAGACCGCGAGCTTAGCTTGTCAAAAGGACCGAAAACATCAGGGGACTGCTACTCTGGCTCTCGAAAGGTAAAACACTTTAACCCCTGTCATTTTTAGTTAATTTACAAAAACAATAAGTGAAAATGTTACCAAATGAGCATGTCAATCCTCTGAGCACCAAACAGTTTGTGGGTGTTTTTGAGAACTCACCAACGTCCGTTGTGCAGTATAAGAAAGTTACAGTATAAATCATAAAAAGAAAGCTGAATTTCTTACTTTGTTTTACCAAAAAAATGGGGGGAAAACATGGTATCAGCAGGTCCAATAATTTAAAGTGCCCACATATGTTGCCGATACTTGAAAAAATGCTCTGCACATCAAATCTTGGAAGATATTTCCTCATGCTGAATGTATCTTCCAGTAACTTGCTTGAAACTTGTTCCTCTGTATACCATTTTAAAGCCATGCTGCAATCATTTTATTGATGATGCATGCAGTTCAACCATACAGTAAATTTTTGTCAAGAGTGTCGGTGACAACTGAATCATGTGACTTCTCGCTTGTGTCAAGGAGTACAGAATCTTTCATTCATTTCATTTCATTTATTTATTTTTTTTGCTAACTTTTAAAATGGGGCATGTAGAATAAGGTGATTTTGATGAAATATAGCAGTTTCAAGGTTAGGATTGATAAAGAAAATCATGTGATACATTTAAGGACAGTCAGATAATTCTTTATGTCTTTACAGTTTCTGGTTCTGAAAAACTGTGCTGTTTTGGCGAGTTTTTAAAGAAAGCGTGTTTCAAATCTGATGGCAACTTTTGAGACTCTGTGTCTCTACTTCAATGTTTATTGTTCTTACATGTGAGCACCATTAATCTACTCATTTAACTCCCAGCAAGAATACATATAATCATATAAAACAGTATTTATACATAAAACATGAAACTGGCTAAAGACTGGCAGCTGAAATAATGGACTTGACAGTAATGTAAGCATACGGCTTCGAGTTTCCTGATGACTTTTTCATGTTTTAGGTTGTTTTGGCCCATGAGAACAATACAGCAGAAGGTGGTAGCTGCAGATTATATCATGCTGCCTACAAGTAGCAGCTAAACAGGCCTCAAAACCACAGAATAAACTCTGCAGAGGAAGACGGTCAGACTCATGAATTTGCTCAGTCCAAGTTGCCTAACCACAGAGCACAACCTCTTGCTGTTACATGAACATGAGGATATCTGTACAAAAACAATTAGTGGTTTTCTTGTTGCCAATTATTAGACAGATCTGAAGGACACATGATTCACTCTGTAGGCTCGGAACCGGATTTTACACGGGGCACACCTTAAACCGCAAAGTCGCCAGGACAAGTTAAATGAGTCCGGATCAGTTTCAGCTGGCAGGCGGTGTAGCAAGCGTCTGAGATGGAATTGCAGTTAAGACAGGCCAGAAGAAAGCGTTAAACCCATAAGTAAAACAAAAATAAAGGCTTGAAGACAGGAAAATATCCTCCGCTATTAGGAATCTCCGGTGTTCCCTGCCTGAAATGAAATTCTGCCTGAGTGGAGGAAAGTTTGGACTTTACGGTTCCAAAATATGAAGTCAAAATCTATACAGAGGGCAGAATAAGCCCTGTGAACCAGAGCAAGCCCCCAGATACAGTGTAGTTTAGCTGAAAGTTAAGCTATGAAAAGATATACAGAGTGAAAATAGATGGGTTTTGACAGAACAATGGGGAAGGCTTGAAGGGTTTAGCAATGCAGGACCATCGGGTTATCATCTTTCAGTCAAAGCCTTTATATTGCAGCCATGTATGCACAGGGAGTGAGCAGCAAATGTAAACTGTGCTCTGAAAAATGACATCATTCAAGACAGCAGCTTTACTATAAGAGAGCCTTGAGAGCATTGAAATGTAGATGAATTGACATAGAAAAAACAACATGTTAGCTCATTTCTCTGTCATACTGGTCACGCTTAGGCCAAAGCTTATGCCTAAAAAGACAGAAATCTATAAAAGTGAACAATAAATAGAACATTTTAAAGCTGAGGAGTTTTCTTAAAGCTGCTGTCCGGAGTTTGAATCGCAGCGTCTCCCAAAACACTCTCTGGTCCCTCCCTCCCTCTGATTTCGCCCCTTTACTTGTGCACGCGCGCAGTACATGAGAGAGGTGCCCGGAGTGCTGCAGCATCTCGCCTGTTTTGCTGTTTTCCCCTCTTCTACATTTAGTACATTTAGTAAATAATAAAGGAATTACGTTAGAATTCTGTATTGAGTCTAACTTGTCCTAATACCAAAATAACATGAATCTGCTAGGACGAACGAGTAAAGTTTCAATATGTGATTACACTCGTGTATCCCTCTCGATGACGTTGTTTATCAAACTTAGTGCATTTACGCGTGTATATGTGTTACATTGTTTATTTATTTCTATCTAGAGTTCAGAATTGCATGACTCCTCTGACGAAGAGTATGTCCCAGACGCCCCAACATCTTCCTCCAGAGGTCGGGCATCTAAACGAAGCCGTCAGGCGGAGCGACGCGAGCACCCCGAGCCAAAAAACGTCCTGCAGTCTCTTGGCCTGACAAGTCGTGGGATTGGTAACTTTTCTGGAAGTTGCTGATCCCTGATACTCTCTCCCCCACCAGTGTTGCCAACTTAGCGACTTTCTCGCTAAATCTAGCGACTTTTCAAAGCTCCTAGCGACTTTTTTTTGTCAAAAGCGACTAGTGACAAATCTAGCGACTTTTTTCTGCCGTTTTGGAGACTAATAGGAAAACTCAGCTCATTCTGCAGTTACTGTCCTCAACAAGCAGCAGGTGCTGCTGTGCGCTTCTCCCCCTCCCAGAGCACAGACTGTCAGTCCAGTAACCCGCAGCAGACCCAGTGAGGGGAGGGGGAGACCCACATCACTCCGCGGCCAGACGGCAGATGAATCGCGCATGCGCAAAGTCACTACAGATCCCATCCAGACTTACGGAGACATATAAACGAAAATGTTTCTTCAGTGTCATGCTAAAATAAACCACAGCATTTAGCCTCTAGTACTAAAGCATATTTTGATTGTTTTATACTCACTTTTTGGTCTCTTCCACAACGTTTTTCTCTCCTACAACGTTGATTACAATTACATGCAAACTGGGAAATATGCAAATTAGGCGATGACGTCATTTAGCGACTTCTAGCGACTTTTAGGACAGCCAACAGCGACTTTCCTTACTGAGGAGTTGGCAACAGTGTCCCCCACAAGCAAAACAAATGTGCGCGCGGTTGCGTAGTGCGTAGCTCGCCCACCTCTGCATGGGCTTGCTTGCTGTGCGCGTAACCGTTGATTGACAGCATGACAAAGCTGAAGCTCGAACTTGATTGGTCGGCAGCGACCGGCGCTTTTTGGAATAACATGGGGGTCTATGAGAGGAAGGCGGAGCTCAGGAATAAATTTTCATATCGCATTATACTAACTTTATATTATAGTATCGAACTAGACTAACACATTTAAGCTTTGTTAAAAAATGATACATAAATTGAAAACAAACGGAAACTCCGGACAGCAGCTTTAAACAACTGGGCATCCTGTTTTATTGGGGAAAATTGCTCAAATAGGAGTATAGGAGTAAATAGTGTAATAGATAGGGACTATTTTTAGTTGCATAGCATAGTGATGTTTTTTAGCTGAGGACATACACTGATCAGGGTTTGCCTATATGGACAATATTTGTTTAAATCTTAAATGTTTTTTTTCTGGACAAGACAAAATAGAGTATAATTTTTAAGACATGGGTCAGAAATCAAAATATCACTAAGCTCAGCAAGTAATGCCTTACTTGCTGCAAACAAGCTTAGAGTGAAATCCACTTAAAGCTCATCACTGCTAACACTAATGTGGCTCCACACTGTGTAGAGATTTTCAAATGTAGTAGAAAGTCCAAGTCATCCCTTTCACAGTATAACATTTTGTTGAGCGTTGCCATTTGAATACATTTGAGGGCAAAACCAAAACAGCCAAACCGCCAAAGCAACCTCTTAATCACCGGTCAGCTGACATGTCGGGGTGAGGATGAGGCCCAAATTACAAACTTCATCAGACATCAAAACCTTCCATTCATGATTCATTCTAAAAGCATCATGAGCTCACACAAGGATTCGACTATTTTATTCAGCAGCAGTGCAAAAAAGGTTTACCAGAAAATTTCATTAGGCCTGGCAAAACGGTCAAACTGCCAGTAAAAATGACAGAGGGCTCTCAGGGTTCGTCATATTGAATTTCCACCGGATTACTATGCAGTGTTTTTCCTAGAATCATGCGAAACTGTCAACGAGTGATTTACTAAAAAACTGAGCGCAGTGCTTAATGCTGCGAGACAAAGTTGAGGAGAAACACCAGGCTGCATTGGAAGCACTGTTCTCATTCGTTTGCAAAAAAAAAGGCAAACTGTTTGTCAGTTTTATCTTAAATTTACAGCAGGATTTTGTTTATCAAACTGTTTCTGATTAATCTTCCGTTTATCTTTCCCATAACTGCAAATAATTTGAGCAGACTTGCTGTTCTGTATCATCATGTGTGCCTCTCCAGGACTGGGTTGACTTTCCAAATTGTAAAACCATGAGAAGAAAAGACCCTTGTTGTTCCGATGAAGATTTATTAGACCATTAAAGATTAAGGATTCATCTCGTTTCAGAAACACCTGGTTCTAATTGTAGCAGTTAGAGTAAATTACAAGGATATTATGCCTGTTTGGGTATTTGGCTGTTCGCCTCGAATTCTAACAAGACAAGCAAAGACCATCCTGAATCAGACTGGTTTGGCTCTGGCCAAGCAAACCTTATCTGAGGAAGTAACACAGAACTATCAGTAAGATTTACTCACTAACCTTTTCCTAAACTCCTCTTCTGAACAGCAGTGTCCAACCATATCTTTTTCACTGTAAACAGGCATGGGTGTTAGAGAAAGGTCAGTTACACGAAATTATATTTGATACATCTAGTTTTGTTGACAAATTTAACCAAAAAACTGCATTTAGATGTTGATTGTATACAGAACATTCAGTATTAGCATATACTGGTTTTGCCTCCCTACACCATGTATACTGCACGTCTGTTTTACATTAAACGAAGCATTCTCAATTTTTCAAATTCAAAACAGGACCAACTGCCAGTCTGCATTATCTGGTGAGACTTATGCTTCTTAGGGGGAATAGAGGTCAGTGTGAGAGGGAGAACTCCTCCAGTTGTCATCCGGTTTCACTGCAACAGCACAGCGGTGAACAGCAGACAGTGATGGTCTGTGAAATCCATCACTGATAGGAACAGGATTATAAAACCTCCACTATCATCCACTTGGAATTTCCCTCCCACACGGATGAAGACCATCAGCACCTCCAGCATGTTGCCCTCCCCCACCCCTTCATTTAAAGTCTGCGGAACAAATTACTCATGCCGTCCTGCTGGCGGGTCAAAAGGGGGAAGACACAAGAAACATAATGATTTAGGTTAGAATTTTAGGTGTGATCACAGAGAAACTTCTTCCACAGGTATTTTTTTATTGTTTTAAATGCTAGCTGGTGAAGCCACATTTCATCATGGTGACAGCTTTTGTCGTGGAAACACTACTTTAACGCACCCAGTCATGATGTACTATATGTTCTGTAACCTTAAACTGACATGTTCCAGCGAGACAATGACTTCAGTGCGAAGCTGTAAAGTGCCTCCAAATGACCAGTGAGGGACACATGGAGCGCCTTTAGTTTCACTCCTCTGATGCTTACTACTTGTTAACTGCAGCAGTATGGATGGAATTAGGACTGTTTTCTCAGTATTATAGAAACAACGTGAAGCCTTAATTCAAAAGTTAAGCTGCTGCTTCCCTGGTTAGAGTCAAAATAAACCAGTTCATATCTGTCACAATGTCAGGACTGGCCTCCTGAGCCAGTTCAAGTGAGAAGAAATCAATGACAATTCAGTTTGGACTCTAAATCAAGCTCAAATTTCCGACTGACATTTGTGGGCTACACTTAAATTTAGCCTACAAGGGGCTTCTAAGCTAATAAATCAGTTCATCCCAATGAAAAGCCATGAAATGAGGTATAAAGAGTTCATGGTCCTCAGAAGATAAAGTCTTATGATTTGGAGACCCACTGATGTTTGTTCTACCACTAAAGTCCAATTTCCCCTCAAATGATTTGGCAAAACTTAGCAGCCTGAAATTGCCGATTTTGTGATGCCCAAAGGAGAAATCATTGTTTTGGTGAGCCCCTGACCTTTAGACTCGCACCAACCCTCCATACATCTTTTTTATGACCCCTGTCCGAAGTCTGGGCCCCTGTGGCAGCAGGCTAAGAAGTTTGTCTGTCCTCCTACTCTGCCTGGGCAATCTCAATGTTTGTCACATGAGTGAGATAATCACTATGGTGTGCTCTGTGTGTGCCCTCCACCCAAATCACTCCACCACAACTGGATCATCTTGATGAAAAGAAGCAGTTGTTCTATTCTGAGACCCCTCCAGATGTCCGAGCCTCTCAACCTGTCTTTGGTTAAGCATTGCTACCCTACAGAGGAAACTCACTCTGGTAGTACTAACCTGAAGACAATGGTTCAAAACTGACAAAGAATCAATCTATGTTCACATCCAAAGTCAAGCACTGCTTGACTTGGTACACTACCATCAAAACAAAAGAGTTAGCAAGTTGCCATGGACTTCAGTTAGCAGATTTGTAGTCCATAAGAAATGAACCCTTTAGATTCCATCATATTCACCACTTTGTTCTCAAGAGTTGGCTGGGGATGTTCCGTAGCCTAAGAAGATGAATCTTAATGGGCTTCTTGGTCTTCCCCAACTATCTTTCTCAGGCCAAAATATCAGTTTCCGTTCAAATCTTCACAAGTCATCTTCACAACATTTCTCATAGTCTAGCGGGAAGATTGCAGTGACATCTGATGACCACATTAATTCTCACAAGCAGTTAAAGCAAGAACAGTTTCATGACTTTGTGGTTTATTCTTGCAAATTTAAGATTTTCATGCCCACAATTAATACAGGATATAACAAGGCATAGCTTGCTGGCATCTACATTACAAACAGCAAATTTCTAAGGATATCACAGGATATTTGACAATACTTCAGCTGGCATACTAGCAGACAGAGCTGATCCACTGACAACAGCTGGTACAGAACACTGTTGCCCAGATCTTAACTGACACTTACAAATATGCTTAACAACGGCTTCCTTTTATCTTCCACACTGAATCTAAATTCTACTTCTAAAGCATTAAATGTCTTGCAATTTACATTAAAGACCTAAAAACGTCCTTAAGTCCTAGTAAAGCACCAGAAATGTAGAACTATCCACCTACTGGGATTAGTCTGGCAACATTTGAAGTGTTTGGGTTTTTTTTTACTGAATTTTAGTTTTTTTAAATTAATCGGAAGGTCTTTATAAATGTTTCATATGTAATATTGCTTCTGTGTTTCTTTTCAGGTTAATGATCTAATTGATTTTGTGATTTCTGGTTGTTCTTATGATATTTGTTGGCTTTTCTTCAATATCTGCAATGCCAGCTAAAAGTTTGGACACACCTTTTCATTTAAGTTTTTTCTTCATTTCCATGACTATTTACATTGTGGATTCTCACTGAAAGCATCAAAACTATGAATGAACACATACGGAATTATGCAGTAAACAAAAAAGTGTGACATAAGTCAAAACATGTTTTATATTTTAGATTCTTCAAAATAGTCATCCTTTTCTTTGATTACTGCTTTGCACACTCTTGGCATTCTCTGGATGAGCTTCATGAGGTAGTCACCCAAATGGTTTTCCAACAGTCTTGAAGGAGTTTCCAGAGATGCTGAGCACTTTTTGGCCCTTTTGACTTCACTCTGTGGTCCATCTCATTCCAAACCATCTGGATTGGGTTTAGATCAGGTGACTGTGGAGGCCAGGTCATCTGATGCAGCACTCCATCATCTCGTTCTTGGTCAAATAGTCCTTACACAGCCTGGAGGTGTGTTTGAGGTCATTGTCCTGTTGAAAAATAAATGATAGTCCAATTAAAAGCTGATGGGATGGCATGTCGCTGCAGGATGCTGTGGTAGCCATGCATTTTGAATGAATCCTCAACAGTGTCACCAGCAAAGCACCCCTACACCATCACAACTCCTCCTCCATGCTTCACGGTGGGAACCATGCATGTAGAGATCATCCATTCACCTTTTTTGTGTCGCACAAAAACATGGCGGGTGGAACCAAACATCTCAAATTTGGACTCCTCAGACCAAAGTACATATTTCCACTGGTCTAATGTCCATTTCTCGTGTTTCTTGGCCCAAACAAATCTCTTCTGCTTCTTGGTTTTCCTTAGTAGCTGTTTCTTAGCAGCTATTTGACCATAAAGGTCTGATTGGTCAGTCTCCTCTGAACAGTTGATGTAGAGATGTGTCTGCTACTAGAACTCTGTGTGGCATTTGTCTGGGCTCTAATCTGAGGTGCTGTTAAATTGCAATTTCTGAGGCTGGTGACTTAGATATCCTCAGCAGCAAAGCTTACTCTTGGTCTTCCTCTCTTGGGACGGTCCTTGTATGAGTCACTTTTATTGTAGCGCTTGATGGTTTTTGCAACTGCAAATTGGGATACATTCAAAGTTTTTGTAATTTTCCAGACTGACTGCCCTTCAGTTCTTGAAGTAATGATGAACTGTCATTTCTCTTTACTTAGCTGATTGGTTCTTGCCATAATATGGAATCTAACAATTGTCAAACAGGGCTGTCAGCTATGTACCGATCTGACGTCTGCACAACACAACTGATGATCCCAAAGCCATTAAGAAGGCAAGAAATTCCACAAATTAGCCTTGACAAGGCACACCTGTGAAGTGAAAACCATTTCAAGTGACTACCTCATGAAGCTCACTGAGAGAATGCCATTGTTTCTAAAGCTGTCATCAAAGCAAAGGCTGGCTACTTTGAGAAATCTAAAAATATAAAACATATTTAGAGTTATCTCACAATTGTTTGTGTGTTACACAACATCATATATCTTGCTTCATAGTTTTGATGTCTTCAGTATGTATCTGCAATGTAGAAAATAGTAAAAAATAAAGAGAAACCTTTGAATGAGAAGGTGTGTCTAAACTTTTGACTAGTAGTGTATATAAAAGTAAACTTCATTACTATATTCAACTAGTATCATAGACAAAACAGTTTTAGTCAGCATCACCAAACTGTCAATGGTTAGTTTGTACAGCACTGACACTTGTCAGATATCCATCCATCCATCCATCCATCCATTATCTACACATTACTTCATCATCATTAGGATCGTGGAGGGACTGGAGCCTATCCCAGCTGACTCAGGGTGAAGGCAGGGAACGCCCTGGACAGGTCACCAATCTATCACAGGGCTACACATAGAGACACACAAGCAGCCAGATATACACATGAAGTATATCTTACAGTATTTCAATCATGACAATGTCATTGCAGTATTAACCAAAGTACAGCTTCAAGTTTCATTCTTGAATATGGGAATTCTTAACTCATGAGGCTGAAATCTCCAAGGAAAGTAGTAAAATTTAAGATGTATACTTTTCAGTCAAATTAAAGTTTACAACAAAAAACACAAGGAAATGTTGACTTATTCAACTCTAATTAAATTGGTATTAATAGGAATCTTGTGTAGATATTTAAAAACCTATAATTACAGCATGTCCCTGAAAATAGCATTGTTCTTTTCGGGGGATCACGATACAAAGACTGTTGTTTTCTGTCTCTTTTAGTAAATGAGCTCATGATGGTAACCAACGGTATTTGTGGCCCTATTAAAACAACAGAATCCTGGATTTAACACTGTTTTTGTAATTACTCTATAACTCCTAATGCACCACTTAATGGTGAACATTTAAGCAGCTCTTCTCTTTTTAAAGCATCTTTTCACAATTACCTGTTAGTAAGAATAATGTATTCTTTGCAGTATGTTCATTTCCTCTCCGCAAATAAAGGAGTGAACGGCAACATAACCCATGCTCACGGATATTTTCTCCTCCACTTTTTTTTCCAGTCTTTCCCAGAACAGCAGGCTCCTTTCCTCCACTCACTTATATTCACAGACTCCTCTGAGAGCTGATTCATGGAGACTCCTCCTCCGCTGGGGGTTCACAGCTCCGACAGCTGCTGTGGCCTGGAGGGGAAACTGGAGAGGATTTTCTCAAAGCTGCTCGGCGAGGAAAGAGTGACACAGCACTATGCTGACCCCAGCAAGCATTTTTTTCTCTCTCCTCCCACTGGGAGGCAAAGCACTGACTGTCCAGGCCCACATAGCCAGGCTCCCACACCATCACCCACACAAATGTTTGAATGAAGTCAGTGTGTAACGTCTGCTCGTCATGTTCAACATTTTTCCAGTTATTCTAAAGTCTAGCTTTTCTTGGCTTTGTAAAATGCCTATTGTTTGGGGGTTTGTACTTGCCCAGCAATCATTTATTGATTATATTCCTTGACTGACTTTGAGTTGTTTCAAACCTCAGGGTCGGACCTCCCAAGCAGTCCCAGGACAAATCTAAGGGGTCACCCAATGACTTAAGGCATAAAGGAAAAATCTGGTGCAGAACATTATTTATTTTGTCTTACTTTTCTCCACTTTCAGTTTTTGCTTTTGAAATACTAGATACTTTATACCCTTCAGGACAATAAAAATCCTAAAAGTCAATGCGGGAAAACTATATTCTGAAGTTAAATGACATTCTGGATACTCTGTGTGACCTTTTGTATGCTAAAAGAAAACACTGGCTATTTTGGGAAGTATGCTTTCTTGCCAAGTAAACTTAGAAAATTGATATTGCCTCTTAAACATGAAGTTATAACCAGGACCAGTTTGCTTAGTATATCAGAAAAACTGGAAACTCGGTGGAAAGAGTTTGCCCGGTGGTGTCCAAAGACCTATCAACGCATCAGAAACTCACTTTACATTGCTCACATGCAGCCCAGAGAGTGGACAACTCTCCAGGATGTCACTCCTTTAATCAAAAAATGGTCTGTACTGTAAAACCACAACCTGGATGTTTGAACAGATTAAACAAAGGCTTTTCACATCAGGGTTTAAAGGGCAAGTAGATTCAATGATTGCAATCATTTCACTGGAATGAATTTCAGAAGATTTGCTCAAGAAAGTGCAAGTTAGCTGCAGCAATGTTCTGCCAGTGTGGTCAACTTGATGAATGAATTTGCACTGTTGACCAGTTGGCCACTTCAGTGGTGCTAATGACTCTCTCTGTTGTATAAACTGCTACACAAAGGGCCAGTAGTTATAAGACAGGGCTTAGTAGTAATAATATACTTTTGAATAAACTGTATGAACTTACTGTGTTGTTAGTAGTGTAGCTAAGCTAATGAGGTTACTAAATGACCATTAGAAAGCTTAATAGCATTGATAGGACAAGGTTCCTTGTTCAGTTGCTTTTTATTGAGCAGAATAGTGTGTAAAAGTGGATATAATGCCAGAATTGCTTCTGGCATTATATCCACGCAAAAGGAGAAGAGAGAAGCCAGAACAGGTAGTAGAGGTGCTCGGACTGCCAGATCCATTCAGGTCCTGCATTTACACATGACGTAACACATTATGTTTGGCTGTATGTTGGAAAGTGTATTAGGACTGGCTGTACATCAAAAATTGTGCAGATGCTGTGAGTTTGTGCAGCAACATTAATGGAAAATATTTCTGATACATTTTATATAGACTGATTTCTGTAGATTATGTGCTTAAGTTTGTGCTGGCCATAAATGATGTCTGGCTCTGTTATGTATAAGGAAGAAGTTCAATAGTTTTCCCATATAACGCACAAATAGAATTCCGTAAGGCAGCAAAGTTAAAACAAACCAATAGTTTACCCTGTAACAGAGGAAACCTAGTATTATTGCTGCATCATTTACATCCTATGCATCTGCCTTTTATTACAATATCCTGATTTAGTTTACCCTACAAGCCTTATTGTTAGTTCTGTCAATGTAAATAGTAACTACTGCCACTGGATCAGTTCTAAGAGTACCTGTGGAGCTCTCTAAGAGTCCAGATCTGGTACACTGAGCACATCTGGTACCTACAACAGGCCAACTTGTGACTTAATAACTGGCCTTGTGGGGTAGTCATCAATTTTGTGTGGACAAGCGCAGACCTAGGCCACCACTTCAGAGGTGTTGTTAGGAAGATTTTGTTACTTTTGGACAGAGCCAGGGGAGCTGTTTTGTCCTGGCAGCTGGCTGGATCCTCATGTTTATCATACATGAGAGGACTGATCTTCTTAATTTTGTAAAATTGGGTTTATTTCCCAAAATGATGGGGAAAAAAATTCAAAATAAGTGAAATCACAGATACCTTTATTCTCTGTGTGAGGCAAATTCAAAAGGGAAAATTACCAGCACACAACCCTTGACCACACTAAGGTCAGAAGCTACGATGACAAATCATTACAAGGCAATGAGCATAGATTGTTTAGACCCAGCCAAACTAAAAGCGGTGGGAACGGCTCATTTTGATGATATCACTTCTGCCCAGAATCACACCTACTTTACTCAGTTCTGTTAGGACGAATCTGTCACACTGTTTTCATTCCAGTGCGCCTAACTGTAAGGATGCATAGCACCTTCACTGAGTGATATCTTTTTATTCGTTGCTTGTTTTTAGGACCAAACCATCCCAACAAGTGTTGACTCACTTATCCTGTTTCTATTGTTGCGTCTCATCTTATCTATGCTCGAACACTTTGTCACATTAATACATGTCTCCCACTCCGTACAGCTTCAGAGCAAAGACAGACATGTTGCATGACACCAACTTTATAAAGTACTAAACTTTTCCTCAGTCCTCCCATGAAATCAAGCTTTTCTGTATTTACAAGCAACTTGATCAGTACAAGATGACACAGACGACTTCTTCCCGACACGGCTGTCACACTGGATCTTTGACTCATGCTAAATCACTCTGACATGCAGCTGCATTGTGATGTCTGATGTCTTTTGAAATGCTAACTAGAGTTACTGTGCGCTGCCACGAGACGCTTGATTTCTGCATCATTTGACTTGTAATGCTGTAAGAAGTCACTGGGCTGAAAGCACTGGAAAGCATGGCTGGAATACTGTAAGTGGGCTTTAATAGCAGCAGATCGATCATGTCAAAAGTTGAGATGACTTCAATACAAGATTTCCCAGCTGCCTGGAAGCATTTCAGGGGTTCCCAAAAGGGAGGAGGAAGCGTCTAAACTGATTAAAGATTGATGAGTTAATTGTGGTATAGACATGTTCATCCACACCTATGTACTTGGATGAACTGAACATGAAAAAGGATGTTGATTTTCATCTTAACTGCCTGACTATGACATTCAACAAACCGTCTCATGTTCACAAAGAGCCCCTAGACGTGTTTCACCTCATTAGCCCTCCAGTCACAACAACAAAGCATCAGAGACCACCCTCATCTCTTGGTAAATACACCGTCACTCTGGAAGAAGGTCAGACATTTTGCAAACATCGGTACAGCTTTTTGTGGGAGAGGCAGAGGAATCAAAACACTTGTTGGCCTTTAACCAGTGATCTCCACAGCTGTGCTCTCCATGTGCTGCTTCCTGCCACTGAGGGTAGTGCTGTGAACCGGGCGGAGGACTTTCAGAGACTCGCCTGTGTTGCAATATAGACAACAGCAGAGAGATTTAAGGTCAATTCATGGTTTCTACATGTCCGTGTGCAGACTGATGGAGACTTTGAAAGCAGCCAGTGGACACACATGCCATGTTATTCATACCACAATAGATACAGGCCAGTCGGTCACATTGCACCTCGTATTGAACATCTGGGTTGGCTGTGACTTTTCAGTTTTTACAGGATATAGTAACGACAGATCAAGCTATATCAGCCTCAGTGATTATTCTTGACAACTGCTGAGGACATTGGGTCGAATTGGATTTGTCTAAAGATTGAATTTTCCACTTTTTTGGGGCATAGCTGATGTGCAAATCAAAGCTCCTATCGAAGGAGGCAGTGACTACTTAACCCATAAGAACCCACAGTGACACCAGTGTAACAAGCACTTTGAGTGCCCCAGTCTCTTCCTTGTAAAGCTTTATGTCTGACCTTAACTCATTAAGTCCTTTAAGGAAAAATGGGTCTGGGTTCTTATGGGTTAAATTACAACAGCTTTAATGATGAATTCTAAAGTTGTGGATTATCCAGAATGTCCTCACACAACCTCTCCTCAAGGCAAACATGTGTTCTGAGCACCATTTGTTTATCTGGCACACGCTCTGTTGGCACACATGTAGTATGTACAGTCCAGATGATCACAAATTTTGGGTTGCAGATAGTTCCTCATGGACTTGGACGGAACACAACGTATACATTACACCAATCCTTGTGGCCCCTTAGAGATGTGGATTCAGAAAGCATGAATGAATTACCTCAAAGGAACCTACTGCTGTTAGCCTGGCCGCGCTAGACCCAGGTCTGAAGACGCAAGGGTCTAGGAACTCTCGACAGGGAGGGAGGCAGGCTAAATGGTTGTACATATTGACATTTACTGTCATAAACATTTTACTAAAATGTAGTTGACTACATCTAAAGTAAAAGAGTAATTTTATCATAAAATTTAGGCTTTGTATGTGAACTAGTAGAGCTCTCAGACTAATGTAGTGGAGCCCAGGTATATTAGAGTAGGAATGATGAAGTGAATACACAAAAGCTAGAATTTGCACTGTTGCCAAAGTGGAGCACTTGAGTAATCTTACTTACCACCACTGAAGAATATCAATCAATTTATTCATCAGACTTTGGTTGTTTATATGGTACAAGTCATACATCAAATGCAGCTCCAAGTGCTGACCATAAAAGGACTCAAAAACAGCAAGTTTAATTAAAATTACTGAATAAAATAGTGACAACCATAACAGAAATAACAATGAAGAAATGATTGTTAAATAATAAATCTAGATATATGCGGGAAAAAAGGTTAGTTTTCCATTAAATATCTCCACTCTGGGGCCACAGTGGTCGTGGTTCTTAAACTCGGGGAACAATTATGATACCTTTGCATCAGTGCTGCAATTTTATCATTCAGAGAACTTCGTAGTGTTGCCCGAGAGGAAAGGTCAGATGACCAAAGTCCCTGGGATTCATCCTCTAGGCACCCTGGGCATAAGTACAACATTTGATGGCATTCCATCTGGTATTTGTTGAGATAGTTCAGTCTGGACCACAGTGGTGGACCGATTGTTAGGATTAGAACAATACTATAACAAGCAGAACATATCCGGACGAATCCTTGGCCTCTAATGATGAACCAAGTTCTACATATGAAATGCGAGAAACAGCAGGGTCTCTCATTAGAGATTTTAAGATACTACAGGCAGTAGTAAAATGATCCACTGGAAGGGATTTAGAGTGATTTTATCTATAAAACTCACTGCATAGTTCTTTGTTTAGTTTCCCATCTGGGGGACATTTGGTGACAGGTAACAGGGCAAATGAGGACATGTTTCTTTTAAGAGGAATAATTCACAATACACAACCAAAGCTCCGTTTTTACAAGTTCAGCTGGGGAACTGCTGGCTCTCCTCCTGCGCCTCCCCCTCCTGTATTCAAAAGGGAGTACTGCTCCGCTGTTGCTTTTGGAATCTCAGCCAGTGGAAACCTACTGTCTGCGCACTGACTGAATATTTGCCCTTTGAGGAGTTAACCCCTGTTTCAGTTCAAAAGGACTACTCCATTCCTTCTTCAGGTTTTGGTTGGCAAGCCAAGAATCAAAGACACTCCATACTAATGGATCCCTGCTATAGGGACAAGTGATTAATATTCATTTGTGTGACTCCCTTTTGACACCACATTAAAGTCAAGCTGAGATTCTGAGCTTAAATGCACCATGATGTGATAATACAATTTACAGGAGGGCCATAACTTACTGTAAACCCGTTTTAGTGAGTTTTGATGGGATTCCAGAAAATCATCCATAATAATAAATAATTCTACAACATTTTCTGGAAAATTGGAGTGTCACACAGTCTAAATGCTTGTAAGGTCCACGAAGCCAATGCTAGAATTCAGAGGGGAGTTTTTAGGAATTTTAAAATCGGAACAGAATGTTTGCTTGCAAAGACAGATCTCCAAAAATATGCTTTATTATTATTACCCTTCAAAATCCCATATTGGTCAGCATCTCTCATTATCCTATTATGGGCTTGTAACCTCAGCATGTAGATAAGTAATATGCCTGAAGGAGCCCATCTTTCACTCAGCTGACCCTGGACAAGCTCATGTCCATCCAGCACTATCCAGCTGTAGCGTCTTTCTGAAAGGTAGATCCAGTTTTAACTCCTTTTCTCAACCTTGGGTTCGGTCCACTAGGGTCTCTAGGTAATGCGAAGGGTCGTCTTTATAATACTGCATATTGCATTTGTTAGCCATTTCTCAGTATTTTGCTCTTTTTGTGAAACATTGGATACTATGACTTCTTTAACCCTTCAACAAGAAAAATGAAAGGAAGCTGTGAGCCCTTGACTCCAGTGGCTCTCTTATGCTGTGGGAACATTTTGCTGGCATAATTTGGGTCCACTTGTCCCTTTAGACAGAAGGGTCACCGCAAATAAATAAATAAAAACAGCTCTATGTGACCACTCTTATCCTATAAAGAAACATTTATATTCTGACAGGACACTTATCCTATCCATCTATAAGGCATGAGAGGTCAGTGAATGGTTTGATGACTCTGATATGATATGAATCAGATGTTATGGCCTTTATTGTATTCAACAAGATCTCAACCCAAATAATCACTGATGTGAGATGTTGGACTGAGTGGTAGACAGCACTGTCATCACAGAAACACCAAATTAATTAATATCTCCTGGAAAAATGTTGTTCGTCCCTCCAGTAGATTTAGGAGACATGTAGAGTCATTGCCAAGGTGCATTGGAGGCATTCTGGCATCATGTGGTGACCCAAATGCAGGTTTTCCTTTATCAGGGTAGTAGGGTTCAAAATGGGTTGTTATCGCCAGGGTGGTTGCAGAGGCCTTTGCTCTCACAGCCTACAAAATGCCCCAAATGGCTCAGCGCAAAATACAGCCTCTGACAACCAAGTTCCACTCCTGGCCTTCACGTGGCTGAACTGTTTCGTACCAACAGGAGATGGGGCGAAAGGCAGGTCACTGGCGCCTTAAAACCAGTTTTTGCTGACATCTTAATCTACGAGTTTTAGCATCCCAAAGCACGTGAATCTTCTGGTAACAGCTCGACACTGGCAACCATTTTGAACCCAGTCTCTGGATGCTGTCTGAAATCCAGTAGGTGTTAGGAAGGGCATCCAGCCGTAAAATTTTGCTTCAATTTCGTTAGTCATGGTTGTATTTTCTAATAGCAAGAAAACAAATGCCATGCAACGTCACACCCGAGGTTCAGTGGCACAGTGACGTAAAATGGATCGTGAGTGAGTGAGTGAGGAGGGGAAAACTCATTAATTTTTACATGGAAAAAGCACCCTGATTGGCTGATTGCAGATACGAGGGTTTCTTAAGGTTCTGGTAAAAAAGGTCATGGTAAGAATGCACAATAGGGTGGCCCATGCCTTTACCACCACAATATGACACTTTATATTGGAATTTGCATCAGTTTTTCACCCAGCTGTACATAAATTAAACCACTGGAGTAACTTGTTTATAGAAAATGTGTCTGGTGTAAATGACAACAAGCTCATAGACATCTGAAATATGAGAAAGTCCCAGCAGCTGTTTGGTAAGGACCAGAAATGTTGGAGACCATTAGTTCCCTTGATCCAGTGTAATTTGCAATTTTAACATGTGTTTTGATTTATGTTTGAATCTATGAAACAACTTGTAGCTACAACTGTCAAATAGATGTAGTGGAGTAAAATGTAGGCTACACGATCTGCCTCTAATATGCAGAGGGATGGGAATATAAAATGAAAACACTCAAGTAGAGTATCTCATATTGGCGTTTAATTCTGTCCCTCATTATGCATTTGTTTTTTGTTTTTTTTACCACTGCAGCTGTGTAGTATTAAACTACCTTATTTGCAGCTCTGCAAGCTGTTTTTTATTGCTTGGTGACCAATGTCTGTACCTGCGGTAGGTGTTTTTTGCTACATTTTGGACAGATCCAGGCTAGGTATTTCCCATTATCTCTTTATGCTAAGCTAAGCTAAGCTAGCCAGCTTCTATAACCCCACAGTTAACAGTTTCATTAATGAGGCATCTTGAGCCGGAGTGTAAATGATGCATAGTTTGATGTTGGCATATTTACGTCCCCTTGCCAGAAGGGATGTTTCATGATTGTGTTCTCTGTCTTTATGCAAGGCCTGCATCGTAATAGTTAATGTACCGTGCAGCAGGTTACATTATGAGGACATCTACAACATGTTTTCATTAAAAAAAGAAAAACTTTCCACGTTTCGACCTTTCACTGCATGTGATCTTCATTACTTAGCTGTCATCCCACAAATTCTCATACTAGTGCTTTCACAGCACTCTTAAAAGTCCACATAAACTTCTGCTTTTCGATCACTCATGATTACTTTTCAATACTACACTCAATCATCTCATGTGCTTCCCAGTGCCCATGCATGGCTTCATTCAGCGACGGTGTTAAATGCTCATAAAAACGCTGTGATTAATGGCATGAAATGAAATGTAAATTGTTTAACAGAGATGCAAGAAAAGTGTTCTTTAAAGTGTTACTCAGTTACACAGTTCTGCAGTAAATCACAAACTGGTGAATTGCTGTGGTGAGTGTTGCTTCCTTTGAACCTCCGTCTGTGTTTTGACGTGCCAACGCTGATATCACATGGCTGACAGGAATTTGCTGCTGCCATACTGAAACAGTGTGAGAAACCCCTAGACAGTTTGAGAACCCCTAACCCCTCTATAAGAGCACATCAAAGCTTTGTGAAAGTTTAAGCAAAACATCACCGTATACGTTTATTGACCATATGGTAAAAGTTTGACATTATTCTCCATTTGCTGAGGGTTAGATGAGAAGAATGATACCACTCTCACGTTTGAGCATTCAATAGGAAGCTACATATCGAAGTTAGCTTAGCTTAGCTTAGCATAAAGACTGGAAACTGTAAAGTGGATAGCTTGACGCTGTCCAAAGGTAACAACATCTGCCTGCCAGCAGCCATAATAACCACTAATTAACACTAATGAAGGAATCAATGCTCATAGCTATGAAATAGTCCATCACCAAACACTCCTATTAAACCATAACTTTTCCTTTTTACACAAACAGATGAGACACAATGTGTTACTAATTGAGCTCGGAGGTGCTGATAGGGTGATTCTATTACCTTTGGACAGAGCTAGGCCAGCTCTTGCTATGACCAAGCAGACCTGATAAATAATAAGAGCTTTCCAAACTACACAGCGTCCCATTTCCAGTCCTGATGCTAAGCTAAGCTAACCATACGCTAGCACCACCAAATATGAGAGTGATCTCCATCTTCTCAGCATTTTTACAACATGTCACTCTTTTCCTTAAAGTCTTAAAGAAGTCTTAAAAATGTTTTTACCTCATTAAAATGTCATAATGGTGTTTTTTATGTCCTGGAAGACATGAGTGAATTACCGTAAGTGGCCATGGCTGAGCATTTCCACCTTCCCTGTTGATGGATTCATGAGGAGGTTTCATACAGCAAACCTGAGGAATCAATCCTGTCAACTTGCAGGGACGTCCTTCTTCAAAATTGGTTTCCAGTTCCGACATGTATAGCTTAAGTACTCCAGTATCACTTGCCATTATGTTTGGTCAAGTACTTTTACAGTGTTTGAGCTGAATTGTAGGCTAAGTGGTGTGCTTGAGCTGCCAACAAAGGCAGGTACTACATAGAGCCGAACATTCTTGATAAAACAAAACTTTAGAGTTACAACTAAACCATTTTAAGCAGGAAAAGGATACAAGTTTTTGGAGTTTAAATCAACGACTGGAGAGCGACTTTAATTTTGGGAAGCAAACGCTGCGAAAGATCACCACTACTACTAAAGAAATATTTCATCTGCTGTTTTGCGAGGGGACAACTGCAGAAAAAACAGGAGTTAGTTAAAATCCGTTTCAACCGCAGACTCTTGAACAGCCCACTTGAAACTCTTGCCGCAAAGTGAACACAGATGCACATTGGCTTGTCAACAAAATCAAAGGAATCATCAGACAGAGACCAGACAGGGTGAGGATGGTGTCAGTCATCGAGAACAGTTTTTTGGGAAACACGGTATGATTTGTAACCCTTTTGTGGTGGAAAATAAAGAGGTGGGGGGGAGTCTAGGGCCTCAGTGTTACCTCGGTCAATGTCACAGAATGATGTTAAAACAAAAATCTGAGCCTGATGTTGAAGATACAGAATGAACAGCGTATCACTTACAACAGGTGTGAACATATTTCAACAAGGACAGCATGTCTCTTAGAGTGCTGTAAGTCATGTACAGGAAGAAGGGCTTTATAGAAAACCCTTACTGCAGTATAAAGTGTGCACTGAGCGTAGCTGGGGGGTTTCTTATGTCCTCCCACTCATAACAATGTACAGCTAAAAGTAGATTCACATAGAAGACAATGTTCTCTGCATTTGTTCTCATGCAAGCTCCAGTCTTAATGTAAAGTGCTTTCACATACTAACCTCTGACTTCTTTACAACTAACATGAAGCAGCTGTTCTCACACTCAAATTGTACCTATAAGAATTCCCAACTCCCATGAAATATAAATGTCTATAAAGTCGAAGATGTTTTCCAGGAGCGCTTGTGGACCATTAGGAAATAAGGGCAGGAGAGTAAAAGGAATTTTTCCAATGGTCTGCTTGTGGTGATGATCTGGACCTTGATACCTCAGCTCCGAGTTGTTATTTCTGGCATTTGTGCAGAACTCCCCCTCAGACATGCTTCCCCTTCATCTCAATAAACAGAAATGGCGTCAGTCGTTTCCTTACCTCATACATCTCTTATTTTACCATTAGACATGCTCAATGGGCGGAAATCTCTCCCAGAGCTGGTATCGGCCCAATCGCATTGTTTCCTCGTAGATATCTGTGCATAATCATTACAACCTGATAGGATAAAAGCCAAGTGGTTGCATGTAAAAGTCTGTGAAGCAGTTCACATGCTGGAAAAGTTGTTTTCACTCTCCCTCCCTTTTCTCCTCATGTTGCCCTTTCACAAACCGACCTTCTGGAGGTTTCAAAATATCTGTAGCTGTCAAAACAAATAAAGTTTGGAACTTCAAAGCGTATTTCTCAAGACCTAATGTTGAGAAGAACAGGTTTTGTCACTCAAGATCAAATAAACTCTGCCGTGTCTTGAGAAAGTTAGAGTAGACAGCAGCTGTGGATCTTTGGCGTCCTTGTGTTGCACAGATAAAAGTTCAATTCATCAGTTGAAAACAAAAATGATTGAAAAGCCGAAACAAATGCTACATTTTCAGTAGTTTTATTGAAAAATGCCTCTTCTGTTTCAGAAATAAATAAGAAAATAAGGCTGTGTGGAATTCACAAAATGTGCAGTTAAAACATGAGAAAAGCAATCCTATGTCCATAGTCTTGCAATCAAATCTAAACTGCATTGAGAGAAAACAACAACTATATTCTGACTTAGAAATCCTCAGTAAATATACAACACAATCATGCAATTCCACCTTTGGTAACAAAACAAAAATTTAAAAAAAATTTGGTTTGTGCTACAATAAGTCAAATTATCATTGAGTTTACAGGCCGTACAAGAAAAAAATCACAATGAACAAATCTTTGGGGATAAAATAAATTGTCTGATTTCTTTTTAAACCAATGGAGTATCTGAAACAGCTTTACATACTGACATTTGACAAAAACATGGGAAAGTGTTCAAAAACATACATACTGTACTTCTTTGGACAAACTTTCTGCTGGTTTTCACATGATTAGTGCATTACACGTTGGAGTCCGATAAACACTTGCAGTTATATTACAAGCAGACACTTAAGGAAAACACTTAGCAAGCACACAGGTTTGTAACATGTAGGTTTGTATTCATCTTGCTAAAAATTCTCATGTCAGAAAAATAATATATGTTCAATATAGCCAGGGGTATCAAACCCATATAAGTACTAGATCTAGTTTGTTCTGAATATCACTTCATCCTCACCTAAGTGATCATGGAAGTCATTTCAATAGTACATTTTCTGAGAACTCCTTATCGTAGCTATGAAGCTAGTCTTTCTGTATTGTCCTGTGGTAGTGATCTCTTTCCTCGTTGGTTTCGTGAGTAACCGGGTGACTGTATTGTCTCAAACTCTTCAGCTGGCTCCACAGGTATAGCCACTACCTCGGGTTCAGGCGGGTAGCGGTTGGCTAGAAAAATATTCGGGATGGCCAATCATAAAACGGGTTGCTTCTACAACTTTTCACATGCACAATTTAAATTATATTGCACTATGGACTTTCCAAGAAAAATGCCCTGTGTCAAATTATTGCTTTCTAATGTAACAGAAAAAAAGCTAAATTAAAACTGTTTCCAAATGCTGTGATGACATTTACAATAAAACCTATCATGGATAATAATACATAGTAAAATAACCAGCTGATACTACTAAAGGCACATGGAGATGTCAGGAGAGCAACATTTAGCACTGATTTGGCAAATGTACACAAAGAACATGATGATTAAAGGTACAAATGAAACATGCTTCAGTCTGGACCAGAGCTGTTTAAGCCACTTAGGCGTCGAAAACAGAGGTTATGCTGGTGGTAAGTAAGCAGAGGGTTATGAGGCACAAGCTCAATACAGATGTTAACTTGATTTTTAGTGACATGTCCTGGTTCGTACAATCATTTACAAAGCAAAAAAAAAAATTAGTTTTATTTACACGTGTCACCTCTACATTAATGTTGCTTTCTGTTATGAAATCCTCTTTGTTAGTAGCTGTTTTGGGTGGGTTTTGTACATGCTCCTTCCTTCGTAGAAATGCTCAGTCTCTGCTTTCTATTTCCCAACGGTTTGTGGTTCAAGATGCAAACAGGCCAGCAGGTTGCCATCATTGTAGCTTGTAGCTGTGAGATGATGTTAGTGCCAGTCCGCTCCGTTCTGTTTTTTTGGCTTTCGTAATGTTTGTTTTTATGTTCAATAATTATGTCCGTGGTGATTATCCTTACATGCCCAACAGAAAATGGGCAAACATCTCAGAAACAGGACTTCAAAGTGTAAGTGGCACAGATGACTTAGAAAGTTTACTATGCCAAACCTGAAAATAGTTCAAAAAGGGTGTGAGTTTTCTCTGTGGAACAAAGTTATTAGCATCTTATTTG
Organism: Acanthochromis polyacanthus; assembly: GCF_021347895.1. NCBI lineage: Eukaryota > Metazoa > Chordata > Actinopteri > Pomacentridae > Acanthochromis > Acanthochromis polyacanthus. Next base: position 15,149,508 of record NC_067113.1, on the reverse strand, counting down.
ATATAATGTGAGTCATCATACACTAATAGCTACAATGCTTTACATGCCAGTTTTAAAATTTGGCACCAAATGTATGGAGGTATTGAAATATAGCAGTTCCGTTTGGCTAAATCCTTCCCATGACAGCAAATGTCTAGTTCTAGCTTAGCAATCGTAACTCAGCAAAACAGGGCCTGTCAAGCTTTGGATTATCCACATGCTAAAGCAGTGCACATGGTAATAACATAAAAAGTTAGCACAGTGATGTCTTGTTTTAGTGTCACGAAAAAGCTCAAATACATGAGCAATAACTTAAAGGAATGGATTAAATGAGCTGTTTATGCCCCCCACTGAAATCTGCGGTCTGGCTAACTAGCGCACTTATGTCCCTACAGTGAATAGCATTATCTGCAACAGAGGTGGCTGCAGGTTCAGGATTGTAGCTGTAGGACCAAATTTCTAGGACCCTTGGTTTTTGCAACAGTGCCACAAAAGCATGTATTAAAACACTTCCAATGTTCAGTAGGACTGCAGAAACTAATATGAGCTTGCCAATGTGTGAGTAACAAACTTTTACAGTCTTTTAGCTAATGGTAGTTTGCTGCATGACAAATTCTTAACATGGGTATGATGAAACTGGAGAGCAATTTTGGCAAGCCCAACTATGATGCTGATGATAATTAGTTATAGTAAGCACATTATTAAGCTTTGTGCACCATAAAAAACACAATTCTATGGACAGAAAGCACTACTTGGGTGGAATACACCTTTAAAATGATTAGCACTTGGACAGAGTAGTGTTTTTGGTGGAATAAAATCCTGCAATTTTGCAATCATATAGTTCTGTAGGGTCTTGAAACTCAAGGTCCCAAAATTGCAGCCTCCTATACTGCAGACCCATGATACTGCCAACAGTGAAAGCATTACCCATAAGGCCAAAGAGCATTTTGTGCTACCAAGGATTCGGGCTATAAACAAAACTCTCTGGAAAAGAGAAGTATGATGCTATCTACCACTGTATGAAGTCATGGACTCATTGTTTCACAAATTACTAATCTTGACTGTAAATCTTCCAAGGTTGCTGTTTAAACTGTATTATGTTCTGGACAGGAACATAAAGCTTGACAGGCACTGAGGGAGGCGAGTTGCAAATAGCCCTTTCTGGGAATACGTTCCAGCAGCTTTCTGTTGAAATTCTGCACTGTGGAACACCTACATCCATATCTCCATACATTTTCAATGAAGTAGTGCAATGAGTTGCAAATGTAATTAGTGTGCATACACTTAGTCTCTTCCCTACTGTTGTTACATGCAAGGTCTAGACAGCATTGAGCATACCTGTGTATCCTTGTCCATTGTAAGGAATACCAACACACTGAGAGGAGTCGCAGTATCCAGGGGGTCCTGGTGGCCCTCTCACCCCCGAAGTACCTTGACGACCTGGAGGGCCACGAGGCCCAGCGGAGCCAGAAGGACCTGGGGGTCCCGTTCTTGACTCTCCCGGTGGCCCTGCAAATGGGAGAGAGAAGGTAAATGAGGCAAGTTTGAAAGAGGAGTCTCTGGAGCTCAGCAGAAAGACCCACGGACATCACCCGTAAATCTTGTGTGGAAATTGTGGGGGTAACACGGGGCTGCAGCACTGTAATTTCAATTTTTGAATGGCTCAATTAAAAAGCTTGACCAAGAAAAAAAAGGATGCAGTCTGGGCCTGTGTGAAGTTACCCCCGGCCCCGTCTGTCTAGACGGCAAAAACTCAGGATGGAATTTTCCCCCTCTCTTTTTCTCTCCCTTAAGTGAGCCCATGTGTTGTCAATGAAGCCACCAAAGAAAGCTCATTGTACAACAATCTGACCCCCCCCCCCCCCCCCCCCCCCCACACACACACACACACACACACACACACACACATTAAAGTGAGTCATCAGCGTGGACTTCCTCCCACCGGTTCTTAGTTGTTTCTCACTTCATTCACAGAAACAGACATGTCAGTGTTGTGGGGGGAGACATCAATAGAGGATTCCTGTTGTTTAGTGATCACTTCCCTTTGGAAAGGAAATCTTCTAAAGCATTTTTTTTAGAAAAAAAACATTAGAAAACACAGAGATATCATTTGCAGCTGAGGAAAGACTAGGAGCATTTTTCAAACTGATAAATCAGCTTAAAAACCTTTTTCTTAGCATTTGTTTTAGGAAATTCACCATACCCTTGACTGAAGATGGACTGAGGGCTGTTTAAACTCTAGACAGAAAGAAATTCTCTACTTATTAACGATCATAAATACCTTCCATTTATTGTATAATATTTCAGATTTGTTTGGAAAAGGTCAGTGTACACATGACATAAATCCGTAAGAAAGGAAAGAATTGAGAATATGTTTGAGGTCTCCAAAAAATTTATGCAGTGCAGCTGCCCAAACGAAGGTTCCTGAGACACATAGACTGTAGGTAAATTTTAGCTTCTGGCTGGAATGTGTCGTTTTAATTGGACTGATGGGAGTACTCTGTGTCCTAAAAAACTCCACAGAAAAGGTGAAAAGCTGCCACTATGGAACTTATGCAATACTAAAGCTGTAAAATGCAACAGAGGGAGGCCAGAAAGCTGTCAGCAGATTCTGGAGAACAATGTTCAACAGAAAACTTCAATATGGCTTTTGTGTTCTTTGCCTCATTGTGATGGCAGATTTCGCTAAACGGAGTTATTTCACCCAAGAAAGTAAAGAAAATAAAACTGGATTACCTGGAGGTCCGTTCGCTCCTCTCTGTCCTCTGATACCAGTTCCTTGAGATCCTCTCTCTCCCTTCTCTCCTGGCAAACCTACATACACCAGAAAAAGAGCAGAAATCAGTTTCACATGAATGAAGCAAGTTTTTGGAATAATGTCCAATATTTGGAAATGAGTGAAAATCTAAAGGGCATGTATGAAACACAGTAGAAACATATCTTCATTGAATAATATTTTATATGCCAACTTGGAATAATGTGTAGCCTACACAAGATAAAGTTATGAGTTACATGAGCGCTACAGTCTACACAGTTGATACCATATGCTATATTGAAACCATTTGCTTTTCATTCCTTGCCTGTTGCTCTGTAGTACTACCAAACAAAAACAGGCAATGAAGAGAAATAAAGCACCTCTTTCTCCCTGATTTCCAGGTAAACCTGGGTTTCCTGGGAAACCAGTTCGGCCAGGTTGTCCAGGCTCTCCACGGGTTCCCTGGTTGCCAGGGGGGCCAGGAGGACCGGGTGGCCCTGGAGTGTTGCTGCGATATCCAGAGGGAATCTGGTTGAGCAGCATGTCAATTCTGCTCATCTGGCCTGCAAACAAAGAACAAAATCAGATAGATTTGGTTCAGATGTATAATTTAAGGACAAGAAAAATTTTGAGGGTTAGCAAATGTTTTGCTCACTGTTCACAAGCTGTTCACAAACTTGTCTGGCAATGGAGCGCATCATGTTCTGGGATGCAAAGTCTCCCTGGAAAACAAGGACATTCTCATGAAGAGATGGTATCACTATTTGACATTGACGATGCATGACAACTGGTGTATGCAAATTTCATAAGAACATAACACACACCCTCTCTCCTTTTTCTCCTTTAAGGCCAACAGGTCCCTGTTGATGAGAAGAACAACGTTAAAACAACAAACAACAATGACTCTGTGCTTCCCTAAACAATGCTATTGAATTATATAGTTGCGCCTCCTTATTCAGTACATACTGGGTTTCCTGGCTCTCCGGGTTTCCCTGGTTTTCCAGTAATTCCTGGTATACCTGGATTTCCAGGGCTTCCCTGAAAAAAAGAAAATACACAGAAAAAGTGGTGTTTATTTAATTACTGGACTGTAAACGTAATTGCAAAGCTTAACTCCTGCTCCACGTTAATGGTTGCATAACAAGCTTTATGTTGGGATCTGTGCTTTGACATCTGCAGTGGGGGGCCATGTGGCACGAGCTGCCAAGAACGCTAAAGAGGAGATGGAAACAAACACATGCAGGGCAGGAGTACAGACAGGATGCACACAAACACACAAACACACACCAGGCACTGCTAATGGCTGCTGGAGCACTCAGGATGGTATAGTGAATGGGAATTCTATACTGGCATGTTGCCTGTTGGCTGGATTAAGTAGATTCAGGCCTCCTCAAACCACAGAAAAAGAACATGAGATGCATGCACCGTCCTCGTAACGGTGGAGGAGCCTCGAGACTAAGTCTGCTTTTTATGTGCTGTTCCAGCAGAGTGCAACTGTGGAGCCAGAGGAGTAATTGTTGCAGATATATCAGGAAATAAAGCACACACCAAGGTATATTTATTTGGCGCTTTTCTGCACAACACAAACACATACTCACTCACCATGGGCCCCGGTGGACCTCTGGGTCCAGATGATCCCTCCTTTCCTGGTGGCCCCTAAGTAGAAACAACATACAATCACACATGGGCTACAACACACTGGGGAACCTATTGGAGCAATACATCAGTGTCATACCTTAATATTGGTTTCAGCCTTGAGTATGTCTTTTTGAATTACATTTATAAGTAGTGGCTCAATTATTCTGGCTGACGCAAGTGAGAACATGCAGTGCAACAGCAAAAACGACACCGTGGTACTTCTGTGTAGTGAAGTGGGGGATCACATATAAAACATGTGCTTAAGTAAGTGTTGGACCCATTTATAGGCTTTGAACACAGTGTGTGCACTATGCAGGCCCTAAGGTTGAGCTTACCCGCGCTCCGCTTGGTCCAACGGGGCCCAGAGGACCGCGTGGCCCAGGAGGACCCTGGGAAAAAAGCAGACACACTTAATCAAATGATAATGATCAAGAACATGACATTTATGTAGCTCCCTAATGCCTCTGTTGACCTAGAATGTACAGACCAAAAAAATGTAGTTTCCCATTTATTTTAGCCAAAGATAATATATCATCATGCTTGTAAAAACTGGAGGAAATCTCTTGTCCATTGACATTTGATGGCTCCTAGAAACACCCCTTGACATCGCTGTTACAATTGGCTGTGTTATGTAAAGCAACTAACACAATGCTGGTAATAAAATCCAAATATCACAGAATGGGACTTTTTCCCAGGCCTGAATTTGCTTATTCAGAGGCCTGAATAACTGGTGATGATGGTCTGTCCAGCTGAATGGTGGGAGTCAGCTGAATGACCTCTGCTGAATGAATGAACAGATGGTCAGCCAAGAGATCGCTACGTAATACCGGCCCACTCAGAATTACCACTTCCACCAAGACATTCCCACATACCGCACAATGGGTTGAGCTTAACTTCAGATCTGCTTCTGACAGTGATATCAGTAATCTAAATAACCTCAAAGAACTCTGAACTGGTTGGGCTAAATGTGGTTATATTTTTGACTTTCATGTTCACCCACAAAGTCTCTAGTATGAGTCTTACTATAAGGCAAAGATGCTCAAGCTTCAGACAGATTGAAGTTTTTACCGAGACACAATCATCTTCCATTACAAGGCTGGAGAAGAACATGTTCCATTCCCTATTTCCCCTTTGGTAATATGAGTCTACGCTACATAATAATTTAACTGCATCACTGGCCGTCTACCGTTTGTCAATCAACGGGCTGATTTGAGAGTGTGGGACTCCCTGAGGATGGCATGGTAAACCTCCCACTCTGAGTGTGGTTTCAATCTGGCCATATGGATTGAATCCAGGCTCCAGTAGCAACGTTGCTCTCTATGGATAGTCTCTTGTTTCCTGCGCATAAACCACAAAATGAGAGGGGAGTACTTACTTGCAGCCCAGCAAGGCCTGGGTCTCCAGCATCTCCCTTTGGTCCTGGGCGACCCTGAAGATGGAGGAGGAAAGGAGAGGTTAAGCCTTTTGTTTTATCCTTTTAGTCTGATTATGATTGATGACATGTTTTGACAAGAACATCTGCAGGTAAAAAAAAAAAAGAGGCGCTCTGGCTGGCTGGAAGTTGAAGGGAGTGCAGTGTGTTTTAATGTTAGTTATAAATCCCACTTACTGGTGGAGTATATGAGCTACAACTTTCACACAAACTGCCCTTAATATCTGGACATGCGAGCTCTTATCTCACAGACATTTTAATCCATTTACTACTGACAGTATTTCTTAGTAGTGTTGATTAACTCACAGGTTCTCCAGGTAGAGAGAGTCCGTTAGGGCCTTGTGGACCTGGTGGTCCCATTGAGCCTGGAAGTCCTGGCTCACCACGTGGACCCATTGCACCCTACAGCATTACAGAAACATGCAAAATCTTTACAAAGAATCCCACAGACAACCCTAATCAGACGATTACTGCAAAAATGGAGACAATGAACATTAACAGTTCTGAAAAATGGGCTTTTAAGGTACTTGACATAGGCACCCTTTAAATGTAGCTGTGGAAAAATATACAGTCAATAACTGAATTCAGATGTGTGCAATTTGCCTGTAGAGCAGCAGCACTAAGAAGCTGACCTGTATTATCTTCCAGTTTAGCATTATTGATAATGTCAGTAGGCTTTATTGGCTATGAAGTCACCCAGATCATTTGTCCAATGCTTTAAAACAGTTATGAAATAAAAGCCTGTGCGCAAAACATTAATAACGCTTTATAGCATTCTTAAAGTGATGTCAAGTTGAACTCACAGCGTTGCCGGTTTCTCCTCTGTCTCCTCGAGGTCCTTTAGTACCTGGGCTGCCCTGGAAAAGCGAGGAGCCAGAAACACAGAGTGAGTGTAACAACAGGAGCAGATTCCAAAAGCTTTAAAACCCCAAGCCATTCAAAATCCTCACAGGGGCTTAGTGAGGTTACTGAGCACACATATTCCAGACTTCTCCTCAAGACTTTTTTTTTTTTACTGTTGTTTTTCCAACAGGCATTTATCTTTTGACACTTCTCCCTAAGCCCACGTTTCATTGCATGCCACCAGTCTCATCCTCAACTGCTCTTTCCACAGGAAAAAAAACACTACTTATGCAAGGGACATCCTTAGCTTGCTTAAGTTTAGAGATGAATGTGAAGCTGTACGGTCACTGCAACAGTAGCAAAGTCAAGCATGGCTTTATCATCATCATCATCTTCATAATCTGTATGGCTTCTGAGAAAACTATTTCATCAGGTGAAGGCACACAGAGGAACAGGAGGTGAAGACAGACAAGAAAGTATGATAGTGGGAGTGTATTTACCGAAGGTCCAGGAGGCCCCTGGGGGCCGATGCTGTCCTGTGTGCATGTGCAAGAGTGGGGAAGGGATGGACACTTAGCCTCATCTCTCTGAAAAGGAAAACAAATGAGATACAGATAAATAAATTCACAGACACAGTTGAGAGTAGCATTATTATAGTCCATTTCACACCCACTGATAATTGAGATCATCTCTTGGCAATCTACAGAGTACAGGAGGTAAAAATGAAAATCTTCGACTCCATTTTATGACAGTGTTCTGGCAAACTAGAACTCTGACTTTGCTGGGAGCTTAAGAAGAAAAGACAGTTTAGAAGCCCAGCTAAGGTTACGGTGAAATGGTGGCTTAGCTAAAATGTGTTTGGAACCAGTAGAGTCAGTGTGGGACTTTAGGAGCAAATGCTCAGTGACAGCTGCAGAACTTGTCCACATTTTTGGAAACGAATCACTGACATAATTTGTTACATAACACTGCTGTCATTGACATGATGTATTAAAAGCTGATGCAAATTATAGATGAATTACTTCTAATTGGCTAAATGTGCGTGCATCCGGTATTTACTGTGCTGTAAGAAAAAATAAATGTGATTTACTATCTGCATCGTGAATTAAAGGAGCACTTGTTTTCATGTAGTTTGGGAGGCCCCATGCTGGCAACAGTGAGATTAGCACAATTACAAAGGATACAAGGTTCTATTCATTCCAGCTGACTTTCTTTTCAAACAGCAGGCGACTTATCAGCTTTGCATTTTGCTTAATGACTACATACCAGATACATACACTCTAGGCTGTAAACCCTGTATATACAATCACAATGGACCTCCTACAGTTTATTCTAAACAGGTAACTCTAGCAGCTAGGAAAAGATTAATAGCCATGTTCCACTGAGTAAATGGGAAACAAATGTGGCAAAATATCCCAGTAGTGCACCTACTGTATTTGTACATGATCTTGTGACTCGTTTATGAAACGATTCTACAATGACACTTGTTCTTACTGTAGCGGGCAGGTCGCAGCATTTGTCTCGGCTGATCCAACTCAAGCTGCAGATAATATCGAACATCTGGAGCTGAAACTACACAACAGAAGAAGGAGAAAAACATCGAGGGGTGTTACAAATGGATCCCTTTCACGCCGAAAATGCACAATGTTTAAAACATAGGAGACTTGGAGAAATTCAAGGATGCGAGTTCTCATACTTCCAGCAGTCACTGGGAGCAGTTAAACTTAATTGTGCATCTACGCACAAGAGGTTTGGATATTCAGTCCTTGGAAAGTTGTGAGATGCTCTTCCAAACATGTTTTTCCAGAGTCTTTGCGATTTTAACAAGTTTGAGTTCTTCTTTTTTGCTTACTGTAGCAGACTGCCTCTTTCCGCCTCCAGACTTGACCATCTTGCCAAGCACTTCGTAGCCTTCCAGTGTGATGTTGTTGGCCTCCTTGATGGGCTTCTCTGCCACCTCTTGGCAGTCCACGTTGAGCTTGACTTTCTCTGGAGAGATGGTGATGTGGACCTGCAGGAGGGAGAGGATAGAAGGAGGGCACCATTAACAAAACATTCTTGTCTTCTCAAAAGTCACAGTTGCCAGATTTGTTGCAGCACAATTACTTGGCAAGTAGTACGAAGAACATTGGAGATTTTCAAAAGCTGTGGTTGGCATTTGTTTCTGTTTGGAAGGGACATGGTTGCCCTTTAAAAGAGAATTAAAATTCTTTAAGAAAGTGCAACCGTAAGGCTAGGAAGAACCCTGCGGAACCTTCGTAAGTCCATTTGTCTGAAGCTAATAAAGACTTTGATACAGTGTTCCACATACTAGTAAGAGTTTAAAATTGTTCAGTTTTTGCACAACCACATTCAGATTTTGCATGAGGCCTCTACAGATGAATAGACCATAATAAAGTAAATATACAGCAGCTGGCATTTCTATGTAGCATTAAGGCGGTAGTCGGTGATTGTATAACAACACATAATGACAAAGTGCCAGATTCTGAAGTTTCCTGTCCATAGAACCCAGCTCCACATCTTGAAACAATATCATTTGCAGTGTGCCATCAAAAGTTTTACACTTTCCATACTCTCCCTTCATAGTTGCAAATTTTCCTCAGCTCACCAGTGAGACAAGCTTTCTTTATGTCAGGAAAAGCAGGCTACCACTTCTTCCTATAAAGCTATACCAACCACAGACCAGGTCACAGTACTTGGCAACCAATCACAAATTTACATCTGACTTCCTTGGCAACAGAACAAACTGTCTGGTGGGCCGCAAAGAGAGATGGGTGACGCTTATCCCAGGATCCTGGCATGGATATATTATACCGCGATACTCTTAAGGGCTTACTAAAAAAACTTTGGATGGTATAGAGGGATGGCAAATAATGAGCATATACAGATTACTTCACTGACCAATAACTAAACACCATAAAAATACTCTAGTCACTGGAAAATAAAGCTTCAAGAAAACTAGCTCTCTGGTGACCACTTTTCTGAGATGATGGTATTTGCTGTGAAGTGATCTGGTCCCAGTGCAGCAAAAGTGTTGACAGATGAACAAGTTTCATTCATCAATTGTTAACACGAAGAGTTTCACTGTGCTTCATTGTGTCAACACTCTACAATCAGAGTCCATATGGTCGACTTCAGGACGACACTATCACGGTTCCAATACATATTTCCATGATTTCTATCAGACTTTTCGATTTTATTGCTCTTGGCTCTGTTCTGAGTGTTCCCTATTATTTTTTCTTTGTATTCTCAACCTTGAAAGACTCATAGCCTTAATTTCACAAATCCACTAATAAGCAGGTGTGAGTCTTCACTATAAAAATGCGATGAAGATTAAATTACTTTTGGTTGGGAATAGAAGGAAATGAATGCTCTGTGTGGATTATATTATTTTTGGTGTTTTCATGCAAACAGTGTTGTAGCTGATCCTGGAATCCCCAACTGGGTTGATCATTTTCATTTATCTTTCCAAAAAGGAAGTTCATATGTCTGATCTGGCGAATGCAAACAGACCAGGGGAGGATTTCTTTTGTGAGAAAAGTTAAAGGGGGCATATTACACTTACTTCTCGCTCTATATTTTGCTTTTCGGACTCCACTGGAGTAACTTTGCATAATTCACAGTTGAAAGAAAATCCTCATTGATCTCATATTGCCTGTTATGCAGCCCCTCTATCTAAGATATTATGTTAGTGCTGGACTCTTTAGAACCTCAGTTTCTTCTGATTGGCAGGCTTTGAGTAAGCCTTTGCTTGTGAGCACCATCTCGCCTCATAATGTAAACCAACATAATTTCTCTTTTTTTTAAATTATAAATAGCATTTCTCAAATCCATCTAATATGACAGTGGATACCACAAACATCTGCAGCAACAAAAATTACAGCAGGATGTCTCCATTTGGTAAACATTAGCTCATTACCTGCTTAGCGTGTGACCTAACAGTGGATTTCGCCTTTCAGTTTTTTCATAAAAACTTTTTTGTGTATGCCCCATTAATAAGCTTAAGGGAAATACATTAAAATGCAGACTAAATGGGAAAACATCTGCTGTCAGGAAATACCAAAGGTAAAGTAGCTCGTAAATATTATTCTTCTGTCACCAAACGAATCTAGCAATATCAGTTATTTTGTATGCTGGTGTACTTTAAACGCCTATAATACTACTCAAGCAGTTTTTGCTAGAACTTGAACATATAGTTACCAAAAACTCAGCAGTGTGACTTTGTAGACACACTGTGTCCGGAGCAGATGATTGTATTAAGAAATCTATAACAAGTTGACCTCAGTTCATCGCAAAAATAGACATCCATCCATTCTCTATACATCGCTTTATCCTCACTAGGGTCGCAGGGGGTGCTGGAGCCTATCCAAGCTGACTCGGACAAAGGTAGGGGACACCCTGGACAGGTCGCCAGTCTGTCGCAGGGCTACATAGACAAACAATCACTCTCACATTCACACCTACGGGCAATTTAGAGTTACCAATTCACCTCAGCATATTTTTGGACTGTGGGAGGAAGCCGCAGTACCCAGAGAAAACCCACACATGCAGAACATGCAAACTCCATGCAGAAAGATCCCAGACCCAGGCCGGGATTTGAACCAGGGATCTTCTTGCTGTAAGGCAAAAGTGCTAACCACTACTCCACTGTGCAGCTCACAAAAGTAGACAGAATATTGTAAATCAAGTATTCAAAGTCATCTGAATCCTGATTTTTTGATTTACATTGATTAATTTTACATTAATTTCCCTCATTAACTGAAACTTTGGTGGCATTTATTGGCAACATCAGAAACTGTAGCATTACATTCATATATGGCAGTAAATAAAGAAAAGCACCATATGTACCAATTAATGTATATTTTCTGTAGTTTTGCAGTATTGATTATAGGTTTAGGTTTGAGATGTTGGGCTCAAGATTTCTTGACCAATAAGGTTTGTGTGGTTTTCAGCATTAAAGCAAACTCCAAGTGACTTTTCAGTGGCTACACAATATCAACTTACATGCTCTAACTTCTACCAGTGTACCTCTGACCACACGTCACTATGACTTATGGAAAATGTCTTCTCCTCTTTGGTTACCAGGAAGGTTTCCCTCTATGGAGTCCACCATTCAAGTATGGGAGGGGATTCCCCAGTGTGCTAGTGATTGGTTTGCATCTGCTGTATTCATCTCTGAGAGCTTTCCCACATGCTTAACTAGCGGTAGACCACGACTTCTCTAGACCCGGTTATTCATTATTAACTAGACTCTCTCTGACCTGACATTGTGGTACCAACACAGGAAATGAAGCTAATGCTTGAGCAGGAGGTCTTTCAGGATCAATTACCAGGAAAAGCTACAACCTAAGGTAACGGGTCATTTTTGAAGCAGAAATGGAAGATTTTCACTTGTTCCATCTTCTAATAGCGTTATTATTTTCTTGTTTTCTTAGTGTGCTATGATATATATTGAATATCTCAAGGTTTTGGACAGTTGGTTGAACTTAGTGAGGCTTTGAAGCAACACCGTGGTGGGATGGGTTTTTTTTGTTTGTTTTTTAACAATTGATGGTAATTTATAGACAAAACAAGTAATGTAGAGAAAAGAATCCATATGTTAACTCGTGTGAAAATAATTGTTTGTTGAATCTTGAGTTGGCTAACTTGAACATTCAGATTTTATTCTGCTTTGTTTTTTTCTTCACACAACCACAAACCCAACAGCCATTTAGCAACAAGCCTCATCATTGGTCACCCTGGTTCTAGCGGACATTCACACACACACTGAGGTCATTCTGTCATAGCCACGGACCAAGTGTTGGAAAACCACTAGCAACATGTAAACACACACCACCACAGCAGTCAGCAGTGGCACTTACTCAGCAGACCAGCAAATGAGCAGCTAGGTAGACCGCTGCAGACTCACAAGCTCATAGAACAGCAACTACTGCACCACAAACTAGCCACCCAGTGCACACTCAGACTACAGTCTCCACGATGGCCACAGATTGAGCAAACACACACACGCAAATGCACACACAAAGATCAGGCTACAGTCCAACTAGACCAGCAGTGATCTAATTTACATGAAGCTCTCACCCCAATATTTTCCAGTATTGCGTTCATTCATGAAGTTACCCCACAGTTAGTTGTGTAGATGCTAAATGGTCACACTAAAAAGCCATTTACAGCACGCTCTGATCTTGGAGCCAATATATCACTGTACACTCTGTGATGTCAGGAAGTGGGCGAACTTTGATGTCGGATAAGAATCTCGCATATTGAAAAGGGTCATTCACTTTGATTACTTTGGAATTAGGCAAAAAAAGGAAGACGTGTACTAAATATGAGGGCCCAAGTGTAAATATTGGGCACACTTGGGTACAAGTTAAAATGCAATTGGACGTGACGTGGAGGACACTGGAATCAGCCGTTTTTCCTCCGGTGAGCTGAGCGTCGTAAGTCATTCCAGCTTGCTTTGGAAATAGACTGTTCTTCATTGTTCTATTTTCTGCACCCAACTGCGCTGAAACATAACAGGGGATGTTTTCGATTGGCCGTTGTTTTCGTGTTAGACGTGGAGACATTTGGTATCTCTTTTTACCTCTTGCTGTGGCCCCAAGAAAGACAATATTGTCCAAATACTGTTTATCACAGTTGTATGCCTGGCATGTGGGCCTAATATCACGGTTGAACTGCTGTGGAGAAACAAAGTTCGCAAAACAATACGACCACAGTGAGTGGATATTTTAAGTTAGATGAGACGCTCTGACAGATTGTTTTCAGAGTAGTTGATGGATTCATGAATCTTTTAATAAGTGCCTGCTAGGGGAGTTCTAGCTTAATTTCTTGCATGACAGACAAGGGAGATGAAGGCATGGATCAGTTTCAGAATCAAGGAAATGTTGCATCAAGGCACTGGGAACATCTGGATTCAGGCTTTTGATCAATTTCTTGCAATGCCTGCATTGTTCAGCTGAAATATATTCCTGCCTCCACAACTAAATAGGCATCCCTGCAGTCCTATACAGGGATGCCTATGTTGTGTTTCCATGTTGTGTCTTAAGGGGTACAAAGCCACATGCACTACACTCACTGTTACATTAAGAGCGCTGTTGAGAATTTTTTTTAACAACTTCTACCGAGACTACGTCAATAAAAATATATTGTACAAAATGTATCCCTCTTTACCTCTTTAACCAAACTGGGAAACATTGATAGGTCTGTAGAGCACATAGGAGGAGCACATAACAACCTGATATATCTTATACAAAAAGAGATTCAAAGTTCTACCCTTCCTTTCTGCCCCCATGGGACTTTGTCTTAGAAAAAAATCTTTGTCTTTCAACATTTCACAGTACAACAAGCTAACTAAACTGTGTCACACACAGCTAACCTGTTTTCCCAAGACAGGGCTTTCTTCCTGCTGTCTCGCTACCAAACGCGAACGAGTGCCCAGATTCTTGAGTCATGATTAAGGGAATTCAGACACACACATCAGTTTTTCCTCCGTTTTACCTTCCGTGCCTGGCTGAATGCCTTGTTTCAATTTTAAGTATTTGAACTTTAACCGCTGCATACTTTTGTTCGGTGCAGCAGCAAATGGTTGTAGCACAACGACCGATATGGAAATAATGGGTTTAGAGTGCAATGGTGCTGTTGCCATAGTTTGTCTGAAGCCCCTTTAATACTGGAATCTGAGCAGACTTTGAAGAAGGATGCCATGAATTTTACCACAGGTACTCATCATGGGAGTACTACTCATGATGTCGTCAGTGTTACCTGACCTGGCTCCACATTTCAGATGACTGGTCGAACATAGAGCCAGAACAGAAAGAAACTGCATTGTGGTGTCTGGAAATGTATTCGGAAGATGGTGACATTTGCTGGAAGAGAATCAAACAGAATATGCTGTAGTGTGGTGTGCAGTGTGAATGCAGGGTCAACAAAGATGAGGGTATCTGGTTTGAATCTGAATGAATTTAGATTTTTCTTAAATGTACAGCTAATCACCGGAGACCCATTTCTGCTTATTTAGAAGAAATATGCAGACTTTAGGATCTACTCTTGACATGCATAACTGCCTTTCCCTTCTGGAATCAACTCAAGCTGACCCACATAAAAATTGATAGAGTTCAGAGCTGACTGGTTTGGAATTCGCTTAACAACCACTATGATAGTCTCCAGTCTTGATGTGGCCAGACTTCCATCATTAATTGCAACAGTTTCCTCACGATGCTGCACCAACCTCCTTTTAAACTTATTTATAGCCTCCACAACCCATTTATTAAAATAACTGCCCATGTCTACATAAAACTAAGCTTAGCGATAAATCACACATAAAAGACCAAAGACCACTTAGAGAGCAGAATACACACTAAGACTGATAGCAGAGACTTTCTGACAGGTAATATGATGCTGCTTGGTGGCACTGGCTGTTTGCCAGATCTTCACATTGAAAGGTTCATTCAGCCAAACTAAATGAGGCATAAAAGTCACAAAGAAACATATAAAAGATGTACAAACAATCTAAGTGAAAAGAAGTGAAAACCATAAAAGAGCCCGAAAAGGATAACCAGCCAGACAGTCCGACACCAAACTCTGTAAACATGACTATGTGCCTCTCATAGTGCTGCTCTCTTTAAAGAAAGATGCAGGGTGTTTACCTATGGAAGCTGCCATGGAAAACCCGCTTCACTTGCTCCTCATTAAACGTGGCTCTCTGGATCTCTCCTCGGGTGTCCTTGTTGTAGAACGTGATTGTTTTGCTGGAAGCTGAAAAGAGAGGAGCCCTTGTTGAATCCCTGACAGCATATTACGACGCAGTGGCACGCAAGCACAGACGGAACTATAGAGAACACATGCTTGTAGGGAGAGGAGACGGATAAGGGGAGGCTTGGAGGGATTAGGACAGTTCCTGCTATTATTTGCATGCATTTACCACGTGTGGAACAGCACATTTGTAAAAGATACTTATTTAATTATGAGGGGCTCAATAAAACATAAAGAACTGGAGGCAAATCTAACTTCAAATTCAAAGCAGTCAGTGATTTTATTTTAATATGCTTCCATTTCCTTTGTTGTACTGCCACTATATCTGACTCTGATCAGCTATCTTTAATTATCTGTAAATAAGGGAAGAGGTAAAAAAAAAAAAAGAAAAACTTTTTAAAAGGACATAAGATAAGAGTGAACAGCTGTGTATATCTTTAGTTGGCTACAAACAACTTCCCCCTCCAGCTGAGGACAAACACATTATGGGAGACTTACGGTTGACAGTGACCCCGACTTCGGGGTTGTTGTTTTTGTCAGCAATCTGCCAGATGTCAAAAGGTTCAGAGGGTGTATCGGGCAGGAGGCGGAAAGAGCAGGATGATGGTGTAAGATGGGGGAAGACCGTCCGGATGGATCTCCCTGTAAGTGATAAAACAAACAGTTGTGATGAGTCACAACTGCACGTTTATGACAACAGCAGTCACAATACTGCATGTTAGGGATTAACACCATTAAATCCTGCTACAGTGATACACAGGCCTGCAGAACCTGCAATTGAACCTGGCCTGCTTAAATTGCCCACATATTGAACGTATTTTCTGTCTTCTCCCTTTGCTGTAGTTCGAAGTGTTTCCATTTGTGTGCATTAAGTCAATGGTTGCGCCCACGCACCACTAAATTCGCATCATTATAAACATATTAGCGAACTATCCTGAAGAGTTTGGATTCTCCAGCAGTTCCGCAAATGTCTAACACCACTTAAATGGGGCCCAATAAAGAGACGAAGCACTTGACCCAGGGGTGATTGTTGAGTCCCAGTCTGAAAGAGGTGGGAGGTAGGCCTGGTCCAGGGACTTTTAATTCTATGACCAATATTTTTTGTTCAAGCTAGCACCTCATATTCTGCAACAAATAGGGCTGTGGGCGTAGAGCAAAAGAGCACTTACAGTCTATTGAACATCATTATGAATGATTCCTTTGGCTGAGCAGTACTGTTGTGCGCAGGCGATAATGACAATAGGCTGGGAATATACACAAAGTGAGATTCACATTCGCTCTGTTTTCACACAAATACTGTTAAGCCTCAGCTCTTACTTGGTGGGCTGGTTCAGGAAGGCATCCTTGTGCAGCCTGTAGGCGATGTAACTGTTGAAGGAGCCTGGCTCCATGGACACACCATTCATGGCACCGAATGTCCGGTCTGTGATGTTGAAAGCCTCCAGCATTCTGAAGCCTGGAAAGGAAGAGCAACAAGTTGAATGCTTGGAAAAAGAAACATTTAAATCTTCTACAATATTGCATAATAGCATTTTCTCAATGTCAACAAGCTCTGGAGGGATTAGCTAATGTGTATGTAGTCTGGTGATGTTGTATGCTTACCAGGTGTGGTGAATCCATTGATGTAGATCAGAGGACAAGCTGAAACACAACGAGAAGTCATAAGAAGTTGGAAAAACAGATTAGGGTTTAAAGAATGTGATTCATGTCTCTTTATGCTTTTCTTCTGGCAGCAGATCTGTAGAATTGAACGTCAATGGATGAGCTTCCTGTTCCTTCTGCAGGTGCGCTAATGAAATCCACCGCTACAGAAATTACAAGGGCAAACGTAATGTGTTCCGTCTGGCATGCTGAAAAACTACACTATAATCGTGGTTTATTGATATATTAACGGTTGCCTTACTGGAAGTGGCCGTTTCACAGATGAAGGTGATCAGGTTGTCCTGGATTTTGGCAAAAGCGTCGTAGTCGTCCACCACAAACACATGTCTCTCACTGGGCTTGCTGCCGATGACTCTCAACTCTCCCATGTCCACGTCGGCCACTCCAACCACAAACACACTGTAGCCTGTAGAGGCATAACACACACACAATAAACAAAAGATCATTTTAAGCGTCCAAAAACCACAGACAGTTGCATCACTGTGGCGATTATTCCAACAGCTTATTAAAGTGACTGCAAACTTCAGCTCAAATGAAGGAACTCAATCGTGTCCAGTACACATACAAACACAAATGGCGGTAAATAATCCCACACGTACCGGAATTGCTGGCAGTTTTTTCTGCGCCTTCTTGACGTCATCCTGGGAGCGTCCATCTGTCACAACCACCAGAACCTTGGGGACGTTCCTCCTCATGCCGCTGTCGGACGTGAACACCTCTCATAGACGTGCTTCAGACTAACGCCTGGATGAAGGAGGATAGAAGACAGGGAACATCAGATCTCAACAATCAATATTCTCTAGAACAGTTAGTTTGCTAAGATGATTTCTTGCATTTATGTACCTGTCTTGGTGTTGCCTCCTCTGTAGCGGACAGTCTGCAAAGCTGATAACACTATGCCTTTGTCATGGTAGGTGTTGAGCTTGAACTCAGTCTTGGCATCATCGCTGTACTGCACAAATGAAACCTGTTCCAAGAAGAACAAAAGCATAAAGAGGCTGATGATAACTGTTGTTGAGATACATGGAATAACACATTTATGGAGTGATAAACCGACCTGCATGCCCTTGGGGCTGATGACATCAAAGGCAGCAGTCATGCTTGTAACAAACTGGATGACTTTGTTGAAGCTCTCGTCTCCAATACTCCATGAACCATCAATGAGGAAGACCAGGTCTGCCTTGGCACCTTTGCACACTGTAGTGCAGGCAAAATGGTGTTAATTCCTAACCTCACCTCGATTATCAAAGTATTTTAGCCAACAGATGCAAATTTTAAAGCGTTCCTCACCATCAAGAGCAGGGGGGACTGTCACTGGAGGAGGAGGAGGAGGGGGCTCGGTGGGTACTTCGGTGGCATGACCACTGTGAAAAGAAAAAACAAAAAACAGAATCACATGCAGAAAATTGATATCATGCTGTAGCTGATAAGGAGATATTCACTGAACAAAACAAAAAAAACAGTAAAACAAAACATGTACTGTCCTCTTGTATTTAAGCATAAAGCAGGTTTCTTACATGTCCTCTCCTTGACGCTGACTCCAGGTCCCTCCATGTTGGGGTCTGGGTGTACACAGTGGCATTGTAAAGAGTGTCAGGGCTCAAGCCGTCAAAGCAATAACTGCTATCTGAGCCTCTGACAGTGATTCCTTAGTTCCACGCTTGGAGGCTAAAAGAGAGGGAAAGAAAACAGAGGAGTGTCCAGATTAGATAGGTGCAACAAATTTAAAGTACAACTCAACAAAGCTCTCATAATATGTAACCAAGTAAAGCACTTACGGTCAAAAGGATTGACTTTGACTCTGTAGGAAGTGGCTGCTCTGTGAGGAGCCCATCGGATGCAGAAAGAGTCAAAGCCGACATTGTATGTGGTCAGATCTGTCACGTTCAGGTACACTAAAAGGAGCAAACAAGAGTATCATTAGTGCATGCAGCATTCATCCTGTGTCAAAAAGATCCCCTATTTGCAAGCTCAACACAGGACTCATCAACTCAATTTAACACGCTTATCCCTGTCAGCTAAGACATAATAGCAATATCAACTTACATGTGGTGCCTTGACCAATCAGAGGTCCACTGAGCCCTGTGCTGTACTGTGCCAGCACCTTCAGGTCATAGGTGGTTCCAGGTTGCAGGTTATGCAGTTGGTGGGAGGTCACGTCTCCAACAAACACCTCCATGGATTCATCAGAGCCTGAGAAGGAGACATCAGTGTTATATAAGTATCTGTAAGCAATGCAGTGTTCTGTGTAGCAGCAGCTTAAAAGAGAATGAAAGGAAACTGCAATGTTCATACCTTCAGGCTGGTAGATAAGCTTGTATCCTGTAACCCTGGAGGGAGCCGGGTCCCAGGACACCCTGAAGCGGGTGTACCACTCATCAGAGACTCGGAGGTTCCTGGGGCCGAGCATACCCACTGCAGGAAACAAGACACGACAACACAGTCAACACAGGCTAAGGTTCCCTGCAATGGGATTAGTTGAATTCCAGAGCACTCAGTGTTGTAATCTATCAGCAGAGTAATTACTGTATTATAGCTCACTGCTGGTTATGACTTTTTAATTATGACTGAAATATCTCAACATGTGATCAATGGAACGATAAATGCCACCACATCAAAGAGAAATCATAAAATATAATAATGAGCTGCCTGAAGGAGCAGAGGAGCATTACGATATATAATAACATCTCTTTTGTTTGGGAGGCAAAATTAGGCAAGACACTGGCAAGCACTGCAAGCATGAGATCCCCTTCACTGGAGTATCGGCAGTCCATAATTCTCTGGCAGACGCTCTTGTTGCTGTTGGCCTTCATAAAAAGCCAAGAATTTCCATTATTCCATTTTATAATGTACAATGATTCAGGATCCTAATCAAATGGATCAGTCTACACAGATTTCCTGCTCTCTGGTGATTGCATGTTTTCGCAAAACAGTTGATAATAGCCTATATCGAATGTGTCCACAGGCCTTAAAAGTCCTCTGCATAAGTTAAAAAAGACGCAGACACATGAGTGCATGGATGGAACAGTTTTTACCCGTGCGTCCATCTCCCTCCAGCTCTCCTCCTGGTCCGTCGGCATAGATGGCAGTCACTTTGATGTTGTAAGGGGTGTCTGGGTCCAGGTTCTGAAGGACCACATTGTTCCTGTTTCCTGGTACTGTAGTCTACAAGATGAAAATGATTAACAAAAGAACAAAGTACATCTCAGTATATTGAGGGCTGGTTCATCATCCATGGCAAGAATACAGCCAAAAGCCAGATATTTGTCTCTCTAAATGGCGTGAAATCTCAAAATATAGGATGTATAATTCTAAATATGCTTACATATTCCTCAATAGGGTCTCCTGTGGTCTGTGCATAGGTGATGCGATATTGCATGACAGGACCTTCTGCATGTTCCCAGCTAACAGAGAGAGTGCTGGTGGTGGGGTCATATACACGCATGTTCCTTGGACCACTGCGGGGCACTGAGCATGGAAACATAAGGAATAAAGTGTTAGTTTGTGCTGCTCATTGCAAACATTTCTAAGTCTCAGAGGTGTTGTAGCAGATATCTGCACTTGTTCTCCAAGAAACATAATGTACAAGTTCCTTACATTATCTGTTCCACTCAAAAACATGTCTTTAAAGACACTAGAACAACTACTTACATGTCTTTCCAGCATTACTGATAGCAGGTCCTTCTCCGTCGCTGTACAGGGCAACAACTCCAACATTGTAGTCAGTGTTTGGGAGCAGCTGCTGCAGCATGGTTGTAGTGGTGCTTCCTGGTACCAAAACCTGCGCACATAAAGCCAGGTACATCAGTAAATCTGTAAACTACACTGGTATATGTAAAAATCACACAAAAAATGCAATAATTTCTTACATTTTAAAGGAATTATGTAGGGTTGTGCAGACATGACACAGACCCCAACCCAACAATTACAAAAGCAAAGACCTTTCCCCTCTCTTCTGACAGCTGCTGATATTGTACACTACCTCTAACATCTACCATTTACTCAGTTGCCCCTTGCTGTCAACACCTAGTGAAAGTAACACTCAAATATTCCTTTGAAGTTCAAAGGTGTGGTAGTGTTTGACAGGCCAGCACTGCTGTTTAACCCAGTAAGGAAGTGAAGACAGCTGATTACACAGGGGCCACCTCCTCCTCACTCACTGTGTCTTTGGGTTAGTTAACTAAACAGAATAAGGCCAGAGCTCCTTCAGGGATCTGTCCTGGTGATAACCTCTGTGAGGAATGAACATTTGTGCAGGAGCTTTTGATGGACTGGAGGAGAATGTGTTTTGAAAGGGTTTTAAGTGTGAGAGTCACCATTATTATGTAAGTGTCTGATTCTGCCTGCCGTGATTTCATGTCACTCGTAAATACAACAGCAGTGTCTTCTTGTGTAATTTATTTCTGCATGGCTTGCAGCCTGTTCCCATCTCTCCTGGTCAAAAAATGTACTGAGGTTCTTGGGAGTCTCAGTATAAAAAAATAAAATCACTGCCGACACTGGTAAAGCTGATAATTCATGCTGCAAATCTCCAGCTGCGTTAAATTTGATGGTGTTGGCTGGAAAAGGCCACATTGCCACTGACGCACATCATTGGCTCTGGCCATGGAAAAGCCTAAACCTGCCATAAATGTGCTCACAAATGGTGGGGAAAAAGGCAGTGTGCACCTCTCTATCAATACACTTTTAAGAGACCAGTGAAGGGACTGTTGTGGTGCAATCTTTCTGGCAGATGCTGAAGAAAGCTAATGATGTGATGCAAAGTAACACTTTAAAAGTGCTTTTATGGATTCTTTAAGGAATCCAGAAATCCTTTGCACGGGAAGATGTGGGCACCCTGACGCCAGATGGCACATATTGTGTAGAGAGCAGGAGTTAGCAATTAAACATCTTCGGCGTTAATGAATATGTCTTGGTTTAAAGCTACAAAAAAGAATCCAATTGGCAGTAACTGCAAACATGCACATGTGCAAACAGTCACGTTACACCGTTTGGTGAACAGACTAATTGCTTTCAACAGTTAGATGTACACCATGTGGCATGTGATATATTGCAAATGTTGGACACAAAGGGATTTTTGCTTGGGCTACATGTTTTCATACCTACAAAGTGGTTCATTTTCCTGATAGATGAGTCAGTGTTTCTGTGTGTATAATGTATGATCTAAGCGCAATGGAGATAAATCTACTCTTCATGTGTTGTCCTTGTATTCATATGAGCGACACCATACTTCTCCTTACACAGTTGATGGAAACTCACCGACTCAGAAGGCCTGGCTCCAGTCACTGGAGCGTAGACCACCCGGTACTGCTGGACTGGACCGGTAGCTGCCTCCCAGCGAACGTTCAAAGTGTTGGTAGTGGGATTGAAAACTTGGATGTTTCTAACAGGGCTGCGCTCCACTGTCCAGCCAAGGAATGTTGGGAGGTGAGACGGGGTTTAGAGACGGAGATAAGGGAGAGAAGGTTAGAATAAGGGTCAAGGTAAGTAGAGAAAAAAGGAGTGGTGAGAAGAGTGATGAGAACATGGAGAGTTAGATGGAGGGAAAGGATGAGACGATTGTTTCGGTCAGGCACTCATGAGGGCTAATGGACAGCAGTCAGTAAATTACAGGCTCAATCCAACAATAACACACATAATGAAACACAAATGCATGTGTTACATTCCTATTTGTTTTCCACTTTCATGTAGGTTATTTACAAGTGTCTAAATGACACCTTTGGTTATCCCCTAACTCATGTTACTGTCCTTCATCCTTTGCCTCCTTTTAAAAAAAAAAAACAGGGTCTAGACTAGTTAGCCAGAAAAGGACTACATGAGAACATTTCAATAAAATTCCAACAATACGCCCCAGCAACCAGCAGAGACAAGTTTAAGACATTATTTAACAATAGTGCTATCAACAGGACACTTCCTCTCAGTGCCCTAAAGGTTAATGAAAAGGATGCACAAGGCGTATGTACAACCCTGTTCGAAGCTCGCCTTCTAAAAAACCAAAGCAGACGTTTGGAGGCTTTGTGCCGCTCCCCATTATAACCCCATAAATGCAGGGGAAAAAATGTAGTGGGCAAAGCACAGCAAGCAAGCTTCCGTACTTTAAAGCTTTCACACACCAAAGCCTGTTGCCTAGAAAGCGACTTTGAATTTTAAAACACAATGAGCAGTCACTGAATAGCAACATTAGCTCAAATAATGAGCGCAGATACTTGGTTAATTCAGTAAAATGAGAATAATCTGAACCGGTATGAAGCAGAAGTTCCAAGAAGAACAGGCTGTGTGAGCTCACATACTGTGCATACTGTATAAGAGTTCGGTTAATGTGGTTTGGTCGCGTCTAGGAAACATGAACGTCCGCTAAACATGAAAGACCATTGCTACCAAATGAAAATGGGGGTAGCAGTAGCAGGAATGGAGCTTGACCCCAGCTAAGTGAGTTGAGAGCCATAAAAGATATAATGCTCTCTATTCATTTCTAACCCCCCCTGTTTCTTTTTCCCCAAATGGGAGCCAAACATTCAATACATCCCTTCCCCCAACTCCCCCGCCTCACCATTATCCTGACCACTACCCTTCATTCCAACCTATAAATGGACAATATTACGGTAAAGAAAGAGGAGACACCGTTATAATGCTGCCAGCTCGGAGGAATTCCTTCCTACGCAATCACCCCGCAAAATGCTGACTCATTCCCAGCAGAGTTTGGTGGTTTAACTGTAGGAGAAACTGGAAAGTCCAAGTTCCTTGATGAAGATCAGACTAAACTGCCTGAGCTTCATGCTGTCATTGTACATAATATCTCACATTACACATTAGATGTAAGGCGTAAATTAAACTTACATTCATTCACTTCCTGAGAAGCAAACTGTATTTGATAGGGTTGGCTTGGGTTACAGGCGTTTAAAAGGATTTGGATGATATTACGAAAAAAATCAGCTATAACTGACTGCCTTCTTGAAGGACGCTGACATACAGTGACAGCAAGCCAGCAGCTAAGGCCAGTAAGTTCATCCTGGACTGACTTGAATGGATTCCTGACTTAAGAAAAAAAAAATCCCACTGCTGTTGCAGTGTGTCATTCACAGAGGGCCTCTTCTCAGTCTGTATGGGCTTCTCTAAGCCCTCAAAGCTGTCTTCAAAAGCTCTCACTATTGCGTCTTAAAGTTCTTGCATGGGTTGCACAATGCTTACGTGTTTTGCCATTCTCAGACATGCGCTGTCCCTCTCCAGCAGAATAATTAGGAACCACAGTTACGGTGTAGACGGTATCAGACTGCAAGTTCTTCAGCACAGTGCTATAGGTGCTGCCTGATACCTGCACCTAGAAACAAGTGAAACGTGACAAACATCAGGTTGGGATCTAAGCATGTAACTCACGATAAGTAGCAATGCTAGTTTCCCGCTTACCATCTCTTCTTCTCCTCCAGCTGCGGGGACATAGAAGATCCTATACTGACGAACGTTACCCTCAGCAGCCTCCCACTGGATGTTCAGGGTGCTGGTGCTGGGGTCAGTTACACGCAGGTTCCTGACGCCACCCAAAGGCTCTGGAGTAACATAAAGGTACGATACACTTTATACCGCATATATCCCATTGGAGCAACATTTTTCTTGAAACGCCTATACTTACACAGCTGCTACAAGCTTTAATGACTACACCACAAGCTTAACAACAGTACACATTTTTTTCCTAGATGTTGCTGGACCTCCAGGAGGCCCCTAAAGTGGTGGTCAACTTACTGGTCTTTCCAATGCCGTTCAGGTCCCTGCTGACTCCTTTGGCGTAGACCGCCACCACGCTGATGGAGTACTCAGTATCAGGGGTCAGCTTGGGAAGAAGGACAGTATTCTTCTTTCCTCCAACCTGGGTCTAGTTAAATAAGAATAAGCACATTAGCTCAATCAGTTACTGATGCTGCCAAATGTTTATGACCTCAAGGTGATAATAATGAATGAAGACATGAGATTCAATAGATGGCTTCAAATGAAACCTTCTTTTCTGGCTTGTATTTCTTGGGTTTTTGTGTAGGTTCCTTTAATTTTCTGGTACCAGACCAATTCATTACTTTCATTGAGGGCTTTTGTTATATTTTATTGTCTTGTGTTTTTCATTATTATTTTAATCTTTTATTTTATGGTCTTATTTTTATTGATGATTGAGTTACACTTGCTGTATGGGCTGTGCTGCACAAATAAAGGTATTATTACATGTAGTTACGACTTTTCTCCTTCACCTGCACATCACAGACATCAGAGAGAAACCACGACATTACTCAAGCAACAGTTATTTAGACTAGTGGTTAGCTTGGCTAATCATTCTCTGTGAAGATTCTGGCATTTCCTTCATCAAATGACAATAAAATATATCATTCCAGGTGGAGCGTTAAAAACATCCCTCTGCAACTCTGTTCTGAGCTGATGGAAAATATATTTGATTTGTTTTTGATGGGATAAAGAATTCTACATGGGTGCCTTAAATTAATCACCTGGTGGAAAGAATTCTACCTGAAAGCTACCAGGTTGTCAACATTTCAGAGGAGGAATGTTTTCAGTGTTTTTGGACATGATGCAGTGGCCAAAGTAAATCTTTACGCTGATGGATGAAACAGTCGCGTGTCTTTACATAACTGATGATGAATTTAGTATACTGCTTTTTGTTTAAGCTCTAAGAAGTCGATTTGAAGAGAGTATATTAGCATGTGGATTTGTGCGCGTGATAATGTGTCACACGCATGTGTCTGATTTGATCCCCTCTGGATTTGTTTTATCACCGCAAAGCTCTCCCAAGATTTCTCAACCGAATGTCTGAATTTTTATTGCTTGGCTCGGCAGTAGTTCTCTTGAACACAAGTGCAAAATGTGTGTCAGGCATTTCCGAAAAACACACTTGATGTCCCAGACGGAATAATGCAAAACTCGCAGGCAACGCTGAACCAAGACCGTTTGGACGAACTTAGCGCTCTAGCCTCCAATTTTCCATCAACCTCTCAGTGTGATATCGCTCAGACAATCAGCATGACTACATTTCATCAAGTACTGAAGAAGAAAGTCGTTCCATATTGTGTTAAAAGGAAAACTATTGGTCAACTAATGGCCTACATAACACCAGTTGAACTGAAGGGTAATTTAGTACATAAAGCCTGACAAGATAAATTAAAGGGAAAGAAAGTTAACTCTCCATAACTAATAGCCAAGTTTTTAAGTGCAGCATTTTTGTGCTGCACTTTAAACATAATCTCCTGTGTAGAAGATGACACTTGAGGCACAGTAGTCTCTTATTATTATCACCGACCTAACTGGAATGGCGCTTTCCATTTTCCATTAACACACAAACAAACATGCAACTTGCAGATAATCATGACAGCACAGTAACAGCAGATAAATGTTTGTTTTCTTAAGTATGTCTGGTTTAGTGATCCACCCTCCTGATGTGTCAAGTGAAACTTTTCGCAACATTTAAATGTTATCTCTCTTAAGCAACTTCTCAATCCCATAAATACCAACGATTTATCAGTGTGGCTATCAGTGTGTAATGTTGTGTAATAGCATAAGCCCCGTTTAGCCTTCTTCTGTCTCACTTTTAAATGCTGCTTGTGGAAGCAATGAGAAATGTCTGACAGCAAATTGAAACCAAAAATTCAGCTTTCGTCCAAAAAGACTTCTGCACATTCAGTACGTCAGCCAAAAATGCATGACCAGCGGGGGACAGTCTGCAATGTCAGGAAATACTGAGGAAAAAGTAGAAAGGGGTTTGTCCATATTAATGCTGCAATATCCAAACAACAGATTATGAGATTACACTGAATAAACTAAAATAATGAAATACCGGTGGCAGAGTTATAGCGACGCACATATAACTCCTGAAGGGAAACCTGCTCTGGAGGATGAAACAAATCCACTGACTGAGTTAAAGCCATGAGCCATGAACCACAGTTTGTCAGGCTACTTAACCCTCTGAACCCCTAAACCCCACTTGCGGGTTTAAATAGCATGTTATCGTTTAAAAAAATTCACGAAAATTACACCATTTATCAGAGCCCAAGAATATAAAAACAGAACTGCTCATCTGTGACATATAGTTCCATCAAAAAAGACTTCAAAGAAGACAAGGATGGAAAGAAAATCAAAAACTAGGTTGAATATCTATAGTATATAGAGACATCATTTTTTCCAGTGTTGTTAACAACTGTGTTAAAAATGTTGTACATGTTGATTCCACTTTGGTTTTACTGTTTTTAATTACTTATAACATTACAACTGTGTCATACCATACAGTGAAAAATGTGAATAAATGTGGAGTTAAGTGTGTAAAATGTGTGTAAAATGTCACAGTAGCAAAAATTGTCCAAAAATTGCTTGGGCTTCAGTGTTAATGTGAAACTAATGCATGCCAATAACTGACAAAACGGTATCTATAAGAAGGTGTATCAAGGTTACCAAGTTAGCCTTTTGTAGATCATAAATTGTAACTTTTAGGATTACCAGCTAGCTAATTTACACTCTAGTAATTCTTCAATAAAACCAACTACCACATCAGCTTCTCCTTTTGAGAAATCCCTGTTAATCAGCCAGTTACTGATGAGCTACTTACCGTCTGACTCCTGCCTCCAGCTGTGGGGACGTAAGTGATCCTGTAGTTCTGGACTCGGCCTGGAGGTGGGTTCCACCTGGCGTTCAGGCTGGTGGTGGTTTCGTTGAACACAACTAAGTTGGTGGGAGGTGCATTGGGTGCTGTAAAGCGCACATGTAAGAACATCAGTCAGAATTACATCCAGTCAGGGTGTGCTAATGTGGTAAGGGCATTCTTCCAAATGGCATCCTTAAAATATCTTTTAAAGACACAGTCCTTGATATTTTGGTCGGCTCATGTTAACGTTTCCGTGCTTTCACTAATTTGCCCTCATAATTTCAAGTAATTTACCTTTCTTTTAAAAACAAGGAATGTCTACCAATTGGCCACAAGGACTGCAGCTTTAAAGAAGAAAAGACAATCCTCTTCAGGGATTTTGTCTTTTCTGAAGCAGGGATGGATTCTCTTGAATGGCAATGGATTGATGATGATGATGAACAAACTGAATGGATGAATGCAATGAACAGATGGATGGATGAACAGATGATGGTTGATGGAATTGGCTTCAAAAACAAGGATTCAAATCCTTGTTTTGCCAGGCATGCATGATGGAATAATGGAAAAATGGCTTTTGTCGGCCATTTAATTCGACTGAGTAAGAACATACTCATGAAGAAGGCTTGGGATGAATGGCATGGACAACGGGCCAAACACAGACAGACAAACAAGATAAAACTGGGCTGAGTCAGCTGCAGCACCATTGGAGTGGTGGATGAGTTAAGGGCCTTGCTTGATGATGAAATAACAGTTGTCCAATGAACAACAGTGCCGATGGCCGGTTGAAATAACAAAACATGCTTTTGTCGCTTGAAAGAAAAGGCATCTCTTTGCTTTACCACAAATATACTTACGTAGGGGACCAACTGTCCTGGACACTATAGAGGCAAAAATAGAAAAGTATAATGGGCATACCCTTGACTTAGCATTTGAATGAGCATTTATCCGGAAGGCAAAATCAAAGGGTCAATTACTGGTCTATAGTTTCTTCATGATCCAACACAGCGATTCAGAGTAATTAGAACAAAACAGTGCCATCACATAGCTGCTGGGTTCTTACATGTCCTCTCGGTTCCCAGCAGATCCTCGCTCTCTGATTCATCTGGGTAGATTGCAGTCACAGACACATCGTAGGGCGTGTCTACCTCCAAGTTCTCCAGGACGTGGGTTAACTCATCATTGTTCAGAATGGCCTGATGAGGAAAACACAAACACAGCATGTGGGATGAGTAAAACTGAAGCCAATACAAACCAAAGAGAAGCAAATCCATATTGGAAAGATCATAATTGGATGGGTGCAAAAGTCTGTTTTTTAGATGTTCTCGCCGCCTCCACCGGAGGTCTTCTCCAAGGCAGAGTGTTCACTGTGGGACTCATCAAGAATGCATGATTTATTTCAAATGTAAACATCTACAGCTGGTTTTCTCTTACGTATTGGAAGTTGTCCTCGCCCCTCTTAGTCCAGCCAATGCGGTACAGAGCCACATCAGGGGCTCCGTGCTCCCAGGTAGCTCTGAAGCTGGTCTGAGTCACTTCAGAGAAGCGCAGGTTCTTTGGTGCTGGAACCACATCTATAGAGCAAGGAGAAGAAAATTAATCGTGATCTCTTCTTCTATAAGAGGCAGGAAAACTAGTGAAATTGCCCACATTTCCATCATAATAGACATTTTTACCTGTGATTGCATCCCCCAACATTGGCTGTCCAGGTCCCTCATCGTAGATTGGAGTAACAGCCAAACCATACTCGGTCTGTGAGACCAAGTTATCCAACTGCTTGGTGGTCACACTTCCTCCCACTTCCAGCTGAAGAAGAATCAAACACACTTGTTAAATATTATTGCAGAAAATCAATAAAACAATATGTAGAGCTTTTGGGAAGGTCATTTAAACACAAAGAAAAAAGGAACTGCAGGTGTTTTTCTCTTTAGTAAAATTGTGTAAAAAGTGTTGCAAAACTTTAATTCCATTCACAGCTTCCAGGAACACTTGCAGTAATATGCACCACATAAAACTGGGAGGAAAGTTGACCAGAAGGCATAAAACATAGGAAAACTGAAACAAACAAAACATGCAACAAACAACAAAAGCTACTACATTTCACTAAACACCTGTGATCCTTAAAGGAAAGAAAACAGGTTTCCCTGTTCTTTATTTAATTGAATTTATAAGGTAATATTAAGAAACTGAACTTCATGGAATAATTTGCAGTACCCATTAACAGTTGCTAAATGTGTGTCTAATCATTTAAGTTGGGAGTCACTTTCACATGTGTGCTTCCACCCTTGCAGCTTTGAGGATCACCTCAACCTGATTTACGGCGAAGGAAGCAGCAAAACGTGGGCCGGGGTGTTTGCTGCTGTAGCCCAACAAGTCCCAAAAGAGGACATGCAAGCATAAAGCATTCATCCACCATAACCACCCTTTAAGCCCTGCAAAATTATGTAGTGATAGTTTCATAATCTTTTCACTGGACTCCAGAACATTCCCTGATGTCCACCCAACCAGCTGCAGTCTCTATTATGTGGTTGAAGCCAGTGTAATAAACGATCAGTCAAAAACATCTATATAAATTAGTCGCCATCAATCCTGATGACTCGAACAGACAACAGATAATGCAATAGGAGTGTGGGACTAATCAAAACACTGGCTTCTTATGTCTTGCGTGCATACATTTTCCCTTTATTAAGGCAACAGTTGAGTTGTGAGGAAAGAAAGCAGGGGATGATGTGGTAGACACCCTCACCATTTCGACATCGGATCGCCTCGTGTTTCATTTTAGTACTGCTTGAAACTTGAGCACAACCGGAGCCAAACTCACCTCTTTAGCCTCTCCATCCTCAGGCTTGTAGGTGATGATGTACTTGCGAACACGACCAGGAGCAGCATCCCAGTAAAGCCACATGGTGCTGTGGGTAACATCCCGAACCCTGAGTTCACCCGCAGGCGGCATGGGCACTGAGCAGGGAGCAAAGATTAGTTGTGTTAATGAGTAGACACCCTTTTACAATCTATAATGGCTTCTTGCAATGTGTGCTGAATTAATGAAATAAACTTATGATAAAGCATCAACATACGGGTGACTCCCTGGTCGGTCAGTGGTTCACTAGCTGATTCTCCATGGAGAGCAAAAAGGGAAAGTGTGTAGGCCGTGTTGGGAAGCAGCTTCACCAGCTGGACGTCAGTTGTATCTCCTCCCACTCTAATCTGTAAAGAGACCAAACCAAATAAACAGCATAAGGTCAGAGGAGAAGTGGATGACAGGGACTCCTCAGTGACAGAGACATGTGGATAAGAATATTGCGAGAAATATTTCGGTTGAAGCACATCTGCTGATTCTGGTCTTCACCCACTGGATCTGACACCTCATGAACAAATGATGATTTTCCCTTGGCAGAGTGAGCTCATGGTTCGTCCACCCCTTTGTGGCTTACAATGTTTCTTTGTATTTTCCCTTTTGCCTTGTCTGCTGAATGACAAGGCAAACACTGGTGGCTTTGTGAAATGTTATTTAAAAGTGTGAAATCTGTATTTAGTCAAAAAAAAATCTGCTGACAGCAAGCTGAAGTGTTCGGTCACTTTTAGTGTTCACTGAAGTGTTTGCGTGTGTTTGGGGCATTTGAGTGCGTGCAAGAATGCAGAATTTTGTCCACCCATAAACACATGTGCATGTGCTAAGTTTTTCCTTGTCCTATTCTCTTATATCCACAGCTGATTGGCCACGTGCCCTCGCACACACTGTGTTCTCAGTGTTCTCACAATGTCTCTTACCTCCTGCTCGATGGTGGGCTGGGTGGCATTGATGGCGCTGTAGAGCAGCATGTAGCCGGTGGCTCCCGCTGCCTGCTCCCACCTCACTCGCATGGTGGAGAGCTGCTCATCATAAATGGTCATCCTCCTCACGGCACTCAGAGGCACTGCATGGCCACATAAAGACGTTAAAGGCAGCAACTAGCGCCAGAGTGAAAGCGAGGTTTTACCTAATATCTATATTTGTGAAGGCATTTGCTGTCCGTCTATGGACTTACGGCTATGTATGAACTCAGACAATACTTATAGTAATCATTATAATATCTGGTTTAGCTGCTGTACATCTTGAAGCATGCTCTTTCTGTATGTTCATTTGATTGCATTGTTTTTGTTTGCCATACACACTCCACAAATTCAACCTACAGTGCTGTTTTATATGTGCTTTTGTAGATACTGTACACCACTATTAAATCTCCGCTATTCTACACAGCACTAATAAAACAGCAAATAACAACATCCTAAAAGAAACAAAGAGCGAAGGCAAAATTGCACTTGAAACCCAGTGTAATCGCTCCAATTGCTTTTGAATTTGCATCTAATTAAGATTTACTGTTGCTATCTTTTTGCAGCCACATATGGTTTTATAAACAGGACCGAGATATATATTACCTTTGAAGATTTTAGTAATGGAGGCCACACAGGAATCAGTCACTGAGTGCATTAAATCTACATTATACAACTCAGCCATGGAGAGTCGGCGATGGTGGTTGACTCAAAGGGAAACCGATCATAAAAGTAAAAGGTTTATGAGTGTAGAAGAGCCTGCTGAAATTGAAACCGATGTTTTTTGACAACCTCATTTATCCAGGTTTCCGAAAAGCAGGAAAAGTATAACTCTAAATCAACACTTTTGAGTATGCTTCTTTAAGTAAATGTGGTATATTATAGTCACATCTTCACTGAATGATCAAAGAGTGCTTGGTCTATTTTTTAGCAGTGTCACATGTACTGCTTTTTACATTCCTGATGGCAATTTTTACCATATGTGTCTTTTTACAAGTAAATCTCTTTAAATCAAATGCTACAAGTTAGATGTATGTGAAAAACTCAGAAAAACAAGACATACGTGTGGTCTCAACTCCTTTTAGGGGCTCGCTGCTCTCCTCTCCCACCACGGAGTAGACGTTAACCAGGTACTCTGTCAGAGGGTTGAGGCGCTGGAGAACCACTGTTGTCTCAGTACCATCAACAAACACCTAATAACAGAAGGAACACTCAGAAGATCGTAGCTCAAAGGGTGATCTTTAAGGGTTTTAAACTTCTGCATGTCTGGAAACACTTTCTGGAAACACTGTAAATTTTTATGATGTGTAAATATACGTACTTCAGGCTCATGGGGTAGTGGTTGTGAGGAAGGGAGCTGAAGTATTAAAAATTAAATATTATATCTATTTCCTGGAATATCTTCTGCATTTTGCAAAGCTTTCCAATTAAAACCAGAAAGCCATCTGACAATTTTTAACCAGACCTAAACTCAGCACGTTCTTCATTTTCAAATCCATAAACAATAATAAAACCTCATCTACAAACAAACATCTCTTACATGTAATTGGATACAGACACCAGAAATGCATCTATTCCACACATTGTGAAGCCAAGGCCCTGCTGGCCAATACAGCCATTGCTCATGAAGTTACTATTTGCTTTCTAATCCTCTAAACTGAGGGTTGTGTGTTTTTGTTTCCTTGCCCTTTGTCAGATTGTAATGTAATTAGATCCCAAAACAGAAGCCAACACAAACAGGAGGCTGGAAATAGAAGTTTGAGTGGAGATTTCCCATTAGCATCACAAACAGAGAGTCAGGACAAAATAAAGCCAACATCCCAGTGCAATTTTTTGGAATTAGTCACATTTGAGACCGTTTGTGTGATTGTAGCACGATATGGGTGGTATACCTGCTGTGGGCGTCCTGATACGGTCATGTACTCCACACGGTACTTTTCCACTGGGCCATCAGGGGCGGTCCAGGTGGCTCTGAAGGACTGATGAGTCACTTCTGATGTCACCAGATCGGTTGGTGCATCTGGAGCACCTCCTATTTGATATAAGCACAGAATGATTTTTTTTAAAAATGCTGCATGGGTAATCACAGAAGGCATTATACACTGCCATGCAAATGAACACCTGCTTGCTTTCTTTAATGCTTAAGCTGATAATCACTGATTTTCAGTTAATTAGATGTACTGAACAAGGTAGACAATCTTTGCATCCTAGTTAACTGGTTTCATAGCTTTTCTACAAAAAACATGCGTCTGGCAATGGGTAAAAACATAGCATGCCTCTGGAGCAACAAGTCCTAGCAGACCCTAATACAGAGCACACTGCTTTTTGAGAATGCAAAGCCACATCCTCCCCAGGAAGTTCCCCTACAGTGTCCAATAGCAGCTCTTTAATTTGATTGAGGAGCAGACAATTTTCTTTTCCAAGGAGGTAGAGGAATATTAAGGGAAGGAGAAAATAATAGATCTGCAATCATTTCCAAGGACCTGGGTGGTTTTCTACTAGTGTTGCTCTTCATGGTGGGCCAGATGTGTAACCCTCTGTGCATCTGGAATGCTATATGCTATGTTTATGCTGGTTATCTAATGTCTGGGGAGTGGAAAAGTTGGCTCAGACTTTGTAGTATGGGGTTGTTATAAGTAGCTGTAAAGTAAAAGAAGTCTGCCCTTGCAGTTCAGTGTGCTGCTTGTTCTTGCTTTCTCCACTTTGATGTGTTAGAGATGTGCATGCTTTTCTCTAAAATCACCACATACCTGGTCCCTTGACACTGTTGCAGAGGTTGTCACTAACTCTGTCCACAATGTCCAGCAAGAAGGAGAAATCAGCAACATTGTACATGTGAATATCATCCGGATCAGTGGCAATGGACCTCAACTCATTCTCATCTGCGTTCTTCACACCTAAGCAACAATAATGAAGTCAATGGAGTTTAGCACATGTACCTCATATAATGGGTTTGTGAGAGCGAACAGAAGTGAGCTCTTCTTACCAATAGCGTACAGCTCAATGCCCTGATCGCGCAAGTTCTGAGAGTTGACATTGACATCGTCCTGGGATTTGCCATCAGTGATCAAAACACCGATCTTTCTGGCGTTGGGTCGCATCCCAACATTTTCCTTGAAGTTGTTCTGGAGGAGGTAGTTCAAAGCCAGACCTGCAACAAAGATATGCATTTATCACACTGTTTGCAACATGGACAACACAAACAGATACATGGGCAGTGCTACCACTAGCAAGACAGAAGTACCTGTCAAGGTGTTTCCTCCTTTGTAGGGCAGGTTAGCCACAGCTTCCAGGAGAGACTCTCTGGTTCTGTGAGCATCCAAGTGCCATTCAGTTTTTGGGTCTCCACTGTACTGAGCAAGACCTAAAGATACCGCAAAAAGTTTGTCAGACCAACCTCAGTGTTTTTCCTTGTTAGTAACAACAGATTGATGTATGTTACTGTTGCTGATTCTGGGTAAACCCACCAATTTGGACGCGCTCAGGGCCAATTTCGAAGACTCCTACCATACGGGCAATGAAGGCACGGATAGTCTTGAAGTTCAGACGTCCAATACTCCAGGAGCCGTCAACCAGCAGCACAATGTCAGCCTGTGCATTGGTCTTACACATGACATCTAACAGGACAGAAGTTTGTGTCAAAACGAAGTGGAGGTGAAAGTTTCAAAGGAGATGCAACGCAACTTTCATTCACACAAAGCGACGTGTGTGGTGAAATATAATGATGTCACAGGTGTTCAAGGGAATGTGAGAGGAAAAGAAAGAAGAGAAGAAAAGTACATGATATAAAATTTCACTTCATCAACAAAACATTTTCCAGAATGCCTAAGAGACAAGCAGCAAAGCATTCTGTCTTTACATTTCATCTTTGTCTGAGGAATTTATTTTATCGGCTAACTTTTATTTTCCAGGTGTTCTAATTATTATCTTCTTGTCTTTGCAGCGTGTTGAGGCAGTATTTCTCCACAAATTAGTTCCAGGGGCAGATCAGGAGAATATCAGTGGCTCATGGCATATCAAAGAATTCCACAGGAGAGATTACTGTGCCCTCCAGAGCAGCAGGGTAATATTCACATCCTGTTTCCAAACACCTGTGTGATGACAAGGAAGGCATCTGATCCTCGGTACCTAAAAGAGGGCTGCAGATGTGCAGCAGTGAAAGGCAGATGTTGCACTAAATGCCACTGTCTGCAGCTGAAAACAGGTTAGATGATACACAGATAATCTAAACCTGTAGAGGAAGAAAACTGGTCTGTAAGCATGCAGTATCTCCAATATGTGGGTCTATTACACGATATAATGACAGCAACAACAACAAAAAGATCTGTTGGCTAGGATATAAGTGCAAGAAGGGGAAAACATATGAAAATACACTGCAATAAAAATTGCTGTGGGTGAGAAATAAAACACATTGCTACTTAAGTCTTTTATCACACCCACAACTCTCTTTTAGGTCCAGAGGCTTGTTGAGAGCCAGTAGATGCTACAAGTAAGAGTGAGAATCTCTCACTTCCAATATTTTATTTTGTAAAGCTGCGATTTGTCACCGAATCTGCATTTGCATCCTTATTAGGATCGAGTTCACAGCTTAGCGGTCAAACTGACCTTCCCAGTTGCTTCCAGTGAACACAACATTTTTCCTCTTCTCACACTTGCAGCCTGCCACACTCTGACTCACTGGGTAGTAAAGCATTTTATAACTGCAAACAGATCACACGCGCACTGCTTGTATCGACACTGGCTGTATTTGGACTGGAAAATAAAAAGCGGAAGCCCAAAGTGACACAATGAAGAAAGTAAGGAAAGGGCGGACGGATGGAAATGCCATTACATCTGTTCTTTCGTGAGACAATTAGCTTGGACGAGAAGTATTCACAGAAACTCTTCGGCTTTTATGGGGCATGAGTTTAGAGTGTATTTTCCAAAGCAAAAAATTTTACTGTGTGATACTGTCTCCAGTGTTTGACTGTTGCTGCACATAGACATAACATACTGGTGACACTGCCTTAAAGGTGATGACAGACATAGTAACAGTATGACTAAAACCATTGCAGTGGTTTGTGTTCTGGTTAGTTTTGGCATCCAACATCTTCCTCTGTTATTCTTTTAGCGGTAGAGTACAATCTAAATCATATACATGTGGGCTTTATGATAGAATATTAGGTATCTTTACTTGGTGCCTCAATAAGTGGAAGGTCAGGTTCATCTTTCATTGTGGTGTTCTCCTCTCCAGCCAATGGCACACTCTCTCCTCCTTCAAACATACCAAACACGCTCACTGTGTATTTGGTATTAGCTCTGTTGGTCAAAAAAATAAATAAATAAATAAATTGCTCACACATTGGACTAGAGAATGTTCTTCAAAGTTGAAATATGAAATAAGCTTCAAGATGCACCTGAGCTCCTCCAGCACCACGGTGTTATCATAGGGACCGACCATAAGTTCTCCCAGGTCGATGTCATCATCAACAGGGTGGAAAGTGACTTTGTAGCCCTTAACATCACCGGGAGCGTGATCCCAGGTGACACGGAAACTGGTCCTGGTAGGCTCTGAAGTCTGGAGGTTTCTTGGACCTTTGTATGGTGATACTGTGGGGAAGTGAAACACATAGGTTGACTAAATAAGAATACGTCTTCACTTATTTTGCATGAGATGGTTATGAGTTTGATGTTGATGTGAGGCTGAGTGTGGCATGCACAATAAAGACTTTTCCTAAAACGGGGCAACAGAAAAAGCAGCATTTGTGGTGTAGTGAATGGCAAGTCAACATACGTGTTGTTCCTTCTCCTTCCCTCGCTTTGCCTTCTCCAGAACGGTAGACAGGCAGAACAGTGATTTCATAGGTAGTGAGGGGTGTTAGGCGCCTCAGCACAGTGAATGTAGTCCCACCGGGGACTTTGGCTGCTAGCTGGCGCCCTCCAACCTTGGGTTTGTAGGTAACGCGGTAGTTGACAACATTTCCAGGTGCAGGCTGCCATGCCACCTTCATGCTCTTCTCCGTCTCCTCTGAGACAACAATCGTTCTGCCAGCAGCCGAGACTGCAAGGAAGAAAAACAAAAATAACAAAGGTTAAAAGAGGAGAATGATGAATGGAGGGGCTGAGGGAAAATGTAGACTTTGGGTCTTGTTCAGATGGAAATCTGTACTAAATGTGCGCTTAACCACCCATGTTTCCAATATACATTTGGAAATATAAGCAGCGTGGCTTTCCTGCTGGTAAGTAAACTAAACAGTAACACGCTTGGCTACCTCGCTGTCTTTCATCCAGATATCTGCTCAGTTTCCACATGCGTGTGAACCTAAAGCTCGCCAGATACTTCAAGTTTCCAGAAGTATACATTAAACAGGCACAAATTTACATGATTGATCATGTTCAGTTGCTGGTTTTAGGAGCCAGGCTTAGAGGTCCCGTGAATTTGAGCAAAGCCATAGTTCTCCTTTTTCCATCGTGTGTCCTCAGAGTGTTTCTGATTTTCAGAGCAGGAAGGGCAAGTGTGAATTGTCTGAGGCTTCGAAACGAGCTGAGGAAAATATTCAGAATGCTCGACTTCAGAGGGAGGATTTTTATTAACGGAAAAAAGCCTCACATCCAAGTTTGCCGTGTGGGGCTCAGCCCACAGAGACCTGCGATTTGTATAAAGCACAAGAAAAGAGAGCAACAGATAGTGGGTGCAAATTAAAGGAAGGAATGAGCAAGTGAACATTTAAGTCCACAAAGCCGCCTCATGGTTGCATTTGGTGTGTATAGCACCTTTCTTGCTCGCCAGAATCAATAAACACTAATGATGGTTGGAAATATTTTTCCTTGAGCACATTCCACTTCACTAACTGGTGCACAAAATCCCTCCCAACTGGTGCAAGTTTCCGCTCAATGTGCTTTTCTCATCCAAGCATGAGTGTAGTCTAACAAGGGAGAGGCCGGTGTCTATCTGTTCTGCATCTCCCATGGAAACGGTGTGCAGGTGTGTTGGACATGACATCACTTTTACACATATATATAACACACATCCACAGTCTTAAAGATGTGCGTGTGAAGCCTCTATATCCTTGATGGCTCAGATGAATGCCAGCAGCTATGACGTTATCTGTAGACTCAACAGAATGAGCAGTAAGTGTTGCTGACAGATCCTTATTTCAACAAAAAAAACTTAAAATGGAACTTTCAAACAGTATTTCCAGGATAATTTTCAAACCAGCGTCATTGCCACAAATTGCTTAGCAATGATCTCTTAAACTGTATTTGTATTCAGCTAAACCTGCAATCTTTGGTTTTAGAAAGATCTATTACACTATGAAAAATCAGAGCAGCTGTCCCTTCGTGGTCATAAAGCTTTTATGCTTTTACAGTCGTGAAGTTGCATCACACGCATTTCACACTTTCGAGGTATCCCCACCATTTGAGAAACTCCAAAAAACATTAGCGAAGAAAAGGGAAAAAACAGAAAAATGCCAAGAAAAAGAAAGAAACAAAAAACGGACAGGGGAGTAAGTGTGTGATTGAAGAGTAAAATGACTTACTATCTGTGGTTTCCTCTCCAACCAGTGGCTGACCCTCTCCGTGGCCATAGACAGCATACACAGACACCTGATAGCGTGTCTCTGGTGTGAGCCCGTCCAGAACTGTGGCGGTGGTGCCTCCTGGAATTGTCTTTTCGCCAGATTCCTCGCTGAACAGAGATTTCCACATGATGCGGTACTGACGAACGTTACCCGGAGCCGCGGCCCAAGACACGCCAAAACTAGTGTCAGTGACGTCTCTGGTCACCAAGTCCCTGGGTGAGCCGAGCTCTGTGATTAAAAGAACAGGAACAGCATTACTCACAGAAGTAGATCAGCCAGCATGTAATAGATATGGAAACAAGGAAGTAAATACTGCAACTCAGAAAGTAAGCATTTTCTTTGTTTAGATTTGCTTTGGTGCATAGTAAGTGGATTAAGATAGTGGTGTTTTTGCTAAGGTAAAAATATACTCTAGGCTCTCCAGCCCAGTGACAGCTTTCTCCAGATGGTGTGCGTTTCTAATCCAGATAGATGAAGATTTGAGGATGTGAGTGAGACACAAAAATGGACAAAACGAAAAACTCCGGTGATAAACCGCTAACAATCACTCATCTGTCTGCGCTTTGACCCCTCAGGATCTGTCGAACCTGATTTTCTCCCTTCATACCACGAGACGGTTGGAAAATTTTCTGCAAAACTAATCACATATCCTCAGCACCTCTCCCAGCAGCACTTTAGTTTTCCATTGAAACAGAGGAAACCCAATCCACAAAAGTGTGTCTGCTACAATTGCAGATGTTGCGCTCTCCCTTTCTCTCATTCGGCTCACTTGTCCTCGGAGACCATCATGAAAGGAGAAAGGCGCAGAATTGCGGCGTAGGGAATTTTGTGGTGGTGTTTCGTGCTAAGCAGCGAGCACATGCTTGGCTGTGAGGGATACCCATGTTGAGATGGACTCAGGGGTCTGGCTGCCATATAGTGGAGCTGGATCTACCACAAGAGGATGGGCTGCCACATATAGCTTCCCACACAACCTCCGGGATCCTGATCCTCATTCAAGCTCCTAAACCCTACATGCCAGCAGCTAATGACGATATAATCATAGCCGAGCAGTGCAGCTGGGTGGTCTCACTCAAACCTCATTTGTCAAACCTCACCAAATGAAGCTTAATAAAAAAAAGAACTTGCAAAGAATGAAATGCAGCACATCTACCACAAAAGATTAAGAAATGTTAGGCAACAAGGCGGCCGCGGTGTCCATCTGTCGCCCTACGTGTCCTTCTCTGCATCCATCCATTCCAGATGAACTGGAAACTGATCTGAACAGAAATAACAGCAGCAGCCGAGCCTGCCAAGCAGAGCGATCTGCACCTTGAGAGCAGAGGCCACTTATCAAGAGTAATGGCCACGACCACAGACTAATGAAGCGTTCCAGATTTTGGAGGACCATGAAAACAGTGTGGCCCACTTATAAATACCCAGATCACTCCATCAAAAGGATTGTCTCTGCCAAGCACAAAAGCAAGCGGATGAACTTGACTGACTTTTCCGGCTGTGTGTGAACCAAGGGCGAAGGGATCACAAGATAATGACTTCTGCAGGCAGTGGCTCACTTTTCATCAGTACTTGCAGACAAGCTTAAGAGAAGGAGCCGCTCCAAGAAGAAAAGCACACATACATGAAACACATGGTCTACAGACTGAGCAAAATCTCTGCAGCAGTGCAGTAAACATCCATTCATTCAGTCAGTTTTTCGATGCCAAATTTTCTTTCAAAAATATGTGCACATCTTGCTGCATTGTTTAAATAACAGTGTTGTTTTTAAAAAAATAACATTTCACCCACTTCATATTGCATCCTACCCATCAAGGCGAGGGACTGTAAAATTAAGCTCTGGTACGAGGGCAACTCAAAAATTCCCATTAAAGCCTCACCCATGTCTCTGAAAAACCACGTATGACACAACTGAAGATCATCTAAAAGAGTTTTCTGAAGGGCATGTGCTGACATAACTTTCACATCAGCAGCCAAAGATGTCTAAAGCTTGCAAATATAGATGAGTGCACTTGAGAAAAAAACAATCATAGCAGCTGGCAGGAAAAATGCACATAAAACACTATGAGCCTGACAGCACTTTTTACTTCTGCATGACTTGAAAAACCGCATTAGACCAGTGCATATCCTTGTCCACAACCTTGTGATTGGGTATAATCATTTGGATCTCAGTACCAAAATGTTGCTTAATGCTTAGACTAAGCTTGGACACACTCAGTCTTGTTTGCTCTGTAAACTCCTCAAAAAGTCACTCCAGGAAATACACTGCTTCTTCAAAGTGCCATCTAAGCACTGGCACCCAAATTCAAACTTCCCTCACTTTATTGCTCTTGGTTCACTAAGGAATACACATCAGGCACCAAGATGAATCCTTCACTGTCTGTTAGCCAAAAAGGTCGTCTGTCCCTGGCCTTTTACCTCAAAGGACCTTTACAGTGTTCGAGAAAAACAGTCTGGCAAACACTACTGAAGGAGACTGGCACTGCCGGAAAGTAGCCAGAGGCACCAGCTTAAGAGGGAATCAAACCAAGATGTTACTGTTTCACCTGGTGCTGTGCTGTTCTTCAAGTTAAAGATAAAAAAAGAACCCAGTGCCATATGTGAAATGATTTGAGGTGTCATTCAAGCACTGTTTAAGATTAAGGTACAATTACTGCTTTGGGCTTTGAACATTTGACCTCTCAGTTATTTGCTGAGACTTTTTATCCACCAGGCCACCCTTAGGCATTGTGGTTCATATTTTGAAGTATCCCTTTTTCCTTTTTGTTTTTCTCATCCTCTCCCTTTGTCTCTGCCTGTCCTTTGCCCCACCCTGGAGGAAGACGAACAGACAGTTCTCTCTGAGATCAGACAGCCAGCTCATCCAGCTTCCAAGGTACTCTTAGGTAACATCTTCCACATGTTCCTCTTCTTAAGTAAATAATTTTGCCATGTTTTATGTCTAATATTCACATCTGGGACATCCATCTAAGCATCCCCTGTGACACCTTCTCTCTGTTCCTACTGACTCATTTCAGGTTGTTATAATTCTGCTCAAGACTCCTGTATTGGCCACCATCCTCTGTTAGCCACAAGGGAGGCCTTTGTGCCGGTCTCTGTCTTCCAGCTCTCGCCTACATGGACTTCACAGAGTGGGTCATTTGAAAAGAGTGGCACTCCTAACAATGAGATCAGTGTTTTGGCATGCTGACATCATGACAGCTTAATAGAGATGGCCAAACAAAGTGCTGTGTCATGGAGCTTTTTCCTGTGGGGGTGTGTGGCTGATGACAGCTCAGATTTGACCTGTGGAAACCAACTCTGTAATCAAAGCCATACCATTTGGTCAATGTGGGAACGACGAGGGGGGGGAAAAAGAGGAAAATCATAGCAAAGAGAACGT
This sequence comes from Acanthochromis polyacanthus, assembly GCF_021347895.1. Classification (NCBI taxonomy): domain Eukaryota; kingdom Metazoa; phylum Chordata; class Actinopteri; family Pomacentridae; genus Acanthochromis; species Acanthochromis polyacanthus. The sequence continues at coordinate 15,107,073 of NC_067113.1, read as the reverse complement.
TCTTCCTTTTCACATGTCACTCTCCGAAATATAAACAAACATGTGTTATTGAAGTGGTAAATTCAAAATGGAAAATTTGTTTATTACTTCAGGACACAAAATACATTGGAGTCCTCTTATTCAGTCTGTACAGATTGATGTGGTCTGCAATAGATGACTGCATTAAATTCAGATACACCCAGAAATGTAAGCAGGCAACATTAAGAACCAAGAACTCCACTCTCTGTATTAAGCTAAACAGAACAGCTTTGATCTGTCTGTCCATTTCAGGTTGAGAAAAACTTGGACATGATGAAAGACAGCCACCAATGTCATTTTCTTCTTGGCACTCAAAATGATGAATTGAACACTGTCCCACTTTTTTCTTCTTTTTTCACAAGTCCCTCTCTGATCTGTAAGCACCCAAAAAGAAAGCTCATAACTGAATCCAGCCAAGCCTAATTTCTTTTCTGTCCCGTCATTGACAGTTGGCCCACAACAGCAATGCATTTTATCTGACCACAAGCATCATTTAATCATCTTTAAACCAAGCAAATGATTTTTTTGTACAATCCAGTTCAGAAGTTAACATATGCAGCATAGCATCCCCTTTTTTCAATGCTCTGCTGAGAAAATTCTTCTGGTTTTATACCCATTTAATTAGTTTTGCAGTCACTGACATTCTCCTCAGCAGGATGCAGTACCTTTGTTTTTGACCCCCCACCAGATCTAAGAACTTCTTCCTTTCACTCTCAAAACAGATCTCTTTGACTTAATTTCCTGTGGCATGTCAGAAATCAACTGGAGACCTGCCTTGTTGTGTCTTCTATAGCACCGCCCACAGCTGCTGATTATTGATTTTTGCCAGATAAGCTAAACTGACAGCCAGTGATCAGAAACAATTATCTAGAGATAGAATGACATAGTCTCTGAGATACCCTCCCCCCTGTGCATCTTATAAACCGTTGTGAAATAATAAATCATATCCCAGCCGGGCCATGATGTAAATGTATTACCAGGCAGACATATGGCTCTCAAAGTCTACTCGAAGCCATTCCATAAGTTTTCTAGGTTTACAAGCATTCCACACCCACTTCCATCCCTCTGCCTTCATGGGCGGCAAAGCCACCCTAACCTACAGACCATGCCAGAAGAACTACATCAAGTGCCACATTCCGTCCTTTCCTCATCAACCGCAAGTCATACACTCGACCAGTCTTGCAAAGTAAAAACACAAACTTCCACAATTCTGATGTAGTCGCCTGTGAGAAATTCCAGATGTTACATTCTTGTATAGACTTCAAGGAGGGAGGGAGACAAATGACCTAATTTCAGCAGTTTTACACCACACAGGAGTTTGAAAAGCTGGACATACTAAACAACAAAATTTCCCTAAATGTGCTTGTCTAAACCTGAGGTTTCTTGAAAAGAAACAGAACACAGTAATGTATTTGTCTACTCAGCAGTGCTCTCTTGCTCCTGCCCACAGCCACAAAGCGTGCTTCACATTTCTGTCACACATTGGCCACAGATATAATCCTGCAATGCTTCAAAGGTTTCAAGTGAGCAGTTCTCCCTTACCCTCTAAGGTGGTTCCTGTTCCCAGAAGAGGATCACCCAAACCAGAAGAATAGCGAGCGCTAACAAACAGCTCATATTCAGTGGCTGGTTGCAGGTTCTTCAGCAGAGCCTGGGTGGTATCTCCCTTGACAGATATCTCCTTCCTTTCGCCTCCCTCGGCAGGTTTGAAGGCAATGCGGTACTGAAGGACGTTTCCGGGAGCAGCCTGCCAAGCCAGTTTCATTGTAGATATGGTCTCATCAAAGACACGGAGGTCACGAGGAGAGCCACGGACTGGAAGCAAAGACGAACGGATGAGAAAACTGATTCCTGTTTAATGCGGAGAAAATTTCACAACACTTCCTTTTTGCTGACTCACCTTCCTTGGTAGTACCATCCACCTGCATCTCATCTCCTACACCAGTTGCATACTCAGCAGACACAGACACACGGTAGGTGGTGATGGGGAAAAGCTCCTGGAGAACGATGGTTGTCTCTGGTCCGATGGTTTGAGCCTGCAGTATCTCTCCTGTGCCACTTTTCGGGACATAGGACAGGCGGTACCTGATCACTGCACCTGGAGCTGCTTGCCATGATACCCTAAAACTGTTTGTTGTCTCCTCTGTCACTCGTAAGTTTCGTACGGTCCCTTGCTCTGAAAAGGAAAGAACAGTAAAGCTAAATAAATATTCTTATTTTGACGGCTGAAGTTTGACCATGCCACATCACTGTAAATCTCTTACCTTCGAGAGTGGTCTCTTCCCCAGTCAATGGGAAACTGTCTCCTTTATCGTACTGAGCAAAGACATTGACTTCGTAGGTGGTGAGGGGGACAAGGTGGGGAAGAACTGCTGTAGTAGTGTCACCAGCCACTGCGAGGGAAATGTAGTCTCCGGTGATGTCTTCAGCCTTGCGGAAACGGACCAAGTAAGACAAGACTCTGGCAGCAGGAGCTATCCAGGTTGAGCGGAAGCTTCGGGAGGTGATCTCTGAGAATGTCAAGTCAGTGGGTGGAAGCAGACCTGAAAAACAAAGAGGACTTGTTGAAAGTGTCTGTCTTTTAAAGGCCGTGCACAAGCTCAAATCTCATCAGGTGAAAGTTGCAAGTTACATATTGCACTGTAAATCTGCAAAAGTTCTGAGGTTACTGTAAAAATGTTTCTGTTCTTTCTAACAAGTATGGTGTGGTTTGGTGTCAAACAGCCACAGCTCTATTCTCTCTCAAAGCTGTATTGGCCCTTTCAATAAAAATTGCGGCCAAGTTGAGATAGCACTAACTGTTGTTCCAGTAGCTGCAGTGTTTTCAAACAGTAAGTGATAACAGATAGTGTGATAGAGCTCATTCGAGAAGCACGTATGTGGTTTTGTGGTATGTTTATTGGCATACTATGGTGAAGTGAGTTGATTAAATTTTGCCTGTGCCATGTCTGACAGCAATTTACAAAGTATTACCACTGTTTAGCTTTTTCTTGATTGCGTTGGCTTTTTGCCATTGCACCTACTGCTAGCAATCTAGCCGAAATAGCCAGATGGCACAGTGTCTAATAAAATATGGCATGGGCCAGGACAAAGGTGCTAACATATGGTAATCATCCAAAAGAAAAGTAAATCATGACTCATGCCAAGAAGTTAAGGCAATATTATGTGGCTGCACTCCAGGTCACAGTTAAAGAGTTCAGATATTCTACTCCTTTTCTGTCCTCTAATCCTTCTTTGACTTACTTCTCTTTTTGATGTTGAGCAGCTCCTGTTCAATCCTCAGACAGATGGACTGAGTCAGCTCCTTGGAGATCCTCTGAAAGGCATCAAAGTCCTCCACTTCATACACATGAGTGTCTGATGGTGGATTAGCAATGGCCTCCAGCTCTGACCTCACCGCATCCTTCACACCAACGGCAAAGATCTCCACATCAATATTCCTCAAGTTGGTGGCTGCATCCTTGAAAGAGTCAGATGATTTTCCGTCTGTGATCAGGACCATGACACGGGGGACATTTTGTCTCGCTCCACGAGCCTGAATAAAGATCTTCTCTCGGACGTAGGTCATGGCCTTGCCAGTATTAGTGGAACCGCCACGATAGGGGAAGCTGCGTACAGCTTTGACTACAGCACTAATGTCATGGTGGGTGTTGAGGGCAAACTCAGTGTGTGGATCACGGCTGTACTGGACCAAACTGATCTGGACCTTGCTGGGTCCAATGTCAAAAGAATTGACCAGAACCTCCAAGAAGGCACGGACTTTGGCAAAGTTTTGTAATCCAATACTGTATGAGCCATCAACCAGGAGGACCACATCGGCCTGCACATCCACTCCGAGAGAGCATTCTTGAGAGAGACAAGAAATGATGGTTTAGTCTATAATTTAGCATATTGTCTACAATTACATGACTGTCAGAGAGTCACTGTGACCCTGTGACTTTTGGTATGTCTAGCATAAAGGTAAATTACACATGCACAATAAATCACCATACCTGTTGACACCTTAACAGGTTGAGTCTTCTCCATCGCCATGATGGGTTCACTGGGAGTCAGACCTTTGAGGGCGTACAAGGTGATCTCATACTCAGTCTCAGGGGAAAGGTCACGAACATTGATGGATGTCTGCGTGGGTCCAATGTACAGCTCTTGGCGCTTCATTCCAGGGAGCATGGGAACCAGGGTGAGCTTGTAGCCTGTGATCTCTCCCAAGGATGCATCCCATGTCACTCTCATTGACTTAGATGAAATTTCAGTGACCTGCAGGTTAGCGGCGGGCTCCACCACTGAAAATAATTACAGGAAACAAGAAAATATTTTGTTGGAGAGTTAAACTTTTGAGACTTCATTTTTGCATTGACCTCTCAGATGTACCATCCAAATTAGAACTGCAATGATTACACAATTCAGGGATTGATTGTCCACTTTTGAAATAATCACCAAAAATGAAAAACCTTTATAATCAATCAATCCCAGCACTTTATATGCAAACTGCACAACCATATATGCTGACTTAATAAATATCATGTGACTCACTTTCTTCTCCGCTGACCAACGAGCTGAGCTGTTCATCAACACCGGCGCATACTTCTCCGATGATCCTTTTCTGTACTTCTTGGATCTGATCAAAGTTGGGCACGTTATACACATGTCTGCTGTGAGGTGTGGAGGCCATTTCCCTGAGCTCGTCCTCATCTGCTCCTTTGATACCTGAGTGGGAAAATGTACAACAACACCAGTAACTCTTATGTTCTTACAGTCTGCTTTACAGATGTGTCAGACTGTTGACGGTTTTATAGTATTGCTTATGACAGAAAAAAACAGCCGTATTTCACGTTTTCTGAGTCAAAAACAGATTTTACAATGAGCAATCAATGGAAAACCAAATAGCTTCCAAGAACAGGCAGACTTTCACATGGGAGAGCACAATTCAACAAAACACTGAATAATAAACCGTACCTAGAACAAATATTTCCACTCCAATGTTCCTAAGTCTTTTAGCATACTCCTCCACTGGGTCTTGGGATTTTCCATCAGTGATGATCATGGCTACCTTTGGAAAACTTTTCCTGGATCCAGCTGCCTCAGTGAAGATGTTTTTCAGCAGGTAATCTATGGCATCACCTTAAAAAAGAAGTATATATGAAATGTAAATACTTTGCATAACAGAATTTAAACCCTTTCATTTCCTTCTCCCTCTGATAACCTACCTGTCATAGTATTCCCTCCTTTGTATGGCAGCGAGTTGATGGCTTGGAGCAGGTCTCCTCTCCTGGTGTAACGGGTGAGGGGGAACTCTGTGCGGGTGTCTGTGCTGTACTGAACCACAGCCACCCGAGTTTTGTCCTCTCCAATGTCAAAAGCCCCTGCCAGCGCGGCAATAAAACTGCGGATGTGTTTAAAGTTTTCTCTGCCAACACTCCATGAGCCATCTACCAGGAAAACCAAGTCTGCGATTGCACTGACCGAACACTCTGGGGAAAGACAGAGGAGAAAGAAAACCAGTCAGTCAAGAGCAGAACCATAAATCAATCTGAAATGATGCAACATATTTTGATTGATTCAGATTAGAAAGTGGAGCTTGGGTTTAATGACAAGTGTAAAAAGTCAGCAAGCAGGAAACCACATCTTTTATGTCTCAAACTGAACCAGTCTCTTTTTCAAAAAAGTGCCAATAAAGGTATGGCAGCAGGTCTTGGAACCATATTTCACATTGGCCTATTTTTTTCTGTCGACCTAAATAAAATCTCAGCCTTGACAGTTACTTGAAAGGCTGAGAGATATGCATTCTGACATCAAAGGAAAAATCAGCAGATGCCAAACGGTGGGCTGGTATAGTAATCCCAGCAGACGGAGGCAAAAATGTGGCTTTATAGACTAAACATTCTGCAGAGGTTCCACCAGCAATGTTCACTTTTATACTTTCAAATCCACTGGGCTTTAAATCATCGATGAAATTTTCTGGAACATTTAAGATGACTCTTTTGGAATAATTGGCTGGGCTTATGTGGATGGACTTTAATCCTCATTCCCCCTGGTCTCATTGACTCTGACTTCTATTCCTCGCATCTCTTAAGCCCAACTCTCAAAAGGAAATTTTTTGGTCGAAACGCTCTGACCTCATGTTGAATAATGACAGTTTCAGGAGCAGGAGTTCAGTCAAACTATTTGGGTGGTTGTGAAAGACTTTACAAATGTTTAACAAAGAGTTTAAGTAAATCTGGAAGCGCGATTATAGTTTTCCAATCATCAAGTCGGGGGGAAAAAGCAAGAATGTCCTGTCACTCACCACAGACTGGTCTCATGACATGAACAGAGGGCAGTTGACATCTTATTAAGAGCTATAGCTCATCTTTAAACAGTTAAAAGGGATGGAATTTGCTTCTAGGTTGACATCACCGGTTGACAACCCCCTCCTGCTCCTCTCCTCTCAACGACACATAACAGAACCATTGTCTCTTGCTTCAAGGCTTCCTTTCCTTTTTTTTTTTCTTGATGCACCCACTGGTTTCAATTAAAGGAACCAATGTGTGCCTTCCCAGTCACTGTTGAAACCCTGTCTGTCGAACCAGTGACAGCCCCAACCGAAGGTAAAATGCATGACTAACCAAATTATTCCATGGGAAAAAAAACATCACGATCACAGTCGTGACGGGAAAAAATATGTTTTAAAAAAGTTGGAAAACCCTGTGCAGTTCAGATTTTGGTTGGCATCATGGTGAACATACTCACTCAGTGCATCTGACTGTGGCCTCCTGACTCGTCCACTGGTATTACTGGACTGGACTGAAAACACAGGAAACACTTGGTGAGTTAGCGCAGCACATTGCCACCCCTGATTCACTGTGTACTTTTTCATAGCGGAAAAAGGCAAGAAAATCAACACATCATAAAACGCTGGTGCACAGGAACAAAACCACATGCACACAAACACAGAACGTTGTGCTGCATTAGCTATAAACAGTGTGCAGTTCAAGAGCCAGTAAACAGATATGATTTCTCCCTATTTTCCTGCATACTTTGTGGCTGGATAGAAATGGGTTCTAGCATATTATATGATTTATTTATTGTATTTATGTATTTCAGTTGTTCCCATAGTGATTTTACTTTTTGCTGTCCCACTAATGGACATCAGCATACAAATGAATTTCTAGAAATCCATGAAAAAGTTAAAGAACAGCATTCATGGAGAGATTTCTGACTACATAAGTACATCTTATGATTACACACTTGGGTTACTTTAACATTACAAGAGAATATAATAGTATTAGTTCACATAAAATAACTCTAAAGTAGTGCTACTAAAAGCGTGTTATTGTGAAAAAAGTATAAATATGCCTTAAAGAGATCTGAAAATATTCAAACCACATGTACTTACTAGTCAGTTGTCCAAAGATGGGGATGCTCTCCTCAGACCCATCATAGGAGTTTATGGACACTGAGTAGTCCAGGTCAGGGGTCAGATCAGTGATGGAGGTGGTAGTGGTATAAGCATCCAGGGTAAAATCTCTGGTCGGTTCATCTAAGGAGAAGAAATCTAGAAGTTATAAGGCTGTTTGGGTGCAGTGTATGCATAAACTGTTTCCATCTGTGCTTGCGGTTTAAGAACACCAGCATAAGTACTGACCTGCATCTGATACAACTTGTATTCTGAAGCCCTCTATCCTTGATGAGGGCCTTGTCCATGACATTTCCACTGTGTTCTCATTTAGAATTTTAAATTTCAAGTCTGACGGCGGTTCCACTGCAAATAAAAGATGAAACACCGTTATTCACAATACATGCAAAGGCGTGTATAAGTATGGTTGTATTTCTGAGCAAATCAGGCGTTTTTTTAATCAAGCATTCACATGAACCCCAACGACAAACACTTCATGACTGAAGTGGACTTGTTCGTTGTTGGGGGCAGACACACAGCACTGACGTCCGTTTGTGAGGGTGAGAAACATGTGACAACAATGAAAAAGTGTGAGAAGCCATTTTGGATCAAAATGGCACTTGTTTGAGTTGCCCAACCGAGATGGCCAGCAACTCAAGCACTGGCAAACACATCATGTGCATGACTCCACACAAACTCTACCACAGTGCAAACAATGAGTGAACCATCCAACACATGCTAAGTGCAGTCATCACAACGCATGCCTCAACCTCATTCTAAACTGCTTTTATGATGGAGCTGAGCTCAGTATTACAAAAACACAACAGTGACTTCATTCTCAAGTTACTGATTATACAATGGAATCAAGCTTGCCATATAGTTGTTGTGGTAACTCTTGACAAAATTGAACACCATATGTTATATATACATCGTATATAAACATATTTCAGAGACATAACGTGGTTTGTTGTTTATTTGGTTAAGACTCTTTACACAAGTGAGTGGCACACATCCATTGCAAACCTTTTAAAAAGAATACACAATTCGTCACTGTAGACTCTTGTGTACTTTTTCAATGACAGCAAAATGCACAAGAAGGTATGAGAGAACAAGACTTCTTTAGACAGTCAAATGTACTGGAACAGAGGAAAGTGTGTACATTAAAATAAATACAAGAACACATATACAGTGTGACAAGACCACGCGTCTTTACATCGAGCTGACTTGATCACAGCATCATGCATAATGTACATGAGAAAGTTGTTTGACTCAACAACTTTGATTGACTGGACAGTAGTTTTCCATGTACAGTTGGGACCACACAGACAGAGATGACAAACATATTTTAAAATGATATTCTTTGTTACGCTTGGTGGGCTGCACGTGAAGTAAAGGGGTTAAAATATGACATTTAGTATGTGGAATTTACATGCATAAAAGACATATTCAAATACTTGAAGAGCTAAAAATTGAAATGCAGGTTACCGACTGTTAATAAAAGTTCACATTTTCAGATCTTCATGTATCTATTAGCAATCAGACTACAACCTCGATATATTGCATGCGTCGCAGAAAGTCTTAATATGGGGTTAATTGATATTTGATGGCAAAAATACTCAAAATGAATAATTCAAAGAAAAGAGAGAATTCATTCTATGAATTTGTAAGAAAATTCGAGACGTTAATAGGGTTAGCACAACACACTTGGAACTGGCTTGTAGTGCTTCATCAAGCACTAATTCATCCACCATGATACCAGTGATAACCATGATGAGGATGAAGTCAGGTTCAGTGAGCATGCATTCGTTGGCAAGAGCTTTGCCGTATGGGTGCTGTTAAAAGAAGTGCCATGAGAGGCAAGAATATCATTGTAAAATACACTATGAGGAGGAAGCCATAGCTTGGGACACACTGAATGCACAGGCAGATGACAAACAGGAGCCCGCCAAATATTGATAAACTGGGATTGGAGGATCACCAACCTGGCACATCAACTCAAGGAGCCCCGATGGGCCGTGTTTCCAACCATTTCTCCATGAGTACTCATCTCCAACACCAAATGAGGGTACGGGGGATATAGATGTGTGTGTTTGTGTGTGGGTGTACGGATGTGCAGCGATGGATGACGGATTGAAAAAGTCGGTTCAAAAAAAATCTTTTAGGTGGGTCTTGAGTTGAATGAAATGCCTGCCGATGTTCATGGCGAGATGGTCTGAGCGTGTTGTTTCAATCTGTTATGATTTCCTCAACCATATGGCCTTCTGGTTTTAAAATACACTTGCGGAACAAAGGTGGTTTTGTCAAAATAACAATCTCTGGCCTGTAGTTTGGACCTTGTGGTCGCTCTTGTTATATGTCTGTCTGTCCCATCAACTCCTAATAAAGGACACCTCTGGCTCTCAGGGGCCAGAGTCTGGCTACTGTTGGGTTACCTCAGTCTCCAGTCACCCAGCCAGCAATCCTGACCTGAACGACTGCCAGGAGGAGAGACCAAGAGGAGGAGGAAAAAACACTGACTCTCCCCAAAGAGGCAGGACAGATGCCAAAGTAATTCCACAACATGTGCTGACATTAAACATTACTGCATATTAACTTTCCATATGTCTTGCAACTCAGCATTTCTGCGAATGCCCGCAAAGAAGCCCGAGAAAGGCTCTTTGTCTTTGTGCTGTCTGAGGATTAATTTGCTATTCTCGTATTTCATCTTTCCATTCCGTTAGTGGAGATATGTGAGAGTAGACTCCTCTCACCATGCAAGAGAGCTTTCAAAATGGAAAAAAAAAAAATCAGAGAAGGTTTCCATACCATATTTGTCATTATTTTGGATTTGATGTTTGCATTTGATATGACATTGAGTCATTTTCTGTCAAAACTGCTGCTGCTAAAACAGATTTTTAACCGAGTATGACATGTTAGTTCTCGTGACATGTTCGGCAAAAGCATTTAACTTGAACTGAGATGTATTGTATGAGCATAAAATCAGAGCTGGAAAGGAAAAAGCGCAATGTTTCAGTTTCTAATCACTTGCATTTTCCATGGATATTTCCATTTATTAGACTTCCTACCCACAAAATTACACCATTCCATCTGTACCACAACATTGAGAATAAGACAATGCTTCTAAATGGGCGCTGTCAGTTTGAATTTTTTCAGTAAACTGATCGTACGACTTTATACACTACATTTAGCCACTTTAATGTTAAGTTTATTCTTTCTGATGTATTTTAAATGACTCCACTATTATTATGTTACTGTTGTATGACAAGTAATTTAATGATTTTAAATGCTGTTTTACGTAGTGCTGCAACCATTCAAGAACCATTGCAGAGAAGGTACACAGATTTAAATGATTCAACTACAACTCTAACATAATCATAATAAGGTTAAAAAAAATGAGATCTAGCACTTCAGGGCTTAATTATCAAAGATTTGGCAGTTTTCCCATTTTTGCTTAGGAAAAAGTGCAGAGGCTTGCCATCATAAAACTGGAACAGCAACAGCCCCGCTAAAACATTTATGGGGAAACATTAGCCATGAAATGACTTTTGTTCTGCTCTTAGTATATGCCCTGCTATTTAGTGCGTTTAATTAGAAATTGGAAATGAAATAAACTTTACTGTGCTCGGTTTGTTCCATTTGCCAAATGCGAATGAGAAAATTGCTCCTGAAGTATCGGTTAAAACCATTTAAATTACAGCCTAAATGGGATGTGGGCTTTGGATTACACATCAAAGCCTGTAACGAGTCCTGATGGACACATCCGACAAAATAAGCTACAAATGAGGGGTAGAAGCAGGACAGTCATTAAGGAATCAGTCACATAGTCAAATAGCATACACATGAAAGTGGAATAACTTTATTCAGTTTATCAGTACATCAATTCCTGCAACATAATTAACCAGAGGAGATAAAAGGTGAAAGGAGAGGGTGAGGAGATAAAGAGACAGGAGTGGGATAGAGCATGTAAGTGTGGCGAGACCAGGTGGTTTCATTTACCTTGAGCATCTATGGAGGACAGCAGGGCTGCAAAGAAGGCAGCCGTGGCCAGTGACAGCCCTATCTTCATGTTTGGCCCCTAAAGGATCAGCAGCGCATCAATCAGACTGAGGACAAAGACAAGAAAAAAAATGTTGAAGCTGCACGTCTCACTTTGTTGTGTGCTGCACCAGAATTCACCTTTAACTATAATTACATAATGTGTGCGCACCCTGCACTGCTCACCTGAGTTAGAGCTTTTAAAAACGTGAATCCGGACTGACAGCTCTAATTATTTAATCATCGCTTTCCATCATGACGACAAATACAGCTAGATCCATCTGGGCTAACTTACACAATGAGTGCCACACCTTGCTGCCTGCCTTCAGCTGACGCCCATACCCCGAGGTACATACTTTGCGCCGAATAACACTCTGTAGGTATTTAGTAATGAGGGATTGAAAAAAAAAAAAACCCATTTAGACATGCTGTTGGATTTTCAGATGCACTAACTGGAAATTTATTGCTTTCTGGTTGCTTTGATCATTTTGCCGGCTGGCTGTGCAGATCACTACATGTACCTGGGATTCTTACTAACATTTACCCTGCAGGGATGGAGGCTGATTGAGCTATAAAGATCCCAAAAAGTCAGTCTGTGATACTATTGGCTACCTATTGGTTAAGGTGATTTATTTTGATTTATGAAATGACAGTGGGGATTTCAATTGCAGCAGAGTTTTTCTAGAAATATATATTTTTGGACACTATTTGGAGTCTCCCAAACACATCTCTTTGATTAGATGTATTTATTTCTAATTAAGAAGGACAATGGCTTTTATGTGGACTCACTGGAATCTGTAAGTTGACTTAAATCTGATCATTTTTCAACAAATATTAATTCCACTTTTGGTTTTAACTCAGGGCTTTGTACAAAAGGATAAGAAAACCCCATCCACTCAATACACAGCAGTCTGAGCTCAACTTAAGTATCCACAGTCTGTGCGCCCCGCCTGGTGCACAAGCAAGAACACTGCAGCTACAGGAGCCGAAATGAATCTCTTGGCCCCTCGGACAGAAGGGGCTCATCTAATCAAAAAATTACCATATTAAGTCTAAAACCACAACAGATACACCAGATCTGCAGCTCCAACGTTGCCTGGCTGCATCTTACAACTCCTGTAGGCGCATTTCCATTCAGCTCAGTTCAATTAAAAAAAAGTGATCCAACGTTTCATGTAGAAATTTTAGTCCAAAATCTTTGTTAAACAACTTAAACAAATACTTTTCATCTTAAATATGCATCTAAATTGCAGTGATCAAAACGCACCATAATCGAAAAATGCGTAAAAATACAATTAATTCTCCAAATTTGGTGCAAAATAGTTGAGTTCTCGTCATTTAAAGTGTCTGAATAAGTTTCTTACTGCAAATAAAAGTTTTGGTACTCACCTATTCAAGTCCCCCAAAAAGTGAACGGACCAAACTTGAGAGCAGCCTGCTTGAAGCCTCCCCCTCTGGAAAGTAAGAGAAGTTTCAGGAGCTGCGGCTGGACCCCTCTCTGCTCTCTCTGGCTACTGGAAGCTCCGCCAGCAGATGTCCAAGGAGGAAAAGCCTCTTTCCAAGTGGGAAGAATCTTTCCACCATCGGCTACTTAATAGGGGGGCAGTTCCCAACTCTCAATTTACAATCAGACGGGCTTCTTACGAAAGCTCTGTCTCTCTCTTGATGTATGTCCCCCGCTAGGAGCGATCCGGTGTTTGGACATGACATATTTTCTCTCCCCTCCTCTGGATTCCTTTGGTTTGGGCGATCTAATGAGTTTCCAGTTTCAATGCAACTTCACAAAAGACAGTGAGAGGGGAAATGTTTTATTTGCGGAACAGGCAAACATATCGAATTTATTTACTCTCACGTCAGCTGGAATTAAAGTGGATTTTGTCGCTTTGTAAACAAAAAATCTCTTTGTGTTTGGACATGGCTGTTTTCCCACAATCCACTCGAGATGCTGAAAGAAACAAAACTACGAGGGATCACTTAGGAGAGGTTAAGTTTAAAGTTTGTTCGTGATGTGCAGCATCAGTGGAAAATTTGCCTTGGCTGGGTATGTGTTTGAGGAGCAGCTGGCTCTGCCGCCGCAATGGAAGGTTTGTGGTGCCCTCTAGTGGCCGAAATAAAAACATACAGCAGGCACACTGTAGAAACAATGGCAGAAACTAATGTAGCCTGACTTAAAAAAAAAAGACTTTACATAGGTGTAGATTTACAGGGAGATGCAGGAGACACACTACCAGCCAAAGTGTGGACACACCTTATCATTTAATGTTTTTTCTTTATTTTCATGACTATTTACATTGTAGATTCTCACTGAAGGCATCAAAACCATGAATGAACACATGGAATTATATAGTAAACAAAAGAAATTTTTAGATTTTAGATTTTTCAAAATAGCCACCATTTGCTTTGATTACTGCTTTCTCTCCATGAGCTTCATGAGGTAGTCACCATAATGGTCTTACAAAAGCCTTGGAGGAGTTCTCAGAGATGCTGAGCACTTGTTGGCCCTTTTGACTTCATGAACCCCAACAGTTGTCAAACAGGACTGTCAGCTGTGCACCAACCCGACTTCTGCACAACACAACTGATGGTCCCAACCCCATTAAGAAGGCAAGAAATTCCACAAATTAACCTTGACGAGGCACACCTGTGAAGTGAATATCATTTCAGGGGACTACCTCATGAAGCTCACTGAGAGAATGCCAAGGATTTGCAAAGCAGTAATCAAAGAAAAATGTGGCTATTTTGAGGAATCTAAAATATAATACATATTTGGAGTTATTTTACAGTTGTTTGCTACATAATTCCAAATATCGTGCTTCATAGTTTTGATGTATTCAATGTAGCAAGTAGTAAAAATAGAGAAAAAACATTGAATGAGAAGGTGTGTCCAAACTTTGACTGGTACAGCCATGGCCATAAGTTTGGACACAAGTACCATGACGCATGTGAATCTTAGAAAATACCACAAAATACTGAAGTGTTTGGGTGATAATACAAAACTCCTGAGAACTATATTAAGTTTCATATTTTAAAAAACATCAAAAGAGTTTGGTGTGATTTTGTTATTCTTACCAAATTCGGTTGTGAAAGTACTGCTTTTTTTTGTTATTTTCTTCTAATATTATGTTTTGGGAACAAAGTTGTTCCAATTGTTGGAATTTATTGATAATATTATATCCCTTGTTGATTTGTTGACTAATTAAACTGGTGCTGTCAAAAAATATTAGTTATGTTCTGTAATAGACATCAAAACAGACATAAGTCATGTTGTGTCCAAACTTATGGCCATGGCTGTATTGTATATTCCCTTCAATATTAAGAACATTTGCATTTGTTGCTCCTAATAAACACATGAATAACGCAAAGGATTTAACCTGAACATTGTACATAAATGAAGACATTTCTGCCATAACTTGAATCAGAAAAGGCACAATTTGTTACATAAAAGTGTTAAAAAAAATTATAAACTCAATCTAAACCGATGCCATTTTGCACTTTATCTTGTGCAATATCTTGTTTTCTACATACACTAGAATATATGCCCTTTGCTTAGTTTTCTACTTATGTACAATCTGTGCAATAATAATAGTACTCAGTATTTCTAGTTATCAGAAAATGTAATGCAATACCACTGATATGTGCAATAATGTTATTTTTAGAACTAGTACTTGTGTATATTTTGGTTTATTTTTATTTTGCACTACATTCTTTAAATCTTTGGACTGCTGCAACACTTCAAATTCCCCCACTGTCTGAATAATAAATTATCTTAAATAGGCTGCAGCCACGTAATGAAATTTTTATTTAAAAAAATACAAGTTCTTCATTTGCTTTTTTAAAATACACAAGCTCATGATGACACTTGCAGCAGAAGAGAGAACACCTGCAGCAGGAATCAAGTTTTCACAAGAGGCAATTTATATATATTCGTATATATTTATTAGTATTTGCAGTTCATGATTTGTACAATTTCTAAAGTACTGATTTCAAACATGAAACATACTGCTATTCAGTATTGGTACTGACATCTGCACAACAGAGAGTTGATGAATTACATACAGAATCTGCATCTGCATCAGACAATAAAATCCAGCAGGACAGTCCTTTTTCATTGTGGCTTTTTGGGCACTGCAGCACTTACGAGCCCGTACACAACATAGCCAGCCCCTGTGAAGAGATCAAACAAGGATTACAGATGTGACTCAGACACACCGACGAGAAAATCATCTGGACTTCAAACAACGTCAGGATGTATCATGAAATTGCAGTAATTTTACTTTCAAGGACATTTTCAGTAAAAACATTGGGGTCAAGTCACGGGTATGATGTGTACTCTATCCAAAAGAAACACACGGAGAAATGTGAAATGAGAATGACTCAGATAAATGAATGCTGACATACCAAACACAGTGAGAGTCATTGTGGTTCTGTAGAGCAGAGTGTCCTTTGAGCTGCCTTTCAGATGGATGGGCATACCGTTATCCTCCTGTTCAACGAGAGAGGAATAAAAAGATATTACTGCCTGAAAAAAAAAACAACCATGTGTTCCTGATTTTGTAGTGACTGATTTTTTAAAAATATATTTAAATGATGTGAGCATATGTTTCATGTTCTATATAATCTCCTTTTTCTCCCCCCAACAGGATTTTTTCAGTTTTTTGGCAAAGAGTTTATCTCTGGTTAAACACAGCAATTAAGTTCTGCTGCACTTGTTCTGGGATTTAGCAGCAAGAGGAGGTCATTTATCAACTCCAGCTACAGTGACTTCTAGCAGTATGCAAGATCAGCAAAGCCTGCTGCATGGGAACACTGATTTTGCAATGAAATTAGCAAGTTGTAAGCATAATTGGTATGACTCCAGCCCCAGCTATACAGGTGAAAGGTCATGTAAACATTAGAGGTGGAAACTCACTTATACTTATTGTCAGGCTACAAAGAGGATAAAATAAGATTCTGTCTCCAGAACCTGGGAATAAAATAGAGATTTTATTATCATCATTATCAGTACAGAAAGATCATTTCTCATCTCTTAAAAACTCACAAATAAAAACAAAGTTTTCATATCAAGTCAGCACATAATTGCTTTAACAAAATAACAAAAGGTACTGACTGTGATTTCATGATAAAACACTGCTGAAAACAATCATTTAAGCAAGTCTTCTCAGCTGTATTTTTTAGAAGAAGTTTCACTTCTATGTAAACTATGATAAAGTCTGTATTCAGATAAGAAAAAAAAAATCAACCTAAGGCATACTTCTACAGTTTATACTGATACACAGACAAGGAAGAAAACTACACTAAAAAATATAAATGCAACACTTTTGTTTTTGCTCCCATTTTTTATGAGATGAACTCAAAGGTCTAAAACTTTTTCCACATGCACAATATCACCATTTCTCTCAAATATTGTTCACAAATCTGTCTAAGGGGCCGTTTACACGAGGACCATCTTAACAGAAAACGCAAAAGTGGTGTCTTGTCATTTCACGTTTAGACGAGCGGTTTTGAAGGAAATCTGCGTATATACGGTGACTCTATAGTGTGTGGAACATAGACATACACACGTGGACAAAATTGTTGGTACCCCTCAGTTAAAGAAGGAAAAACCCACAATTCTCACTGAAATCACTTGAAACTCACAAAAGTAACAATAAATAAAAATTTATTGAAAATTAAATAATCAAAAACAGCCATTACTTTTGAATTGTTGATTAACATAATTATTTAAAAAAAACAAACTAATGAAACAGGCCTGGACAAAAATGATGGTACCTCTATAAAAGATTGAAAACTATTTGACCAGAGTGACATGATTAACTCAGGTGTGTCATTTAATTGACATCACAGGTGTTTCCAAACTCATAATCAGTCAGTCTGCCTATTTAAAGGGAGACAAGTAGTCACCCTGCTGTTTGGTGAAAAGGTGTGTACCACACTGAACATGGACAACAGAAAGCGAAGGAGAGAATTGTCCCAGGACATCCGAAAAAAAATGATAGACAAACATCTTAAAGGTAAAGGCTATAAGACCATCTCTAAACAGCTTGAAGTTCCTGTGACAACAGTGGCTCATATTATTCAGAAGTTCAAGACCCACGGGACAGTAGCCAACCTCCCTGGACGTGGCCGCAAGAGGAAAATTGATGACAAATTGAAGAGACGGATCGTTGGAATTGTATCCAAAGAGCCCAGAGCAACCTCCAAAGAAATTAAAGGTGAACTCCAAGGCCAAGGTACATCAGTGTCAGATCGCACCATTCGTCGTTGTTTGAGCCAAAGTGGACTTCATGGGAGACGACCAAGGAGGACACCACTGCTGAAAAAAACTCATAAAAAAGCCAGACTGGAATTTGCAAAAATGCATGTTGACAAGCCACAAAGCTTCTGGGAGAATGTCCTTTGGACAGATGAGACCAAACTGGAGCTTTTTGGTAAGGCACATCAACTCTATGTTCATAGACTCAAAAACCAAGCATACGAAGAAAAGAACATTGTCCCTACGGTGAAACATGGAGGAGGCTCAGTAATGTTTTGGGGCTACTTTGCTGCATCTGGCACAGGGTGTCTTGAAAGTGTGCAAGGTACGATGAAATCTGAAGACTATCAAGGCATTCTGGAGAGAAATGTGCTGCCTAGTGTCAGAAAGCTTGGTCTCAGTCGCAGGTCATGGGTCTTCCAACAGGACAACGATCCAAAACACACAGCCAAAAACACCCAAGAATGGCTGAGAGAAAAGCGTTGGACTATTCTAAAGTGGCCTTCTATGAGCCCAGATCTGAATCCCATTGAACATATGTGGAAGGAGCTGAAACATGCCATTTGGAGAAGACACCCATCAAACCTGAGACAACTGGAGCTGTTTGCTCATGAGGAGTGGGCCAAAATACCTGTTGACAGCTGCAGAACGCTCATTGACAAATACAGAAATCGTTTAATTGCAGTGATTGCCTCAAAAGGTTGTGCAACAAAATATTAAGTTATGGGTACCATCATTTTTGTCCAGCCCTATTTCATTAGTTTGTTTTTTTAAATAATTATGTTAATCAACAATTCAAAAGTGATGGCTGATTTTGATTATTTAATTTTCAATAAATTTTTATTTATTGTTACTTTTGTGAGTTTCAAGTGATTTCAGTGAGAATTGTGGGTTTTTCCTTCTTTAACTGAGGGGTACCAACAATTTTGTCCGTGTGTATATAAACAGTAGACGCCGCATCGACCGCTACTGCCTGGGGATGACGAGCGGTGGGGCCGCCATCTTGGTCCGGTCAGCCGCTCCACTCAGCGCTGTTTGACAGCGCATTTAATCCATCTTAGATCGTCAAGTACAGTCCCAACGTTTTGGACAGAAGAACCCTCATAAAAACACCTCCAACAGGGCTCTGTAAACAGGAGAACACACTCCAATGGCATGGGTAGAATTAGTCACACGTAATGCAGGTTCCATCTGTGGTCAGAGACACCTCACAAAGAACCACACCAGAGCAGACACTACATATAACAAGCAACTCATATCAGATACTAGAACAAACAAAACAGATTCCATTCTACTAACTTATTAAGTAATACATGTAACAGATCAGATACCACATATTCCCCCTTCGAGGCTAACAGAGCCTCGAAAACTAAGAAAACATCAAGTACATAAAGGTCACATACAAAATGCTTGACATGTTCATCCTGTCCGTACTGATTACAGCCTAAATTAAGCAATATAGTAAATTTGTAGATCAATGTGAGAGCGAAAACCTGCCGGGTTTTGTTTACAGTGCGCTGTTTGTGTAAAATCGACTTTTCGCATGAATTCTGTTTTTATTCTGTCCATTAGCGCATCAAATGCAGTTTTTAAGTCTTCACTCTCATGTTTTAAAGGGTCATGGTTAGTGCCATGCCCTGTGAAATTTCCTTCAACACGACAGAATTTAGAGCCCAAATTGGTTCTAACCAGTTGGTGGCATTCATGACCGTTTAAATGATGGCTTTATCTTAGGCCTTCTAAGGACTCTACTGCACCTGCAGGGTCTTCCTCTGGTTTTGGTATTCCTGCTAGTGCTCAGTCAATTTCTCTGCCTGTCCATGGTCTGTAAACCAAAATAGTCTCGCGGGTGTCCGGAACACCTTCAACAACTGTACCAAAACGTGGATTTGCTACCTCCACCATAGGACACAACTCTCCGTCAATTTCTGGGGTTTTGTCTTCAAGGCCATCATCTGTGTCATTACCATAATCAGCTGGTTTATGTGGGGTCAAGTCTGGGTATAATTCAGGTTTTTTGTCTGGTTCTTTCCTACTTCTAAGTCCATAGGTTTTTGTCAAACCATGTCTTTGTTTAAGGAAGTCGTCTTTTTTTTCTGCAGAAGTCTTTTTCTTTGGTTTAATGACTTTTGGTTCTTCTGGTGGTGTTGGCACGCTGGAGAGTCCTCCCTGCGCGCTAGAGAGTCCCCCCCCCCCCGCGCGTCCCCACCACCAGTGGTTTGTTGTTGCCTTGATTGAACCTGTGTCTCCTCATCTGGATTAACCAGTGCTAGAACCTTTTTTTGTCTTTTTTCATTTTTATCATTCCTTTTTGTTGCTCTGAGTCTGCTCTGTTCTAGCCATTTATCTGAGAGTTTGTATTCATCCTTTCTGCGCTTCTTCTTTTTATCATTTTTTGTCTGGAGAATTTCACTTTTTAGTTTAGTTTGGAGTTCTAAGATTTCTCTCTCATCTAATTTGCCCGAGAAATTGTGTTTCTTTCTCCATCTTTTTTGACTCACTTCTCCTGATCTTTCCACATATCCCTCCATAAACTTCTCATCACCTTCTAATACGCTGTGTTTTTGCCCCATAGCTGCTTGTTGTTGAGTTCTCTGGCACGAGACAACGGGAGGACACGAACACGTGAAAGGCATTATAAACCCAGCTAAGAGAAGTCAAAAATATTGTCTAAAATGAGGAGGGAGAATGGGATGGTGGTTTTTTACAAGAGACACATCTCACTCCATCTGAGCATGAGAAATTAAAGAGGATGGGATTCTCAGAGTGTTTTCCTCTATCTTATAAAACAGGACGTAGGAGAGGGGTAGCAATTTAAATATCATCAAAAGTGACTTTTGAACAAACTTCGGAGTTAGTAGATAAGGAAGGGAGATTTGTTGTAGTGTCAGGCAAAATAGATGATGTTTTAGTAACTTTTTGTAATGTCTATGCGCCCCCTGGGAGTGATTTTGCATTTTACAGGAAGATGTTCGATGATGGGGGATAAAGGCATGTTGTTTACGTTTGCAAAAAGATATTTTTGTGAAGCTATGGGCCAACTGGGTTAAATATGTCAAACCCATTCAGACAGACTTTGTGGAGGTGAACTAACAGTCTTGGCAAATTGCTTTTTTTTTCCTTCTGCCTCTCGTGACTGAAAGTGTTGTATTTTTGGTTTACTTCAAAGTACACTTATACTCTCCCATGTTATTGTTTTGTTATTTCTTCACACTTAAAGAAGAAAAAGAAAAGACTAGATTGCAGAGGAGTCTTGATTGCTCCTCCATGTATGAGATCTGTTCCAATGTCTGCATTTCAGATCCGAAAAAATAAAGAATTTCAAAAAAAGAAATATGTGAACAGGTGAGTCCACCACTTCATCCATCCATCCATTCTCTATACACTGCTTTATCCTCACTAGGGTCGCGGGGGGTGCTGGAGCCTATCTCAGCTCGCTCGAGCGAAGGCAGGGGACATCCTGGACAGGTCGCCAGTCTGTCACAGAGCTACATACACAGACACACAATCACTCTCGCATTCACACCTACGGGCAATTTAGAGTAACCAATTAACCTCAGCATATTTTTGGACTGTGGGAGGAAGCTGGAGTACCCAGAGAAAACCCACGCATGCACAGGGAGAACATGCAAACTCCATGCAGAAAGAGCCCAGGCCCAGGCCGGGATTTGAACCAGGGATCTTCTTGCTGCAAGGTGAAAGTGCTAACCACTACTCCACTGTCTACCACTTCACTTCATTCAAATTGTTCATATGAATTTTTTATCACATGTCTGTGTTATGTTACAATATTAAATCTGTGGTCACCTCAGACACCAGCCACCAATAAATGGTTTTATTTTACATATTTATTTTAAAGACTCAATGAAGAATTGACAAACTTGAGCCTTCTGGAGCTTTAAACTCCTATCATTAGTTTTAAATTCCTTTAAAAACACAAAATAAAATAAATGTATGTCTTAATTCTTCACACATTTTGTGTATTTATTCCGATAATGTCAAAGAACTGCTTGTATAACCTAAACCAAAAAAAATAATTGGTTGCAAGCACATTTTAAAAGCAGCAATAAAATGAACCAAGTTTGTTGTGTTTTAAAATCTTTGTTGTCATAAGAGAACATTCTAGAATCTTTAAAGAGGTGAAATTCTGTTAAACTCTTCAGTTCGATGAGGAGTTCTTGAGAGAAAGGTCACAGTATTTTGTGAAGAGATCGAACTACGACCACAATGTTCTGCAGGATAGGAAAACGCAGAAAGGTTAGTATCTGATTCTCTGTTTTCTACACTGTTCATTTGATTTCATGGATTGAGATGATTTGCATAGAACTGTGACAATCTTCATGTGTTTGTTGATATTTTTCTGTTTTTCAATTAGGTATGTGTCTGTGACATTTCCTCACAAGTGATTTTCTATCTGTTTAACAGGACAAAGTTAGTAATCAGGATTCCCCTGATTGTCCAACCACCACTGTCTCAAGTCCAGCTGAGAAAAAAAACAAAAAGACTTGGTGGTTTGGCAGATGGCTCTGTCATGTCAAGGTACGTTTTACTTATTATTTGTTCTACAATTTACTGTTATTTTCCACATTTCCCTGTTTTGTTAGTTCAGATAATGGGTAAAATCATAGAAAATATATATATATTTTTTTAATGTTATTTTTTGAATAGTTCAGTATTCTATCTTTTTTTTTTCAAACTTGATCAAAATGTCTGGTGTTTTTGCTGCCAGATTTTGCCATTTTTTTAAGTTTAACAAAGCTAAATATGTCAAATAATAACCAGTGAACAAACAATGTAGTATGTTGTCTGTCTCGGCTCTCTTAAACAGTTATTTTTTTTGTATTTGTATCCTGCAGAAAACCAGGAATCAAGTGATTCCAATAGATGAAGAAACGGACGAGATGTATGAAGCTCTCTTTCTTTCTGTTCCCTTTTAAATTGATTGCACACATTATATTGGTGTTATTTCCATTTTGTTCACTCCATGCAGTACAATTATAGCTGTGTTTCCTTTTATCAACAGTGTTGACACCAGCTGTAAGGATTTGTCTCTTAAAATCCCTGTCTTTGAGACGGCCATAGCAGAAAGGTATGAAATTGTTTTACTGTCTGTTGCTGTTTGAAACTGATCATTTCAGGTGGCTGCTTTTCCACCATCTCAGATTTTGTTCAGAGTTTATTGTCATTTTAAACTAAGTTCTGTGAAATATGTTGACTAACATAACAGCTTAGCAGCACTAGAAAATGTATTATTTTCTGTCTAAAAGACGACCTAGCTGACTCTAGGTGAAGCTAATAATCTGTGTTTCCCTTTATTACCAGTGTCAACGAAAAGGACCAGGAGGTTTCACCCGCCACCACCACTGCCAGGACGGCGGCAAGGAAGATGGTGTGGGACACGACGGTGACGACAGAGAAGAAGACACCGTGGTGGCGCCAGTTTTGTCATGTTTCCTTAAGGTATGTTTTACACGGCTAAATGTTGCAAGTATTATCATTATTTTCCATCTAAAAAAATGATGTAGCTGACTCGAGGTTAAGTTAACAACATTTATGCTTTGTCAGCTTGTTGTGGTTGAAACTTGCTAGCTTAAATTCTTTGCTCATGTTCCAGGCTGTGAAGCCATTTTAGGAGTTGAATATCTACAGAATATTTTACAGATGTTAGTTTTGGGTCCCAAATAACAAATAATTAAATTTTGAACAAAATGTGAGAGTTCAGCAAAACGTTTCCTGAATTCTGACTGATCTGACACAGACTGACCGTGAACATATTAAAGATTTACTTTTACTTGATCAAAGCAGCAAAGGTCCAGTCATTGTCGCAGGATCATGAAGTCAACTAAAATCTGTGTTTCCCTTTATTACCAGCGTCAACGAAAAGGACCAGGAGGTTTCACCCGCCACCACCACTGCAGGGACCGCGGCAAGGAAGATGGTGTGGGACACGACGGTGACGACGGAGAAGAAGACACCGTGGTGGCGCCGGTTTTGTCATGTTTCCTTAAGGTATGTTTTACACGGCTAAATGTTGCAAGTATTATCACTGAACATCTGTTAAAGTAACATGTGGAGTCTGAATGTGGGAACGGGAATGTGGGAAGCTAGGGGAACTGGGAAATTACAAAAATAATAAGCTAAAATATTCAAAATATTAATAAAAAATGTTCTATATAATTACTAAAAAACAATCAAAGATATATATATATATATATATATATATATATATATATAATCAAAATATTAGTCTAAAATATTGTATATAATTATCAAAATATTTATCAAAAATATCATATATAAAAATCTGAATATTAATATAAAAGTTTATATATAATAATCTCAATATCAATGTAAAATTGTATATATAAAAATAAAGTTATCTAAAATTTTATATATAATAAGCTAAATATTAATCAAAAATTGTACATATAAAATCTAAACTGATTTAATACAAAACATTTTTTAAAAACTATTAAATTGAAAACATGAAATTCTCACAGTTTAATTTCACAGAATATTAAGTGGCTGTTATCAACATTTTTCTGTCATTGTTTGAAAACAATGTCAGCAACTTAACATGTTTCCTCTTTCTAACGTGTTTCATTCTCTCTTTTTTCCTAGGAAGTGTCAATAGCTTTGTGTTGTTATCTCTCTCTCTCTCTCACTCACTCACTCTCTCTCAACCTGGCCGGCCAGCAGCAGATGGGTCCCCCCACATCAGTCTGGTTCTGCTCAAGATTTTTTTTCCCCTGTTAAAAGGGTTCTTTCCTTGCCACTGTCACCTTCAGGCTTGCTCTGTGGGGGTTCAGGCCATATGGGTTCTCTCAAGCTTTTTGACACAATCTGAACTGCTATTGACGCTATATAAATAAAACTGCATTGAATTGAATGTACTTTTGATCGTTTCTTGACTAAATGTATAAAAATTTGACATCAAGATGTGGTCATCTATTCATGAAACTTGACTGA
Source organism: Acanthochromis polyacanthus (assembly GCF_021347895.1). Lineage (NCBI taxonomy): Eukaryota > Metazoa > Chordata > Actinopteri > Pomacentridae > Acanthochromis > Acanthochromis polyacanthus. Next base: position 15,082,423 of record NC_067113.1, on the reverse strand, counting down.
CAAGTTCTATTCTGTGTCACTGACAAACAAGAACAGCTGAAATACAAGAGTGTGTCATCTGTGATGCAGACCTGAACTACAAAAAGAGAGTTGGAACAGGATGTGTTGTCATCATCTGACTTTATTTATCTATTGTATTTACTGTTGGACCCCAGGAAGAATAGCGACAGCTTAAGCTGTGCTAATGGGGATCCTATCAATAAACTAAACTAAACTAACCATTTTCTGGATATTTTACAAGAAAACTGATTGTTCAGTTGTTGATGTTTATGCATGCCATTTTCTTTTGTTTGTTTTTGTTTGCCTTTCAGCTTGCATCATATAACTGTCAGTGCTCACAATAGTGACCTCTCACTTCTGTTTGTTGCTGTTTGCTGAGTTATTTTCTGTTTCTTCCTGTGTGACCCAACAATCTGCATCTTGCAGCCACATCACACTTCATCTCAGAGGCTGAGGTCAATGTGTGCCCATTATATATGACTTTTTGCTGTACAATGCTCCATGTAAATACAGCAGTACGAGGATAGACGGACCAGGCTTTGGTGGCATTGCTTTACCAACTAGATGAGCCCTCAGAGGGCAGAACCACACCCTCTGCTGGCGAAAACCCTGTCCTTCCTATACAACTGATGCAATATGTATCAATTTTGATCATCGTACGTATCTCCCTCCCTACTTGATCTCCTGTAACTCTACAACTAGGCAGTGCCTTCAGAGCCAAGTTTGATCATCCTGACTTCAGTGGTTGCAGAAATATCGGACCGGACATAGCCACATACATATATACATACATACATACATACATATTTACCCAGCCAGATACCGCACCGAATGCAATAACCCCGCCAACGTACCCGTCGGGCGTGGTTAATAAGAAGTAGTTCAAATGAAAGTATTTGAATGCATGTGGTGCATTTAGCCTCACTACGTGGAGAGCCTTTTGCAGGAAAAGTGTAAAGTGTAACCACAGGGGTGAATATGTGTGCACAAGTTGTACACTATGAATGCCCTCCATCGACCCTGAGCTCCTCCTGCTGACTGTGATGCAGTTTATTAATGTGTTGCTTCATTCACAAGCAACCTCTGAATGCAAATTGAGCATAAATGTAGTTTGGAAGGCAGTTTAGCTGCACAGGAACATCATTTCTTTGATATCTTTGATGAAATCCATGTAATGTGAATTGAAATATTGTGCTCTCATGTTGCCAAAAGTGATGATATTTCCTACTCAGAGCTGAAAATCTGATTAGGAAACATCAGGGAGGATGGTAGAGGAACAAAATATTCCCAACAACATACATGGCAGTTCTTAAGAGGCCTTATTGATGAGGAGGTCAATACTAGAACTGCACCCATGAAGCCAAGGCTCTTGAGCTTCCAGGAGTTGTAAGCTGCGTTCCGGAGCTTGGCAAACTAACAAGTTCCATTCCCAACACACATATGTCCAGGTACGTCACTTCAGACTGTAGTGCAAATGTGAAGACAAAAAGGAGATAACAGGAGCATTCTTTTAAAGGAGCAGAGGAGGTTACTGATAAGAAATGGTATCATGTACTGCAGCATCAGAAACTGTCAAAGCTTCATGATGGAGCAGTTAATACTACCAGGGAAGCTGCATACACCAGTCAGAACCGCTCTTAATGATGACTCATGGCACTTTGGGCTTGGCAGTAAACAAATGCTACATTTTTACAAAAATATGCTGCATTTCTGACAAAGCCATATGAGGGAATAAACGGCCTTGCCGGAGTACTGTGCTCTCTGAGTGCTTTTATAGTTCAAAATTTGAGAGACTCGGGTATACTGTATGTATGCAAACAACCAAAATCTAAAAATAAAAATTAAACAGTTTCAGTAGCGACCTCTATACTATCACAGTACAGCACAATTCCTCAAATTTGACAAATTTTTGTGTCTCTTCAGTACAAAAAACAACAAATGGTATTGGTAAAAAGTATGAAAACATGGTTAGCAACTTGCTAAATGCTCAGATATAAAGGATATCTAGAACATATCTACAGTATCTAAACACTATGTGATGCATATGCTGTTAAAAACAGCCTTGGTGGGATAATTGTATCTGAACATTTCCTCATAAACATAACTTCAGCTGAAACAATAATAAAAGGGACTTTCAAAAGTCCATGCACTTGAAAAAATATCATCCTGATCAGTTCATGGCATAGCTAGTGGAGACTGAGTGTAATAATGCCAAGAAAAAACTAATTAACTCCTTAAAGCAGCTCGTGTTACAGTTATACAATAGACCCACAGCACTGACATGTATCAGTACTACAAGCTGAAATGTAGTTTTTCTGGTTTCAAAATTCTTAAAACTATAATTTCACACCATTAACAGTAGCAATAGATGAGAGCAGACACAGTTAACAGTGAATATGACAGATAATAAAGGACAGGAAAGCACTAAATGTGATGAATATTTTTAATGGAGTCTGGTGGTAAGTCCTCAGCCCCCTTTAAAAGAAAAAAGTAACAACACAAAAACAGCATCAGAGCCTTGAAATTATCAGCTAATAAAAACTACAACTATGGCTGAAGTCTGTGTGTCTGTCTTGTTTGCGTGTGTGTGTGTGTGTGTGTGTGTATTAATATATGTATATGTGTGTATATTTCTTATCAGCATTGTATTCAAAGCTCTATGACACCGAACCCAGGATCAGTGGGCCTGTTGACTTTTTACTAGGCTTGTCACGATACTAGAATTTCAACTTCGATACCGATACCCAGTTCAGTATCGATACTCGATACCATTTCGATACCACGCGGAACAAATTAAAGCACAGGCTTTTGTACTTTGCTGTACAACCATTTTTTTATTGGGATAAACTTCTGTATCATTAATACAATATTTTTTAAAGATGTATGAGGTAGTGCAAAACAAAATAGTATGTCAGTATTTAAAGGCATTAGAGGAGATTTAATTTCCTACGACTTTGAACGTAGCATGCGCATGCGCACATACAACCTCTCCCTCACCCCCCCCCCCTTCTAACCTCCCCCCTCTAACCTCCCCCCTCTAACCATTTACGAAGAAACGCCCCCCTCCAGAAACTTGCATAGCACTCGTGAAGTTGTCTTTTACAGCTGGGTCCCCCTGGATCTTTATCTGCCATTATGTAAAAAAGATGAGCAAAACAAGTCGCCAGCTAACTACGAAGCTGTACCAAAGCAACACATACAGAAAACATGTAAGTCCAAGGCGTACGTAATCTACGTAACTTGGCCTGAGCCGGAAGATTTTTGATTGACAGGAAAGGGAGCAAACCAAACGCCTCGGTCCGAGCGCTTTGATTGGCTGATGTTTTTCAGGTCCTGCCATGTCCACAGTTATTTTTTTTATTTTTTATTTTTTTAGAAACCATACATACAAGTCCACTAAAGGTCAGTATATTCATTTTATGTAAATCATACAAATTAAAAAACATCCTCCATAATGCCTTTAACCTCAATGACATTGACAACCCTCTTTAAGTTGTCTGAGCTAGTGCCCACAGCCCACAGACATGCAACCATTAACACATTTTAAGTTGTCGGGCTGGGGTAGTGCAAAACATAGGAAATACAACCACCTTACTGTACCCTACCATGTTTTCAAGTTCTCTGAGGTAGTGCAAAAGAACAAAACAAAATAATGTTATCAATCTGTAAGCTGTCTGCTCAGAGCTAGTGCAAAGAAATAACCATACTGTGTAACAACAATGGCACTTGATTTTCAAGTTGTCTAAGGTAGTGAAAAAATAACACCCACCACTTACAGTAACATCTCATGCTCATGAAATGATTATGTGAGGGAAGGTCATACCTAGATTGAACCCAGAGTTCTCTACTGTGTCATGGGGACCATATCCATGCACAAATACTCTTTCATAGCCCTGTTTATTTTCTTTGCTTCTCGTGACTTTGGATCGTAATGTCTTTGCTGGTCAAACACTGCTGTTAGCGAAGTCTATTGGTGTTTTGGTGTCGCTGCAGCCGGTCGACTCTCTCCACTCTCAGCGTCACTCTGGAGCTATAAGAGAAACATCACACTACCATTTTTAATAGCGTGTAATTGGTTATTTTTATGATGTCCATTCTGTTGTAGAGAAAAAAATATTAATGTGCCTGTGCCAGAAAGAACAGATGAAATTAAGTATTTCATGCTGGGTTGTTGTTTTGGTTTAGTAGTTATAAAGAAGCATCAATAACATCATTGCTGCAATTATTCGGCTGTGTGACTGTGAAATGAAAAAAATCCAAGTAATCAAACACAGAACATGTTTTCATTTTACTAAACAGATCAGGCTTTTACCAACAGTAAAATAATATCTACCTCAGATGCCCAGGTCTAACGTCACCACCGTAAATATGGTACATACATACATATATTGTATGTATGTATGTATGTATGTATGTAAATACATACAATAAAGCAGTGGTACTGATTAGGTAGCAGTTATGACTGTTAAATAAGAATCACAGATGACACCAAAACATTGACCAAGTTCTTTAATTGGACCCTATAAATGTTATAAAAACCCAAGAATTTAAAGTTGAAACAAACTCATCATTAATAAATCAGAATCATACAGGAACAGAAGAGGAAGTAAAACAAAGTGTGGGGAAACTAACAAATGTGACACTTTTAAAGTGCATATCGTTTGGTCAACATTGAAGAAAATGATTTAACACTCAGGCCAAACTGTAAAAAAAAAAATAATGAAGGATTCTTGTGCTCTAATCAGCCAGAGACACTGCCAACAGTCTTAGATTGGATTTACCGGTATAGGGTTATGAATTTGTTGAAATTAAAAAAAAAAAAAAGACTGTTTTAGTGCCAAATGTGATAAAAATGAGATGCAGAGGAGGGTAGATAATCACACTTTTGGTTCTACTTGTCATTAATATTATATTATATGACTCCATCTACTCTGAGGTTAAATACTTCTTTGTGAAACTTCAATGCTCAACATATTTACCAGCACACGAGCAATGATTATTCCATTCTATATTCAAGGTAATCTCAAAACCCATAGAGGTATATCAATGAACTATTATGGTACATTCATCAGCAGGACATATTACAGTACATAATATGGACAAAACCTTACATTAAGAGTACATACATCCTTCAATAATTAAGCCATTCGCAAAGCACTGCCAACATAAAACTCAGGTACTTTGATAATGGATAGATAAATAAAAGATTTTAAAAAATCTGAAGATAGGAAAAGACATTCTCAGCAACTGGCTTGAAGTTATATGCACAGAGACACACAGATATGCCTTAGATGCTCTACATATAAACATGAGGAGATGCTACTGCCCTCACACAGTCACACGATAGACGTTTACAGTGTATTCAAGCTAAAAATCAGCAAGCAGTCCAGAACAGACCCTATAGGGCCACTCATGCATGCAGAGACTGGAAAATGCTACACACAAACGGTTTAGTTTGGAATATCTGCACTGTTGTTGCGGGTGTCATATTTATGGTGGATGATGAGCAGAACCACACCCAGGAAGAAGCAGATGGAGCCCACAGTGATGTAGGCGATGCCCAGGAAGGGGTTCTTCCCTCCCATCCAGGAGATGGTGCTCAGGATCATTCGCTTGCGACCATCAAAGCTGAGCACGGGGTAATCTGATTACATGCAGTTAAAGAAAACTGAAGCTTCTGTACTGACAGTCTACATACCACCAGTTTATACATTCTGAATGTACTAAGATAGGTATAATTGAGTAAAAAGGATATTCTCAAATATTATTCTAATAATTTCAGTACACAGAGCTTTACTTCTTTGAGGATACCTGTGCAGGGTTCCAGACTGCAATCAAAATGATCGCATTTGCAACCTTTTTGAGAGTGTACGAGTTGAAATTTCAACTGGTCGCATTCGTGCGAGGGAATGATGCTCATTAAGCACCACTGGTGTATTACTTTTACAACTTCAATGGCTCTGTCAGTCTGTCCCTGCCTGGTGCGTAAAACAAAATATTGAGTTGATGAGTGTTAAAAAGACAAAGTAATCTGAAGCCGATAATTTAAAAAGAAAATGGTGGAAGCAGGAACATACTGAAGTGGTGAAGGGGAAAAAAAAAGCAAGTCATTCACTTAATGGCTAACACAGAAGAAGGGTCAGAAAAGTAAATGAACATTACTCACAATAATGATTTTAGCTTCACACCATTACACCAACAGTATCTACTGATGCATTTACACTTAAGAATGCGCTCTTCTCGTGAAATGCCAAGTACATCTGCATACGCTGTTTTTTTTTTTCACTCATCGAAGAAACTGCACATAGAAAAAAAAATCACTCAGTTTCATCTTGGATAAATCTGACACTAGAACACCCTAGGTTGCGCTTTTCAGGGTGGTTTTTGGTCACACACCACAGCACGGCAGCCACCCAGCAGCACATACTGTAGCTTGCAATGTGGGGCGTTTAGGGACCATCGGTAAACGTGGCGTCCATCGACAGGCAGACAGTCAGCAAGTGATGTGTTATGCCTTGAAAGTTGGTTGCACCGGTGCTATCAGTGAAAAAGTTAGTCTGGAGGAGCCCTGATAGCTGTGCTTGCTTGTTGTTTCTACGAAGAGTATGTCTGCACAACTGAGAGCTACAAGCTTCTCCAGCTGTGGTCATCTCCATGGGGCTGGATTACTCAGATGTCATGACTTTGTTGATCAAAACCCAGGTTGCCTTTTGATCACCTTAAAATTCTGTATTCTGACTTTAGCTCAGCATAGTTATTCAGATAAATCAGTAAACTGCCTTCCAGACATAGGCTCAGGGATTAACATTTTGAAGTTGCAGCAGTTTGCTACTGTTTGCTCACAACAGAGTATGTCATAGAAAATTGTGAATAACCGAAGTTCAGTTTGTTTTTGAGGAAACATGTTTTAGTCACTACCTATGGACGGGTTCAAAAAGTCATTACTCATCACAAAATTCAATTTGTAAGGTTTGCAACTCTATGTAAGATGGTGTAAGATTAGTGTGTTTATACATATTTTTACCCCATGAAGCCGAAATAAAATTCATGTTAGACCACTGATCCTCCAGTGCTGAGCTGCACAGACTTGACTTTCTGGCGGCAACATAAAGGATACTGTAGATGATGTCCAAGGTGTATTTGCCACTGGGTAGAGTTGGAGTGGTGCTGGACTTCTTCTGGATGATGCGGTAGAGTTTCCGAAAGGTGGGCAACGCAGCCGTGCGCATCCACACAATGAAGTCCTCGTTGATAAAGCCGTTGTTCTCGGGATCCGATGGGTCCAACTCGTACACTGGTTTTCTCCAGTTCACTGGCTTAGTGGTGCCTGAGAAACAGATTGACACAAAACCAAGTTAGTTGCTGCAACTTATGTGTTCACACGTCTAACAGGTGCTGTATGCTGTACACAAAAATCACCTAGAAAAGCTTGGGTAAGGTTGCTGTTTCCACCAGGATTCCTAAACTTCACATGCTTGTCTGTCCACCATGCAATGCCCTTTTTTACCAGAGGAATTGCATTTCTGCTGCCATTGGAGTCAATATGGAACAGCTCCAAAGTGTCTGAAACAGAAACACAGTGGCATATTAGCAGACCTTCTGCTATCAGACTTTAGCTATGTATAGAACCTTAGTCAGTTTACTGGTTACATGAGACATTAGTTTATCATTTTGGCTGTGGAGAAAAGTGTTAGTTGTTCACCACATCTCACCGTTAAAAAGGCTGTTAGCTATGGCCCCACATGGAGCAATGGGCAGTTCATCATTTTTACGATAGGGCTCGCATTCCTTGCTGGGGTCCTGTAGAAAGACAAAAAAAAAAGAGTTATCAGATGATGAAAGAGGCATTTACTGGATTCTCTGCATGACGTACGACTGAAGATTATACCGTCAAAGACCGTCCGCCATTCAACTGACTGTCATCTCTGGACTTGACATAGCGTCTGTGGTTCTGATAGAAGTTGGATAAGCCATAGTACATGAAGACATTACTCTGTAGGGAAAGAGAGACTGCATTAGAATCAGAACCATGTAACAGTATGGGCTAGGGAGTATTTCGTTTTCCTTTTACATTTGTATGTTGTTCACACAACACACAGTCCTACAAATAGTGTCACACTATTCCTCTAAACAAGCCATGGAGGCAATGTGCAAAAAAAAAAAAATGAAAGCAAAATGCCACCAAAGAATGAAAATTGCTAGCAAACATGAATGTAAACAATGCTTCCTATTTTGCAATGAAGCAAGTGTATTAATCACATTTAATGCTAACTCTTCAGGATAAACAGAATGATTTTGTTGTAAGAAAAACCGAGTGTAAATAACCTTAGTTTATTTACAAGAAAACTCCACTGGGTACCCTTAAGTGATTCTTTGGATCGTTAGCTAAATCTGTAGCTCAGTTCACAAACACTGAACTTAATTTTCTGAGCTACTTTTAAAGAAACATTTGTGTGTATCAAATACAGATTTTTCTACGTTCTCACAAAAAGAGAGCAGTTCATCTTAGTTTTACTTGAGAAATTATAACTCATATCTCGGCTGTAAAAAAGTGAGAACAGTTTCTGTTATCCAGGACCAGCTGAGAGCTTTTTATAAACACTCAATAAAAGCCTTACTGGACTGCATATTTTAAGACTAGAAGAATCAATGGTAATACAGGTTCCAAACAAACATTGAGTGTCCTTTCTTGACTCAAAATAGATTTTAATGGGCAATCATTGCTGGAAAGGCATTTTTCCCTCTTTTATTGCACAGGCAGCACTCTGAGTATTGGAGCTGAAGGCATGTATTATTCATCGGGTCCACCTTCCTGTAAACTGGTGCAGGATCTGAGCTCACCTCAAATGGCTGCTTCAATGTGAAGTCCACAGAGCAGGTACACGGTGTTGTGTTGTTCCAGCTGAAGTTTTTGGCACAGGTGTAACACGGGCTGTCCATGTTCACACCAGTGTAATCAATCTGAAAGGGAAAAGAGCATATTGAGTCTATCATTCTACAATAAATTCACATTGCTGCCTATTATTCTGTAGTTACAACCACCTAGTAGCCAGTTAAAGCAGTACAAGTAAATTAAACTGAACCAGCGCTGTGCAATTTCCTTGCTAACATATCCTATTACCATTATGCTACAGCTGGCTCAACTTAAAAGTCACTTTGAAGGCTGCAGTTCGTGTTGTTGTTTCAGTAAGCAAGTAAAATGTATTTATTTATATAGCACCTGTCCAAAAAATATATATAGCACCTGTCACAGATACAAAATCATAAAGTGCTTAACAACAATAATAAACAAGGACAAAAACAATAATGATAACAGGTAATAAACCGTTAAAACAGAGGAGCAACAGCTAAACTACAGTGCAGCAAAAAGTATAAAGAAAATATAGACAAAATAAAATAAATTAAGGCAGCCACAGGTCAACCAAAAGCCTGTCGGAATTTAACCGTATTGCGATATTTTGCTACAATCTTGTCAACCCTATTGGTACAAATGGGGTGTTAAACTGCAGGGTTTTAATCTTAATATATTTAAATTAACCAGGTATATTATATAATATTTACATTCACTAGTTAAATTTTAATGTTATTTTGCTATTGGAAAGCACTTTGGGTCAATGTCTGTTTTGAATGTGCTATAAAAATAACAGTGACATGACTAATGTTGCATTTTTGCATCTGTTGTCTTATACATTTAACTTTATCGTAACTGTTGTTATGATGACTTCTGGGTGTCCTGCTTTTGCTTTGTCTGTCAAAGCACTTTGTAGACCTTTATGTTTTAAAAATTCTATCAAAACAAAATGATAATTCTCATTATTACAAGGGGTTTCTAATGTTTTTTTTCTGGCATCAATGATATGTAATGGTCAGGATACTAAGAAGGGCTTTTAACATTTTGTCTCTTAGCATAGTGTGTTTACAAAAAGGATAGGTGGACAGAAATACTCATAGCATAACGATTTAATAATAATGGCAACAATATTCAACAGCATCACAAACAGCAGTCCCCAAAATGATCATAATGGTGAACAAACACAGTTGAAACTAAAATGTAACGCTGTAAAGTTCATGAAGGCAGCATTTAATGAGGTAATGTATTAGATACACTCGTTTTAGCTAGCAGAACTTGTTAAACTAGACTAGTATAGGTGGGTATGATGTTAACAACAGTGGTGCGAAATGGGGAAACCTTAAGATTTTACTTTTTGTAGAACTTGTTTGTTGTTAATTTGGTTACCTAAACTACATAGTTTACACAAAGCTCGCTTCTGTTATAGCCATCGCGGTTGAAACGGGCACACGGAAATCATTAACTGAGTGGAAAAGTCCAGACAAACCGGTCGGCGGCGGTTTTAGATAGCTAACATCAGTTAAAAGACAACACTGTGACTTTACCTCGAACTCTTTGATGTTGTTTGATGTGACATACAGGCCGATGCCGATAGGGATGAAGATGAGTCCGATAACGAAGAAAGCTGGCAGCACGGTGCCTGCTGTCAGGATGGGCTGCCAGGCCGGTAACCTCTGCTGTTTAAACGCTGTGTTGTCCGGCTTTTTACTTTTCACGACACCTGGGCCACCGTGACCCGAAGCACCAGACGGGTGTCCGTCTTCTTCCTTGGCGTTGTAGCTGGACGCCATCATGGCTGCAATCCGCTTCGAGCTAAATAATCCACTTTAGTTGACAGCCGGCAGTTTGTCGTTAATCCCACACGACAAACAAGAGTCAAAACGTCGCGGTAAAGTTAACAATTACCAGTAGAGTGAAGTTCACCCTCAGTTTAGTCCAAATAACTACTCATTGTAGTATTTATTTTATCTGTTTTGTTAGTCTCACCAAAGTGGAAGAAGCCGGAAACGATTGAGCCAATAGGACGATGATACGCAGCTGTTACATCATCGAGACAATAGACACGCCTCTTTCTCACATTGACGGCTGAACACAAACATCTGATGCTACACACATCTGCTTGTGATACTGTTATGCAATGATAAAAGAAGGATGAGATGAAACATGCAGAAAGATTGAATGTTTTTTTAGTAAACAAAGAACATTTGATGACATTTTAAATCCGCTGAAATTGCAGTATTTAAATGTCCCTCTATCAGCAGGTACCTACAGACAGGTCTGTAAGATTTGGACAGTGACACAGTTGCAGTTTTATCTCTGTACACCACCATAATGGACTTAAACTGAAGCAATCCGGATGTAATTGAAGTGTAAACTTTCAGCTTTAATTCAAGAAGTTTAACAAAAATCCTGCATTAACCATTTAAGATTTATAACTATTCTTTTAAGGTAGTCCCTACATTTATACAAGCTTAAGAATAATTTGACAAATTAACAGAATTATAAATATAGGGATTATTTTAATACTTTAGTGCAAATCTTTTGTGTGAAGCCTACCAATACTGGGTTTCCTCACTTGAGATGCTGTAATCATCTACTTTAGTTGTTTTCGGTGGTCCTTCAGGTTTTATGGCGTTGCTGAGCTTTTTAACAATTTGTTGATTTGGCCACTCCTAGAGTTAGTTTATGCTGTCTTTCTGATAGTTTTATTTTATTTCATCCTACTGTACTCCATTTTGAGCATTTCCATGAACATCCATCAATACATCCATCCATTTTCTATACACCGCTTTATCCTCACTAGGGTCGCATGGTGCTGGAGTCTATCTCAGCTGACTCGGGCGAAGGCAGGGGACACCCTGGACAGGTCGCCAGTCTGTCACAGGGCTACATATACAGACAAACAATCACTCTCACATTCACACCTATGGGCAATTTAGAGTGATCAATTAACCTCAGCATATTTTTGGACTGTGGGAGGAAGCCGGAGTACCCGGAGAAAACCCACACATGCACAGGGAGAACATGCAAAGTCCAAGCAGAAAGATCCCAGGCCCACCCCGGGATTTGAACCGGGGATCTTCTAGCTGCAAGGCAAAAGTGCTAACCACTACTCCACTGTCCACAAAATTTTGTGTCCAAAGAAATAACCGAGATTGTGTGAGGCCCCCTCTGTCCCCTTACAGAAGGCTACATTGACATATTGCAGAGATTACACTGAAGAAAATTCAGCTTTGGAGCAACATTTAACCCCCTTCTTAGTAAATTCTTACGAAATGTTTTACATCAGCAGATTCATTTTAGTCTTAAGAGTTAATGATACCAGGCTTAACTGATGAGCCCACAGCAGCCCCCAAAAGAAAGTAATGTTAATACCAGATGATCCCCTGTAATTTTGAGAGGATTTATAGTCCACTAGCTCAAACATGGAACCCATTGTTCTGTTTTCTACTTTGAGATGATTTAATCATGTTAGAAATAGGCCTTTTGAGTGGGCTGCTGTTTAACCTTTCACTGATTCAAATAGAGCAATTTTCCTGAAAAGATAAAAGCTTACCTCTTTTGTTAATACAGTTGTCTTTATTACGCAGTATAGCAGGCTTTCTTTCAATGTAGAAAAACTAAAATTGTGCTTTTGAGCTTAGTCCTATATATTGATAATGACAAATTGTCTATATGAGGAAATGTGTCAGTAATACTAATACTCCAGGAAAACCTCTTTTAGCCATAATAAAGAGTCAAAAAGTAAATACATGTTGAGAAACTGAAATAATCAAATAGTTCATTGTTTAGTTATTCATTTGTTTTCCTTAGTTTTACTTCATATTTCTGGAAAGTACTTTGATCATGAGCCCTAAAAATCAGACTGGCTCGGTTTAAATTTAAATTGGTGATAGCTTGCCTTTACTTTTGTATACAAGTATTATAGCTGCTTTATCTTGCAAATTAGATGGAAGTTTGCAGCAGATTTGCAGAGTTTAAATAAGCACAAAGAGTTATTTTCTTCAAGAAATTTAACAAAGTGAGCAAACTTGTGCTCACATTTACTAATTCCACCGGAACATTACTATAATTTCCAGAGTATATTGTAGGTGTAAGCCCTCCCTAGAAATACCAAAGAGGACTAAATATCATAAAAGTGTAACTTGTTGTACATCAGGTTGGATAATATAGTCATATGCAGTATGACTGGCCTTGTTTTGAAGATGGAAACAATTGTCTCTGTTTTTTTTTTAAATCTTTTTACATACACTACATATATTACACACAGCCCTCTGATATCACATTTATTTAAAATTATTTTCAGTACAAATCCTTTACAGAAAAATTACACCTAATTTACACAAAAGTATTTTGACCTATAATGTATTCATATAAAACATCTCAACAAACTATATGTGACACAACCACTCAAAGCAAGAAGCTGTTAGTAGCAGCACACTCTGATATAGTATTTAACCCAAATGCCCATCACAATACACACTGTAAAAACAATGGATATGTGCCTATATAAATGGAAGAGATACATATGACACAGACACATAGAAAATACTTTACAAAAAGTAAAAATTAATGGCTTATTTAATTACAAAAACAAATGCTTCTGTGCCCTGTAATGTCTAGTTGAGCTGTATAGGGATATCAGAGTTTTTCATATTACTCTTTATGAAGCACCGCATAGATATGCTGTGTCAATCAGGGTTTCCCTCCATTTTGAGAGGTATTGCTGCTCACAGTGGACTTCTTAACTTCTATCCTCATAGAGTGACTCTCAGCTCGTGATTCCAGCTTCATTCCGCTCGAGATTCCCAGGGATCCCAGCACAGTCTTTCCCGTCTTCAGGCTCTTGGACATCGGGATGCGGGTCACCCCTGTGCGAGGCGGCTGGGCATCGTGCCCAGTCTGCTTGACAATAGAGAGAGAGAGTACAGTTTCTCAGGCAGGAGAATTGAAATGGACAAGCACCATAAAAAGTAAATAATGAAAAAGCGGCAATGTCCATTATAGGAGAAAAGGGAATTCTGAATTTCTAAACAATGTAACAGATCATATGTGCTATAGGACCTCTGTGAATAAAAAAATGTAAATATTTATTCATTCTTTCATTTCAACCACTTTTTCAGGCCAGGTTTCAGTGTGCTGTTACTGATGCAAGGCTGTTTTGTGTCAGCCAGAGGGCACTGAGCCCTGTATGGCTGTTTGTGAATGTAAACACTGTGTAACAACTATAAATTACAGCAGAACTGTAGTGGGGTGGCAAAATGCCACATCATTAGCTCTGCTGTTTGGATGCCTGGCCAAAGCAATATTTCTGTCATGCTACCCATCTGATCCACAAAGAGCATATTATGAGAGCCACAGAAACACCAACACAGTGTTGCTTCATCTCTCATTTCTGGCAGCGTGAAAGGAAGCTGATAATAAGCTTATTTTACCTTTTTGAAGCATCAAATTTTACTATAAATATGGAACCACAGTTGCCTTTAGTAATCCTGTGAATGTTTTTTTTTTTTTTAAACTTAAAAGAATCAAGACAGTAAGAAATAGACTTCAAGAAATAGCAGGACATGCCTGGAAAATAAAGTATCGCAGATGAAATTCCAGTGAAGTAGCAATGTTGATGGAAGAAGTCCAAATGGGCAAATTAATCCAAAGCTGAATGAAACGGACCTTCAAAGAAAACTTACCGTGCCTTGTGTGGATCTGGAAGTGGTGGATGTAACAGGAGAAATTGTAATGCTGCTCATCACTTTACTCTGTGTGCTCCTGGTAGCAGTGGTGGTGATTTGGCGGGGTGAGCGCAACACTGTCCCGGTTGATAAGGTCATTTCTTTGCTCTCCGTTCCAGCAGACACCGGCCTGACAACCATCTTTGGGGTGACGCTGTTGCCTAAGTGAATATGGATCTTGTTGTCCTCAGTGGTGGTGATGATGCTGGTGTTGTTGTATCCCTTTCGCACAGGCACTGGAACCATCTGCTTCTCGGGGGTAACCTTAAAAACAGCTCGGCCCATGGTCATTTCCTGGGGCTCCGGGGAGGTGGAGGCTTCAGCCACTACAGCGGTGCTCACTGTCATAATAGAGACAGGGGATAAAGGTCTGCCTGAGTTGGTCGAGGAGGCTCGGGTGCTTTCTGGAGACTTAGCTCTAGATATAGTTGTGATGGTGACTGGAGATTTGGCTCTTTCTGGGCCTTGAGGTCCAGCGGGGGACTTTCTCCGCTGGGTTGGAGCAGAGTAGGTAGGAATGATTGTGATTCTGGATCTAGGCTGAGATGGGTTGGGGCTAAGGGGAGCTGAGCTAGAGAAAACATCTTCAGTAGTGGGGCTGCTGATTTCAAGAGTGGCCATGTTGTTTTGGTGGTCTGGTGTCACTCGGATGTGTAAAGGCTGTCCTTGCTTTTGGGGTAGGGTTAGTTCAGAAGGCAAGGGATTTCCATTGATGTGCAGAGGCTTTTCCAGGTTGGTCTCTTGAGGGGTGTTGTCCTTTTTCCTCATCCAGGGAATCCAGGATTTCTTGATACCTAAGTCGCTGCCAGACGAAGGGCAACGCTCAACAGCATTACTTTTTTCTGTGGGCTTTTTCAGGCATTTCTGTCTGATGTTGTTCATAATGTGATTTTCTTCTTGGACGGACTTCCTGATAAACACAGCTGGAGTATCCTCCTCTGCTGGCCCAGTGGATGATGCCTCTGTCTGTACTCCAGTGGATGTCACAGCTACATCCACTATCCTCCTCCCATTTAAGCTGGGCCGCAGAGCCCGACTATGACGTTTTGCTATCTCCAGTTCTTTGGTGAGATGGAAGACTTCAGTGCCCATGTTCTTGGCTTTCTCCTCTTCTTCCAAGAACCTCTGCTGTAGGACAGAGTAGTCCACTTGGAGCTGAGACAACTGGTCTTCTTTGTGCATCAGTTCATGGATTTTTTCCTTGAGGGCCACCACATCAGCCTGCAGTTCCCTAGTTTTAGTCTCCTCTCTCTTGCATCGTTGTCTGAGGTCTTCCTCCTGGCTTTCCTCCTCTCCTTTCTCAATTGCTTTGTTCCGTGCTATCTGATTTCTCATTTCCTCCACCTGCTGGGAAAGAATGTTGGCTTTGTCCTGTTCAGTCATAAATCTTTTCTCCAGCATATCATACTGATCCCCTGTCTTGATCAAATCTCCTTCTACCACCTCCAGTTGTCTGAGACGGTTTTTCAGGCGCTCAATTTCAAATGTCAGTTCCTTAACTTTGTTGTCATCTCTTCTGATGGGGTCAGACATTTTTCCCAGTTCACAGTTTGGTGAATTCTTCACAGATAGCTTTTCTGCTTGTTCAAACCCATCTAACCTCTTTTTCATGTGGCTGACCTTTGAGTTAAGATCCTTAGTTTTATCAGTTTCATAAGCTAGCTTTGTGCTGAGCTCTCCCTTTTCAATGGTTAAAATCTCTACTTTGGTTTCCATCTCTGACTTGAATTTCAGGAGCTTTTTGCTTTCTTCTATCAGTTTTTCAGTCACCTCCATAACCTTGCCCTGCTCAACTTTGACCAGCTTGCTCAAATCATCCTTTTTCTTCTCATCTGACTTGACAGTTTCCATCAGGATCTTTCGTTCATCCATCAACGCAACTGTCAATGACTTAAGCTTACTGAGGTCATCCTTAAGGCTCAGCTCAGACTTTTCCAACTTCAGTTCAGAAGACTCAAGTTCTTTCATGCGGATCTTGAGAGTCACAACTTCATCTGAAAGCTCTTTAGCCAGGCCCTTCTCTCTCTCTAGAGCATTGTGTAACTGTGCACACTCAGATTTGCTAATGCTGAAGGCTGCCTCAAGTTTTTCTAACTCCATCATTCTTTTCTGGAGCTTCTCCACTTCCAGCCTGAGGTCTTTACTCCTACTGTCCTCCTCCTGTAGCCTCTTCCTGAGCTCCTTACACTGATTTTCAGTCTTGGTAATCTCCTCATCCTTTCCCTCCATCTCCATCACCCGCTTCCGCAAGTTCTCCAACTCAGCAATCAGATTGGAGTTGCCACACTCCCCTTTACTGATCTTCTCCCTGAGCTCCTGCAGTTCCTCCTCAGATTTCTTCAAAGTTCTGTTGCTTTCCTCTAGCTCCTCCACTTTATGTGTAAGCCCCAAAAGTTTGGCACTAACTTGACGGTTGTGGAGTTCCTGACTGGCCAGTTTGGCACTCATCTCTTCGTGTTGTTGGGTGAGCTTGCCAGATTTCTCTTTGAGCTCAGCCTCCAGGCTCAGCACCCTGTGGCCATCCTCCTGAGCGCGCTCCCTGGCTTTGCTCAGAGCCTGCTCTCGCTGCTGAAGCTGCTGACTGAGATCTTGGACCCTCTGGCTCTGTTGGTCCATTTGCTCCAGGTGCTGCTGGCGCTCGTTGACTAACATCAGAGCAAAGGACTTCAGTTTGACCAGCTCCTCTCGCACTTTGGCCAGACGTTTGGAGTGCTCGTTCTCCTTTCTCACCTGGTAGGCTTTCTCGTTCTCAAGCAACCTCTTCAGTCTAAAAATGCAAGGGAACAAACAAAGACAGGGTATTACTTTTGGTGTTTCACTGACTAAGCTTTATGTCTGCGTTTTTGTCAAGGAAGTACAAGTAAATGAATTCAAGGATGTACTGCTTAATCCCTTTTATCATCAGTGATAATCTTATAGACATATTCTAAAATAATGGTTTATTTGCATGTTAAATTTTCTTTAAGGGACAAATTAAATACTCCCAGTACATTTTATTTTTCTTTAAATTAAAAAATATCTATAATTAGCTCCTTAATGTCTGTTCAATGCTGGAACTCATGTCTAACTATCTAGGAAAAGCACCAATAAAACAACCCGTTACCAAACACAATACATTTTTCTCATAACAGACATATCATACATGCTACACTATTTTTAACAAGCAATATAACCAAGAGGAAAAACTGGCAAAAAAAAAAATGCACACTACAACTCCCAATCACTGCTGCTATTTTCATTCATGCTGAAAGGATAAAGACTAAACACAAACTGCCAGATTAAGTTCTACTAACACCCCCTCACCAAGCGGTCGTCTTTTCTCTCAGCTTCTTTCTATGCTGCTCATGCTCATTCTCATCTCCGGCTCCAACAAAATACATGCAAAGCAGACTGAATGCAGCTGCATCTTCTCCCTGTACACTCCCAGCCACATTCTAATTCAATATTCCACCTGAGCACTTTTGCATTGCAAAATCAACCAAATTAGAGTAGGCAACAACATAGCAAGGAAGACTGTGCATTCTAAACAACCTTAAAAGCTTCAAACCTAGCCGCATTAAAACTCATATCCAGTCACAACAACTTAACACCAAACTGCACTCAAAACTTACCCACTATAGATGGTCTACAAGCTGCATATACGCCCTGCTTTCCACATGCTAAATCCACTGAGAATGCATAAGAAACAGCAAGGGCCTCCTTTCCCACAGATCTTCCAGCGTCACATTCCAAGCATGTTATCAAGACAATGAAAGGTGAATAAATACAGTGGAGCGCTACCGGACCTCTACTGAGTGATGTCACCTCATCCATGTAAGGCAGTAATGTGTATGAGAGTGTGTGTGCTGCTTTGCTTTGGACACTGTGGAGGGGGTGGGACCCTTGCCACAGAAGGAGTGTTTTGCAAAACTCAGTTTTAATGTTTTCATAAAACTTGGCAACCATAGATAAGCCTGATTTAGGGGTTGTTTTCAGAAACTCTACAAAGGCATTACAAAGAATTTTCTCAGGTCTATTGCAAGTTTGGTGCAAATCAAATTATATCTCTACTTTCCAAAGTGCACAGGATATTGTCTGTGTAGCCCAGAAGCCATAATCTCTCTGGTACAAGAGACAGGAGAGAAAGCCTGCTGTAGTTCCACTTGAGGGGAAACCAAACTTGAATGGGGTTCCCTGCAATGTCTACATATGATGAGGAAACCAGATATGGATGAATTGGATGGCTCCCTTGAGGTGAAGAAGATCTGGGACGACAGAACCATTACAATAACTATAAGACAGCAGACTCTTGCCTGGGACTGTATAGATACGGTACAGTCAATAATGTATGAAACCACAGCTTCACAACCCTACATCTCTGTAGATGAATGCTGTCTACAAGTCTAAGTGTTTGTATATAAAACGTCTGCATTGATTCATATTACCAGCAGCTGTTTTTGCCAAGTGGGGTTAGTATATTTGGCAACTGTATCCAAAGGAGCCATCCAGATCTCAGAGTGCAACTCATTAAAGCTACGCAGTCAGATGTCATTGACACCCCAGAAATTGGCACTCTAAAATTACTATCCTGCAAAGGTCACACTCATGATGTCAGTGCTGTTTGGCACTAATGGCTAAGAACTATAGTTTACTGTTACTGAGGAAGAAATAACTATGAACAAACTGCCTGTTTACAGTATGCAAAGCCATAAGTACGCAAATATAATTGAAAACAGGCTGCTGACGTAAAAAAAAAAAAAAAAAAGTAAAGCAGACTAACAAGAGAGTGACAATCCCCAATGTGTTTCTATTATCTTGCACATAAATGTGCATTTTTGTTTTTTTAAATAATGGTCTGAACTTCTGAAGCAGCTGCTATATCTGTGTATTTCCTAAGCAGATACACAGGTGTAATGCATAAGCCAGCATCCATGATAGATTTTTTTTCCATTATGTAACAACATTTTATCCCACACTTTCTGGGAAATTTGCTCAGAGGCACTGTAGCCCCTCAGTGTCAAGCTGAGGATTGAAGGGGACAAGAACTGCCAGAAAGCTGTTAAAACACTGTGTTGTACAGCAATGGTCTCTCTTGACAGAAAAAAAAAACCTTTAAGTGTTAATGTTAAGTGAGAGAGTCACAGTGATAAGGTACAGTACTGCACATTAGTCTGGTGTGGTGCTAAAAGAGAGAAAACAGAAACAAATTGGACATCAGACTATTTGAAAGCAACCACCTTTGGTTCATATGTAAGTGTGTACTTCAGGTCGACGTTTTCATTTCATGTGTGTGACTTTACTCTCTTTGAAACGCCTTAAGGAGTGGGAGCCGTTTCCTCCGTCAGTTTATACACATTCAACGGTGCCACTTAAAAATGTTAACTTCTTGACATATAAATTGCTCTGTAGTCTGAGAGGGTGTTAATGTCTGAGAGCGAACATCCCGTGCCCATCCGCTGCATTCCTCCAGATGTTTGGCACAACACCTTTGACTTTTCTGTCCTCACTCTCACCCGGATGGCTGGAGGAAGATCACATCGATAGGGATGAGATGATGACATGCCTCCATCTCGCCTGAGAGAGAGGATGTCAAAACAAAGAGCTTCCAGACATGGAAGATAGGTTCTATTTGTGTCTGTTTTTGTGTGGGTGTTAGTGCTAATGTCATGTGTCTGAATCGTTGTTTTCGCAGTATGTTAACCTTTTGAGCTCTAGGCTATTCTTTTTAATTTCCACCTCAGAAAACATCCTGAATTTAGCTAGTAACAGCTCCACAGTTGTAAGTTGGAAATGAACAGCCTTGGGCTCTATGAATAGGAGACATTTGCCATTACTGGGCCACAGGAAGATCTGAAAACTATGAATTAGATCATAAATAACAATTTAACAATGAGTCAGTGACACTAATGTTACTGAACATGTTTCAGAATTCTCAACAGCAACTTTACTGAATTTGTGGTGACAGACATGCAGCACAACAAGTTTACTATCACTTGGCAACCTTAAAAAAGGCATCAGGTTTAAATAGCGGTCTTGGTCTGGTCCCTGTAGAGGTGTCTGTATGATGGAAACAGTTATCATTAACATTAACATGCATGTCTGTATTTCATGTGCTGGTGCCAAATCATTCATACATCTGTGGTTTAGATGCTTCCCTGCTATATTCTGTTTCTTCACTCTTGTGTTTTGCCTCCTTTTATGGCCCAGATAGAAGACTCTGGGCTCTGTGGGTGCTGACAGAGTAAGATCGAGTAGAGCTCATCCTCTTCACTCACTGTTTGAGGTGACAGAGGCCGACCTGTGCATGAGCCAAGGAACCTGCTGGAAACCACCTGGCATAAGAAGGAGGTCAACTCTTTCATGCATGCAAACCAAGGATCAAGTAGAAGTAAAGTAGTCAGTTATGATTTGTGACATATGCTTTAAACTAGAGCCTCGGCTTGATGTTACGAAGGTTTTTTATTATGATATAGGCTATACTTTAATGTTTGCCACATTAGCTGCAGGCATATGAAGAGGTTAGGTCAGTCCGTCCACCACTGTGGCCCAGAGAGAAATATATCACATGGATTGGCACGGATTTTTAAAACACATTCATTGTCCATATAGGATGGATTCTATGGCCATATGGTTCCTCTGATATTTCTTCTAGTGCCACCATTAATTTGACATTTTAGATGGAAAATGGCAATGAAATTTTGGATATTACCTCTATTGATTCACTGATAAATCTACTACATTATCAGGTCACAACCATAATTTGTGCAATACTTTTACCTTTAACAAAATACTTGAAAAACTAAAGATGGTTCCATCACCCTCATCTTGTGTTTATACTTGATTCTTAGTGTTGTTTCCATTTCACTACCTCATAAAGGCTCACCTGTGCTGTCACGACTCATTTTCTTAACATAATAGAATGCACAAATTTCCCTGCACATCAAAGGGAAAACTTAAGCTTGACTTTCTTCTTGTGGTTTTATCTCTGTTCTATCTCTCATTCATGCACACATTTAGCCTCAGGTTAGATGTGTTTTGGAATTACATTAGTACAGTGACACTCAAATTCAGAAAATATTGCTTTTTCAAACTCACATCTGTCAAGTTGAGTATTTTGCATGCATTTTACAAAAAGTTTCATCTGAAATATTCCCCCAGCTAATTTGGCTTTTAGCTAATTTAATTGTAGCACGGGCTATCCTCTTGAAAGCACCCTGAGGAGTAACTGTAACACTAAGTTGAAGTCTCCTGCTCATTTCCCAACCATTTCTTGTGTGTGCGATGGCAGCTCAGCTGACATGAAGGTGATTTATCCTCCATAGTCTCCTGTGTCCTGCAGTAAAGTCTTGAGCAAGAGAGCTAGTGTGTGCCTCCGCTGGGTCAGTGCTGCAAATGAACTGTTTGACAGTTCATGAAATGTAGCATATAACTGCTCTCTAGTCTGTTCTACAGATGATTGACTATGTCCTCTCTGTGTGTATACAGTGTTCTATTACAAATGCCGTTTGGCAAACTATGAATGAAGATACGCTTGGCGTGCCATAATTTAACTTACATTAGTGCAATTACTGCACACAATATCCCCATCTGTCAGAGTTATTGTGTGTGAACGGACAGCAATGTGTTGTGGGTATTGTACGGAATACATTCCGCAACAAGCAGCAGCCAATGAAACTCTAATCTGTGAGTGCTTTAATTAGTAGGGCTTCCTTTCTCATACGCATTCAGTGCACATCTACACTCTCACAAGCAAGCTTGTGTGATCTCTGTGAGGCCCTCGACACTTACATGTTGCAACCATCCCACACTGATGTTGCTCCACCTCACCCCTCATCCCTTGTCTCCTGTTGACCGAGAGGCCAGGTCACAACCTCAGAGATGGCTTCGTCTCACAGATGATGTCATCGTTCCTCTGAAATGCTCTTTATTCCTCCACTTGTCTTTCCTCCTGTTCCTCCGCCCACTACTCATGTCTCCCCCTCTCTATACCTGACCTCTCTCATTCCCACAGCAAATAGCCTGACCCTTTCCTCCCCACAATGTCCACCCTGCCTCACCCCTCTCCTCTCTCCGTGACTCTCCCTGTTGGTATTCAGGGTTATCACTTCAGTAAGCAACACGTCCCTCTCTTCTCACCTCTCTCGTGCCTCACCAGCTTGATGAGGCCATCTTTCACACATTCTCACATGTCGTGCATTGCTCCGTTGCACTTTCTCCATGAATTCTCTCACCTCCGAGGCTTAATAAGTTTCGTGCTGGTTTTATAAACTGCACTGGCACTGTGATTCATGTTTTCACTATCTACCTCCGCTCTCTTGCCACTTTTATCCTCCTGTAGTGCTTTCAAATGCTTCCCTATTACCAGTTCCTCCTTTCAGTTGTCTCAACAGTCTGTCTGGCCAGCTTATTCAGAATGCATAAAACACATGGCATTATAGTAGAGTTGTAATGACTTTACATATAGAGTATATGGTGCCATTTATCTTCTTTCCATGCATACCAGTATTGGAAGTACAAAAACATGTTTCTTTCTTAATTTATTGCATAACCATCCATG
Source organism: Acanthochromis polyacanthus (assembly GCF_021347895.1). Lineage (NCBI taxonomy): Eukaryota > Metazoa > Chordata > Actinopteri > Pomacentridae > Acanthochromis > Acanthochromis polyacanthus. The sequence goes on along the minus strand of NC_067113.1, from coordinate 15,059,307 downwards.
CTACAAAAATCTCTGGACGCAAATATGTCTTTTAGTGGACAGATGCATGTCAGGACAAGTATTTGAGCAGTTACACATGTTTTCTTTTAGTTCAGGCTCTGTGCTTGAGTAATTCTAGAGGGTTTATCTCAGTGTTGAAAGAACTGCAGAAGGGAAATACTGTTTAAATTTTTCACCAACAGTAAGGATTTAAAAGTAATTGGACAGTTGGCAACGGCATGTCTCTCAATGCTACGTACATGTGGCTCATAGTTTACTGACAGTTCAGAGTTTGGATGAGCGGGAAATTATTTGCCTGGTGAAGAAAAGCCTCATGAGGCCTGAACAGCAAGTCAAGAATCTTTTCCATTGTGTAGACAAACATGTTTCCATATTAAACAACCAGAGAACCAGAATCTTAGAAGATTCACCTCTTTTAGGCCTCAAAAACAGAAAAATCTGCTTCATACAAGAACCACATTGGAGCTGTGGAACAATGTTCTGTGTACTGATGGAATTAAAATCAGCCTGTATCGACATGATGGACAGAGTTACAAGTGTGGAGAAAGAAGGGACAGTTCATGACTCAAAGTACCAAACCTCATCCGTCAAACATGGTACCACTGACACCTGAACTGGCCCCCTGGCATTTATTGATGGTTTCACCTCTGAGGGAAGGATGGATGTAGAAGTATACAGAAGCATTGTGTGTTCTCAGAGTCAGTCAAATGCATCAAAACTCACTGGATGAAAGGACATGTCATCATTCAGCAGAACAAGCCAAGGAGCTTTTCTGGTAAAAGAGGTAGAATATTCTGATTACCCAAGCCTATCTCCTGATGTCTGTGATCTGAACATTTTCCAAAAAATATGAAATGATGATTTTGTTTGACTTCAATAATAGATTAGTCATTACATCTTTTTTTTAAATGTATCCTGTAGCATGAATAAAAAAACCATTCAGATTTGAGACATAAATCTTGCTGCTAATCAGTTTCTTTGTTATTTGCAGCATAAAAACTTCCTCTGATTTTCCTCCATGTTTTCTACCATCCTCCTACTGTTGCCTTTTCTGTCTCGACAGTTGCTCCTCTCTTCAGCATTGGCAACATAACATTGCTGCATTGTTACCAGAGCGGGAATGTCGCTACAGAAACCAGTTGACAAACTCCACTATTTTGTCAAATACAGAGAGATTTGCCTGATGCTGGCAGGCTATAATCAGCATCGTGTGAACCCCTTTGGCTAGAATGAAATAGATCCAGGATCCTGGAGCCTATCCCAGCTGACTTGGGGTGAAGGCAGGGGACACCCTGGACAGGTCATCAGCCTGTTGCAGGGCTACATATACAAATATTGGCACTTGCAATCACCCCTATGGATAATTTAGAGTCATCAATTAACCTCAGCATATTTTTGGACAGTGGGAAGAAGCCGGAGTACCCGGAGAAAACCCACACATGCCCAGGTAGAACATGCAAACCCCATGCAGAAAGAATGCAAGGAAATGAACCGATGATCTTCTAGCTGCAAGGTGAAAGTGCTAACGACTACACCACTGTGCAGCCCTCAACAAAATCAAAATAAAAAATCAAAATAAAAAATTCAATCTGCAGCAGATTGGTATCTGTCTGCATACGTCTCCCACACAGTTCTTCATATGAACCTGCTTAAATTAATGCTATGACTGAACACATTGGTGTTGCGTTATATTTTAAATTGAATGTGTGGAAGCACAGAGCTTGAAGAACAAAAAATCTGTCCAAATAATTATGACCTGAACTGTGTGTATATAATTACTGAAAGATTAAAGCTGTTATTTCTTCATAAAGTTTTAGTTTTGTCATTTTTGCACATAAATAGTCAAATGATAACATATTTCAAATCGTCCCACATTTCAGTAATCACACATTTGATCATAACCATAATACTATGTGAGTGGTGCAGCATTTTAAGCAGCCGTTCCTACATCCTCTTCCTGCTCCTCACCTTTCTCTCTCCTGCTCCAGGAGGTTGGTGAAGTCATCGCTCTTGTTCATGTAGTCGACATGCTTGCGTTTCTCCGTGTCCAGCTCGTGGACGGTGCGACGGTGACACTTTTCAGCGAGCAGTAACTGGCCCAGCATCCGCCGGTACGTTTCTTTGTGCTTCTCCTGCAGACGCTCCAGCTGAGAAAGAGCAGAAACACAATACTTGCAAGGACCAGGAACATATGACCAAAAATGTAATTTCATATACATGGTATAGCATACCAGCAGTTTTGAAGCAATAAGCTCCAGCAAGGTGGCAGAAACATCTCTTCTAATAATGTTTGTCTTGTGACTTTTTCTAGCTTCAAGATTTAAGGGTTAGAATGTATCAAGCCCAATAAACCTGTTCATAAAAAATAAATCTTCATCATCCCTAAGGGTTTGACTTATTCAGAGATGCACTTTGTTAAAAAAAAAAAAAAAAAAAACACTGCTGACAGCACAAACAATGCTGTGACTGACAGTTCTCCACTGACCTCCACCATGGGTTTTTGGTAGACTCTGTGACTGTTGGGCATTGTGCCAGTCATGAAGTCGTCCCTCTGTAGGGCCTGGAGAGCTGAGCCAGGGACTGCAGAGCCATATCTTGACTCGAGGGCTTCTGGGAGAGTCTGTTTGGACTTCAACATGCAGATAACATCTTCTCTGGCCTGAAGTCACACAGATATATACTATAACACAGCAAGTTATGACTTGAGGAGGAACGTGTAAATGTGAGAAATAATGCATTAAAATGGCTTCAAATGTGATGTAATTTTTCTTCTCAGAAATATCTGAATATAAAGTATCATTTTAAGGTGCTAAAATCCCACTTGCTTTTGTTTGATGGATGATCATTCTACATTCCAGATTTCTCAAAAGAAGTCACTTGGAAAACAAAAGGCACATGTGCCTGTTTTCTCTGGTATGTTGCAATTTTCAACCACAAGATGGAACTATTGTGCAAAAATTGCTGTGGAACTCATTCCAAAGCAAGTGAAGGCGCTTTCTATTCAAACTGGTTCTATGTTTATTCAGGTCAAAGGTCAGATACAAAATGGCAAACACAATGGGGACCCACCTGAACTTCCCCCTCCATGATTCCCAGTAGTTTCAGCAGATCCTCTTTGGACATATCCATGATGTCTCCTCTTTTTTCTCCATCCTCAGAGGATTCCAGCAGTAGCTTCTCTTTGTCAGAGATGACTTCAACCTCCACCTGATCCTCACCTTCCTTCTGCTGAACCTTGGCCTTCAGACTTTTCACAGGCAGACCCACTTCCTGGTCTTGGCCGATGTCGTGGTCGGCCTGGGGAACCCCAAGCACCCCATTGGCTGGGCTCTCCACCCCGCTGCTTTTGGACCTCATCTTACCTGGTCCAAGAACAAAAGAAATGATGATTTTTAGTATCATTCATGTGCCCTTTTTTATAGCAGAGTTTGTGCTGTTGGGGGATTCCCATTGTAACTATTACAGTTTAAACTGTTCCTGTGAATATGCCTAATGTCATACTCCACATTGTGTTAATGTATGAGCACAATTCATAGTGAGCTTTATGGCTTTGGCCTTGCCTACCTTTCCTCTCATAACTCCATATTCACCGCTGTACTGACCCACTTTCTTCCAATGACGAGCAAATGCAAACATACTGCACGCATAACTGGATGATACCGTCCTATGTTAACATTCCTAATGTGGAAATAAATATCCATAATTACCCAGCACTGTGTGTGTTTGTGTTTTGTGGGGAGGTGTGCATTCCTGATACGTCCTATTCACTCACTAAGGTTTTATGTGTCATGCTGAGTGTTGATGGTCTGGAAGCACATTTGTAGCACTCATGGGTGCTCAAGTGTTCTCTCCTAAGGCTAAAAGTCTGAGTCTAACGTTTTATCCAGATCCTGAAAATAAATCCATTGACGACAGGCTATAAAATTAATTTTGTTACATTAATCTTTTAAAACAACAGAAATCCTGTTGAGGTGTAGCATGCTTATGTTGAAACACTGATTATTTAAACACAGTGAGGAGTTAGTGCATGTATGGTTCACTACAGCATACAGTGCACTATATCTGCTTCTGTGCAAATGATGCTGATATATGCTACTATAACTTATATAAAGGTGGATGCTGATCATTCTTCCATAAAAAAATGATAAAGTCACAGGCTGTACATTACTTGTATTGGCAGTATTTTGGCATTTTAAACATTGAGAATTTTGTTTAAGTATTTCTCTTAGAAAAAGCAAAATCTTTGTGGCAGATTTGCTGCAAACTTGTTGGTAATTTGCAGTAAAGACATTAATTTGACAAATGTTGTCACAAGTTTGTCAGTGTTGGCCATACAGTGGCAAACTTTCAGTAATATTCAGGCAAAAATGAGATGTTCTCCATGACAGGAAAACATGTTCACTGGTCATGTGCCACCACAGTTTATCAATCTTCTAGTAATTTTCCAATAGCAAGTTTGCCACTAGTGAGAAATATGCCTTGTTTGCCATAAATAGCGTTTCCACCGGTAATAACAGTATGTTGTTCTGGTTTCCTCTCATCCAAAGACATACAATATTAGCTTTACCTAATTAACAATTCTAACTATTTATAAATTACCTTTAACTATTTTAAATGTTTATAAATTGACTTTATGTTAACTATTTTAAATCTTTAAAAATATTTGTGGCTTTTTCAATCATGCTTTAAGTAACCAATTCCAGCTAATGTTACTCCTATAATTCAGCTAGCTATTAGAGTTTACTTTTAGCTAACAGTTTAAACTGTTCATAAATTTATGTTACTTTTACTCTTTCAGAACTTTAGCTGACTGAACTTTGTGCTGAGAGTTTTGGCTAGTTATATTCTATCCAGCTATTTCAATTGTTTATGAAGTCACTATACCTCTTTTAAACATGTCTTTAGCGACCAGTTTCACCTGTTTACTCAGGACTTTCAGCTCTCTATTAGTCTACACTGATAGCCAACTATTCAAACTGTTTAGAAATTTCTGTGACTTTTACTATTTTAACAATTTAGCTGACTGATAACTTTTTTCTGACAATTTGAGCTGCTTACATTCTAGCTAACTATTACTTTTAGCAACCAAATATAACAGTGTATCCATAACTTTTAGCTAGAAATGTAGCCTTTTGACTATCCTAACCTTTGCCCTATCTGCTGGGTAGCTAAATGTGCTGACTAGTGCCTATTTCAACTACTTATCTATGACTTACAAACATTTTAACTTCTAGAACTACTTTTGATCAGGCTTGCCATCAGGGGGGTAAAATGCTGCACATGATCCTGGAGGCCCAAAAGGGTGACAATGCTAAGGGGTGATAGATGTGCTGCAGTGGGTGTGAATAAGGGGCCCATTTGAAAAATGTTGTCCCCCTTTCCATTAATCTTATCAGCTGGAATGGTTTTCATTGAGGGATGTGATCTCCCGCCAGTGTAAAGCTGGTGCTTACTAGATCACGTAAAAGTACATTTTCATGAAGATCAACTTTACAAGAGTTTGTAGTGCTTTTTAGTTATTTTCCTCCTTGCCCCAAATTATTTTTAAATTAGCTGGGCAAGAATTTGTAGTTTAAAATCACAGCAATAAATGTTCTTTTTGATAGTGCATTTGGAGCTCATGAGAAATGTCTTGTGTGGCCTATGTATGTTTTTCACTGTGTATGTGAGCTCTCTAACAGCAGCTTGAGACACTAAGCAAGCACACTCTTTGTGACTGATTTCAGATATGACATGAACAGCTCTTTTTAATTACAAACAGAAACCCCCAGCCCCCAAAATCCCCTCTGCAGGAACCCTGGTGATGTCATAGCACCCTGACCTCTGAATCACACGTTGAGACATCTTCAATAAGCTTGCCAAACTGTCAAGAATTTTCTCTTAAGTGCATTCAACTGTGCACACATCCCAGAGGTGTAACATCCATGACCATCTGAATCAGTCTAACCGGATTAAAGCACAGAGGAATTAGACTTCTTTAACTCAATTTCAAGTGTCTTGAAAGCAAGTCTATTAAAGAATTCGGTTTACATCAAGAAAAATGTTTATCTTTCTCCCTAATAGTTGTCAGCAGAGTTAAGACTACAGTGAATTCTAATGATGCTTGAAGCCAGTCTCTTTGAATCTCACCTGTTTCCAGGAAAAAGACCCATGCATAAGACTGGGAAGGGTGCAAGATAACAGGGACTACATCTCTTAGTTCAAACAGAAAACAAAACAAATCTGACAAAGCAACACATTAAGAACATTCTTTATCTTAGTTTTGGGAGTTCAGTGAGTGCACGCTGGCTCCACAGAGATCTGGTTCTCTACTGGAGATTAATTGCAGTGCCTTCTTTCCTGTCCATAACTATTAGTTTCATCTGCAGGCTAATATCATTGAGTCTAATGTTGTAGTACAGCAGCCTGCAAGTACTTATGGTGTTCATGCCACCATTCAAGCGGTGCCAGGGAGTTTGAATGATGCCCAGCCAGAGGTGGAGGGCATTAAAACGGCCACCACTGGGGCATGAGAGTGATGAAACACAGAAACATGTGCAGTACTGTAAATGACTCGGGCAGAGTTCCTAAGTACCAGCGACAAAATGGTTGACGCTCAGTTAGGACCTTGCTGGTTTAATTTTAATTTCTGGGCTGATGCCATGAATATCCAGAGAAGCTACTGTAACAGCTCGTCTCAATTTGCAGTGTCACTGCAGTTCAGGAGAGCAAGCAGGAGAGCGTGCTTGTAGTTATAGCTGGGAGATAGTACTGTAAAAAGTTACAGCTTGTGCTCAGTATTGCACTAAGGCAATTCATATAAAGATAACTAATAATTTTAATGTATTATATGTATTGTGTTTGAATAACTTCATAGAATCTGAATCTTTAGCAAAATTCATTTTCCCTGATGCATGTGTATTTTACCAAAAAAAAGGTGAAATAAATAAAACCTTTACATGTTCATACTAGCAACCTTATATTGTATATGGTGATTACACCATTGAAAACATACCATGAAACTGAAATATCAAAGCTCCATAACATGTAAGAGCTTACTTAAATTAGCTTGTAATATTTTTTAGAGTCGCAAATTAAATTGCAGACTATTTACCTTGCTGTTCATGTAATTGCATCCAGCTGATTAAGTTGGACATTACCTTTTTAGCTGTTGTTTGGTCTCCAAGATGTTCTGCTTCACTGCTAAATGTTCCACTATGTTAGCTGTCTACCTTTATTCTGGGCATGTAGCATACACAGTGTTTTTGTTGTTGTTAAGTTTTTGTTTTTTTTTTAGATTTTTATATCTGACAACAGCCGCCTGCTGCTTCTGGTAACGTGAGTGAAACAAAAATGTAAAATTGCCAACTGGGAAATCAAAACACGGAGCTTAAGTTACTGAATTACTCTATAAATTTTGAAAATTCTCTGGTTTTTGTTCAAAATGAGCCATTATACATAGATATTTGATCCATTACAACTATAAAAACTGATTCCATTAGTTTTAAATTTCATTAAATGGACCAGCATTTCCAGTTTACACAGATTGGTAACATTTCACTCAAAACATTTCTCTAACAGCTGAAGGAGTTAGGAATGAGTAATATCATCACTACCATTTCACAGTATCTGTGGATGACAGATGAAGTTTGCCATGGCCTTATTATCAGCGCCTGTTTATCATCAAAGCCTTCTGATGACAAGTCTTTGTCATGAATACGTTTTTGCTTGTTTGATCCACCTTGACTGGTCATTGCAGTCTTGTAGTGAATTCTCCAGAGAAACAAATGGGGATTCCTGAGCCGCCTGGCCTGAATTCCAGTCTGGCATGCAACATTCCAGTTGTCTTTATGGAAAGTAAAACAGAGCTTGCAGACAATACGCCTTAACTGTGAGCTCCATGTCAACCTGTCACAATGCCCTCATACATTCACGGCATCTAAACCATCAGCACAACTGATTGAGCGGCATCCAAGAGCTCAATCTAATACAAACGAAAGGCCTAACACCCAGAAAGGCCCAAGTCAAGGCCTGAGCCTAAATTTAAAGGTGGGTCCCAAATCTATCCCTAGATTTGGGCAAGTCCAGCTGTCACATATATGAGTATTTATAGACACCACCAAAGCACGTGCCTCCATTCCAAAGTGAAAAAGAGGCCATAAAATTCTGGCAGTGGATACCCCTGATGTTCAATGTACAGGTTTAATATCCATGGTCTGAAATTACATATACCCCCAGCAAGACATATTTAACAGACATCACATTGCAGCATATGCCAAATAGACTTACTATGTCCTTAATGACAGAGTTCAAACAACTGGTCAGTGAGTTGATTTGTCAGTCATCAGAAAATTAATGAGCAATTATTGTTAATCAGTAATTTTTTTCAGCTCTCAGTTAAGCAAAAAATAGCACATAAAACTCACAAATGCAAAGATTTGCTTCTTTTCTGTGTTTTACATTATTTTAAATTGAATATCTTTAGGGTTTATGCTGTTGGTTACTGTTTACATTTCATTCAAAACTATTCATTTATCAGAAAAAAATAATAGTTAGCTGTACAGTTATCCCAATTACAGAGCTGTAAAATTAGTATCAGTACTCTTAAAACTGGCAGCATGTCCATAGCCCAGGCCTGTATTATCTGCTGTAACACTGGTGAACAGTGTGCTTGTCTGTGGTGCTTATGTAAAGAGAAAATGTAAAGAAGGGGAGAGGTCTGTAGATAAAAGTCTGGCATGCTGCAGCCAACTTTATTTGCCAGACATGAGGGATGAAAAGAGTGGTTGCACGTACTGTAAAAACGTGCTTTAGTAAAAATGATGAGTTTGATTCAGCGCGTTTTGACATATTCACACCACAAACCCAATGTGACCAAACAAGGAGTGGGAAATGTTCTTTGCATGCAAGTGTTTGGCAACTTGTTCTGCCAGAGGACACTGATAGAATGCGGTACGCTTGAGAAGCTCTTCCGTCCTGACAAGAAAAACACACTAGCTCGCCAAGATACGGGAATTCCAATCAAAACCGTTGCCGTGGATGAGATTCAAAGCTACAGGTCAATCCGTCCGATATTGAATGTTTTGTGAGCATGCAAAGGTACAAAGCTGCAGCCTGTTCCAGGGTTTTGACGGACAGTGCCCTTCAGCTTAGACAACAAGAGACCTCTGGGGTCATATTTTACATGACAGTCATATTTTGGAAAATGAAGACACTGTTAACAGAAAAAAGGTAGTAGTTCAGACAGCAATTTGGACATGGATTAATTTATTAAAAACTTTTCAAGAGCGGATTCCTAGTAGCATCGGACTGAACTGACCCAGAATTTTAACGATCAAAACTCAAGAATTTACAGCTTCTCTTACTATAATGATAGCTTCTATTAATACCTCATGGCTACAATAACTGTAACTTACGCTGGCACGCCATACTGCAGCAAAATGTCAGCATACATGGTGGGTGTCATCTTGTAGTATTCTCCTGATGTCAAATTAACCCGATCCTCTCACTGGGCCCAAGTGTACCTTCAGCAGTTAAGGTTTCACTAATGAGCAAACCAAGAGGAATGTACTGTAGGTACTTCTGTGCTATTAGATCAAACACACAATCTCTTTGCTTCGTAAACTGCTCAGGTGGTTCCTGAATCGGTGACTTATAAAATATGAAATTTATGATAGCTGAGCTGCCGAGACTTTGTTAAATATTCACTCCAGTCCTTGAAGAACTCGTGTATAAATCCACAGGAGCAAAAGCAAGCCTTTACGAGCTGAAACATGTTCTAATTTGGGTCATACATTATGAACACTGTGTACATGTGGGAGACTTTGATGAATATTGTGTTCAGTCGCACGACCTGAACGCTGTGGATTGATGCAGCTGCTGGAACATGACTCACCTCCTTCTATCATGATTAATTTAATGTACATACTAGGAAACATGAATACATCAATAATTCTTAAGAGCTAAACGTGTGAGGTTTTTGCAACAACTCCCACAGCAACGGTATTTTATTCAGTCTAATGGGGGGGGGCAACTGTACAGGTAATCAAGCATTAGACTTTCCTAGACCAGAGGAATGGCTGGATATCATCTTTACAGCGCGGAGATGAAGGAAGAGATCAAGTTCTGGTGGTTCTATGAATAGAAACAGCAGGATAACATATGGATGAAGCAGATTCAAATGTGCTGCAGTGTCATGGGGTCAGCCATTTGTCTGAAATCTCTCCTCTGAATGCCAACTAAATCTGCATTCCACTGAGGGAATGTTTATGCTGTGATGAGCTCTTCTATATTCTAAAACAATGAATCAGTTTTCTGACGATGATGTCAGTGATGATTTTTTTTTCTGTCAGTTAAATGCATTGTTTATATTGTGGGGCCAATTTGCTTTTGAACAGTCTATTTTTGTGGCATTTATATAATATTATGCAAGTAATTGCCTTTGGCAGTTCTGAGATTAGAAGAAACATTGTGACTGAAATTCCTTTGACTTCTGTATACTGACAACCCCAAGACACAAACTTTTTTGGAAAAAATAACTGCATGTGAGTTAATATCACTGATAGGATATGCTCATAAATTCTCTCTTTATCCAATATTGTGACCTAACTGTGCTTTAGGTTCTTCAAGCTTATCCTTCTGGCTTATTGTCCGGACATAGACGGATGGTATTGTTCAGTGTTACTGCTCTCATTAAACCATTGCCAGCTTTTTAAAACAAAATATAATACAAAAGTTGTAAAGTGGTAGACCAAGTAAAGACCCAGATTTTGTTTTGCTTTTTGTTTGTTTTCTTTGGTGGTGGAGACCAAAACAGAGGGAAAAGGGAATTAAGTATCAGTATAAGTCAATTTTTCACAAAGTGACATATAATTCTTAAGTTTAAAATATGTTTAAAATATGTCAGCTTGTCTTCGACCTGTTCTGTCCCTTAGAGGCCAGAAAATCCAACTTTAAACAAAACTTCTAGTAAACATTCACCATCATAATCTGGATTGCCTGGAATGCTAATGTAATACTTTGCTAACCACACTATTCCAAAGTTCTAAACCACTACCAATTTTAGTTTTGTATGCAAGCAATTATAATATTTTGTGTCATTGTCTGTTGTTTACCTCACCTTTCACAGAGAAAAAAAATGCATTGTTGCAAGGGAACAAGCATAAAATGAAGGGGAAGAGAAGAACTGTCTCACTGAGAATGGTGGGAAATTACAGTGTGATGTTTAGCCCTGGGTGCTAACTGAGAATTATCCACAGAGACCAGTCATCCCTGTATGAGCGTTTTCAGTAAATTTATATGCTGACTTATTTTCTCCAAATCAGTACCATCAGTGAGCAGATGAGGTCTTTGGGTGGCTGTCGTCATCACACTGCGGTTCACTGGGAGAGTCACGGTTATGTCACTTCCCCTCATCAAACATAGAGCAGGACAGAAGCTTCTAGGATGGGTAGAGACGATGGAAATATGGTAACCATTTTTCCCCTCTGTGAAACCTTAAATGTCTCTTCAGTTAAAAAAAAAAAATTCCCTGCTGAGAAAGATGCTGTGGTGCAATGCAGAATGAATGTGTTGAGTAAGTACATGAAAAGTACAGATGAACCTAAAACAGCCTGGATATTTCTACAGTATGTCAACTTAATGAATGACCTCACCAGTTCTAATATTAATAAATGTCTGGAATTAATTAATCATGCTACTGTTTATAGCCAGCATGCTTTGCCAAGTTGCACACGACATATCAAATGCTCACAGGAAGGTCTTGGGTTGCTATGGAGTTTAGGGACTTATTTTTAAACGAGGAGAACATGAGCTATAAGTGCCACCGTTCTGTGAAACATCCAAATGTGTCTAAACTGCATTTTTGGAATTCAAGACCAGAGGCCCTTATACGACTGGAGCTGTGCATGTGTCGGTGACAGCTGTTGCTGAGGCCCTCCAGACCTATAGAGAAGATGGAAGACACTGACTACAAGCTCCACCTCCTGCTATGTTGTGTTTCTGTTCATGCACATGTGCTCAAAAGATATTAGTTCATATGCACACACAGGCAGAAACACATACGCATGTAGCAGTGAGAAAGGAGTGGGGTTAAAGACATGATCATGTGCAAAGAATACAAGCAAATACAATGTCGTCCATTTGTACTATGCTGTGGTGCTAGTTGGGTGGTTGGCATTGCTTAAAGCTGCAACAAAGAGTCTAAATCTTCTCACAGTCTTGTATCAAGGATTTATCACTCTGCACATCTCCCAGCTGACATATGCCACTTTCTGCATGAGCAACAACTCAAGTGACAGAGAGCTATAGCAAGGCCATGAGGTAAGCCAATGACACATTTAGTGCATCTCAAATCAAAACTGCTTTGGCAAACACCCAAGCTTATCCAGCTTGGTTTCAGTTTAAACAAGCACCGTATTATTGATTTACAGTAAGACTGACTCATTTACAAGCTGGGACTAATAACCGCCCAGTCAACATTCACGAATCTGCCTTTCTCGAGTGGCCATTTGGCTGATTGAACTTCACAGATTCTCCGGAGTGTGGGCAGAACCACAGAGGCTACGCTTTGATACAGCTGGAACAAGCACAAAAATGTTAATGAGCAATATCTCTGTTCTCTTTGTCTTGAGTCAGTGGTGATACCAGTGAGTGCACAGAGGCCACATTAGCTGGAGGGGGTGGGAGGCAGGAAGGGTGAGGTTTATGCAGAGACCCTGGACACTGGAGTGAAAGGATCTTTGACAGTAGCATAAGTCACACCTGCACCGGCTTGCCTTGCTGAGGTCACGTTTTCTTTTCGGTTTACTGAGACGAGGTGATGTGAGCTTTCACAAACAGCGACTAGCAGGAGCCATGTGTCTACTCCGATGACTTCATGGGGATGAAATGGAATTCATACATGGCGTCACTGCAACCCATAAATATTCAAGATGAAAGATGTCATCAAGCTGCAGCTCATCAGGGCCCGAGCTGCTTAATGTTAAGCAGGGGTATTTGCAGTTCAACAGTCGGAGCTATGTGTTGCTGCAGAGGTGTCATAGTTGGCGGCTCTTGGACAAGTTGTGGGCAAAGGTTGTACATGTGTACGTTTAGTGATAGTGTGTAATCATCTGCGAATAATATGACCTGATAAAAGATGTTGGACTGATCAATCTCTTTTTTATTACTTAGTGAACTACTATCCCCTGTTTGTCCGGTGAAGCTGTGGGCTTCTCTTCCCACACACAACATTCCTCACACTAAATGGTCTTATTCATACAGCGATATAACATGTAATTCATTGAGCCATGTTTGATTTATGATTTTCTTTTTTCTGCATGCACTGCCACAATGCCAAAGCTGTATCTCCATGATCAGCACTGAGAGAACCTACTTGTCTTCCCTGATGCAGAACGTAGAAATCCATATTATTTGAATGGATAAAAAGCGAGCTGAATTAATTACATGCTGCGGGGAATAGTTGTTCCATTCATATGGTGCGGAACACTTCTAACCACAGCTCAGAGGAAGCCGAGAGAGCAGATTCCTTTTCGACCGCTGTTCTTTATTGACTTTAAAAAATTGATGACAGCTCAGCAGCAGCACTTGCACCTTCATGTATTTCAGTTTGAAAATGAAACAGCTGATAAGCTCTGCCAGTTAACCACATGGCTGCCTTAGGATGTTTCCCACACGATGACAGAAGACACAGGATTTTCTTTTTTTTTATTTCATTGTTTGAAGTGGTAAAGAAGTTGACTTACCTGCCTCTGTGATGTCCCCAGGTTGAAGCAATTGGTAGCCACACCAGGTAATCCTAGAAAAAGGAGTAAAGTGTCCGCTTATATCCCTCTGGCTTGTGTGGTCCACTTGTGGTGTCTGCTACTGAGTGGTGCCAAGAGCCATCTCAAGCTCTACTCTCTCCCTCCCTCCCTCCCTCTCTCTCATTCTCCCTCCCTCTCTCTCTCCTTTCAGGTCTTCAGGTCAAGAAGGGAATGGTAGGGAGTAATAACAGAGCACTGTAACTTCCCTTTCTCTCTCTCTCTCTCTCTCCCTCTTTCACTCCCACAGCCTATCCAGTTTTGTTCCATATAGCAGCCGAACACGCACCTCTCATTTTCTTCCCTCTATCCCTTCAAGGAGTCAGTTGATGAGTGTGTGAAAATGAAAGGGAAAGAGAGAGAGGAGGGTGAGGGAGGAAGGCGGACACTATTCTCTCTCAGCAGTTGAAAGGGGCTGTTGCCCGGTGAGGAGAAAGGCAGAGGTGCGGTGTGATGTCCTTTGTCACAGGGCCAGATCTTTTCACTCACTGCCATCCTCCATTGTCCCTCTCCTCTCTTTTGGCGCACAGAGTCACACAGGCTAAAAGTGAAGCTCTATATTTAACTCGTCCACTCCTGCCAGCATGGGCGCTGTTAGCAGCTGAGGCTAGCTGAATGCTAGATGTTTTGGCTGGCCGGCCAGAGAGCTAACTCTCCCCGCTGACCCTTGGTGACAGCTGAACCATGCTATGCCATTCTGTCATGCTGGGAAAGTCCAGCGACAGCAGCCACCCAAGCCCTAACAGTGGTCCAAGGAACCGCCAATTGCTAACTTGGGAGGGCTGAGAGTGGCCAAACTCTCCAGGACTTTGGCAGCTACACTGTCTTTTTGGCCCCGCTTGCAGAAAACAATCTAATTTAGGGCAGCAAGCTAAATCTGAGGTACAGTAATTGTGCTCTGCATCAATGGGAATAGTTAACGTTGTTGCCAAGGCACTGTTCAGCTAGAGTGTGCAGGGTTGTAGAATAAAGTAAACACACCTAAACTTGGTTCATCTACCTATTAATTTGTGGGTTAAGCTACTTTTAAAGTCCAACATAAACCTAGTTTACCTTCAGTCTTGTGCAGCACCAGGTAAGCTAAGTTAAATTGTCTTTTAAAGGAAAACAAACTAAGACCATGCAGTTTAAAACACAACTGTCCCATGAAAGGTAGAAAAATATGAAAAACAGTGTCACGACCGACGTCCTGCATGAAGAGATCATTTAAAATGCAAAATCATGACAGTACAGTAACTGTTTTTGAAACCGGATCCACTTTGCCACACCGAAACACTTTGACAGTTATGGCCTTCGGAGAAAATGGAAATTTGGAAGGAGCTGTAGTTTAGCAGCTGTGTTGGACCATCCTCTTTCATTTGACTCTCTTCTGATGACTGCTCTCCAAAAGATGAATGGTGTGCAGGCAGTTCAGAGAGCTCTACCCTGAGCTCTACCACTTCATGATGTAATGTGGCCTTAAATTTGATAAGAGGTCTAACCAGTAAAGCTACTGCAAAATTTTGCATAATCTCACCACTGTCTCTCCGTTTATCGTTTCACATAAAGATAATTTGGTAATATGTTCCTCCTGCGGTACTGTTCTTCTGCACGGAGTATATGCTTCCAATGTGGTGCTCAACGTGAGATCAGATTTAAAGGTGCGTACTTGTAAGGTAATATAGGAAAAGATGCTGTTTCATGAATTCTACATGAATTTAAATCAACTTAAAGTTCCCCTCTTTGTTTTTATACCGTGATATCATGTCTATATATTATTTTGGTTTTGTTGATATGCTATAATGAGCAAACTAAATGTTCGAATCCATAGCTGAGCATTTCCATTTTGAAACTGCAACGTAGCAATGACAGTCTAAAAAATGGAGAAGAATTTTTTTAGACGAGGTTCTGGAGCAGGACCACACCTCAGGCACCCCTCTGCCTATACATACCACTCTGCCCTTCCCACTTGTTCGTTCTTGCTTCCACCTTCCCTATACATCTGCCTCCTCTTCTTCTCTTCTCCTTTTCCTTGGAGGACCACCTGCCCGAAAGCCGCTGCTAATCTCCGGCTGAGCTTTTCCCCACACCGCATCAGCTCATCTCAGTCATCACTAAAATAATGATCCTTTGCACCCAATAAACAATCAAGCTTCAAATCAGTGGTGTGCTCCTTCTAGTGAAACACAGATTCTGACATTGGAGAGTTTGAAGATAACCAACCTAAGGATCTGTCAACTTGCAGGGCTTCTGTGTCTTGATAATTAGTTTCCAGTTAAAACATGTACAGCTAAAGTACTCTAATATTGCTGCTTGCCATTGTTTTTGCCAAATAGCTAACTTTGATTCAAAGAGATCAGACTTTAGGGACTTAATCAATAAATTGAGAGAGGCTTTAATGAAATTAGTGAAGTCAATCCACTTTGCCAACAACTTATAGATTAAAATGTACAGTTTAAACAATATTTTGCCACTATTTTCATATCTAATCAGGGCTAAAGAAATAATTTGCAGGTCAGATCTCTTTGTTTCCACCCTGGCATGCATTATATTCTCCCAGTTAATGTTTATCTTGCATGGGGCTCTCGATATCACAGGCTACTTCTTATTTCTTTATTATATGGCAGCTGTTAGATTTCTGCCAAATTTCATCTTGACTACAGTTACATAAAAAGCATAAAGACTCAGGGGAATGTGCAACTGTCTACATTTTCCAAGCAAAAGTCTTGTCTGGTCCCCAGAAGGAAAAGTCTGGTGAACAGAAAGATACTCTTATCTCTAGGTGGAAACCAAAGCAAACAAAAGACGCAGCAGCTAACAGACAGACAAACTCCCAGAGGAATTATGTCAGATGGACATAGACGCATCCACTCCCTCTGTGTTGGGATGCAGCTCTGACCAAAGTGTGGCTTTGTTCAGGCACAGCAGGATCATGTGGGTGTGGTGCTGGTGTAATGTTTTCTTCAGTGCAATGAAAACACAATTCAGCAGACATAAATGCATAGACAGGCAGACAGTAATATGCAAACAAAATCTTTCGTTGGCTCTTGCATTCCTTCTTGTCAGTTGTCATTTTTTCATTGATGTTTCCAAGCAGCTCCTGATGCATGGGAATGGAAGGTCACCTTTCAGCTCTGGAACTACCTCAAAGTCACTGTTCCTGTTTTGTTGTTCCTGAATGTGACACTCAAAGTGAATCAGAACATAGAGAAGCTCAACAAAACAAAGGACATTTTGTTTGACAGGCGCCTTCCTCCCCACATATGAAGTCATCCCCCTACATGTGGTATCGAAGAGGAAGATCTATCCAAACTGAGGTCATGTGAAGGGTATTTTGATCGAATGCCATAATTCCCACACCCAAAATGAAGTCATATGGTGGGATCCAGCGAGGAAGAAGTTTGTTATGGTTTCACTGCGTATATACAATGCCCACAGGATGGTGGTCCTGTCTGGGCCCATTGGGGCTGCGGTTTTAATGAATCATAGGAGAGTTGTGGGACGGTTGAAGGAGCTGCCATTCCCACACTTTTATAATGTGATCAGAATGAATAGCGATCATATTCGATTAATACAAGAGGAGTGATAAAATGCTGCGGTGAGAAGTCAAATCTGTCATCCAGTTGTGAGGAGGTTTCAGTATAAATCTTTGTTAAAGGTTTTATTGAAGAAAACACAGGCAGAGAAGACAATGTGATGTCAGACAAATTCCTTTTGGATGTTACAAATCAGACTTGATAATGTAATCCTTAATTTTCACACAGGTCTCTTTACTCTAATTTAATGAATCGAGATCCGAACCAATTTTTCATGTCTGTCGTCAAAACAGTCCTGAAACATTAGCAGCTCTCTGATCACTTCCATGTCTTCTGCTCAGACATCACCGCAGCTCTCCCGGGTCGCTTTCAGTTTTGGGCGTGCTGACAGATGCTAATGAGCTGTCCAAGCAGAGTGAGATAAGACCAGGCTGAGACAACTGGGAATCTGATGTTCCTGGCCTGAAGCCATGAAGGGACTGAGGAGGTTTTTAAGAAAAAGGGAAGAAGACGCAAGAAAAATGATGAAGAGAATGTCATGGATGAGTACATTGAGGTGACAGAACATGCAGGTGCAATCAAAGCTATTCAGCCCTGTTAGGTTTGGAAGGGTTTACACATCAAAGGTTTTCTGACGATCCAGCATATACATTCATGATGTTATATTTGTACGAGCTGAGTGACATAATCAAAGTCATCCTGAAAATATGTAACCTAAACTTTCAGAGTTAAAAGATTTGTTGCAATACATCTCATGTTGCTGGTTTTAAATGACTTTACAGTATGAATAAATTAGCTTTTGTTAACTCGTTTCATTATGCCAAAAGGGAGATGGTTTCATAAAAGACTTTCAAGACACTTCAGGTTCCAAAAAACACCACTGATTGCTGCTTACACAACTTTAAAACTTGTGGCACAAAAGCAAATCTACACAGGCATGGAAGAAAGAGCACATTCACCCAGGAGAAAGCTGAGAAAATCTCCCAGTGATATTGCTCAAGACTTTCAAGAGGATGTGAGTGCAGGAGGAACAACTAGAGATACAAAAATGTGATCAAACAAGCAAAGACTTTGAAACCAAACCTGAACCTGAATTTCAGAATTTCAGATCTGATAATTGGCCAGGCTGATAATTGTTCTATCCCTAGAATGTGACATTCAGTTCAATATAAGCTCAAATTTGGTAATGATCTGACTTTCCAGCAAGACAAAGACTCAAGTTTAAATCAACCAAAATTGGCTTAAGGAATTATACCTAAATTCTTCCGGAGTAGCCATTCCAGTGCCAGATTTTTAAATGTCATTAAAAACCTTCAGTGCAGTTTAAATAAAAGAACTTAGAAACATAGACTATTAGTGAACTAGCAGTTTTTGTACATGAGGAACAGGATAAAATATCCAGAGAGAAGTGCCAGAACTACCGCAAATGTTGAATGAATCTCATAAAGGTCAGTGGATACTCTTATTAAATACTGATGTTGGGGGTTGAATAATTTTGCATATGATTCTCTTTGGATACATTTTTATTTATCTTAATGTTATGTTCTCAAAAATAACCTAATTATACATTATTAAGCTTTCTCTGACCTTTTATCAAGGGTTTAGTTGACATATTTTTACTAAATTGTATTTACATTGCTGGAATGTATTTCAGATTAAGAGGGTTAAATAATTTTGCAGCTATTGATAGGTCTATATAGCACCTTAGATTTTATGTCCAGTTTATATGTATTTATTTACGGTTGTTAATATCTTTTTTGCACAATACATATTTGATATGTAGCTGCTGTAGGAGATGGCTGCCAAACAAAGTGTCGTCTTATCTTGCTGTGCGAAAACAACAAAGCTTCTACTCTATTCTAATATTTGTGCTCATGGCCATCTGTTTTTACTGCATTCTTTTAAAGGACCACCACAGTATTTTGTACATGGTGCTTAATTGGTATCTTACAGAGAGTTAGATAAGGAGATTGTCACTTCTTGTTTGTCTATACAGTAAATATGTAGTTAAAGCCTGCTAGCTTATAGCATTAAGGCTGAATGCAGGGGCAAACAGCTGAATTTGGTTAGCTACTGCTTCCAGACAAGGATGAGCTTGGCACATAACCCTTTATAAAACAACTGTTTGTTATTTTTTCCCATAAATTAAGGAGATTGTCAGTTTTCAAACTTTCGAGGTGTTAATTAACAGATTTGATGAGCTTCTGGCCTTTTACCAAGCTGTTTCTCCCTGTTTTTAGTCTTTATGCTACGCTAAACTAAGTTAATCGATCACTGAGTCCAGCTACATATTTATTTCAGAGCTGCTGGAATGATATTGATCTTTCCAAATCTTGGCAAGAAACTGAACAAATTTACCTTACAAAATGTCAAATTCTTCCTTCAACATCACTGCCACCAAGAGACATCGGAAGACAAATTTATAATGAGTGTTTTTCCCTGCGCTATGACTGTCAGGATCTTATTATCTGGATTTAAATCCCACAAAACATGCTGGGACCATGATTTTTCCTTTGATCCATATTCTGCAATAAGAAACAACATTGTCAGACTCACCAAACAGTTCTACAGAAGACCATCCATCTTCTGGTAAATGAGCCTAAAAAGGCCAACAAATCTCAGAATACCACAAAAATACCACAACACATGTATCACAGGATCACAATCATCACCACAGGAATTCCAGCGTTGAGGCACCGCGGCTTCTTTCTTGTGGTGTTGTACCATAGGATTTTTTGTGAAGGTTGACAGACAAGTATGTCTAATTAGGTTTTTTTAGGTTTTCCACTTCCTAACACATTGATAGTGTCCTGTCCAAAAATGATGCATGTACATAATTTTCCACTTATAAAAAGACTGAAAATGACATCATAAAGCCGTTTGATTCAAACTACTTTTAATCACAAGAAATCTTGAGCAGATTCAAAAGATGATACACATTTAATTTGGTATAACCACATGTTTAACGCTATTTCCTGAAGTGCTAGATTTAAATTGTGTTCTGGTACCAGATCAAAAGCAGATTTGCTGGGTCATTTGCTGACATAATTTACTGAACCATGTAATAACACAATTGCAGACATCACTTTTTTACCACAACATAGCTTTCATACGACAGTCTCCCTCCAAAGTACTTATATTTGATTAACAAAAAATGCAATAGTAAAACTGTAGTACTCAGTGGAGTTGAGTGTTGCCATAGTAAACACTGTATTCATAATAGCATACATCTGGTTTTACTTTTTGGGCTTTTAACCCTGTTGAACTTGTTACAGGGTGCATAACACGTCCAGCTAAATGCAGCAAAATAATCCTGACTCAACTTTGAATTATCATCATAACAGAAGTTATTGCAGAACATACAGACATCTCATCTCTTGTGGTTTCTGTGTTTATTGATGTGAGTCTGTTTCTAAAGTCTAAATTGGCTCGGAAATTATATACTCTTAAGTATTTCTGTCTTTGTTTTTCTTCTGATGTTCCAGCTCTAGTGATGACTTACCCTCTCAGAAATGTTAATTACTTATGTTTCATTTCCTGTGTTTGCTGATCGCACACTATAAAGGTGCGTCAAGGAAGAAACTCTCTGACACCCTCATATGCTCAGATTCAGAGAGTATTTTTATATAACAAAGTCTGAGTCTAATACACCTAAACATGCTCAAATTTGAGAATCACACGTGTTTCCATAGCAGCAGACTCTCGCTCACCACCATCACAGTTGTTCTCCCTCCTCTCTTTAGGCTCTTATGCACATTCTCAAGGTCAGACACAGCAGGAGACAGAACTGCCAGTCATCTGCCAACACTGGAGGAGTGGGGTATTTCCATATTAAGCTCCCACACCCCTGACCCAGCGTGGGCTGTGAGCAGAGAAACGGGAAACAGCAGGGACTTTAGGTATATTCTAAACAACAGTTGTGTGCTTAAACAATGAATATACACAAATCAGATACAACTGTATGACCACTGACAGGTGAAGTGAATAACCTTGATCATCTTGTTATAATGCAATGTTCTGCTGGGAAACACTGAGTCCTGACATTCATGTGGATGTTTGATATGTACCACCCACCTAAACATTTCAGGTTAAGCAAGAAAACCCCCAATCCCACATGGCAACAGTAGTCCTTGATGCCAGCTTCCAGCCTCAGCAGGACAATGCACCCCAACACACCGCAAAAACTGCTTAGGAGTGGCCAGCGGAACGCAACAGAGCTAAGGCTCAGGACAAGCCTGATCTATGTAGGTTACACCCTGCAGCCAACAAGATTCACAGAATTCACTAGTCAGTGGAGTTTTAGCAACATAAAGGAGACCAACACAACATTAGACAGGTGGTCATAATGTTTTGCCTGATCGGTGTACGTCCTGCAGTGGACCACTATCAGCATGCTAGGTGCTTATCAGTATAGATGGGGAGGTTTTAATTTGGCATACTCTAGTACAAAATTGCCCTTCAAGGGACAAATAATAAAGATGAGTTAGCAATGTCAGTGAACTAGAACTAGGAGAAGTACATGAACATACACTAATCAGTCACAACAATATAACCACCGGCCCTATTACTGTTTACTGCAGGTCCCACTGATGGCGCCAAACCACCACTGACCTGTCTGGGAACCTCTAGGGATGTCCTGAGTGTCACACCGGGATGTTGGCAGCATATTCTTTGAGTTTTGGGACTTGCAGGGTGCAGGGTTTGTCTGTCTGTCTTGTTTCTGGCACATCTAAGTCAGACTGGGTTTTTGTCGAGTGTTCTGTCTCTCAAGTCGTTCCTGATCATTTCTGCAGCTGGGCAGGTGGCGTTGTCTTGCTGGGGGAGTGCCGCTTCAATGAGTTTAGCAGTTTGCTTGGTCTGCAAAAATGTTTAGTTGGCTTATATGTTTTAAATTAGCTTTCACATAAAGGTTTTTTCAGCAGTACTTTGCTTTGTGACTAAATCATTAATGCTGTGAACTTCAGTAATCAGCAGTTCCAGTGTTATGGCATTTTGGTGTAGAAGTCTGGATTTGACATTGAATAACTAATGTATTTTGTTAATTTTGTACATAAAATAAGATATAACTTTATTAATCCCATAGGAAATTGTTTTGCCACATATTGCTCAAAATAAAAATAAAAATAAAAAACACTTTCATAAGAAAATAAAATAAAAGTAAAGATATGTGAGATGAAATAACACTAATATAGAAAACCAAGAGGTATTTCAGGCCATTTTTAAAACTTGATTTATGTGTAGCTATTTTTTCAGGTTCTGTTAAGAAAATAAATATTGTAAAATGTGAATAAAGACAGTTATTTCCTCCTTCAGAACTACATCAACCAAATACAATTCTTTGTAGTTGTGCTGCTTGTACAGTAACATCCCTGCAATGTCTCCCTCTGCTGGCTCTAAAGCAGCATCACATCAACAAGAAACGCCTTGTCAAGGGCAAAGCAAAGCCACACCTACTTCAATTTGATTGGTTGAATTTGGATTTCTGGTAATCTCATTGGACATCCAAGCTTCCATACGATGACGAACAGGGAAATACAAGGGAGGAAAAAAGCACCGGTGAGAAACGTGGGTAAACTCTTGTGTATTTTCACTCTTGTGACCTTGTTGAAATCTATTTGTGGTTCATTTTCAGCCTTATCTCGGGTTTTAGAACAAATGTGAAATGTTTCGTGTAAGCTTACAACCTTCCTGTGGGTTGCTTTGCCTGTTTTGGACTAAGAGGCTAACGTTAGCTGCACGTGCTAACCACTGTGTTAGAATGTCACAACTAAGTCAGCTGTTACTGTCAGTTTACAGCTGGTTGTTCTGATTTGCAGACGCTTCACGGCCACCTTGACTGACGAATTAAGGCTACTGTAATCGCCAGTTCATGCTACTTCTGTGCAGCAGCGTGTAAATGAAGCTGCAGTATTGCTAACAGTAAACTAGAATAGTTGATGCAAACAGCTGGACGTTAAAAACAATTAATCATTAGCATGTTCTCAAAACTTGAAGTAAAAATAGCAATTCTGTATTGTGTGTCTTTATGTTATTGTACTTAGTTGTCTATTCAATACCACTGGGTGGAGCACGAGATCACATTGTAAGACATACATCATGAACACAGTCAGCTTTTCAGCACCAAGCT
The DNA here is from genome assembly GCF_021347895.1 of Acanthochromis polyacanthus. NCBI lineage: Eukaryota > Metazoa > Chordata > Actinopteri > Pomacentridae > Acanthochromis > Acanthochromis polyacanthus. Next base: position 15,035,884 of record NC_067113.1, on the reverse strand, counting down.
ACAGCTTAAGGCTGGACATTGAAAATCAATCCAGTGACCTGATGTAGAAGTAATTGGAATTGATAACAATTTGCCCGCATAGACTGCAATCAATGGATTAAATACTGTCTGTTTCATCTGTGGGAAAATATACATTTTAATTTAACCTAAAGCAAAGTTTGAAATTAAGTTCTCTCTGTCACTTTTCAGAATTACACTTGTAACAGTGCATCCTGAAATAACAGTACTAATACTGTTAATATTAGGGTGTTAGTAAAGGGTGTTATTACTTTGCGGCTGAGGCTGAGTCCTCAAACACGAAGCAGCATGCAAATTGTCTTCTTTTCTGACTTGCAGAAAAAATATAGAAAGAAAAACTTTTGATTGTTATGCATAGAAAAAGTTTATATTTCTACAGTTATCTTACGGTGCACAAAAAGTTTTGGAAGTGTTCAACCGGTAACAACTGCTTGACGACTGAGTTCATCCACATCTTAGTCTGGTGAAACTTGACAATGGCAAAGATCAGATCCTGTGACACCTTTTTTGGCCAGTGACTTTAAAAGTTAACTTTAAATGCAGCTTTATGCAAATGACTTATTGCTGCAGATGAAAAGGAAAGACAAGAATGCACCGTGAATGCAATTTGGCACAAAATGCAGCTGCTCGTCTTTTAACAGGAACTAACTGAAGATCCCACATCAGCCCAGTCCTGTCCTCATTTCACTGCCTTCCAATCAATTTTTGTGTTTATTTTAAAATAGTGGTACTAACTTTTAAGGCTTTGTGTGGCAAAACATGGTATATTACCAACCTCCTTCACCCTTACACCCCAAATAGAGCTCTCAGGTCAGGCCAACAAAAAATGCTTTTTGTCCCTCTAACCAACAAACCCATAGTAACTGCTTTCCAAGCTGCTCTTGCACCAAAACTGTGGAATGCTCTTCCTCTACAGCTGAGATCGGTCAACTCCTGTGAAGCTTTTATTCAGACAGGCCTTTGATTGGCCTACAGCCACTTAGTTTTTTTTTTCATTTTATGTATTGTTTTTGATGCACTGTACTTTAGCTGTTGCTCCCTTGTCTTAACAATTTCTTACCTTATATTTTTTTGTTTTATCCTTGTGTTATTATTATTGTAAAGCACTTTTGTATCTATATTTCGCATTTGTGAAAGGTGCTATATGAATGGATTTTACTTACTTTTACTCATTTACTTACTGTTGTATGCTTGATGCTGGTATGTCAGTTAGGGTTGTAGCCAGACACATTTTGGTATCCACATTTTGTTGTTTCAGACAGCATGGTACAATAGATAATTTGTCACATGATGGTCTGCATTGATGTAAACCTGGCACACAAATTGTCTTTTAGTAAGAGCAGGACAACATTCTACTAGCACCATCGCTAACCTCATTAGCTCTGTGTGTCGCAGATGTGTGACGTGTTACTGACGTGTGATTTCTGCTCTGTGACCTCACTCTGCATCTGTCCTCTGTCATTTCCATTGTAGTGCCTACTTGGCTGTTTCATTACGTCCAATCAGTAGATATGCTGTTTTTTGGACCAGCAATTTATTTACCCATGTTAGAATGAATGAATAGAGTTTGATCAAATATCACATGCTACATTTATGTTTTTGTCAGTTTTTTAATCTTTTGAGTGTGTGTTTGTTGTTCAGTGTTCACCTGAACTATGGCTGGCTCAAGGAAACTGGCAGCTGTCCGCCTGCCTCCGTTGCCGACTGTAGGTGAACTGATAAAGCTGTACAACCTGCGAGCTGAGAAACAATTGTCCCAGAACTTTCTGCTGGACCTGAAGCTTACAGGTTTGTCTTCATCATACCGCGTTCTTCTTTTTGCTCCATCTGAAATTTACCTGCTAGCTCCTGATATTTGCTTTTGAGTCTTCAACCAGGGCACAGTGTTGTGTTTTGTCTGCGCGCTTGATTGCACAGCTCCACGTTGGCCTTGTTTCAAGGCATCGAAACCGACAGGCTTCTTTGTGTGGCTGAAGTTAAGTAGATCTCCAGCTAATGTGAATGGACCACCTCAATTGTTCGCAGCCCTTTGAGAGCTGGAGCCTTAATATAATTTTCAGTGATGCAGTGCAGGTCTGATCTGCTCTGTTGTCCTTGGACAAGGTGACTGTTAGATTAATGCATCTCATCCTCATCACACAGAGGCATACAGCTATTGCAACATCACACACTATTAATCTCAATTTAGACTCTAATGAAGACTTTTCATTGGAGAGTACATTGTAATTTATATGTCGCATGAGTTGGACTGATATGTTGATTACAGAGTGTATATACAACATTTTTATGCTGAATTATTACCGATGCTGTGGTCTTTGTGTTCTCAGATAAAATAGTGCGTCAGGCAGGTAATTTGAAGGGTGCTCATGTGTGTGAGGTGGGTCCTGGTCCGGGCGGCCTCACCCGCTCCATCCTCAGTGCTGGGGCAGCGGATCTGCTTGTTGTGGAGAAAGATACGCGCTTCATCCCTGGGCTTAAGGTAAATCGACCAGCCACATACCTAACTGAGTAGCTAATGTGAAATATTATCAAGGTCATTAGGCCGTTGAGCAGAAGCAGCTCAAACACCTTCAGCTTGCAGGTGCATGAACCCACTTAATCTGGTGTCAGGCGCTGCATCCTCAGTGACTGATGACTGTAGCTTCTGAGAATGCGTTTTAAATTTTTAATGAAATTAAATGCCATCTCCGCAGCTGTTGTCTGAGGCGGCACCAGGCCGGGTGAGGATTGTCCACGGTGACATACTCAATTACAGGATGGATCGAGGATTCCCAGCAAATATCTCAAAGAAGTGGGAAGAAGGTGAGAGGATGAAGGTCCATAAGCTTCCAGCAGTCACAGCGAAGTAAATACATCTGACTAAAATGTGTGTGAATGTGTGTGTGGCTTCGCAGACCCACCAAACCTTCACATCATAGGGAATCTGCCATTTAACGTCGCTACCCCGCTCATCATCAAGTGGCTGAAAAACATAGCCGACAGAACAGGGCCCTTCACCTTTGGACGCACCCAACTCACGCTCACTTTTCAGAAAGAGGTGGCCGAGGTGGGTGAGCACTGTTGCTGTCTTGTCTGTTGGCCCCTTCCCCAAAAAAAGAAAGGAAAAAAAGCTGCTTAAATGAAGTTAAAACTGTTATGTAATGAGCACTGTGTAAAAAAAATATTGTGTAATAAATGTCAATTTTAGTAATATGATTAAATATTAACTTCTTGATACATAATTAATCAGATTTTGCAACTAAAGTAAATAAATCTGGGGTGTTTTTAATTTTACGATTTAGGCCAGAGCAGCATTTGTTGATGTTAGCTTCGTTTTGTTCTGTTTATGACACATAAAATCATTTGCTTGATTGCATCTAAATGCTCATGTGTGTGCTCAACGGTGTACCACATATTTTTGGTTACCACTAAAAGCAACATTTTATGGCCTCAGCGATTAAACTGAGCCTGTTGAGCTTGCACCACTAATTTTTAGTTGCTCTCCTCTCCATCCAGAGATTGACAGCCAGCACAGGCGCCAAACAGAGGAGTCGTCTTTCCATCATGGCTCAGTATCTCTGCACTGTCCACAACTGCTTCACCATCCCTGGACGGGCCTTCATTCCCAAACCAAAGGTAGGACTTACCAATGTTTGACTTACAGTGTTTCAATCCAGGAGTGTGCTGGAGTTTTAAACAAAGCTATTTTGGTACAGGGGTTGAAATGTGTCGAGTGGGTGTTTGGCAAAAACAGAAGCTTTCTATTTTGCTCCTAGTCCAGGTAATCTGACTAGGCTCCAGTTCAAGTTGTGATGAACTGTTTTAGATCTGTCTGTATGTGTTCAGCTCAGTAATACCACTAAGGTTTGTGCTCACAGTCACAGTTCATTGGATAAAGGTATATTCTGAAGGTACATTCTCAATGGTATGCTGCAATAAAATTTTAACTATCTCACATTTATATTTAGTGACATGTTAAGAAAGTTTAATTAAATTTCAGACTAAAGTTTTGTGGCAGATTGCAGATTTTTACTTTGAAGTAACAGTGGGACTTCTTACATCTCTTGCTCTTCGTCTGGTCCCATGCTCCCGTCACATTCCCTCATCACGTCTCCATCACTCATCCCTCCCTCACTCTTCTTGCTTTAAGGCTTCATTAAGACTGTGTTGAATCAGTGTTGTCTCTCTTCTGTCTCTGGACCCTTTCTAGGTTGTAATGATGCCTGGTGGGTATTTGAGATGTGGCACGATCACACTGCGCCTTGTAATGAGGGCCTTGTTCTTTTTTAGGCCCAATTTCTCTGTCTGCGTCTTTCAGCCTATGTGTGTGTATTGGTGGCGAAAGAAAGACGTTCGCTCTTATGTAACATGAGAATGCAACGTTTTTCATCTTTGGTTTGAGGATTTATTGTTGGACTAGGGTGCACAGAAAAAAGCATGCCTGTGAAATTTGAAATATCAGTTAACAGGCTAATAGACAGCTCTACTGAGATGTATCTTGAAGTCTTCTGAAAGACTCAGAAGTTCTCCTACATGTTTGAACAAATGAAAACATGTTTTTCCTTTCTTGAATTAAAGGATAGGTGTTAGGTGGATGTCAGAGCTGGACTGCTGGTCCCATGAAGATGTCGTGGCTCTTTAGGAGATCCACTGTTGGTGAATATTTAATTTCCTGTGTGGAATAAAACGCAGCAGAGTAAATGGGACCAGTGCTGATTGTTCATTCTCTTAGAAGAAATGTCTTCCAATGATTATTTCATCACACTCAGCTGCCTTTCTGTGCATTTGTTTTCTCTAGAGCATCCTATTTTTGTGTGTATGTCAAAGTAGAGCTTAACCGGTTTTAGCATGCTTGTCCATGCTGGAAATGTTGACGTGCTTTTGGTGTATATAAATGTGAACATAAAGTGCTCACCGCCACACATGCGTGCACGCACTGCAGATGAATATGCGCCTCCCACATGCCCACACAGGCCATCTATCCCCACTAAATGTTTTAATGGGCACTTGGTCGAACTGATATCATTAGGAGAGATGATGGCTGTTTGATGAGCAGGCCTCCTGCTGCTGGTGTCCTATAAAGATCAGAGAGCACAGAGTATATTAATGCCATCATAGCGTCTGCGTTGTGCAAGGCCCGTTTTACTGGTATGTCATGCAGTATAATTCATAAAAAGCTCTATGGCTCTGCTTTGTTTACTGGTGCACACCAGAGTAATTACGCAGAATTGCATGAACAATAAAAATGCCCTTCATGATTTATGGGACGGCATCAAAGACTGCTAGGAGGGGGACTGATTGAGGTTGTGACACAGGAATGTAGATTTCTAGCTCAACTAAAGGTTCATCTATAAAAGTAACTTATATATTGTACTAAAACATATAAAAATATCGCAATAACAATTTTGTCATAATATTTATATGCATGAGGTCTAATGGATACTGTCCCGGGTGTTGTTACTGTCGTGCTCTGGTTAAAAAGCAGAGGCAACTTATAAAAATGATGATGGCTAAATATCCCCCTTTGTCGGCAGAAGTTAATTATAATGGGGCTGTAACGCTGCCAAATATCAAAGGTCTTTTCCTCTATATTCCTCTCTTACTCTCTGTTTCTGTCTCTAGGTTGCTGCAATTTGTGTGGCTTTTAAGAGTGTGTGTGTGTGAGAGAGAGACTGTGCTTTCTACCTGTAGCCAGTAAATCAGCTCAGTTGCCTAATTGTAGGTTTTATCTTGTTCCCACTGAAGCGCTGGGATCACTAATTGTGTTAATGAAGAGGGATTTGTTTAAACTGAAGCACAACTGGGCTTTCTTTTCATCTGTCCGTGGAATGTCATTGTCACGTCTGAACCTGAGGCTCTCTGTTTTTGTGTGTAAATGAATTATCCCTATCCTTAATCATGTATTGATCAACTCTTTTCATTCATTTATGAGCATTTTTTTCCCAAAAAGACAGCACTTGGCTGGCCTGTAGTTTCAGATGTTCTCCAACTGCAGCCACCAATGGAAACCTTTGGGCAGTGAATAAAATGCACAGCAGCAGGTGCCTAGGAAACATCTGAAGGTGTTATCAAACAAACAGCAAGTCACCGTGAGCCACTGAAAAAGCAGGAAAATTACTGAACCTTTCCAAATCACTGTGATGAGAAAATAGCATCAGTTCAAAGCTGGGGAGGAAGGGGAAGTGCAGGTTGATTGGCTGGTTGATTTGAACCTGTCGGAGCTGGCCAATGTGAGCTAATGGGATAATGAGAAGGGAAATGTTCAATCCATTTTACATCAGCAGCTGCTGGAGCCCATATTGACGTGATGCGGGCAGATAGGCTCTTATCCTTGCTGTTTAATTTGTCAGTCTTATCCCTCTCGCCCCCGGACTGCTCTGCTCCTCTCTTGTGTCACATTGAGTGACTGAGATTGTCCTTGAGGGTTTCTGAGAGCGGCGATTGGCTGCTTTGATTGTTTTCCCCCAGGCTCATACTGCCCTAGGTCTGTCCTGTTGCAGATCACACCTGCCTCCTTGTCCTTATTAGTCACTCTGCTCCTGTTAATTCTCACATAGACGGACAGACTGAGACGTCTTTAAATTGCTCCTGTCATCTGCAGTCATACAAATATCTGAAAGATCTAAAATGAGAAGAAGCGCTGTTTTTCTGCTATTGATTTAGTCACCATACACATTTCAAATATATATCCTGGTCAGGGGTCAAGGAGCTTTTGAGCGCGCGCTGCCATCAAGCATTTGCATCTTCAGTATGAACGTCCAGATTCAGCTTCGCAGCCTCTTCTCATGGAAAAGCGCTGATTTGGGAAGAGTGAAGAGTGTGTGTTGACTTTCTCATCTATCTTCCCTGCCTCCTGTCTGCTCTGCATTGAGGCAGAATGTGATTAAAATCAACTTCCGTCCATCACAGGCAGGTCTATAAGTCGCGCAACAGATGCTTCATCGCATGCAACCCGCAGTCTCCTCTGAAGAGCTCTTTGAGGGCTCCATTGTGCTAACAACTGTGGTATTCATTTAAAAAAAGGTGAGGAAGAAATTGAGGCACTGAGAAGAGGGGGTAATAGGAGATGAAATACTAGATAGAGATGAGAGAAATAGTGAAAAATGACCTAAAGGAAATGGGAATAAGGGAAAATGGGGTAATAAAAAGGTGGGTAAGGATAGCAAAAAATCATAAAAACTGGATAGAAAAATTAGTGTGGGGCTAAGTCTACAATGAAATGAAAGAATGAACACAGGAAAAGATGGGGCTTCAGTTTTTAATGTATTTGGATGTTTTGTAAGTAGGGCGGCACAGTTAATTAAATCTGAATCATGATTTGGTTTCCCACAGTTAAATGAACATGATTGACTCAATACTAATAGAAAGCTCTGCTCATGTAGATGAAACTACTTGGGTTCAACTTGGGTAAATCTTACATTAGAACGCCTTATTTCACCCGTTCTCAAAATCATTTTTAGTTGCGCACCACATCTAAGTTCCGTATGCTGTAGTAACTCAGTGGAGCCTAGAGGTGCACAGCAACTACCTTAGCCTGCTTGTGAGGCATTTAGGGAACATCATTTAGGGAACATTAGTAAACAGGAAAAGCACTCGGAGAGCGCAGTACTCCACCAAGACTGGTCAGTCGTTGTATGATTTCTGATGGATAAGTCTCGATAAGTCCAAAGCGAAGGATTTGTAGTAGAATCGCAGTCATGTGATCGTCAACAGGGAGCAGACTTGGCATTCACTTGTTGTCATAGTTACAGTGGCGCCATGACGCTATCTCACAATGATACAGAAATTTTTAACAAATCTGTGGATCCAGACTATAAACTGTATCCCTGTCAAAATCTAATCAATCAAAACGGACAGACAAATGTACGCCAACTGTCACATTACTCCGGTGCATTCCTTGGCGGAGTAATTATGGTGTCTGTTGACAAGCAGATGTTTAGTAAGTGACACGTTCAGGTGCAATTTTATTTAGATTTTGCGTGTAGGAGATTCTGGTGAAGAATAATCTTATTTAAAATCTTATTTTAATGTCAAGATTAGAACATTATCACGAATGTAGTGCTCTGTTTGCTTACATTTAAAAGCGCAATAAAAATATATATCGACCCTAAAATCAATGAATAATCGCAATAAATAATCGTGATCTCAATACTGATCAAAATAATTGTGTTTTTTTTTTAAATTTTCTCCATTATCTCGCAACCCTAGCTGTATGTATGGAAACAAAGGCTGCAACAGCAGAGCCTCCTCCACACCAATACAGAGCGCCACAAGACAGATTCATGACAGAGATCGATCTGAAAGGAGAGTGAGGCGTACCTCCAACAGATGGTTGTCTGGGCCGGTCGTCAGCCCGCTCTGAGTAATGGCTGCATCAGCCCTCACCCACCGACTAACTGAGCCTCACAAGAGGAGAGCCCTACAGATGTTCGCCTTGTACGCAGTCGTCTACCAACAGCACAGGCCAGATGAGCAGAGCCTAAATTAAATTTGTTGATGCTGCATTGAACATCGATTATAGCTGGCAGTTGTTTGGGAGACTTACGCAGCAGAAACCCTGCAGATCTAAAGTTGTATTTTTAGCAGGACAATTTTTTATGTCTTTTTGGTTTTCTCTCCAGCTAGAGTTCCAGATGGTGTTTCGTGTATCAAAATAGTTATACTGTGTGAAGGCGGACGAGTGTTGAATGTGACCCACCTCAGTCTATGGTGGCGGCAGGCACGATGATGGATAACTTTTCTGTGACCTGATCTGGCCCAGCTCTCGCCTCAACAGTAAGAGTGAGAATCTACTCCGAGGGGCTGTGCTGCTTTCTCACCTCCGCCACACATTCTACACCAACACAATTTATCTCGGGCCTATTCCTATCCCATAAACGGGGTCAAACGTGGTATCAAGAGTATCGGGGAAAGTTATTTCAATGACTCGTGCCACGGCGGAGAACGCCCGAAGTCTTGGTCTCAATACATCACACAGGCAAGGTAAAGAAAAGCTAAAAATACTCTCCTCCTCCTCTCTTCTTAAGCAAAATGCCGAGGTTGGCAGAGTTGGCTTATGAACATCTCCAGAGATCTATTGCTCCTCCTAACAAGGAACTGTGCCGGGTTCGCTCAGAGTCAGCGCTCAGAGTTTAGCAAATTCAGCTCTGTTTAGTTAGTGAACATGCAGAGGGTGGCAGGCGGGTTATGCAGGTATTTTGAGGAGCAATTCCAAAATTCTGGCAATATTCCAAGAAAAGAAAGTTTGACGAAAAATGGGTAAAGTGGTGTAACAATGTACTTATAACGAATGAGGCTGGTTAAAAAAACAAAAAAAAGCCTCCCAACAATAGAAGGCATCAATCTATAAGCCATTAGGTTGAAGGGTTATTTGAGCGCTCCAATTTAAACTTCACACCGTTTGATTTCACGACTTAATTCCAGGCTTTTTAGAGGGATTGAGGGTGTATGTGGGTGCTTTAATCAGGTTTTTACAGGTCCAAGTAAAACAGTATGTTTAATTAATTGTTGGTTATTAGCTAGTTTAACTGACAGTTTCTGGGGACATCTCTGTCTTAGCTTGTTATTGTGTTTCTGTGCGCTCATTCATCTATCCCAGTCTTCTGTAATACAATACTTGTAATCAAAAGAATTATAGATTGCCGAATGAGTGATGTATCCACACCCTTCTGAGCGTTTAGCCTCCCTCACCTTCAGCTTTACCAGATCCTCCCCGCCACACGTCCCACCTCCTGCTCGAAGCTGAAATATTAAAGGGCCTCCTTTGAACTGTCAGAGTGTATTGTTTTCCTACAAGCGCTCTCTTTTGTCATCTCCGTAGATTTTACTGCCTTTCTCAGCAGTTTACGGCGCAGCCAAGGTCGTTGCTATTATTCCCCAGCTTCACATGGGCGCTGGGACCAGAGGAGAGCAGCTCCAACAAAGGAAGGTCATTCTCTCTCCTCGTTGATGACCGCTTTATATCTCCAGCATGAACCTCTATGAGCATAACAGCCGTCCGAAACAAAGAGCCGCGCATTAAGCATGGTGACATACTGGAGCAATTGGGACACTCGCTGTGTTTTGAGCAATGTGGTGATGGCTAATGGAGTTTTGTTGAGCGATGGTGTGACACTTCCTTAACATGCTCTCATATCTGTCTCCCTCTGTGTGTCTAGCCAGCATGACTGGTGGAGTGCATTAACTCCCTTGTGTGCCGTCATCGCCTCGCTGTCTTCTACATTTCCCCTCTTTTTTTGGTCATCTTTGGAGAGGTTTTTGTTGGGCAGGAAGGTCAGTAAATTAAGTGCAAATTTGATGTGGCAGAGAAGTTCAAAGAAAAGGCTGACGCATGATTAACCCCTGCCTGGAACTGACAAGCGCTCACCTCCCCTCATCTAAAGATTCCAGATCTGTCGTACGGCAACTCAGGGTGCGAGCCTTTGATGGAAAATGTAGGTTAAATACACAGAGGAACAGATCTTATTAGCGTTTCCCCACGAGAGGAATAGTTATTTGATCTGCACTCTTGTTGCATAACCAAGAGGAGTGGGAGAAAGAGAGGGAGCCTTGAATAATCCATGTTTGTTTCAGGAAAGCGTATTCTCACTCACTCCATGTCGACGAGGCTCCAATCAGCTGTAATGAGAGCCCAGATTCCAGCTAATTTAATAAGCGCTCCGTCTGAAGTGTATAGGCTATATGACACAGATATTGAAGCCGGAGAACATACTGTGCAGCATTCTGATTTGAAACGAGCTCTGCTTTAGGCGAAAGACATTTTCATGCAGCAAGTTTTGCACACTTTGATAATTCAGAGCAGGAATTGTGGTTTAAGTTTTTATGCCTTGCTTTAAACATGTTGCCTTTTCCTATTGTGTATTTCAGGAAAATTTGGAAGCGAATAATCTTATTCTGGCACAGCAGAACACAGTATGATAAAAAATATCACCAGGATAAGATGTTTATTTCAACATTTGCTTTGGCTGTTGATATTCTTAGCGTGTCATGTTAATGTGTTTAGTTTAGGTGAGCGCTTAAAAAAATGTAATTATTCCAGCCTGCAGGGGCTTTTACATAAATGTACATTATTTAAATATTGATCACATACATTTAATTAATAAAGAATTGTGACTAATCGTGAAATATACAGTGCAGAACATTTTACTGCTGAAAGACAAATGTCTTTGTTTTAGTATCAATTTATCAGTATTTTATTTACCTGAATAGTCTTTTGATCCGTAGAAAGTTTGCTTTTGTTTCACCCAAACTGAAAAATATTCGATTTATTACCAAGACAAAAAATAAAGAAAAACAACAAGGCAAATAAAAGCAAAAAAATTGCAAGTATTAGCTAGGAAAAGTGGATATTTGGCATATTTGCTTAATAAAACAATTACAGAAATAGGTGGTGCTACTGTTGAATGGTTAATCGATTACTAGTAATTAAGGAACTGTTAAGAGATATCTGGAAAAGATATACATTTTCAGTTTAAATTAAAATGTCTGTGTCAAAATTTAGAAAAAACTCCAACGCAAAACATGGGTGATGCGCATGTGGTCAATTATGTTTTTCATCCATTTAGATAAAAGAGTAATTTCCAACAGTCATACTTCAGAGTTGATGGGTTATTACGAGTGACATGTAAAGTGCTGTAGGCAGTATGTCACTGAGATTACAGAGTGACGACTACAGATGGAAAGGGCATCAGAGACAAAAGTGCATTTTTTAAGCGAATTCATCTGGAATCAGTCAAAAAAAAAAAAAACGATAGTGAAAAACGTTGACTATGGGATCTGATAACCGGCCAGGCTGATAATTAGTCGAGCCCCTTGCTGCCAATCAGCTAATCCATTAATGAGCTAATCATTTCACCTCTACTGGTCAGCGCTCTTTGTTGGAGGACAGATTGTTTAATGGAGCAGCTTCGGCATGAGGGTGGTTAGTTATTCTGGGTTCAAACCTGCTGATCGGGGGGTATTTTTGTGTGGAGTTTGCATGTTCTTCCTGTGGCTGCGTGGCTTTTCTCCAGGTGCTATTGTTTCCTCCCACAGTCCAAAGACGTGTGTGGAGGTTAATTGGTGAGTCTAAATTAGCTGTGTGTGAGCGTGCATGGCAGTCTGTCTCCTTGCGTTAGTCCAGGGTGTGAACTGCTTCTCATCCAGCTGGAAAACACTCATTCCACCACATTCTACAGAATAAAGCAGGTCTAGCCAAGAAGAGTTTATTCTAAATTACCATAGACATCATTGTCATTCCTGCTCTGCAGTTTCTTGACACTTATAAACCAGCATGTTCACAGCTAACAGATCTAGTGTTATTCTGTATATGCTAATCCATTGGTCTAGTATTAAGTAATAAATTGCAGCAGTTTAGTCAGACCACGATGTGAATGTCTGTAAAATGCACCATCTTAATGCAGGTGTTATCTTTTATTATGTTATTTCATGGCCATCATTAATTATTTCTAAATGGTGACTCTTTTTTAAGCCAGGCTTACTACATATCAGCAGCAGCCGGTTTACATGTTGTCAGTAAACTCATTACCACATGTCTGATAAACCAGCCAACTCAGATAACTCCCATTCCCTGACACTCCTGGGGGTCTTGTTATTGTTTCATTATACTATCATCACACTAAGGAATAAGTGGGAGTGCTTGGGAACGGTATTAGACAAATCCCTTTTTTTCAAAATCCATTTACACATAGTAATGTTTTATGGATGTCTGCTTTAGTCGGTCTTATCTGCTGTGTCCGTGGGTGCTGCGTATGAGCAGCCTGCCTGCCTGCCTGCCTGCACTCAGAACAGCCTGTACCATTTGGCAATCTGTAGATCTGGCAAGAAGATGACAGTTATCTCCATCCTTATCAGCCACACATAGAAGCATACCACATAGAGCGGGCACGCTGCTTTCACAAAATAGTTTTATTGGTAAAAAATAGAACTACTTGCACAAGCACATTGAGACAACTGTATCAGAACTTGTGAACTGTTCATCACAAATATGCTCTGGCAAAGTAAGAAGTGCTAAAGCATCCACAAAAATAAGCTGCAGTTATCAAAATGATAAATCAACGTCTTGGTACAGTAATATGCAGAAGAGTAGTTACTCTTTAGACTTTTAGGACCTAGTCACTTTGCACTCTGGCCATTTATAAGCTAATGAAATTGCGTGCTGATGATCAAGCTGCACAGCCACAAAAAAGAGAAATCACTAGCTCCTAATTCCCTGCTGAATCCTCTCAGACAGAAATCGTTCCCCTTTTCTCCAGAGTGACAGTTGTAGTATGTATTTGTACTGGTCCAGAGAGCTTGGAATGCTCAGCCATATGAACCAAACTGCTGTCAAATAAAGTAACACGAGTAAAGGTGCACTGAGTAGTCTTCTTATAAAGAAGATATGGTATGAACATGGTATTGTATCTTATATTGAAACAATCTGAAGGAATCCTGATACCTCAGTAAAAACAAACCCCTAAAAGCCTAGACCCTTGTGTACAGTTGTCACAGACTTACAATAGACCAATTCCAGAAACAAAGACATTTTTTCATTTACAAAATACCACACTCATGCCTTCCTTATGAAACTCTCAGACGCAGTGAAGTCTTGCTGTGCTTTGGGAAATGAGGAATAAAGAGGATTTAAAATAACCCTCGAAAGCTGCACTGGACTGTACACAAGTATCTAGTTGACTTGAGACTTAGTCTGGCAGAACAAATCACAAATCCATAAAACATTTGCTAATGTATAATTCATGTACAAACAACGCAATAAAAAAATAAACACAAAGAACTCCAGATATTATTAAAACCTGTCATCGTGAGACGATTTGGCACATTCTCAAAACACATAACGTGTCAGTATTAGTAGATGACATGGCACATTCTTTACTTTGTTTATTGCATTGGTTATGATGCCTGGGCAGTGAGTTTTTGTCAGGAGGCCAGTGCTGTCGGCTAAACTCTGAGCTGGGCAAGATGGCTCAGTCTGGGTGGGGTGGAAACCTGGGCCTGCAGGGCTGCCAGGGCCACCAGCGGCACCCACAGAGATGTCCGTGGTGTGCCGGCAGCAGCCTGCAGGTGGCGAGCTGGGCTTAGCCATCTGCTCTCCCCCAGGAAGCTGCATGTTTATGAGAGAGAAGGAGAGAATGTGCGGTTCTATAGATCACTGCCAAGGCCTGTCTCAAGCACAAAAACAATACTCCTCCCATATCCTTAAGTCAGAAAAGAAGGGGTAATACACTCTGCAAAACAGCCGTGAAAGCATAGCTACGCTCCTGACACATGAGTAGGAGGGAGTTTTGTTAATGTGCGCCTGGCGTGTGTCGGCAAGACATGCTTTCAACATGCATCAGCGTTCTCCGGTCAGGAACCACATCCATTTGACATGTGACACAAAGAGGACAGGGGGGATTGAGTAAAAAAAGAAGAGAGTGACGGGTAGGTAAAAAAAGGAATGGTGACACAGTCAAGTGGATGCAATTTAAGACACTGAGACCTTCTGCAGGTGCGGACTGGTAGCATATGCGCACTGCTGACGCACTTGGAAAACAAGTCACATATGGAGAATGAGTCAAACCTTTTCTAGCTGCCTGACACACAGCTATCCAGTCGACCATGACTCAAGAAGCTTCTCCTTTTCTACTGTTTTTGCCTCCCCGCCACTGCACCGGTAAACATCTATTCATCCCTATGAGTCTGCTTGCATGGCATAAACATAGAAGAGCATTCTCCAAAACCTCAGACCAGGCGTGCTGCTTCGTGTCATGGGCTAATAAAGGGGATTAGTGAAAGTAGTGTGAGAGAAAAAGATGCCCCCCTCCCCTCAAACAACTTCGCTGACTGACATGCACATACCACGAGACAATAAAGACATCTGAATGCTGAAATCCGTTTCCATGGCAGTGCGGAGGCGGATGACAGGAGAGAAAAGCACATGCAAAAAGCCGGCGTGTCTGAGTGTTTACTGTCTACATGGAGACACACAGCAGCATGTGTAAGTGGGTGGGTGTGCATGTTTGGAATGGATTGTGATGAGTAGCTGCTACTTACTGGAAGGTGTTTTTTTTTGTGTGTTTGTTGGGATGAAAACATGAAAACAGCGTACCAGATAGTCCACTCTACTGAAGCAATGAATCTCTTCCTGCCAATTTCTCTCCATCTCTCTCATATTTCCACCTGCTGAGAGAGACGCAGGCATCTGTTTGTCTGCATTTTCTTTCTTAAATCCAGCCCAGCAGCCCACATCTCCTCCTCCTGACAGTCCTCTTTGAACAGTTACAGCAGGGTAATGTTTCTACAGCTTTTCAGGCACAGGCATTGTGTGGCTATGTCTCAGTCTTCTACCAGGCATTCCGCTGTATTAATACACAGACAGGCTCCACACAGCATGCTTTAGAGGCAAAATATCAACATCATTCTAGTAGCTAACAAAAATATGACCATTTATTTCAATCAATTCCACGTAGCATTCTAGTGGATAAGTATACGAAAAACTACAGTGGCTTGCTATGAAAACATTTTCACCTACTGCTCTTGGGCATTATATTGCCTATTTTGTCAAATGGGAGTGTACCGAACGATTGTAAATAGCAGCTAAATGATTGCTTTTCTCTTTCAATTCAAACCTTTGGTGAGGAAAAAAAATCTACACGGTAGGCTTCCTTATTTGCTTAATCCATTCCCTGGGGAACTCTTTCTGTGATTTACTGATGAAGGATGTCTGCATTTGGTTAGCGGCTTCCTTCAATTCTGCAGCACCTTATCCTGGCTCTCCTTACACATTCACACCGTTTGTTCCAAGGCGCTGCTTAGGGAATACCTCCACTGCTTGTGCTTGCAAAACAGAAAAAAAGGAGAAGAGCAAGATAGAGGAAAAGGGAAAATGAATTCAAAGTTGTTGCCCTCCTCTCTCATTTTCTCCACCTCCATCTGGAGTAGAGCCTAGTGTGTAGGATAAGCTGTGATGGTTCCCCTCAGGCTCGTCTTCCTTTAGCCGTAGCGTACACAGAGCTGTTTTATTACACATAGTCCTGCAGGCTATAGCCAGTCTTATTGTCTAATGGGGAGAGAGAGCAGTACTGGTGCTGGAGCTCCTGCTGCTGCTGAAGCAGCTGTTGCTGCTGCTGCTGGAGCAGCAATTTATCTGGGGGAGGGAGCAGGACCAGGTCCTGGGGTCCATGCCTCTTCCCCGAGCAGGACATACAGAAGATGGACCCTCCTACAAAGAGGAAACCTGCTGAAACAAAGGCAACGTACACTGCACCCCCAGGCTCAAACTTATTGCTCTCGGGCACACTGGAGTCCAGGAAGTTGGTGATGACCTCGTTGGTAAACCAAGAAGCAGGCACCAGACACAGAAAGCCTGCAGCGACAAAGCAGCCACCACTAGCAATCGCAGCATGCCGCTTAGAGCGCCGTCCACCTCCCCAGCGTGTGCACTTTAGTCCCAGGGATGCAAGGCAGAGGCCCATGGCAGCCAGTACGCAGCACAGCACCATGGTGGTGCGAGCAGTCTGCAAGTACGCAGGTAATGAAAGCACTGAATACTTCAGTGTGCAGCTGAACATGCCTGTGCTGTACCATGTGCAGTCCATCCACAATCCCTGCATCTGGGAGATTGCTGTGATGATGTTGGAGCCCACATCTGCACTGACCTTCCAGTTGGGCAGCAGAGTGGCCACCATGGCACCCATAATGCCCAACAGCGCCAACACAAATCCAAATATCTGCATGCCCGTGGATGCCATGCTCCTTTTCAAGTTGATGCTGCTGCTGCCGCCTCAGCCGTTGTCCTCTCCAGGCAGCATTCACCCAGTGCCAGCCAGACTCGTCGACCCCGCTGCCCAGCCGCCTCTCTCCCCTCCCTCGGTGTCGTACCAGCTGCCAGTCAAACCCCCAGTTCCTTGGCTCCTCAGCTCCTCAGCCGCGGCGCCACTGGACTGGAGGAGAGAGACGAAAAGGAGAAATTGTACTGAGTGGGTCTCCTTGCACTCCCCTCTTCTTTTCTCATCTTATTCACCTCACACAAGCACAGACTTTTTTTCCTGGCTGGGAACAAAGGACAGCGTGAGGCATGAGCAGTGAGAGCTGCTCTGGCTGACTACAGGTAAGCAAAACACCAAGGGTTGTTGTGCATGTGTGCATTTCCTACATGCTGCCTTCTCCTTTGCCTTTATGGAGCCCCATAGAGCTGTTATTGGAGAGGCAGAAATGAGTTTGTGGTATTTGCAATGCTCAATAGCAATGTGGACTTAAAGCTGCAGTGCCCTCACCCCACTAATATACTGTATATTCTGCCACTTTGATTTCACTGCTGTTTATCTCATAACCTGAGCCGCTTTTAAACACTTACACATCGTTATTTGAAGGTAAAATATCTGTTACAATTAAATCAGCAGCTAGAATTAAACTTTGTGAACGTACGGATCCTTTTTATCATCATTTGGTAAGTCTTGTAGCCGGCGCATCGTGATCTCTGTCATCTAAACAGCACGCACAGCTCAGTCTAATTGTTTGCGGTTGTTTTGCGATCCGATGAGGGTAAAAAAAGCGATGTTGAAATAATCCCTTACCCCGGCTGGTGCAGAGCTGCCGCTGACGTTGTTCGCAGTGATTCCTGTAAACACACACAGTCACACGGTGAGAGACGGCAGGCTGCTGAGGGGGCGAGGAGGACGACTGAGCCCGGACCGCGGATCCATTCAGCACATCCATTTCCTTAGCAACAGTGTAGAGAGACCACACAGGCTCGGCCGGAGCCTGAGAGAAATAACCGTAGCCTGCCTCCCCCTCTCTGGCTCGACTCTCCCTCTCTCTCTCCTTCTCCTCGCCGGTCTCTCTCTCTCTCTCTCTCTCTCTCTCTCTCTCTCTCTCTCTCTCTCTCTCTCTCTCTGTGTGTGTGTGTGTGTGTGTGTGTGTGTGTGTGTGTGTGTGTGTGTGTGTGTGTGTGTGTGTGTGTGTGTGTGTGTGTGTGTGTGTGTTTATGTGTGTATGTGTGTGTTTCTGCCTCACAACTTCAAAAAAACGGCGAATCCTCACAGTGCAGCTCCCGACGGTTACTGTACCATACTGTTACTGAAACAGACATTTACTGCTTTATCATGACCATCATTTATCTTAACATTTATTTGAATGGCAATATAATACGCATGCAAAATTCACGCTTAAGGTACACATTTAGAAGCCAGACTACAACTTTGTAATTAGAAAACAAAATGTAAAGGTGGAATCTTACCTTGCAAGTAATTTTTGAGCGATACAAATGCATCATAGTAATTTTAAAACAACAAAAATCAGTTTTAATGTTATCGCGAGACTTTAGCTGCAACAAAAATGGTAGCACTTAGCCATAAAAATGATTTTTGATTAAATTTACTCATCCATTTTAAATTAATGAACAAATGTAAGTTTACAACAACAGCATTTATATAAGGAAAATAACATCACTCATTGTTGTCACTCATATTTAAATTCCTGACAGAAAGCTAGTCTAAACAAAAGGATGCTTGGCTTACTCTATCAAAAAAATTCAAGCTACTAAGCTAGTGCAAGCTAATACAGCTTAACATTATTAGCTTAGCACAAAGTCAAGTTAGACATCACAACTTACCATAACTTTATTATCGTTGATATGTAATTTTATGACAGCAAAATAACCTTAAATCACCAATGAAGCTAAACTGACACTAGCAAAAATTCAAGCCAGCAAGCTAATGCTAGCTAATATAGTAGAGCATTATTAGCTTAAGATAAAGTCAGATTGTCAGTAGTTATAGCTTTTCTATAGGTTTATTATCCCCCGCCTCCACGAAGTGGAAAAGGGGAATATAGGTTTGGCCTCCGTCCGTCCGTCTGTGCTTCCGTGCATCCATCACATGTGGCGGGGGATATTGATGACCATGTCGTCTTGTTATCATTGACATTTAAATTGCTGACATAAAAATAATCTTAAATCACCAGGGATGTGTACCATACACTAGCAAGGAATTCAAGCTAGTTAGCTACTGAAAGCTAATGTAGCGTAACACAGCTAGCATAATATCTGCTAGACAGAACTCATAACTTGACTTTAACTTTATTTATACCTTTATCTCCAGCCAGTCAAATGGTTTCAGTGCTATTTAAAGATTGCTAAGGGCGCTATTATCCAAAAAGACTTAAAATGAAAATCGTGTCTAGTGATCAGGAAGGGAATTATGGTACGGGGCTTCTGGTTATGAGGTATGTTGATGTAACATTTTGACAGTATAAAATCCAGTTCTTTGGGGGGGGGGGGGGGGTTAAATTATTTTTTGGTTTGTTTTTTTGGTTTGTTTTAAACAAGAATATAGGTATGAAACTTAATTTTTTACTTTTAACATTGGAATATAATGAAGGCTTACCCATTAGTTTGAACAACAAAGTAGTAAATATTACGTAATAGTTTTATAATGTGCCAAAGTGCATGAGTAGAACTTCTGAGAGAAGTCTGTCATCGACATCAATGATTTTCAAAATTCTAGCCTAGATTTGTGATAAATTATGTACACCATCAGTAACATAACATCTAACTAGAAGTGAAAAATGCATCATGATCTGTCTAGCTGACATAAAAGCAGCTAGAATTTAAAAAAATAAAAAGATCAAAAATGATTTTTGTATGTTTTATCAAATATTTATGCTTGTAGTTAATGTCAGTGCAAGATTTAAAATGGAAAATGAAGTTAATCTTCTACACAATTATCACATTTGTATTGATCAAAATGACTTGTGAGGTAAAATTCCCCCCTGGGGCTTCTTGCCTCTGCAGGGGACATCTTACAAGAGTTGTGGGAGAAGATATCCCTTTTCAATATAAGACATTTTTGTTCTATTATAACAAAGTCGTTACCCCAGTTAACCCTATATTGTTGCATTATCCAGCACAGTATGAAATATAAGCAAAGATTTAGACCTACAGTTCAAAGAACAAAACTGTTGAATTATACTGGTAACTCAAACGTAACGGAAATAATGTGAGTGTATTAAACAAAATTCAACATGAACAGGGTGGATATTCTACAAGCATGGACGAGCTAAATCAATTTCTTTACCTTTAAATTAAATTTTAAAAATGCCAATTCCACAGCACAGCCGTTGTTTCAACTCGCGGCTTGAAGATTTTGTCAGATGATGTTATAAAATCATGATTTTAGCTGCAAAGCTTGGAAGTGACTGGTGGTCTTACTGGGCTGCGTCTTCATCACCATTTTATACTTGAATATTTATACAACAAAAAGTGAATAAGAACAGTTTTATTGGGAATTCAGCTGTTAAAAAAACTGTGAGCACACAGAGAGAGAGAAGCAAAAATGAAAAATGGAGTTGGTGTGTTTTATCTTCAGGTGTCCTGTATAGCACTTCAGAATATGCTGGCAAAATTTTTCAGTTTAATTTAATTGTTGTTTACCCTGTTGTAGACAACTATTCCGGCTGGTAATTGTATATAAGCAATTAAAAAGTTGCATTAAAAGTATGCAGTGCAAAGTTCCATAACTTTTTGGTAACTGGGGAATATTTTCTGTCTGGTGAAATATTTTTTGTGAATACGTTGTAGTAATTATTGGCAAAAATGTCCACAAGGATAGACTTTAATTTCATGAAAAATGGCTACACTTTTTCCCTAAACATAATGTGACTGCTAGAAAATTTCCAGAATACCATTTGTTGCTCCATAAGCTTGGCAGGAGAGAGTGACATTTGTCTCTTTGGACATTAGTCTGGGCTGGGAAGACTATTCCTGCTCTGTCATTTAAACTAACTAACAATATTTATCCACCCCATTCCTGCATTGTGCTTCTCAATAATCATAATGCAATACTGCTGTTGTGAAAAGATAAGAACTGGTTGTGATGCAAATCTAGATAAGATTTCCAATTGTAGCCTCACTACACAACCGGGATGGGTAATCTAATTAAGACAGAAGACATAGCTGCTATCATTATGACCAGATGTGCTAGTCAGCCTTTTATATTTTACGAGGCTTTGTTTGTTTCAGTGCTAGTCCAAAGGCCAGAGGAGCAAGTTGTACCCCACCATGCCAAAACTGACCCTCCCTGGAGCGTCATCTTCATCAGGCGTCAGTCAGCAGGCGGCGAAAACTCACAGCTGCTCCCCTGTCTTTGCCTGTCTTTCCTCTCGTCTCTGTAGCGGACGTACAACAGAGGAGGGAGTGGCTAGGGCGGCCTTGATTCATGAATGACAAAGAGGACAAAATGAGAGAGGGGCGGGAAAAAAAATCAGGCAGGACTAATAGACCTGATATCCTTGTAAACGCAGATGTGCGTTGCTATTATTTTTGCTGCATGGGCACATCAACAAAAACCTCCAGCTGTGGGAAATTGTTTTGCCTCTCTCACAACTACAATATAAGGACCGGGTATTGGCCACAGTGATGTGCAGTCATTAGGTGCAGATAGGTTGGTAGCAATTGATTTGTTTAGCTATTGATCTGTTTGTTTAATTCGACCCAGTGCTTTCTCCAGCCCCCATTGTTTTTCCCGCAAACTACCCCTAAGAGACCCTTTTCTTAAAATGAGATCTGGCCAGCGTGCGAGGATGGTGCACACCACATTACCTCCAGTGTGATGCTGGTGTCGACCTTCAGCGCTACATTCTCACAACTCCTTGTGGGATACCACTGTAGCGAGATGAGAAATTTTTCCAGTTTTCTGCAGCCACACTAAAGCATGACGTGTGTGACCTGTCTCCTTGTAACCGATGAGATCTTAAGTGCTGATGCTGGTGTTGTTGTGTGGGGAGCAAGATAAATAAATAAATAGATTATAGCGGGAATGGATGAAAGGAGAGAAAAAGATGGAAGGAGAGAAGAGCAAAAAGCAGTTAACATACACCCGGTGAGTGCAGATGTGTGGCGCTGTGATGTGTGACGCTGTGATGTGTGAAGATATTGCAGGCTATTATAAACGTGGTCCCCTTTATTTTATCACCTCACAGCACAGCTCTCTAGACTTTCTGCAGCGTAGCAGGGCCGGCCACGCTCTCTTTTGCCCACATGAGGGGCTTTTATCATCCAATTTGCATTTTCCCCTTTTATGTCCTCCCTTGCGTAATTGGTTTTCGTGCTCATCGTCTCGCAAAGGCGTTTTGTTCACAGTTCAGATGCAAGGTGTCGAGTGATAGCTGTGATGTCGCTGTCAATGCAATCTTGTTGTGTAGCAGGGCCTGGGTCCAGTTTCACTAAACATAAAATGTGTTAACCTGTCTCAGGCAAACCGTTTGTGACATGCTGGGAAATTACCGGCATCTGCGTGATTAAAGAGCTTACTCTATTAAGACATGACTCCCAAATGAACAATGGGGAATGGCATTTATGAGTTTTTAAATAACTCATCTTAAGTATTTTTCCCATGCTGTCCTCATTTACTGGTACAGTAAATATCACATTTTTGGGCAAAGTTCAAGCTTTTCTATGACGAAAGAGTCTCTCCAAGGAGCCGATCTTGTCAAAGCCAGGAACTGCAGTTTTGAATTTCGTGTGTGCATGCCATGGGCGATTTCTTGGGAAGTATGCTGGACTGCCTGCACAGGAAGCCAAAGCCCTTCCTTCTTAAGCCCCTGATATCAGTCCACTGTATTCTGTGGCATTGACTACTGCCTTCTCCTCTCCTAGAGGCTGTCTTCCTCCGCTGATGTAATGGAGGTTGTTTTCTCAAGGTATTGTCATGATTAATGCAGCTCTTCTCCCTTTGGTTGCCGGATCTCTGTGAGCTTTTCTCTCTCGTATTTCCCGGCTGTATACGGCTTTCTTCCATCTCCCTGCACTTTCTCAGAACCTGCCATTATGTAAGCGCAAGCGTTGGTGGTTCAGGTATAGCGCAGTGGCTGGTGCCCCCAGGGCCCCTGCCATCTCGTCTTGGTTACGCTTAGAGGGACATGACAAATTACCGCTCACACGCCATTGGGCAAGAACTTACCAAGAAAGACACATCGGAGGTGGGAATGGGGAAAGGGGCGCTGGAGAACCACAGGGCAAGGCTGGAGTGATAGAGTTCCCTGCTGAGCTTTGGGAAGGTCAAATATGTGAAATATGGTAATGTACAAATGTGTTAATATGGATGTGTGACTCTTGTGCTCAAGTGGGACAGAAAAGGTCTTGAGTGGTAGACAAAACAGACATGTGACTTTTAGATAGAGATTGCTCATATTTTGCCCTTTTCAAAGGCTTTACCTGGGGCATTACCAGTATAGTTCTTTTTTTTTTTAACAAAAGGTGTCACTGTTCAAAGAAATACAAGGGTCCATTGCTGATTTAGGGCGAGACATAGGTTCTGAATCTGTGTAAATGTTGGAAACCTTAGTTTTCAAACATGATCAAAATATTCAAATTGAGAGAGTCAGAGTAAGAAAAATGTTCCTGGACTTGAGTATGGATTGTTGCTTAACAGTCTCATCAACAGGCCAAATCAGTGGTAATGATTCACTTGTTTTTCCCCTGTTAAATGCAATGCTTTGCACAAGCCTATAAGAAATGATTTCCAGTCTGCTTTGTATGTGTGATCCTCACTGCCACCCTTGTAAACAAGAGGGGGATGAGGGATAGAAGGTAGAGCCAGGAGGACAGACATTACATTTATAAGATCGAGTCAATGAGTCAGTTTGCCTCTCAAATTCAGGATCTCCCAGCAGAAGTATTTTGTGGGGAGGGGATGATGGAATGTTCATACACCACAGTAGTGGGGCCAGGTGACAGTGCTTGATTTAAGATGGAGTTTCCTTGCATGTTGAGGTTATCAGGGGACGGATTAATAGCAGGGAGCTGGATATATTATAGTGGTGCTGCCCAGTGAAGCCGTGTAGCAAGGCCATACATAAATCATAGCAGCAAAGTGACTTGGACAAGCTGATGGCTGAAATGCTGCTGCCTGTATAGTTCCAATATCGACTTTTCCCCTTGCTTCTCTCTTAAATCATGAAATGGGGAATATAAATGGCCTAATTATTCCAGCAGAGAGTGAAATTAAAGGCATTCCTTTTTATTGCTTCTTCCTAACAGATGATGGTCTGATTTTGCATTGCCAAATCACCGAAATAAGCATTTTGTTAAATCCAGATATTAAACCCGGAGTCCTGACATTTGGATGTGACAGGCTGAGGAATTGATTCTCATAATAAAAACCAAATGATGCAGCCACGGCTCTCAATGCCCTTGACAACACCTGCCACATGGTCTTTGGATTTAAAAGTGTATCATGTGAACTAAAAGGGTTACTGTATTACCAGCAGACTTATTCATCGCCACAAATAAATCATGGAGTCATCATTTCAATGTTAGACCGTGTTACACATGACAAAAATCAACATTAAAATTCAACAGTAGATCTACCTAACAGCTGTGCAGTTCGTGCTCTTACAGCTTCAACTCACAACATCCTTCTTTTCTTCCTTCCTTGTCAAACCGTCTCATGCTGAACCCAAGAGTTTGTAGCTTTCGCTGCACTATTATAACGCGTAGCCTTCAGGGGCTGTTGAGACAAACACTTTCTACCACTGCCGTCCCATTAAACGCCACTGCGGCAGGAAGCTCAGCAGCAGCCGGGTATGGTGGACTACACTGGAACCTATAGATCTGATAAGAGATAGTGCTGCGGTTTACAAGTGCTCCCCAACGTCAGCTCGGCTGTTCAAAGAAAAGGGGACTCTAAACAGCTCATTAGAAATCCTTTACGCGCCTTTTGGACCAGTTTAGTTTTCCTCCCCTAATTATCGAAAGCAGCCCCGAGCCCAGGAAAAGCAAAAGGCATCTGTGAATGAGAGTGAGTCACACAATCCAGAAATACGAGCTGCACGGATGCATGAGGAGCTCCACAGGGCATGTAGTCACAACAGGAGGGCTGTTGAGCTGAATTGGATGTCCTTTTATTTTACCTCTGTGTAGTATGAGGAGGAGGGGGAGCTTGTCTTTGGGGTATGTGTTAGTTGCATGTTTTTCTTGCCTTTAAACTTTAAATGAACATGCGACGTAACATTGACATTCATGCACCTGCATGCTTCATTTCTTCACAAATTATGCCTCCTCTCCGTTTACATACCTGCTGTCTTCTGTTTTCTTTCTCCTCAGCTTGAAACTCCAAAAAAACATATTCCGCTCTGAAATCTCATTTTCTTCCTTTCAGACGGACATGTGACCTAGATGTTTGTTTTTTCTTGCTGTAAAAAAAAAAAAACGCTTTGACTATCATGAAAAGCACTTAAAGCCAACAAGCACTTATGGACAATGGAAATGTATTATTATTATGAAGTGTCTCCACGGAGCCCCGTTGTCAGATTGCTCAGACGGTCAGTGTGCAGCCCGACTCAGTGCTCCCTCACTAGGGAGGCGATGCTATTACCAACTATGGAAGGATCGACAGCCGACCGTTCTGCTCTGCTGCCCACTGTCTGACTCTGCCATTGGTCCACACACATTCCACTATCACCCTGATTGTGCGGTAGCTCCTTAGGCTATAACTTGCTGGACTGAATAACATCGTGTGAAACAATCTTGAAAGATGTTTGTTCGATGTGCTGCAAAAGCAAAGATTGAGAGATTCAAGAAAAATCTTCTAATATATTATGGTGCTTTTGATCCGATAGTGGCTTTAAGAAGATGGAGAAAATCGATGATCCCCTACAGGAGAACAAGAGACACAATGAGAAGGGATCGTGTGGATGTATGTGTGCTTGAAAGGGTCTGCTGAGTCTGACAAGATCACTTCAACAGCGTGTCATGTCAGCTTAGAGCTGACACGGAGGATCGAGAAGAGGCTGCTAGTGTGAATGAGATTCCCACCACCGGTCCTTTACTGTAGTCCACTTGAGATTCCCAAACAGGGGCACTTGTACCTAAGGGGGTACCTCAGTAGTTGCTGGGAGATATTTAAAAAAACAAGTAATCTAATGATCTAATTTAACAAAATAGAAACTGGATTTGAATTAAGAAAATATCCATATCTTGTGACTGAGAGTGCCATGAAAATAAAATTAGCCAGATAGTGAGAAGCAGAGGCTAAATAGTCAGCTCAAAATAATGAATGAAAGGGTGAAATAGGGATAGTTCAATTAAATTAATAGAATATTGACAGACTAAAAGTAGTGGTTACAGAGTTTAAACTGATAAAAGCATTGGAAAAACAGTTGAAATATTGAACTGAGAGTCACAAATAAAAAGCTGAAATAGCTAAAAGGATCAAATCGATGGTCAGAATTATTACATGGTTGTAACAGGTAGCTAAACGTAGTGGATAGATGCCACCCTAATGTAACCCACCTATACATTAGTTCAGTTATTACAACAGTATGTAACAGAAGTGAATACTGCAGTGTGCAATGTCATTTAAATGTCAAATGATTCAAAATTCCAAAGTTGATATTTAACCTCATGTAAAATTAAAAACTATTTATGTTTACTTTATTTAAAAACTTTATATTATGGTGCCCTCTCTTAATGTCATCTCCACTTAAACCATGATTTCTCCTGATAACCCCTGTGCCAAATCTGAAGCACATCACCATCTATTTTTCAGAGCTTAACAGCAGTGCACTGTCCATGGCGTCACTTTAGGAGGACAATCACTCAGCTCTGAATAGTGGCTTGTTCTTTAACTCTTGGTTGTTGCTTTCCATCTTTGTGAAGTCACACAGCATTAATCAGATTTTCTAATTACTCTGACAATTCTCTTTCACATGGAGCTTTGAGCTAGACTTGCAGAAAGACACAGCATGTTTATCAAAAACTGTGAAAGTTCTGGTGTTCAAAAGTCATTTTATAACCATGTATATATTTGTCTGCTTGACAAATTAGAAATAATACATTTATTGGTAATGCACTTTGAAATCATTTGAGGAATTTTCACAGGGGTGTACTCACTTCTGTTGTTTGCTGTCGTTGTAGTTTAAAATCTGTCAGATGAGTATATGTCGGACATGATAGATCTGATGGAGGTAAATTGGTAATAGGGTTTATCTGACTGTGGTAGTTTTGACAAATAAAGTTGGGAACTATTCCCCCACTTCATCCTGCAACACTATTTCTGCAAAGGTGACCTTCATTGCATCTACTTTTTAAAAATGCACTAACCATGCAAAGCTTCATAAGGCTGGGATTTTCATAGGGATAGTTTCCAGTGACATTATTCAGTGGTTCCTCTTATTCAGAAGCAGGTGTATGAGCCATCATTCCTCTTCCATAAAGCAGGATGTGAGCTCTGTGGCTGCCTAACGTACCCATCACTGCGTCTATACATGTTCATTCAGCGATGTTTTCACACTCAGTGGGAAATGCTCGAGCCAAACTGACCAGGACAGCGGGATGAACAGATGTGTGCTACACTGAGTCAGGCTTGTAGGTGTTAAGATGATGCAGCAGCGACAGAGAGAGACTCAGTTTCTATGGTCCATCGCACAGGTGTTACTGTGGCAACTGGAACCAGCTCGCCAGCCAGCCATGCTGCGTCATCTTATTTTCTGCCTCCCCTCTTTTCTTCTATCCCAGTGTGTGGATCCCTCTACCTCCCCTCTCTCTCTCCATCTTTCTTTTCCTCTCTTTGTCCAGCTTTGTATGTCTTGCCATTTTTCAGCCGAGCTTTTCTTCCCAGCTCTTTTCTCTGCACTCTGCATTCTCCTCTCATCATCACACCTGCCTGCTCTTTCATGCACACTTGTTTTCCACATTCCCATGAGTGCACTCTTTGCGATCTACTTTAAAGGGCTGCACTAACCCCCTGCTGTTTGGATTTCCTCTCACTGTCTTCATGTGTGTGCGTGTAGGTGGACGTGGGAGTCGTTCACTTCACCCCCCTGGTCCAACCCCAGATCCAACAGCCCTTCCAGCTGGTGGAGAAAGTCGTCAGGAACGTTTTCCAGTTCCGCAGGAAGCACTGCTATAAGGGAGTAGAGTAAGCACCATTACACAACTTGATGTAGCTTGCAGGGCCTCTATCCTCTTTTTCCCCCTTTTATTTTTTAATCTCGTCTCGTCCTCATCTGTCATTCTCTCTCTACATTTTTCAGCCTGCTTTCCGACAGCAGCGTCTTCATCTCGTCACTAATTGGAATGGTTTTAGATTTGCTTTATTTTCTTTCATTCGCCACGCTGACAGATGAAGACACGGCTTTTGAGGCTTTCTGTAACCAAACTCTGAACAGTGGAGTAACTTCAGAGCCACGTTCAAAACCACTAGCAACATACCCACACGCCCACATGCATGTGCACGCCGTCCATCGCCCCCGTGCCTGTTAGGGAAGCGTACGTAGGCCCGGATAACAAAAGAACACTGGCTGTGTGAAAGAGAGCAGCAATTATGAGTCATTGAGGTGGCATAGGCAGACGAGGCAGCGTAGTTTATGTAACTGCAGCGGGTTGGCGGCAGTGGCACAGAATTGGTGAGCGATGAAGCACCCAAAAAGCATCTGCACAGCCTGGAATTGGCTATTGCTCACTAACTTGCAGCGAAGATTTATAAAAGAACATCTTAGACAGGGAAATGTCTTTAAAAATACACAGCTGCCTCTCTATTTTGAATGAAGTGGAGAGTTTCTTCGGGGTGAGAGCCAGCTAAATAAATGAAAATTTGAAATTTAAATCACTGCTGCCCTCTTTCTGTTCGAGAACTTTGCGCCTGTGTGAGTTTTTTGACATCTCTTGACTATGTACCATGGCGGTGGAGTAAATTAACAATTCATGAGCAGCTCTTTGTGTGATTTCAATTAACTTCACAGATTTGAAATAATTGCTGAGGGATAATTTCTTTCTGTTTGAACTTTCTAATGCCATTAAAGTTGCATGATCATTAAGATATCAAAGCGACCTGAGTGTAGGAATCATATCTTCTCGTATCTTCCCCAGAAAGTTGTTCCCCGAGGCGTGTCGTGACGAGCTCACACAGGAGATGTTGCAGAAGGCAGATGTGGATCCCATTCTCCGCCCTACAGAGCTCACCATACCCCATGTCAGGGCTCTAGCAGATGCCTATGCCCATCTCTGCACCCGTGAACCCGGTCTCCTCAGCTACGAGTTCAGAGAGGAGCTCAGGCTAAAGCATCTCCTTCGGAAAGGAGAAACACCAGTGGATGCATTTATGGACACGTCGGGCAGCACACTACAGAGTCCTCTGCAGCCCTGCTGAAAAAATGCTTGGAAACTATCCTCCGTTAGCACAGGGTGACAACAAACTGCTCTTAGCCTTGACGTTTCCACCTGGCATCAGCATGAATTTTTAAAATATTTCCTCTGCACCCAAGGAGCAATAAGTAATTTGGTGTACATGAAATCGTGGGACACCAACAGGAAAGAGAAGGCACATAAAGATCCGTTAAAACATTTCCTTGGATGCCTGTGTTTTTGGGAGGATACAGAAATCAGCAGCTCTTTAAGACTAAGACTCTCTTGATGTCCTAATTTTGGCTTCATATCCATCTCACAAAACACCTTGTCCTGTGGGACCTGAAAGAAATGTTGGTGTGTTTTCAGGGTGATTCAGAGAATGAGAACAACATGGCAGCACCATATCCAGGACGCTTATTCCTTTCAGTGTGCATTGCTTAGTCACTTGGGAGACAGAGCTTAAAGGGACAAAGAAAGTGCTCTGAATTTGTCAGCTGAATAAAGACTCTGATTAAGATTACTTGTGGTTTTTGAAACAATCTGTCCATTGGATTTTGCAAGTTGTTGTTTCCGTTGGATTATGTGAGTCTTGTATGCTTGCATACTGCTGTACATGGTCATTTGAACAATCAGGACGCCAAGCCAATTTTTTGGCCGTCATCATTGACTTTTGTATAATTAAATCAGAAATACTGATGTCTATACATGTCAGAAAACCATATACAAGGGATGTATTTGAAATAAATGAACCTGCTGATGTTATTTCAGGAAAGACATTACAGTAAACAACATCTTTTTCTTTCTTCGTGCACCGGTCAGTTTTGACATTTGGGGAGATTTTTGCTTTCATAAGCTTCTTTGAGACACAAACAGAAAAAGAATGACCAAAATAAACATGTAGGAGCTTACTTGTATATTTTAGTTAATTACTACACTTTTTAATTGCACCTAGATTCTTAAATTATAATCCCTTATCTCAAGGCTGTTTCTCAAAATGAGCTTTTTCACATGTTCATTCACATACAGTTTTATTTTAATTATATCAGCTTTATTTATATTTTGAAATCTAATTGTTTTAATTATATAAATTAATTAAAATAATTTTAAATATATAATTCAATTAAAATATGAAAATAATTTTAAATAATAATAAATATTTTAAATCTTATTTTAATTAATATAAGCATACTCTTAGCCAGAAATCATTATACAGATATTTTCAGGGTGTCCTTCATATATCAGCTGTAATTTGATTTACAGAACATCGTATTCCTAAAAACGTGATGAAAAATTGATAGACATTATTTTGTGGTTTATGCCGTAATAGAAAGACAGATTCAAAATCCCCTCAGTAAAAATTGTTGGCTTTAGCATGTCAACAAATGATATAAGAATTTTGTCCAATGCTGACATTTCTGTTCTTAAAATGAATGCAGTATCTGGCATTTTTTTTACATGTGTAATACCCTATTTGCACATGTAAAATAGCATATCAGAAAATGTAGAAAACAAAAAACAATTGCCTAATTTTCAGTAGTCAGATGGGGATGTTTCATGTTGATTTCTGCTTCTAAAAAATGTAGTCTCTCTTTACTGATAAAAGTGTTGCAGGTTTTAGATATTCCTCTCTGAACGGTGGGACAGATTGTCACCGACGGAACATGGCAGCGCTGCTTCCTGCCAGTGCAGCAGATGGGATGCTAGGGTTGACTTGCCAGAGGGAGAATTCACTCAGTTTGGATGATAGGTGTGTGATAATCCACAATAAGCCACGATCAAAAATCGACATGGCGGATGTGCAGCGATGAATGAAACACTGTGAGTTATCCAGCCTGTGACCCTAAAGCATCATGATGTGGTCTTAGATACGCGTTTATTTTGGTGTGTGACAGAGAAGTGAAGGGTGAGAAATGACATGATGCAGAGTAGGAGGGTAATTAGGCCCTAAAGAGAGCCACCTGTGTTGTAGTGGACACATTTGTTTGGACTTTTCAATATCTTTAAGCTCCAATATCCACATTTTACCGCTAAATAAAGCTTCAGCTGCAGACTGCACATCAACAAGTGACAAAAGAGGCCCTCTGGCTACAGTTTCTTTCCACCTGCCTTGTGTGAGGACGATGTCTACGTGATAGTGAGGCACATCCTGCAGCTACAGGTGAGTCAAAAATCAACGTTTTCACACTAACTTGGCAGCTGTTGAATATGTCTGGTAAGAAAAAATGTTTAATCACAATTGACTCGTTATACTCTCAGCTGGCTAGAAGAACCATCTGTTATGTTTTTCACAACAGAAAAGCAATATTTTCTCATGGATGTGGTGGCATTACTATGTAATCTACATAAAATGCACTGGTTCCTTTAAAGTGAATACATACTTTCAGCAGGGAAAGGGGACAATGTCCTTATTTTAAAGTAGAGTATCAGTACTACAGAATAGATACTGAATGTTTTACTCTGGCACAGAAGTATTATCAGAATAATATCTGCAATCAATCTGAAAAGTATGGCTGGCAAATGTAAAAGCAGCATTAAAATGGGCATATTTGAGCATACAAATATCTCAAAAGCATACTTATGTTTAATAAAATAGATTTTTTTGTATGAAGCAAGTACATGCAGTGCCTGTCCAAAAAAAGACACCACCTGGATTTAACTAAACAAATAGGTAAGACCCTTCTATTGGATAATTACTGCAGTGATGAATATGTTTCAGCTGCAACAACTTATGTAACTCTCGCTGATGCAGTGAGAAGCTTCTCATTACTTAAACAACTGTGCCAGAAGACGTATGCTGTGGTCATGAAAATGATGTTAATCTGTCTCAGAAGGGTCAAACTATTGGCTTGCATCAAGCTAAGAAAACTAGGAGATTTCTGAAACCACTAAAAACAGGTTAAGAACCATCCAACTCATTATTAAAACCTTGAAGGATATGAACCAACATGTTTGAGGAAGAAAAGTGGTTGGAACAAAGTGATCACTTAAACGTTTGGTGAAATCAACAGTAGTCTTTCCATCAATGAAATTTTTCTTCACTGATGGCATGAGCATATTCTGAGATGACAATAACAGGATTCATGGGGCTCACATAGTGAATGAGTGGATCAGGGAGCAAGAGACATCATTTTCACACATGGATTGGCCTCCACAGAGTCCAGACCTCAGCCCCACTGAGAATCTTTGGGATGTGCTGGAGAAGACTTTGTGCAGCAGTCCTACTCTCCCATCATCAGTATAAGATCTTGGTGGAAAATGAATCCTACTCTGGACAGAAATAAATGCTGTGATATTGTAGAAGCTTATTGAAACGATGCCACAGTGAATGTGTGCCATACTCAGAGCTAAAGGCAGTTCAACCAAATACTAGAGTGTACAACTTCTTAAATAGAAGGGCAGTGCAGTTTTCAGGTAGTGTGGTGACGTAAAAGGCATAAAATGTCCTCTGATATGGTATGGTATGGTATGGTTTTGCTAAAAGTACCTCAAGAATGATGACCCTCAGCTCACCACCCTTCATAATTATAGTGAATCATTTTTAGTATCTTTTCAAGCCATTAAACTGCTGCTGCTGTGTCATTGCATGTTAACTTTATAAATCTCACCCGACCAGAAGCAAACACAATTGTATCCTTGCAGCCAGCTGACAGTGTGGAGCTGCAACCAGCCACCATCGTGACATATTCACTCCCAGTGATTTGTCACAGATTGTAAAATCCAATGGCTCTTAAGTAGTAAAAGAAAACAACTTTTTTCTCCTGTTACTCCAACAACATTGTCTGTGAAAACAGATTTGAATGTGTGACCGTACACACCTGTGTACCATACAGTTAAAATATCTTGTGGGGCTTAATTTTGCAGTTAGAATAATACTAAACACAGTCTTTCATGTACATTTTCTTGTGTAGAACATCGAAGAGCATCAAAGTGAACATGTGGTGGACTGGATGCAGACTGTCAAAAAGGGGGTTCACCCAAAAATGCCCAAATGAAACAGGTCAGTGATGTTGAAGATATCATTTTTAATGCTTTGAAGCGTTGCTTTTTAACCTTAAAAGAATAAATGTTAAGCCAGTGGCACAAAGTAACCCGGAAGTAAATATACCTAAATACTACTTTTACAATTTGTACAATGTTGGGGTACTTATTCTTTGAGTAGTTCCATTTTATACTACTTTTTACTTCCACTCCACATCATTGCAGTTCAAAAATATTGCACCTTCTACTCCACTACATTTATCTGACAGCTTTAGTTACTCTCATAATGAAGATTTTACACAAGCTTTTAAAATACAGCACATTTTTAAAGAATAAACCACTGCTTTCCAGTCTGGTTTACTTCTGATGTTTTTGTAAAAGCAATGTGAAGTCAGGGTCACATTTCAGATGTCTGAGTCATTAACGGCTCCTTCAAGTGATCCAACATCTCCCCAAGAATCAAAGATTTTAGAACAAGTAAAACAAACTGATAACAGATGACTTCTTTCCTCTCCTATTATGCATCTGATGACCCATCAGATTTATCTGCTGTCTCTGCGTATAAAACTGGATATAAAGTAGCTGAAACCAGCTCCACCTGCAGCAGCTGCAACAGTAACATGCTGCTGACACACGGATGTTTCACTGTTGATAATCCAGTGATGTCAGTTATAATAACACCGTATCACTCAGAAGGACCAAACTAATACTTTTACTATAACACTTTAATTGCATTTTGCTGCTAATACTCACCTACTTTGACAAAAGTAGTGCTTTTATTGCAGGACTAACTGCAAAAGAGTATTTTTATATTGCTGGTTTGACATTTTCACTTAAGCTAAGGATCTGAATACTTCCTCCACTAACTGATGGTAGCAAATGTTCAATAGATATCGCTGTCAAGCAGACATTTTGTGTCAGCTCACAGAATTCATGACTCGCCTTTTAGCATGAAACCATGCCACACAGCAAATGTTACATAGGTTTGCTCTGAGCACCTCAATTCAAATTATTTTACCTTTTATTGACAAAATGTCAGCATAGCGTTTGCCGCAGAAAGAAGCTGACTTTATCTAGCCATGCAGATATCAGTGGGAAATGAACGGGACTCAATAGCGCGCTCCATTTGCTGGCTTTAATATGAAAGATGATTATAAAGCGAAAACAAATGACTTGTCCTCAGAGACATGCTATATGTACAGCGGCATAGCTCAGTGGGTAGAGTGGCTGTCTCGCAAAATGTTCCTGTGGTCCCCTCAAGGCTACAGGAGGAGTCCTACGAGGACGGGCCGGTCCACCTGATGCCGGCCAGTTGCTGTGGTTCAAGACACGTGGACTTCTACTGGACCACACGGAGGCCTTCAAACCGGACCAACAAGTTCACGGCTCCCCGACTCGTGGATCTGGGGATGCCGCTGAGCCTCGGCCCAGCCGGACAGCTGTCTATGGGTGTTTGAGTGGTGAGAGGTTTGTGGATGCATGCGAACTTGTCTGTGTTGAAACAGCAATTTTTGACTCAGTAATGCCGGTAAAAACCAAGAGCTCCTTTATTTGTGACTTCCACTAAGAAAACTGATGAAAACAAGTTTGCCAGGGTTCTGATTGACAACAGGTTATTAAATGATGAAAATAATAGTTTAAATGTTCCTTTAAACCAGGGGTCCCCAAACTTTTTCCTGTGAGGGCCACATAACTTTTCCCTTCTCTGGTGGGGGGCCGGCATCAGTTTGTAACAGACAAAGTGTGACAATCGCAGAGACAATCACATTGTTCTCCAGAAAGCCACACATAACCAAATATTAATAACCCTTTCCGGGATCTTCACAGAAAAAAAAGTCAGGAAATAAATAATAACACTATTAATGACATAAATAACACTATTTATGAAATAAATAATAACAAAATAACCCTCTCTAGGTTCTTCACAGAAAAAATAAAGTCAGGAAATCTATAATAACACTATTTATGAAATACATAATAACCAAATTACCCTGTCTGGGTTCTTAACAGAAAAAAAGTCCATGGAACATTAATTTTCTGTTGTGCCGTACACAATCTTAACAGGTAAAAGTTAGCTTAGTTGTCAGAGCAGAATCTCTGACTTAAATGACTCATATGAGCAGTGTCTCAAAGGTCTTGTGTTCCTTCCTTTTAATCCCAGGCTTTCTGCTACATTCATTCTGCAGTGGCAGCCTGCTGCTACTAAAATTCCAGCGCCGCTCCTTTAATTTTTTTTTAATCGTCGCAAATACTCCACCGCCACATGTCTCCACCTTCACAGCAGTCTTACACCGTGTCGGGTACTCGCGAGTACTAAGGTAAACTACAGATAACTGTGGTGCTCTCAGTATCCACTCTTTGTGTGTGTATGGTCAGGTGCTGGCTATACTTGTGGGGACCAAATGTCCCCACAACTGTAGGAAAACCAAAAACTATGTCACTTGTGGGGACCTCATTTTGGTCCCCACAAGTTTAAACAGTGTTTTCTTGGTCATGTTGTTGTTACTGAAAAAAGTAAAAGTGCAAAAATGTTTCTTTAGGGTTAGGCATTGTTTTGGTCTGGGTTAAGGTTAGGGTTAGGGTAAGGGTTAGGGGTTAGGTATGAATGGGAGTCAATGGTATGTCCCCACAATGATAGAAAAACATAGTGTGTGTGTGTGTGTGTGTGTGTGTGTGTGTGTGTGTGTGTGTGTGTGTGTGTGTGTGTGTGTGTGTGTGTGTTCTTGTACTTACTATGTTGTGAGGACTGCTGTGAGTGTTTAACCAACACAGTGAGAACATTTTTGGGAAGTGAGGACATTTTGGCCGGTCCTCACTTTGCCATGCTTTAAATCAGCTCCTAAGACCATGTAGAAGCTCCCCTGTGATTTTCCCAAAATGACCTCAGTTTGGGTCAATGTTGAGAATTTTTCACCAGAATTTCACACCTTTTTTGCTCACTACTTCACCTACTGTTGAAATTGGGTACTGCACCCACTAAAAGACCGTCAAGCTCTGCAGCACCAATCTCAACATATGCCAATGCCTATTTCCGGGAAAGCGCTACCTGAGCACTTCAAAATAAAAGCTGACTAAAAGCTGTTAGACAAAATAAAAGACGGAAATTAAAAGCTCATATTTTGGTTCCTTTATAAGCCTCTCCACTCATTGGCATTAAAAAAAAAGTAATTAAAATACATTTTAAATACAGAAAAATTGGCTAATGCACCTTTAACATGTGAAGTAGCCTGACCCCAAGAAAATGTTGATAATTCACCATTTTTAAATGACTATTCATTTTAAAAGTTTGGGTTGACACAAAGACATGAAGGCCATAAATAGGTGACCATGAAAATTTCATATTAGGCCTAAATTAATATGTTATTTTACATGGTGTTGTTGTCAGAGGTCCCCTTTCAAACATTAGTTGTATATATTATTTATTTATTAGATTTGGCTCAAAATTCATGCTTTTGATTCTATTTTATACTTACATGTTTCATCAAGCTTACTACTAAGGTTTAGGCTATAAAAATGCTTTGCAGTGTTCTTACTGTTCTATACTTGCACATATAAGCTAATGTACCAAATATTTCACAGCACAAAAATCCACCAGCTCTGGAGCTTACAGTGCTAATTTTACATGCACGTATTATCTGTGTGTGCTACTGCACACCAAAATGATAAGGTGTTTTTTTTGTTTCTTTTGTTTGTTTGTTTTGTGGATAGCAATTATTGGTCTCTATGCATTTTAAAATTCAATTTAGATCATGATAATCATGCCATGCCCCTGAATCCCCTGGACCAAAATCTTGATAGGCCTGATGGAAACAAGTCGAATTTGATTTCAGAGAAGTCCTAAGCACTTCTGCAAATACATCCATCTATCCATCCTCTATACACCGCTTTATCCTCATTAGGGTCGCGGGGGGTCCTGGAGCCTATCCCAGCTGACTTGGGCGAAGGCAGGGGACACCCTGGACAGGTCACCAGTCTGTCACAGGGCTACATATACAGACAAACAATCACACCTACGGGCAATTTAGAGTCATCAATTAACCTCAGCATATTTTTGGACTGTGGGAGGAAGCCGGAGCACCCGGAGAAAACCCACGCATGCACAGGGAGAACATGCAAGCTCCATGCAGAAAGATCCCAGGCCCACCCCAGGATTCGAACCGGGATCTTCTCACTGCAAGGCGAAAGTGCTAACCACTACTCCGCTGTGCAGCCCTCTGCAAATACAGATGAGTGAAAATTAAAGGAAAATCATGTGTATGCAGCCATTCTGGGCCTACAGAACAGCTTCACAGTATATGGAAATCTATAGGACAGATAAACATTCTCCTTAAGACTTCTCCTCAGTAACACAAACTTTTATTGAAGTAACTTAATTGACTTATTTACTCAGAGAATCTAATAATCTGCATTTAATGTGTTTCTCCACTCATTTATCATTCTTTTTTTAAATTTGTACTTAAATTTCCTCAGTAAATAAATCAAAAAGCTAAATATTTTGATCTGTATGATTTAATTATGTATCCCTCTGACTTGCAACTAGATATAATCGCCTTTGCCACTTTATTGACTCGTCACATCATTCTTTTAAGGTGGAAATCAACATCACCCCCTTCTCACACAATGTGGGTTAAAGAGATTTTTAATAATTTAAAACTGGAAAAAATTCAGTATACATTAAGAGGATCCTCACGTAAATTTAAAGAAGTGTGGGGCCCTTTTCTTGTTTCCACAGAAAAGATCGTTTTCCCAGTTATTCCTGAATAGGATTCTGCTTTAACCCGCTGTAAGCCTCTGCTTGTTTACCTGGCCTTTCATTATTGTTAAATTATAATAATGTCACTTTTTTTTTTAAGTTTGAGATTATTATTAGTAGTATTATATACACTAGCATGGCCTTGATCCACTGTAAGACCAGACAAACCACCCTGTTTTAGTTTTGCTATTTCTGTTTGTTTTTGTATGATTGATGAAAAGCCGTAAACACTGTCACTTACAAATACTGTGAACCTCTGACCTTTTTGTGTCAAAAAATTTAATAAACAAAATTGTGAAGAAAAAAAAAGAATATAAAGGATACGCAAAACTGAAGTTGCAGACTCTGAAGGGCGAGTTGAAAACGCTATTCACCAGATGTCATTCACAGATAAAACTTTTATTTATAAAAACAATTCCATAAGAATGGAGCATTCACATTCATTGGTATGCTAGCATTAAAGGCATTGTAAAGTTGAGCTGAAAGGGTAAAGAATGTAGTGGTTTGCCTTTTTCATAGTACCTCAATGTGTACTTTATACTATGGCAAACGATGCTTACAAAAATATCAGCTTTACTTATTGCAAATTCCTGCCTTGCTTCTTAACTGTACAATGTCAAGTATGTGTGAGTATACAGAAATGCTTCAAAGATAGAAAAGATTATGTGTGTGTATATATATATATATATATATATATATATATATATATATATACACACAGGGTACATATAAACATAAAAAGAAACAAGGATTTAAACATTATTGCAGTTGAAATCAGTCAATGAAGCAGTCATCTCAGAAACATATGTACATTCCAAAGTGTACACTTGAAATTACAATCTTCAGTGAAACACAACCAAATCCAGTAGGCTACATTTAGAATGAAGTGAATAAACATCAAACTTTTTAATTTTTTTAAATTCAAGAATAGACCAAATGTGTAGCCAAGAGTTCAAGCTTTCACCCATAAAGGTTTCTCAGCTAAGGTATACATTATCAATCCTAGAAATAAATAAAAACAGCAGTAATAACATTAAAACCTGTACAGATTTTTAAAAAAAAGATTTCAAATATATAGGCAAACAGTGCACAAAATACAGCAAATAAAAGGCTTAACTACGCAAGTCAGTCTCCCTCCCGTTAATCTGGGCGTCATTTCTTCTCAGGAAGTCTGACTCGACCACGGCAGCTCTTTGGGTGAATCTTGTAAGTCTGTGTATTTACTCAGTGCTTCCTTTCATTGTTCACTAAAATGTGATTCATACTAGCCATAATCTACATTGTCTGGTTCTGTGAAACCAAATACAAACTGAATCCATGTGAAAGCCTGCTGCCTGCTGACAAACTGTGCCGAATCACCAGTGTGCCTGCCTGAGAAACTTCATTCAGCTCAGTATTCTGTGGCTCTATATGCACTGTGGACTTCACCCCCTCTTTCAGTCTGGGACTGACAGACAAGGTCACTCTCCCCATTTTTTTTTCATAGAAAAGGTCAGAAACCGAATAAAAACTGCCCATCAGCATGAGCTGCAGGGAAACTTGAATAGAATCCGTCACTCAGATGGTTTGTGGGGAGAATTCAGGGCCCAGCGGGCTGAGGGGATCGCTGATGTATTGTGCTTGACAGATTCATTGCAGTTATCAGTGAAACAGAAATCACCTCACTTCACCTCTCTGGGGGAGAAACCTGGTCTGCTGGCCAATAAACTTTCACCAGAACAGCTCATTTGCACCTAACCTTTTGCAGGTGGCTGTGAAACAGACTAAACTGACATCTGAGCTCAGGCAAAGCCTCACAGCCTCAGTAGCAGAGCCTGCAGTGAACCACAGGGGGCTTCAGACTGCCCCCTCACTTCTATGATCACTCTGATGTGGGGCAGGTACAGTACAGTTCAGCTCTGTCCATGTCAGCCCTAAGAAGAGGTGGCATTACCAGAGTCAGTGGCGCAGCTCTCAGTTGGGTCATAGAAACAGTCTTCATTCACCACAGAAGTCAGACTCTGGACGCTGAACTCTCTCTCCAGTAATGCATTGAGGTCCACCGCCCCACACGACACCGCAGCATCCGTCTGACTGTCCAGCGACCTGCTCTGCTCCTTCATGTTCAACAGTGCACCCTGGCTCCTCCTGAAACTGCTGGTTTTCCTCTTAACAGCGCTGAAGTGTCCTCGCACTAGTTTAGGTTGGATCTCCGGAGTGTCCCCGACTCCCTCAGGCTCCACGCAGGGCGCCGGTGCACATTTTGACACAGCATCCTCTGACAGTTTCAGGTGGAGGAACTGAGCCTCAATTGCGCTGGTAGGGGAGCTGCTGTCTCCGCTGTCCCTCCTCGTCCCGCCCTCACTGAAGCCGTCGTCGTCCTCGTCGCTGAGAATATCAGACTCTTTCACAGATGTGGAGCGGGGCTGTGAGTTGGACCCGTGAGCCTGAGCCCAGTTCTGCTGGACAGGGAGGATATGTGAGTCAGAGGACATGCAGGCTGGAGGAGCTCCAGATGAACTGTAGGTTCCACTGCTGAGGCTTCCCTCATCGGAGTCAGGCCCCGGTTTGGGAATCCCACCCTGAGAGGAGAACTCGCCAAGCGGCTGCTTACACAACCAGGAAGCCCTGGAGGAACCTGGTAACAAAGAGATGGAGATGGAAGTCAGAAATGCCTCTCTTATCTGAGCAGAACACTTGCTCCATTAGCATTTTATGACCTTAAGTGTATAAAAGCCGAACAATCGGGAAGAACCCCTTCAGTGTTTTTATAGGAAGCAGTGCCTGGCGTTATAAACAGATGTTTTTATAGATCTTGATTCAGAAGATACACTGATCAGCCACAACAATATGACCACTGACAGTTGAAGTGAATAACAGCCATCATTTTCTTATAATGCAATGTTCTGCTGGGAAACCCCAGGTCCCACCCTGCAACCCACAGGACCCACAGAATTCACTGCCACCATCCCGTATAAACTGGCCTGGGCCACTTTATACCCTGGGGGTGAAATAACCTAGCCCAGAAAATACCCTTCCAGACTGAAATACATCCCATGTAATATGAGATTACATCACTCAAATGAATTTTATCGTAATTTAAGCACAAATCAATGGAATTACCTTAAACATTTTAAGCAAAAAATACTATGAGGTATTGTGCTGATGTAATAGTTTATTTATGGACCACAAATGAAGCCAATCTTAATTTAAGCACAATACAAAGGTAATATAAATAGATACTATACTGAAACCAGATATGCAATAACAATTGAAATTAACAACAGCTAATGTTGATCTTCTTCGACAACAATTTGCTTATAGCATAATTTTATTACTCCGCCAAGGAATGCGGTGGAGGTTATTTGACGATCAGCGTTGGTGTGTCTGTCTGTCAGCAACATTACTCAAAAGCGGATCAACGGATTCGGATGAAATTTTCAGGGAAGATCAAAAATGACACAAGGACCAACGGACTTGGTTTTTGGCAGTGATGCGGCTTATAATCTGGATCCATAGATTTGTTATAGATTTATGTATAATTGCAAGATACCGGCACGGCGTCACTGTAACTATGACAACAATTGAACACTACGTCAGCTGCCTGCTGACGATCACATGATTGCGATCCTACTACAAATCCACCGCTGTGGACTTATCCATCCAAAATGATACAACGAACAACTGATTAAACTATGGGGATGTTTCTGATTCCCATCAATTCCCACCACCTGCTACATATTTAGGTATATGCGATTCGGTATCCGTACATAATGTACACATGCATAACACACGCCTGTGCTCAGCCTAGGCAATTTTGTTTGTGGCTACATCTATATTAAATGGCTACAATCTATGCTGTATTTATAAAGGAAAATGCTGCATTTCTGACAAAACCATATGGGGGAATGAACAGCCTTGAAGGAGGTCTGCGCTCTTGTAGTGCTTTTTTTTGTCTTAATATACATTTCAGTTTTTCATTGATTTAAACTTTTTTCTATTTCAATTAGCTTAAGAAGTTATGTTCTTTCATAATGATTTGCCTGCTGAGCACACCTCTTTGTAAAAGAAAACCTAAATAACTTAACAATTAAGACTTTAGCCAGTTTATACCTGTTGACATAAAGACTAAGCATGTCAAACTCAGGGTTTACTCTGACCTAGACCAGTTTATACCCATGTATACTTTGGCCCATTATACCGGTGCCACAGGACATCCCCAGAGCTCCTGTGTCCATGCCCCACTGGGTCAGAGGAGTTTTAGCAGCATAAAGTGGACAAACATAACATTACGTAAGTGTCAGTGTCAGTGTGTATCTCCTCCATAGAACCTACAAATATTTTCCATAAAATGCGTGTTTACCTAGCCTGGCAGAGGAGGGCAGGGTGCTACGTAGCGGGGCCAGTCGCTCCTTACAGCCCCTCTCCAAAGTGCCTTCGCTCCTCATGTTCCTCCTCACGTTCTCTCTGAGGATGGAGCGGATCACCTTGATGATGCTGACCTTGCTCTCTGGCACACTGAGGAGGACACATCAGAGATACCATAGTAACATGAGCGCAGGGTATGTTATACTTGATTTCAAGAAGCTAAATATAGATGGAGAGGAATGGCGAGAGAGTTCCATTGTGTCCCCAGTGAAACAGGCTGATTGAATTCATTAGGAGTGATCCCAATTTCACAGTGTGTAATGAGAATTACCAGTTTGGACACAGGCTTCACTCTCACCACAGTTCCCCCATGTGGACAGTTTTCACTATTAAATGCTGAACAGCAAACATGGGGATGTATGGGTCAAAATGTCAAGGATATAGATATATGCTAGAAAAACAAGTGGCTTTATATTATCAGATTTATCACCAAAATATCCTGAATAGGGGATAAAATCTAATTTCAGCATTTTCTAGTGGATAGTTTTTGCTTAACACATTTAAGAGACGGACACCTCTCACATTTAACTCATGAATTAGCTTAGCATTAAGACTCAAAAATAGCTAGTGGGTTGAAAAAAAACAAACAAAATCTTTTGCTTCCCAAGTACCACATTTATCATTTTAACTTGCTCATAAACCACTGTGTAAAAGGCACTGTGGTTCTAAACTGTGGACAACTGGTAAAAGGCAGAGGTTGGCCAAAATTATTTGGAATCAGTGTGGTTAAAATGACCCAAACTCTCCATTGTAAGCATCTGTCACAGCTTACAGACTAAGTTTCTGGTTCAACTTTGACCTACTGTACTTGCTAGAGCATTTTATCCATGCGTTTCCCATGCAATATATGGTTATAAGGAAATGAAGGTGGATTAAGCAATATGTCTGAACACCTGAC
Organism: Acanthochromis polyacanthus; assembly: GCF_021347895.1. Lineage (NCBI taxonomy): Eukaryota > Metazoa > Chordata > Actinopteri > Pomacentridae > Acanthochromis > Acanthochromis polyacanthus. Next base: position 14,992,747 of record NC_067113.1, on the reverse strand, counting down.
TGTTTATATCGATATATACTTATATGTGTATAAATATAGTGAACAAAAACACCAGTTACAGCAAACTTTTATTATCAGAAAACCTAATTCTGATATTTATTGGGTAAAGAAATTGGAATCCACGAGTCAATTAGCAGAATTTTTCACTGCTTCCATCTCTGACCTGCTGCACAGCTGGAAGACGGTCTCTGGTCTCCCTTCCACTTCAGACCTGGAGTGAATCAGCTCCCAGATGCAGCTGCTCTCCGTGCCTGTTCCTACGAGAGCGAGGGGAAATAAAGCAGAGGCTTTTAATCATGCAGTCCAAATATGGTTTATGGTTTCAGTAGGAGATAAGAAGGGAGGGTGCTGAATAGAAATGCCAGCAGAGGGGTGTGTGGGCAAGCAGAATGAGCTTAGGGGTGTGTGTGGAGAAAAGCGAAGAGCGGGGGGAAGGAACAGAGAGATTTAGGGGCTGTACTTTGTGAGTGATTTAGTGGGGATAATGTAGCACTGTGCCGGCCTCTTACCTGCAGTATTTCCCAGTCTGACCTGCAGCGCAGAGAGCGGGATGAGCCAGCGGAACTTAAACGGGTCCGAATCTCCGTGAGAAAGTGCCGCACGAGGGTTGGTCTGGTCAGAAAAAAAATAAAAAATGCCACATGGGGTTAAGCGAAGAAGACGCTGTTTCAAACCACTATTCGTGTCATGAGAAAGTGAGTGAGTGGAGCAGACACAATACTTACCATCTTTTTCTTCAGCTTGTTGTTTTCCCTGTAGACCAATATCACCGCTTTCTTGAACACTGGCGAGAGAGAACACATCAGTGTCTTAGTTTTGACTGTGAATGCCTCTTGGGGAAAAGCCGACTGAAGGAGTGCAACCCACAGAAGCGTTTTAGATGCCAGCTCCGAGCGTTAAAGCATATCAGCGTTACAGATATGGATATTAAAATTCACTGAGATCAGTTTGAGCACTGCTACGCACACAAGTCTGTGTGGCTCTACGACAAACCCAATACTAGGTTTATTTTGATTAAACTTTTAACTGCACTGAGTGACAGAATAAAAAAGACTCACCAAACACGGTCATTTCTGGGTCTTTTCTCATGCGGCCCAGCGATGGATGAGGGTTGAGCCAGACCACTGAGGAATGCATGAGAAACTCTCCCATAGAAATCTCTGTGACCTGAGAGAGACACAGGAGACAGTTTAAAAGAGTGTGGAGGCAGCAGAAAAACAAACCAGACTCTTGGCTTTTCATGGTTGCGTGAGATACATACTAAGTAAGTCAGTCTATGAATGGAGTCCCACAGACACGACAGACTAGTGTTTGTACACAGACTGAAAACTGATTTTCAACCAAACCTTTAAATGGTCTTTCAGAGTCGTTTAAATACACTGCAAACATACAGTAGACTAGACAACATTATTTAGCATTCACTTTGAATATCTGCTGTGGTTACCAGCTAAATATTCCATCAATTTGTAAATCCGTTCAATCCCTGGAGGCGATGCACAGAGGAGGGCGTAAACAACACGAGCTCCACTGTGATGTACTGATAGTTAGCTGAGCTCCTGCAGTTAGAACTGACTGTGATAAAGATTTTAATTCCTCCTATGAGCTACCCATCTAGCAGGTGTCCAAGTGATTTAAATCCCTATAATATATTTACAATGCTTGGAGATGATTGCAAATCTAATTCCAAAACGTGCATCCACCTCTTTATCATGGCCAGTCTGCTCGGCAACAAGCTGATCAAACACGGAGCCGTAATCCTCGTAGATCTTCTGCATCTCGTTGATGTGGCTCGCCACCTTCTCCATGGCTTTCAGAGCCTCTGCGTGGACCAAACAAAGCAAAGCGTTAACAGGGATCAAGTGTTGGCTGTTGAGCGGTTTGCGTTACAGTAGCAGATTTTATTTGCCCACTGAGTAATGGAAAAAACACCGTTTCTATATGTGTCATAATCTGTCACTTCATGTTCAGATGTATGGCTTAATAACTTGGCACGGAAAATGTCAAGTATTGCTTGTATTTCTTCAACACCGCGAGCATGTTCCTACCGGTGAGGTGGTAGTGCTCCTCGCTGTCAGCGTCGGTAAGAGAGACCAGCTCCCTCAGCAGCAGGGGGTACTTGAGCACCCTCTGTACCGGCTTAATCAGGTACGACTCCAGAGTGGAAGAGTGCTGCTTGGTGGGGTTCCTCGCATCCAGGAATTCTTTGAAGGTCTGATCAGTCTTGGCTGCAACAAAGAGAAAAACACAAGCTGACTTAGCACAAACCTTTCAGCGGTGTACTATCTTTGTTTTTTGTGGTTTAGTTCAGGTCAAATCATGATAAATATGGGTCAGAGCAGAATCCCGGTGCAGTAACGTGTGTCCAGCAGGGGGTAGTGTAGGCTTCTACTCCACCTACCATGACCACTGTGGCATCAGAGTGCAAACTATTGCACCAACTCACAACAATTGAAGACAAGGTGGTTCCACAAAGCAAAAATGGAAAAGATATGTCCTGCAGAGCGGTGCTGAGTTTCTTGAATAGCACGGCCATCCTATTTACAACCTTGTAAAATAATCAAGTTGGGACGACGCTGAAGGCAGCAGCGTGGTGTGAGACGGCAGGTGTACGAGTAAAACATAATGGGCTCTCTGCAAAGGTGGTGACATTTCCTCTGAGCAGTGCGCTTCCACGACGCCTACTGAGGGGGGCCATTAAAGTATTAATTATAGCACTCCCAGCCACAGACAGGCAGCCGCATCAACACCTCCCAGAGTAATTGGCAGGCAATTAACGAGTCGACAAATAAACAGAGAAACGAAGGCAACCCAGGGCCCTTGGCATGACTGGGGAAGGGAGCAAGGGGATGATGAAGATGGCAGAGATGGGCATATAATTACTTAAAGAGTCGACAGACACCCACTGATTTTTTTTTTGTGTGTGTGTGTCCTTGGATGAGCTGGTTGTGACCAGACTATGCTGAGCCAATTTTGTGCTACAGAGCCTTAGCTGTTTTGTTTTTAATCTGTAATATGCAATTATTGTGCAACCTGTTCCAATATTAGTATGTGTTTGCTGACTATAACAGGGTACCCCCCATCATTTAAAGCTTTGGTTCAAGGATAGGCTGCTTAAACCCTGTGGCTGCTGTTAAATGTTACTTGGAATAACAGAGCATCTTTTTACCCCTCGCTCAAACATTTGGAGCCACTTTGTGCCAAGCTGGCAGCGGCCACAAAGTGAGGCACTTAAGAGTTATCACAATGCCAAGATCACAGGTGCTTTAAAAAAAGAAGACCATATAAATTCATTTTCTTTACAATTTTTTGTAATCTATTTGAATGTGATTGGATATTTTTGGACTCTATGTGATCCAAATGTCTCTAAATGTCACATAGCTTCCCCCCGTGAAGAGTAGACTCCAGCAAAAGATCTTTTCGTAGCCTGTTTGTGAGCATAGTATATCTTTACCATATTGTACTGATCAAAATATTTAACAGCGCCAAAACTCTCTTGATGTACCGCTGCTGTTTGATAATCAGATTTGCCACACTCCATTCTCCTCCAGGTGATTCTGACCCATCAGAGACGTTTGAGGGTTTTTCTTCCCGTCTAATCCTATTAAACATCCATCCCGCGCTGCTTCCTTCGAGGAATATCCCAAACAATTCTGGTAATGGGGCAGATTTAAGCGGCATAGGAGAGGCAATTTGCCCTCCTCGCCCCTGCTCCCCGCCCTCCCACGCTGGCAAAAGAAGCCAATCTTCTTACATTTCACTCTGCGCCGGGCAGCCGTCCCAAAAAAGTGGCAGAAAGGCCGGGAGTCTTAGCGGGCATAAATCAACTTTAACATTTCCACACTGTCACATGCTGTGGGAGATGCGAGGAGTTATTAGGACTCTCAGGTTGTCACGGTCACACATCAGCTGCTAGTGGACAAGGTTATCCAAAGTCTGTGTATCAATGTGTGTTTTAAATTTCACCCGTTTGCAAGACAGGTAATAGCTTTGGATGGTTTGCAGCTGTAGATCACAAAATGAGAGGTGGAGAACATTCTCTCTCTGGCATCTCTAATGCAGTGTGCGTCTCCGTGCAGGATGCTGGTGATGGAGGCGGATCTCGTGCTGAATTGCAGAGGCATCACTCACCTCACTTTCATCCACTGTCTCACTCTGGGACATTTACTTTCATACATAATTGATTTGCTTCCCAAAAGAGAAGGCCAAAGCTTCAGCAGCGAGTGCCATGAGGTGTCCCTGATGCAACGCAGGTGCAAGGAAGCCAAATTTAGCAGGGGTGTGGCACACTTTGAATTAGTTGTATTTGTTACCTGCCAGTTCTCAATCTCCCTATGCAGCAGGAGTGTAAGTAGGCCGTTATGCATTCTTCATGTGTTTACCTCTCTCCAGGACCTTTTGAACCTTGATGTGGTTGGCACAGAAGCCGCTGTAGAGCTTGAAGTGGTCAGCGTAGTAAAGGAACGAACCCCCGAGAGAAAACAGCAGCTTCTGTGAAGAGGGAAAAACAAAGTCAGCGACTGAGGGTTGCACACAGAAACATCCATCCATCCATTCTCTATACACCACTTTATCCTCACTAGGGTCGTGGGGGGTGCTGGAGCCTATCCCAGCTGACTCGGGCGAAGGCAGGGGACACCCTGGACAGGTCACCAGTCTGCTGCAGGGCTACATATACAATCACACTCACATTCACACCTACGGGCAATTTAGAGTAACCAATTAACCTCGGCATATTTTTGGACTGTGGGAGGAAGCTGGAGTGCCCGGAGAAAACCCACGCATGCACAGGGAGAACATGCAAACTCCATGCAGAAAGATCCCAGGCCCAAGCCGGGATTTGAACCATGGATGTTCTTGCTTAAAGGCGAAAGTGCTAACCACTACTCCACTGTGCAGCCCCACACAGGAACAGAGTGTTTTTTACACAAAGCAAGCGAGAGCATGAAAGAGTGCGAACATGTGAAGTCATGACTGGATCACCATGTCCTCCACTCTCTGGGGAGAAGATTCAAATGCCCCTTCAGTCCTCTCTCTCACGTCTAACCTCCCCAGTACACTAGCTTTCAGCTGCTCACAATCCAGCCGTTGAACCGCTGCCTCGATCAATAGACCCCACACCTCGTCATGTCAAGCCTATAAATCAGCCCATGATGCTCCCGTCACATCGCCCGAATTACTTACAAACCTCAAGATCTCAAAGATCACGTCTTTCTTTAGAATAGTGGATAAAATCGCCCGGTTTGAGAATAATGCTCTGTACATTCACACTCTCGGAATCTGTGCTGAATCTTTAGCCATTCCATCAAGAGTGTTAATGTGTTAACTGTTTGTCTCACCTTGAACTGCGACGGTGTCTCCAGGGTGCTGAAGTCAGGCGAGGATGCGATCCTCTCCTCCAGCGTCTGTAGAAAGACCCTCTGAAAGTCCAGCATCTCCGGCAGGCTGCCAAACAGACTCTCCATCTGAGGCAGAGAACAGGGGTAAAAGTTAGGTAGAGTAACGGAAGGAAGGGGGAGAAGAATAGAAGCACGGAATTATGCGCAGTTGATGGATAAGGATGTATGAAAGGAGAACAGAGGAGACAGGGGAGGGGGTGAGAGCGAGGGAATATGAAACCGCAAGAAAAAAGAGCAGAGATAGCTTGTAATTCATAACCGTCAGTCACACAGGCACCCTGGTGTGTTATAAAACCTCCACTCTGATGGCTCCATCTCTGACAAAGGCACTTAGAAACGAGCTACGGTCCTGCCACAAACACATCAATGTACAAACTTGTCCTGTCGAACACACGCTGTCCAGCACAGCCAGGGTCACCACTTCCCTTCATTAAAAGCTATTCAGGGCCAAACATGCCCTTGTCCACTCCATGTCTGGACACGTCCCACTGTCCCATAATGGCCTTTTAATTTGCCCCAGTGTTCAGTGGCTTATCGACGAGTGTGTCTTGGGAGGCGCGTCCTGTGTTTGAGGTCATGCCCGACGCAGCGCTGCACACAGGACTGGAAACTGCAACGCCGGGGTCATTAGCATGCTGCAGCGACTCTGTGTAGTCACAGCAGCACAGAATAACGGGCTTACTTCAAAGTGTTTTTAACCCATAAGAACCCAGACCCATTTTTCCTTAAAGGACTTAATGAGTTAAGGTCAGACATAAAGCTTTAATAGGAAGAGACTGGGGCACTCAAAATGCTTGTTACACTGGTGTCGCCGTGAGTTTTTATGGGTTAAATGGGGGAAAAATCCTACATTCTTAATGAGGAACTTGCGCAGAAATCAGTGGACGGCTACACTGTGGCATATTAAACTGAGGCGAGCGCTTCGATGGTGGGTTCACTCTTAAGCTCGCCTTTATTGGTGCGTCCCTGTGGGATGCAGGAAGGTCAGTGTAGGGGAATGCTAATTTGTCCACGAGGCAGTTGGAGTGGTAATAAGGCAGATATGGCCCAGCAGAGTTCATCGATGGGTAATAAACACTCAATGAGTTAAGACGTCCTGGATGGAATCGGCACCTCCCAGGCCAAGCCTCTGGGCGCTACACACACCTCTGTACGTGCTCCATATTTTATACACGCGCACACACACACACACACACTCACCACCTACCTCATCCAGTGTGAGGAAGGTTTCATTCTGCAGGGGTTTCAGGTAGATCTCGAACAAACACGTCAAATCCTGCAAGTAAAAAAAAAAAAGACAAATCCAAAAGGTCAATGACGTGAAATAAAACAACAAGACTAAACACGATCCCTTAACCTGCATGTCCTTAAAAACCTCTTTCATCATCCGATCACCCCTCGTGTCTCTCTTTATAACCTCCAACTGTCTCTCGCACAGTCACCTCATTCCTCCTCCGTTCTCCCCCCTCCATCTCACCCCACTACTCCTTTAATGTGGTTTTAGCTTGTCTTGGTATTAGTGTGGATATTCTCATTAGGTTGATTTATGAGCTTCCTCCTCCTCACCCCCTCCCCTCGCTACGGCGGCTGCCGGTGCATGGATACAGGCAGAGAGGCCCGCATCAAGCCACTCGGGGAAGACAACCTCCTCTCTCTCAATCAGGTTGAAGAAGAGGCGTGGAAAGGGGAGTAATTGGAAAAAAATGAAGACGAAAATACCAGCCATGACAAGACTAGCAGAGAAGTGAAGATGTCGATCGTGGCTTTTTTTGTGCGTCGTCGAGAGAAGGGTCATATTGGAAAACACAGGGGCAGCAAAATGATTGGGCGGGAGGTAAATAATTAAAGCTGTCTCTAACTGTGTCTGAGAAAACACTTTTTTTTTTTTTTTTTTACTTCCCATATCTCTCCTGTACGCATTGCATTATATTAAGTACCTGACATCAAAAAAGCGTTGGGGAAAAAAATGGGACAGTGGAGCGGCTGTCTAAATCTTTAGAAAGTATGAGGTTGAGTTTAATCAAATATTCATGCTGGCTTCTTAGGAGAAATTCTAATATCGCTTGAAGCTTTGTGCGCCTACCTTTACATACGACTTCTCCGTGTCCACGAGCTCCTGGATGACCTTGCGTAACCTCTCCGTGGCGCTCATGTGCTTGGGGCAAGGTCTGAGCAGGGTGGCCCCTCCTGAAGGGCCCAGATCCCCTCCCTGCCTCATCGAAGGCTCCCTGGCGTCATCCATCAAACCTCCGGTGCCCGAGTCCGTCCCCTCCTGGAAGGTCTGGTACAGAGTGCACACTGTGTCCACACTCTGCAGGGGGCGACAGAGAGGGAGGTGGTGTATTTAGGTTAGGGAGCTCTGAGATTATAACAGGCAGCTAGATAACATGAGGATCACATACACACACCGGCCCACACACACACACACATTGAACACATCCATTAAAAGCATATTTAACAATCCAATTCTAATGATTCCATCTCCGAAGCTGTATGAAATAATGATGTATATAATTCTACATGGTGCATGGTCAGTGATCCCCCCCTGGGTATACTAAGAGCGTTATGGAGATTTAGTTATGCACTTTATGCTAATTGGCTTTGCATCAAAGACTTGTACAGTGCAACTGAAATACTAACTGGATATTCCTGCAGATAGCATTACGCTACATTATGCTATTCTTCTAAATCCGTGATGGGCAGTTATGCAGCTTTGCGTCACAATGATTCCAGAAAATTTGGCATGCCAGGAAATCCCAAGAGGTCACGTATTAGTTGGTATTAGGTCTCACATGATGGGGTGGAGGAGGGGCTAGCAGTGCATTATTTCTAGAGCTCATTCACAAAATGGAGAATTTATTCCCGCCTGGATAGGTGGAACCCCACGAAGAACCCCATTTAGAGAACGGAAACAGATAATCCGAAATCACTTTAAGCCGGACTGTACTGCCTGGGGAAGGAAAATGAAGATTAGCCGTAGGCACCACACTGCCAAGTTTTTGCCTATGGCAGGTAAGATTTTGTAGTCTGTGGCAGAAAATGAGCCATTATGTGTCTCTGAGTTCTAGTCCCTGTGAAATTGAAATAAAAAAGAAGCAATGAGGGAAATCCCTACTCTCTTCTCTCCGCTTTACTCCATAGCTGGCACCTTGTGTTATATGCTTCTCAAGCATGACAAAAAATGTATGTACACCTAATCAAAATTCCACCCAATTTCTTACCTGACAAGCTAGTCAATTGCAACACTTCATCAACTGCAGCGAGCTTTGCAAGAGTGTAGTGTGCAAGCCATCAATTATGATGTGATTTCGGAGCTAAAAATAGTCTCATGATGGCCAGTCCTCCTTATTCCGAGTGAATGGCATGATGTAGCATTATAATCTGTGGCCAGTCGCCACAGTCAGCAGAGGCTGGTAAGTGCCAGTAATAGCAGGCTCCACACTGCAACACAGCACGGTGGGACAGCCACAATGCCAAGCAAAACAGCTGCTCAGCACTCTCTGCCTCCCAGTGTGTGTGTGTGTGTGTGTGTTGGTATTTTAAATATCGCATGAGCAAGCAGCCAAGTGCGGCTCCCTACCAAACAGCAACAAACAGGATCGATTCCGCCTTCAGTTCTGACGCTGCAGGTATCGGTACGCATGCATGCACCCTTCCCCAAGCAGCATGTGGAAGCCTGTCTGAGTCATTCAGCTCTGATACTGGTGTGGAGCTAGAGCCCTCCTCCACCCATTCCCAGAGTGCCCACAGACAATCAACGCTTCCGTTAATAAGGCTGCGACTCATCAGCGAGCTCATTATATGATGGTCACTCCAGAGACGGCCCTGCAATACTCCAGCACAGACTGTGTGTGTCTGAGAGCGACGCGCTGAAAGAGGGAGAAGAAAGAGACAGAAGGGGGGAAAATTCCTCTCAGTATCCTCTATGTATGTCTGGGCTAAGCCTCTTTCGAGTGATCCACCACCCACAGCAGTGCTCCACTCTGGAGTTCTTTGAATGTGGGCCGATAATTATGAGGGGACTTAATGTCTCCCCGTGCGCTGGTGGATGGACTAATGTTCCAAATGGAGAGCACGAGACACACTCATAGTGCAAATTGACACACCTGTACGTGTAAACACGAACTGCCTGGGCTGACAAGCAAGCATATGCTCCACTGGTGCTCGAAACAGCACTCGGGATCTACAGATTTGGAAGCAGCTCTGTGATGTCATTCACGATGCTACATCTGAGCTAATAGGAAACTTTATGATAGATTAAGCATTTATTTTCGGTGCACATCAACATTCATTTAGACTAAACACTCCTCAATCTGAAACCCACTCAATCGCATCCCCCATGTAACTACAGCTGCTGAAGCATTACTATCTATTTAATGATCATGATATCTGCCTCAGTCACTGATGATGCTGCCACACATAGCACCAGTCAGCCCTCATTCACTTATACACGCTCTGGGAAAACTCCATAATGTACCAGGCGGGCGGACAAGGGGGAGATTGCCTGAAGGAAACACAGAGGTTGAAGGATATCAGAGCGACATATTCATCAAATAGCCCAGTGGTAGCTGCAGACGGGGGAGAGCAGCCTTGTGGAGACAGATAACAGTCATATCTGCCGTTTATTTCAGCTACAGGCACCCAAAGGGGAGGCTTGTCTGGGTCCTTGGAAACATGCGTGCGCCCGGTAGCACATACCGCCACTCAAGTGCCGAGTTAATTCTCATCACACCCCCACACCGGAACGATACTGACTCATGTTCACCTCACGCACACATAAATGAGATGATGGAGGATGCACAAAGCTGTGGGATGAGAAAAAAGGGAGAGAATATGCTTTGGCTGGACGGCTGCACATGGAAACAGCTTCCTAAGTAAGATTTTCATCGACACTAAATGACAGATACCTGCATTGGAGCGTGACAGGAAGGTGGGAAAGAAAGAAAGAGAGGAGGAAGGAGGACGGGTGGGGGCTGCACAGTCATGACTCAGGAATTGCAATTGCCTCATAACAAATCCCCCCAACACAGGCTGACAGCTAGCCCAAATAACCAATTAAGAGCTGCGGACAGGAGCCAGGAGAGGCGGGAGGAAAGCCTGGGAGCGTCACAAAAAACAAATGGATCTGACAGCGCTTCTGTGAATTTCTATTCAGGTTTTCTTGCTGACAGGTGTCAGCTTGAGATCATGTTTCCTCCCTGGGCCCGTGCCCTTTAGTCAATTTAGAAAAGAATTCTTTGTCAACCTTTGTAGGCGAGGGGGAAAATGAACCAGAGAGATTGTTGTTATTTCATCTCCAGTTGCATTCCAGCCGCATCTAGCAACATTTCTTTTCATTTTCAATAAGCATGTACATGATGCCCGCTTGGTAGATCCCTCAGGTCAGAGCAGAGGATTTCATTTGAAAATGTTCCACCTTTCATGACGAGTAAAGTCCTTGCTTTTTATAAATCCCATGATGACATACTAGCTACACTCACAGCTACCTTCTTCTCACAGTTAAACCACATTATCCCAACAATAAATCAAAAAGCCCTTATCGAACGTACTCACTTTCAGGAGCAGTGACACTTAAAAAGCCAGTGGAGGGCTGGTGGCTTTCCATCATCTCTCTTAATGAGGCTCTCTCAAAAACTGCATCAAATATTTGAGTATTAAGTGTTAATCACACTTAACTACACTACCTCTCCCAGTCTCCTGGTCACCATGAAGAGCAGTCTGTAGAGCAGCCTCCATGCTGCTGTGGCCTGTCGTTGGGTCCTCCGGGCCAGAGAGCAGCCCTTCCTACGGAGCCTTCCTCCCCTGGATGTCGGCATGACGGCTCCACAAACTCTTTACGCTTATATCCTGAGAATCCGGCTTGACCGTCTATTAGGAGATTTATACCTTCTCGTTCCGTTCGCCTCTTATTTTCATCTGATGATCAGTCAATCCCCTCTTAAACTTTCCTCACCCTCCTCCTCCTCCTCTCTTGCAGTTTCTCTCTAATTTGCTGTTGCCTGTCTCTCCGTGAGGCCTCGGACAGAAGCCTCAGCCTTGAGTAGACCTCTGCCGTTGGGGTGGAGCAGGCTTTGATGGGGATCGAGCCATTGATCCTGCATCCTGCCGTTCTGTCAGCGTAGGAGGAGAAGAAGCGCTTGCTGCCGGCTTGCTTTGCATTTCAGAGAGTAGTGGACTGTCTGACCACTTGTGCAAATAGAGGTGGAATTTTTCCTCAGACAGCTATTTCTATCCTTTGCTTTGCATCAGTACTGCTCTCTGTCTCTACATCCACACCTTGCCATCCGTCCTACTTCCCTCGGTCCATTCGCCTCCCGATATCCCCATTCCTCCTTCCTCTTCCCCTGCTTCTTTCTTTTCCTCCTCTTCGGCTCCAGGTGACCTCTCTGGTGCGATTTCCAGAGAGCTGAATGGAGAGGCCGGGGGCTGTATCAGTGTCCAGTCTCTCAATAGCTGCAGTACAATGTAGACTGTTCTGGCTTGTTACCTCCACACACAGAAGAATGGCTGACTCAAAAATGGGAGGCTCTGAACCGGTGGGGGTAACAGGGCAGGAATGTTAACTATGGCCTCGCACAGGAATAAAACGTGACATGTATCGCTCAATGCACAGGGTCCTTTCACGTGGAATAAATAAAAAGACGAAGGCTCTTTCCATAGGAATGGAATCGGTTTTATTATAAGCACTTGTAAGGGTGCATTCCTCGTAAGGGTAGCCAATTAATAGAAGGGATTAGGATTAGGAAGGTAAGTTACTTTCTTGTCTTTTATCCTTTAAGGAAATAATGCAGTGTGTCAAGGAGTGTTCTGAGGTTCCTTCTTATATTCCTTTACTTCCCTTCCTCCATTTAGGGAGATGATAATCTGGACTTTTTAAAGATGCTTTTGTGGCATTTTAGGGTGTTATTAGAGAAAAATGGCGAGAGTAGACAAGAAATAAAGGGCAGAGGAGAATGGGAGTGACATAAGAGAAGCTGGGATGGAACCTTGACTTTTCTATTTGGTGTTTTTGAAAACAGTGAAGTATCTTCAAGAAGAGGTCCAGCCATGTTCTACTGTGAGAAAAGTTGTCGTGAACCAAAGCTGTTGTGATCCTTGGTCAGCACCTTAACCTATGGTCACCATGACTCACCTCAGTCGAGACTTTTCAGTAAGACCTCAGTCACTGTCAAACAAATTACACTGTAGTTCAACAATGTTCGACAGTAAGCAGATCTGAAGGCGCATCTCAAAGGTGGGGCAAGCATCTGAGGTATCAAGAGCATTTTCTACACTGGTAGAACTACATTGGTAGAGCTCAAGATGGGACAACTTGGTGTAAATTGAACCAAAAAAATAAATAAATTCAAGTCCCAGAGCTACCATCCCCGGGTGAAATTTCTATCACTCCACCATGGAAAAAGGGATGCCGACATCTTCAAAACTCTTCTTACCCCATGGGCGTCTTTCTAAGTCCCTCTCTTCTCTTTCAAATCACTCTTTTGGATAATGTTTTTTAAAATGAAGTGTCTGAAGTGGGCTGTGAGACGCAGCGGGGTTCCAGGTCCACTTCTCGCCACATACACAATCATTTTCAATTTACTAAGCTTGCAAAGCACACTGCTTATTATTATGAAGTTTCATTTGAGTCATATTCCAATTCAAATTTTTCCCCCAAGTTTTGAGCATAAACATTTGCTAAAAACAAGGGGGGAAAAAACACACTCTGCTGAGCTCTGTCAGGCTGGGAGGTTGCAAGATAAACACTAAACACCATCTCCATCTCCCTTTTAATGATCCAATGGAGTCATTATGTACAGAGCTCCGTCTGCCTCGCAGATGAAACGCTGCTCAAATCAAAGGAGAAGTCTTGCGCTCACCAGTGGAGAAGCCCTATCTGAGCAGAAATAAACAAACAAATGCAGGGAAGGGAGAGGATACAGAAGAGGGGATGAAATACAGGCATGCCCCTGGGGCTGGCTTTACACATCCCTCACACCAAACAGCCTTGTCATGGCACTGCGAGGGGGAGAGAGAGCGGCAGCCCGGTGGCCGGTAGGCAGGCCGGTGATTCATTTGCCATGTTAGTGGGCTACAGTGCCACGATGCCATCTTCTTTTCAAAGCTCAATAAAAGAAGACGTACGCTCATAAATCAAACAGAGCAGGGGGGAGGAGAGAGGAAGATGAGAGGGAAGGCTGGGCCCGTCGCGCTCCACTCAAGCCCATTTACGCCTTTTATTATTCATCCTAAACAAATATTATTCCACCAAGTCTCTGAGGACTTTGGGAGAGGAGTGTGTTTTAATAATGAAGCCAGCTTCAGATTAAAGCACCCATTCTACTGAGTCCCCTAGGCTATTCAGATCCACTCCACTGCATGACTGCCAGTACAAAGGCAAAGTAATGCTAGCACTATACGCTATTCTTCCTCCAAGATGCCTAAAACCAAATAAAAGGTTAAGTGGAAATGCTTGTAGCTGACGTTAAACATAGCTTGGTGACAAACAAGTTGGCCCAATAACTAATGGGGAACCTTGTACTGCCCCGATTCCTCTTCCTGACCTGGAACACGCTCCATCTGGGTGAATAAGAAGCAAATGATGTAACCTGAACCATCCATGCTGTACAACTGCCAATAATGACATGATACTAACAGATAATGGGGCCACTGGGATCACAAGGTGGCCGCTGGGGAGTAACTACACATCCATAAAGACAGTTAAGTCTAACGGCTGAGATAACATCACAGAAAGACAGAGCAAAAAGAGACCCTGTGATCTGCTCCAGTCTGTTGTCACCATAAACCTTACAGCCAGGACCAAAGGGCGAACCAGCCTCTGAGCCATTAGAGAGGCTGGAAAGGAAGCAAATAATTCATATACACAAGAATAAGAATCCTCTGCTTGGAAAACTAGTCAAAATTTCAACTTTAACTGAAGATTTATAGTACTGTCTCTCAGTTAAAGCAACCCACAAGCAAGCAGCCCATCAGCCTATAGTTACCGGCTGTTTGTCCCCTTTGGCGTCTCTCTGGCAGGACAGGCAGTCAGTCATATCTTGGACCAGGCAGGCTAGCTTTTCTTTCAGGAGCCGTCCCAGACTGAGCAGCGCAGAGCCAAAGAAGACGTCCTTCTCTTCGGCTTTGCAGCCGGATGGCCAGAACCAGCACATGGCTAGAAGGGAGCACAGGGCCTGAGCAGGCGACTGGTCCTGCATGAAGAGCTCCACTAAGGTGGTGAGGTAGAGGCACGGCCGAGGATCTTCATCATTCACGGCGGGAGCCACAATTGGTATGGCTACGACCATCCCTCCGCCGGCCACCTCTGGTGTTGTCATTCCAGCCAGATCTGGGTCATGGTGGATCCCCGTTGGTTCCTCCGTCGCTCCGTCTTCTTTTAAAGTTTTTGTCTCCAACTCCGCCTTTCCAACTTGTTTACAGTGGAGCGGACTGACAAGAGCAGGCTAGCATTAACTGTGCTGACAGCAGTAAGCCCAGATTATTAGCCTGCTCATGGCCAGATGGCGGCTGATGGGCTTAGTCATAACACACACACATACACACTTCCCCAATTTACCCCCCTACAACTCCCACCAACACACACACCAGTGGGGTAAAGGAGATTCTCTGAAGTTTAGGGAGGGGATAGCTCCAAGGAAGACGGGATCATGTTTGAAGAAGATACATCCTAATATCTGCAGGCACTCTATCTTTTTGAAGTCTATGACAAATGATAAGAGAGAAGAAACTTATTCTTGTTCTCTTCACACATTTTTCAGAAGTGTTAAAACACCTCAGACTCCTCTTGTCCATTGAGAGGTAAAAAGGGAAGATGGAGACCAGGACAAAAGAGGAAAGAAGAATAGCACTAATATTGCACTCTCTGTAATGTACAGAAGCCTACTTCTTAGTCAGAGGCAAATCCTAATAACATCAGGGCTTGAATCAAGTGAATCAAACCAAATCTCAGTGCAGTGACAGCCAGACAGCGCATGGCTCCAGTCATAGCTCCCTTCATAAGTCCATTTAAATGCTCTTACTCAAATGTCTGGTCTGGACAAAATGCAAAGAGGCTTAATATGTCTGTCCGCTGTTTAACCTTTGGTTTAATGCAAAACGTGACTGTCTGCTATACAATGTGTCAAACACACCACTGCTATTAGTAGAACAGAAGAATAATAGGGCATTTAATGTAACCCAGTATTAAAGTAACAGCGTGGGAGCTTAGCAGAAAACCAACGGCCTGTTCATATAAGCAACAGGAGTGTTGTTTCATTCGACTCAACAGCTTTAGAAAAAAACTGAATTAAAGCTCCAACAAATTGTTATTTCTAGTACTGATAACTTTAGAAACAGTTTTTTTCAATTAACTGAATAATTACTTAGTCTATGAAACAGGGTTCTAGGTTCAAGTCATTATCATTGCAGATTGAGAAAACGGGCATATATCCCCCATATGAGAAGCTGGAAACAATTAAGCTTTGGCATTTTTGCTTTAGAAAAAGATGCAAACAATTAGTAATAATCAAATAAAATCATTTAACCATCTTTTTTTTTTCAGATTGTCCAAGAAACACTTGTTTTATTATTATTTCAGTAACGGAAGCCTTTAATAAATCCTCATAGGATCTGTGTACACGGATACATGCATGACTGGTGCCATGCTAAACTGGCTTCATCACATGACTTCTCATGTCCTTCCATCTGGCTACTGGGATCACCTGGCATACTACAGATGCTCTCATGTATGCGTGAGAATGTGCGAGCCACCAAATCCTCATGAAGCCTCCACTAGCTCCTAAACTAGTGCAGATTAGTGCAGCATACAGCTCTTCTAATTTTACCTATACATCCTGCAACGCTTACACCAGCGCAATGCATGTCAAATCAATTCAATTCGAGGGGCCTCGTGGGAGTTATCCGGGACCAGCTCAGTTGACTCCTGCAATCGATTGGCTGAGCTCATAATGATACCACAGTGTTACGTTAAACCAATTGCCATTCCGCTCTGTAGCCAAATGTTTTATTAAGTAACTCTCAGGAGCAGGAATCACAATCCTGACGGTAAACAACGCTGTAAAGTGCATCTACTAAGAACTTCAGCTGACACACGCACACACATTCAGATCCCTCTCTCGTGTAATAAGCACAAATTGGAATGCAACAGACCTACTAATCAAAGGTAGCCAGTCTACTGAGGCGGCCGATTAAAAGGTGCGACAAGAGGCTTGAAATTAGTCCTTCCCTTCCATCCATCTCTATTGACTTTCATGAGCATGCACGTGTGAACCTATATGCTGATACATGGCTGATTTTCTACCCGGTGACTGGATTTCTTTCTTCCCGCCCCAGAGAACAAACTGATGGCGGCGCGGTGATTAAATCCCTCTCTGCGTGGCTGCAAAAATCTGATTTACCAGCACCAATATCTCACCCTGTGCTTTACTTATTTATTTCTTTCCCCTCCTTCACAGTGGCTGACTCTCCCTGATGGGAAAGAAGAGAAGAGAGCTTTTCTTTTTTTTCCCCCCCTCCTTTTGCGTCTCACATGTGCAGTGACACAAGTGACACAGACACACATTCATCACACACACATTCATCACACACACACACACACACACACACACACACACACACACACACACACACACACACACACACACACACACACACACACACACACACACACACACACACACACACACACACACTTATCTTCCATTCCTTCCTCAGTAAAACACAAACGGCAGGGAGCTGAGCAGCAGCAGCAGCAGTGGTGCAGTGCAGATCCCAGCGCAGTGGGACTGACTCATGTCGCCGGGCAAACAAAAAGAGAGACGACTAAAGCCAGAATGGTTGGAGGAGAGGAGGAGAGTGCAAGTCGACCTTTCTAATCCACCTCCTGGCTGACCTCAGGTCAAACGCCGCACGGTATCTTCTGACACAGGCCATTAGAATAAAGCCATGGCGGCCATGGCAATTAACAATGCTTTCTGGATATTTGGCCTGGATTTACTATCAATGAACCCCTGATGAAATGAGCACAATGCTAATGACTGTTCGCTTTTCATTTAGCCCATGTTACATAATGAGCAAGTTAGCCAAACACGCTCTCACAATTGAAAGAACAACTACTGTACACGGCTTTGAAGGACGTGAAATAGTAGCCGGTGAAGGTGAATATTCACACACACACACACACACACACACACACACACACACACACACACACACACACACACACACACACACACACACACACACACACACACACACACACACACACACACACACACACACACACACACACACACACACACACACACACACACACACACACACACACACACACACACACACGCTCTCAGGCTTCCTGCCATGTCTGCATCATTAACACATGGCTTTCTGCAGTGACCACACACACTCATTACTGCACTCAAACACCGGCATACAGATTTTTCCCATATTACATTACCACATCGCTGAGGCGTAATTCCCAGCGGGGCGGGCTCACGCTCAATATAATGACTTCAATAAAGTTGGTTTACATATCAAAAACCTGACCGGATATGCAGCAAGCGGCAGGACAGAAATAGGAGCAGCAATCTGCCATAATTTATAAAGAACAACTATCTGGCATATTTATAGAAGACATGTTCCTCTAAAGTGGTTTGAAAGGAAGAGCTGTTCTAACTGCGACCAAAGCCAGGACTCAGAAGGCAAAAACAAACAGAAATATGACACAGAATCCTACCTGTCTAAATTATTTTCACTAAAAAGCACCGTAGCTTTTAACCCTCTACACCCCTAAACCTGCAAGTGTGCCACAAATCAACAAAACCTAAGCTTAAAATTGCTATATTTAGTCAAAATCCCCTTATTCTGTGTGTCACATTTGAAAAATTGTCAAAAAGAAACCTTTTGTGCAAACGAGATTATGTAAAAAATGAAAAATTCTGCACTCCTCTGTGCAACTGTGAAGTCATGAGTAACTTAACTGAAACCAGCAGTCACTTGACATAAATTCCGTGACTTTTCGGCTGAACTGGGCTGAACTGCAGGCTGTTTAAAAAGAGCATATGGGGAACAAGTATAGAAACAATGAAAAATGTAAGAAGCAAAACATCTACATTGTGTAGAATTCTTTTTCAGCACTGGTAACACCCAGGGGGCACTCGGAAAAATGTACAAGTTGATTACAATTTTTTCAACATGTGTCAAATAAATTATTGAAGAAATTCAACTTTTATTTTTTTCTCTTTTTACGATTTGTGGACTATAAAACTTGCAATGCTGTGCAGAAGATGTTTTTAATTTGCTTCTAGCCATGGTTGTGCTGTTTTCACAAACGTGCAGGACTTTATATTGCAGTGAAGAATGAGCACACAGTGAGCAAAAATGTGACAGGAGAAAAAAACACCCAGAAACTGGGGCGTTTACAGTGGTGTGGTTAAGCGAAGGTGAGAATGACAAGAGACTTTTCTTCTTGTGTGTTTGTACATGTGTGCGTGTGTGCAGGAGGCGGTGGGAGTGTGACACAGCCTCTTCTCTCAGTCTGCAGCCTGTCTTCATGACAGTAATAAGCTGTGTTTATACCGGTGGCTATAATGGAGAATCCTAATTATGGTAATGCTGAGGATTGGTGCCAGTCTGGTTTGTGACAGCCCTGCAGCTGCCAGTGTGAGTGGGCACAAACACACGACAACACGCACGCTTTGATTCATACACACACACATGCACCTGGACGGAAAGAGATGTACAGAGTTTGCTTGGACGTCTACGAGTCAACAGAAACACTGTCTGTGTAGCAGCCCAGCCCCTCCTACCTTGCTGTGCTGAACAGGCCTGTGTGCGCAGTGGGAGTGACCATCCTCCAGTCCTACACACAGATCCTCGCCACAGTCAGCTGCAGTGCACACATCTGGAGAAAGAGAGAGAGAGAGAGAGTCACTGTGTGTCTATTTGCATGTGACATTGTCTTGTGCTTATACCACCAATTACTACATGTGCCCTGTAGTTGTTTTTGTAAAAGCACATCCTTCTACTGACCACAGAACACAAACAATGCTGCACAGTTATAGTCTAAAAGCATCACGGGCGCCTGCCAGTCGCACAGAACTTCAAAATGTCTCCAAACTAAAAGTGGCAAGGGCACTCAGTCATCCTAAAAAAGAAAAATAGAACGCACTTGGCAATCCTAATTAAAGACTCTGTTATCTCTTTTCTTGTTAGACTGGAAAAAAACTCGTTTGCAGAAAAAGTTTTACTGCTGGCTTCATTAAAAAATTTCTCCAAACAAAATGTATATTTGCAAACAAAACATCATTACAGAGCGATATTATCAGATAAAGTGAGCGTTTTGAAACCACTTTCTAGACAGTCTACTTCTCATTATAGTCAAGGTCCCCAGGACAAACTCTCTAGCAGTTGGCACATGAAAAGACCTTATTCCTGATTGTAGCCTGGGAGGCAGGCCAATGTGATGGGAGGAAACAAAAGACAAACCATAGGGCCTCCTGTGGCGCTGAACTTCCCATTTTTAAGCCGGCAATCATTGTCAAGAAACGTCTGATAGTTAGAGAAGAGTTTCTAAAGATATCTAGTCATCTGCTCTCACTTCTCTTGTCTTATAGGTTTGCATCAGGCTGAATGAACGCCAGACGACAGGCATCTTCCTTCTAGGAATGCCATCATGAGGTGCTTTTGTAATTCCTGTCAGACAAGTGCTAATTCCCCCAGTGTCTGCATTTATCTGCCTGCCTCCTCATCAGCCTGCCTGGCATCACGCGCCCTCTAGAGACGGAGGAGAAAACTGCATGCGGCTTGATCACACCAATTGCAGTAATGACGCCTTCAAGTCATTCATCCCCTTGTGTTCAATTATGGCAGTAGTGGAGGAGGCGTTGATGAATTACTATCATTAAGATGACACTTAACACTTTCTATGAAAAGTGAGTTTTTGATTTGACTGTTTTATGTGATAATAAAGCCACAACATGTTCTGCACAAGTCTTCTTCTACACATGGAGGACGATGTTCTAGTTGTTCATATTGTAAAAATTGTAGAATTCTGTCTTCAAGTCACATCCTTCAGTTAAGAAAAATTTCAGTTCACTGTGACTTCTAAAGAAGAAAAACACTTACAGAAAATATAAGATGTTATATAAGATGTTTGAATATGTTTCGTTGTTTGCCACTTTTTAACTCTCTGAACCCCAAGCAGTCTCAGGGATATTTTATTTGCTTGTCACCTCTATCAACAACAAAACAAGGGCTGGAAGTACAGAGAAAAATCATTCTTTGTGCAGCATAATACCATTAAAACACCATAAATCATAAAAAACAAAAGTTTGACATTTTATGTATTTTACAAAAAAATAACAATGTAACGAACATGCACAACATTTTTCCAAGTTCCAACAAGTTTTACCAACACTGAAAAAAAAAGGTGACACTACACAGGATTAGTATTTTACTACTTAGATTTCCTGTGCTTGTACTAGGTAAAATTTATCTCTAGCCACTGTGGCTAAAGTGCTAGAATTTTGTTTAGCCACATTTAGGCACACTTTTTGTGGTTGAAGGCACATCCTCGTATCCAGATATGTGCAGGATCAGGAGTCTTACACTATTTAAACAATATTTTCATGATAATCTTTGTTGTACATATGATATTTTTATTAAAAAATTTAGTATCGTTCAATTTAAAATGATTTTTCAACTCTTGGATCGCCCTCTCCTTGTCCTCCTTGTTGTACACCTTCCCGGGGTTAGTCCGAATCCTTTTTTTCTGATTGGCTGAGACGAGACACGTGACGGTGTGCATCTTTTAATGATCGGAAGCATTCGGGTCGTTCCGGTTATACTCTTTTTTCACATTTATTAGGCAAAACTGGCTTCGCCATCCTGAGGAAGGCTTCGCCCGTGGCGAAGTGGCGAATGGCTAGCGCAAGCACAGATTTCAGTTTGTTTCCATCTCCAATCTGCAGTTCAGCCGAAAAGTCCCTGAATTTTTATGACGTTTCACAGCTGAGTCGCTGCTGCCTTTACAGCCTTTGGGTAGCGCAAGTAGTTTGAATTCTGAGAATTTTACAATGAGACATGTGGAATAAAGGAATTTTGAGGCAATATTAAAGTTTTTAGCTCAGGTTTGGTTAGGACAGAGCCCGCATGATTAGTTCATTGACCGTCTTTATATTTTCACAGTTTCTGGCTGCGTAAATGGTGCAACTTTTGGCCTATTTTAAAAGATAACACGACTTTTAAACCTGTTGGCGTGTAGTGGATTAATACCCAGACAGCTTTATCAACAGATTATCTCTACATATATGTTTTTTTTAACTTGGGTGTTGTCACGGCAAGACGGTCTATAATCTCATCTACTACGAGACAAAACCACTAAAAAACAGCATTAAATACTCAGTGACACCACGGATGATATTTCTTTGGCTGGATCTCTCTTACCTTCACAGCAAACACTGACCAACAAGTATTTCTCTGCCAGCTGGGTATCAGCTGTGTTTGTCCGGCGACATGGATGACCTTACTGTTATGTCCTGACACCTCGCGTCCACATTGAGTTTAAACCAAGCTGACAGGATGCTATACATTCACAGCGATAATGAGCCCTCTGTGGTCAAAAGTCCCTCCTGGCCTTTCCTCTGCTCCAGGATACAACAAAGCTGTGAAACTTCATCTGGAGCTTCTGCTGCTGCTTTCTTTCTTTACACTTTTTCTCTGAGACTACAGACTTTGTTTCTTGTAAAGGAAGTGGGGATCTTATCTGAAACAGAAGTTTGGTGGCTGTCTTGTGGCTGAGGTGACGAAACTAGCTGCACTCTCTAAAGCTAGTGCGGACGTGAGCAACTGGCTATGAGTAGTAACTTTAAGTTTGCCAAAGTATCACAACCCTACATCATACCCACAGATATACTCAGAAAACCAGGTACAAAACAAGAAGATTCAACAATATAAAAGCACAACCAAACCGAAAAGAGAACCTGAGTAGGTCAACTGCGGATCAGTCATGAGCAGAAACACCTTGCTGACAGAGGAAACTGTTAACAGGCTCCTTCATATGTACAAAGAAGTGAGAAAGCGCAACATCAGGGGGCATGCCAGGTTGTCGCACTATGCAGCAGCTAGAAGTTCTTTCTCTTTGTGTATCTCTTTGACCATCTGTCACACTTGGGGGGAGCTAAAGTGAGTCAATAACAATTTCACTTTCAATTTTACTGTTAAATGTCTTCATTAAGCAAAAATCTATATCCTCCTAATACAAAAGCAGTCCCACTAATGACTGCATCTACATGTTTGGGGTAAGGATGAGTGTCTTAAATGTGCACGTCGATTAAAGCACCTGAGGAGGACTTGGCTCGGTGGTGATTGCTGCGTGGTGTTTTGCAGGGAGCGGCTGGATGGTCCGGGGCCCCAGGTGGAGGCAGGTGGCTGTCCCGTCTCAGGCTCAGGTGCAGGTTTTGTTCAGCAAACAGTGTTTGGATCAACGCCAGGTCCAGACCAGACACACACCGGCCGTTCAGCACCAGGATCTCATCGCCTGGACGCAGACCTGTGAACGCAGGCGGACGTGGCTCAGAGAAGAGGAAGAAAAGCCACACATGCTGAACATGTGATGGTGATTGTTTGTGTCATTCTTAAATAAGTCTGCACCTTCATTGAAGGCCAGTCCATCAGGAAGCACTTCACTGACAAAAATCCTGCTGTTCTTCAAGCTGTCTATGTGTCCTGTTACTGCAAAACCTGACAAGAAGAGTTCAACAGATGGATTACATAAAGGATGACGAAGAAACACTGCACCCACAGTCCGTCCAACTCACCAAAGTCTCCGGTGCTGCTCGGCCTGCTCATGTGCATTGCAAACACATTAGCTGGGACCACTTCCAGCTGATCGTTGACCTACGGGGTGATATCAAACAAATCAATGCACATTAAAAGAAAGAGCAGACAATGAAGAGCACTGTGTACCTAAGTGCAACTGTGCATGTTTGTCTCTTCTCACCACGTCGTGGAGGAGCTCGCCAGGTGCCATGTATCGAACCTCCACGCCCTGTCCCGCTCGCCTGTGCAGTCGCAGGCAGTGCAGGCCCGGGTCCAGCTGTTTCACCTGTTTACACAAGAGCCCCCTAATGTTCAGCGGCCTGCATGCACAAAATCATTCGACATATTTCATGCACCGATGCTCGGCCCGACAGCTGCTGCACGGCCGAAGTGTGAATTATTCACAGACTTTACGCTTGGTGATGAGGAATTCGCAGTAAACAAAAATGCTTCGCCCAAGGGATTGCATATATGTTGTGTGTTCATGTCCATCTATCTGCTGTCATTCTTTGGGGACTTAGAGAAGTCAGAAACCAGATGAATAGGTGTCATTTTATTCCCTCGGGAGCATAATACAACCAGATCTGCAGCTACGGATGCTTTGGAGAATAATATTTGACCATTAACAAGCTCACACTTGATGGAGCTGAGAATTTTTATACCCGCATTTCACTGTATTCACAGTTGACTGAATATCCTCATTCTCACCATGAACATAAAATTCCCCTCGACAACTAAATCCAAATGACCCGGCTGCTTCTGTTTTGCTTTTCTCGCTCCAACTGTCAGGAATATTGTTCTCTCATTTGCAGTGACATGTCATCATTTCTGTGAAATCCAACCTTGCAGGCTGCACAGAGAAGGTCAGCGGCTGTCTGGTCCCTTCTGACGGGAACTTGGACTGTCAGGCCGTCTGGCATGTAGACGCACGTCAGCACGTCCGAGGCAGCGCTGATGCCGTCCCAAACACCACCCTCAGGGGGCGACATGGAGTAGATACTGGACAACACATCCAACCTCTGTAGAGGAGGGAAACAGGGGAGGTAAGAAGGGAGGACATAGAAGGAAGTGGATGAGCAGCATCAGATGGAAGAGAGAGTAAACAGAAAACGGGGAAAGAATGAGGTAAACAGGAGAGGGAGAGCGTGAGAGAGAGAGAGAGAGGTAGACTTTGAGTAACGGCACACAAATCAATACAGTTCCATTAGTCTAAATGCTTGGCTGTGGATCAAGCAGCAGAGCAAAGATGTCATACAATTAGCCTTTCAGAAATTCATTTGACAACATAGACGGCAGTTGCTCCATATAATAGTCATCATAATGACCATGTACACAAGAGGATTGGCAAGGGTCGACTGGCAGGTCTAGACGTCCAGATGATATCGCTTCTTGAGGACTTGCTTTTTTTTTTCTAAAAGCCACAAGAGCAATTTTGGCTTAAGTGATGAATCGGGACAATTTCTTTCAAACTCAGTCAAACTTTCAGGAGGTAATTATGTGCTGCATTATTTGTGGCATTAACAGTGAGGCTGCAGTGTGGTATTAAGGTGGGGGGGGCCCAGCGCTCGGCCTCACAGGCAGCCATTAGGGGGTTTTGGTTGCGACTCGCTGTCTCTGGAGGGAAAAGCGCCACTGCTGCGATGTGGGGCTGTGGGAGACACCACAGTGCAGCCTGAGACCACAATTATCACGGCCCTAGATCACGAGGAAACGCTCGATCACACCAAAATGTCCTAAAACACATGGGCTGAAGACGCCAGTGAATCAGCACTTCTGACAAAGACGATACGAAGCCTCGGTTAAACTGAGACGCAGGACCGACTGTGATAATTGCCTTAGTGAATAGTTCGGGGATATAGTGATGTTTCAAATGCATTATGGGATCATAAAATGGAAAGTGGTGTGTGTGTGTGTGTGTGTGTGTGTGTGTGTGTGTGTGTGTGTGTGTGTGTGTGTGTGTGTGTGTGTGTGTGTCTGAGGATTTCTGTTTGATGTGTGTGAGCCTCTCTGTCTATTTCAGAAGCTGGATGCTCGCTGTTGATGAATCACCTCAAAAGGAAAAAGACCTTCTTCCCTGCCAGACAAAAGGCCTAAAGGGACAAACTGAAGGCTCCGATTCAAAGCATCACTTAGTTCCTCACACATGAGCAGTGTTCTCAGTGTAGCTATGATAAACACAAACATTTACCTCATTTTCCATCTGAATATCCCCTTGACTGGTCTACGTCAGGAGTTTTGTGCCAAAATAAAAGCCACCAGTGTTCTTACCAAAACCTGCCAGAGTAAAGGAACACAAGGTACCACTTCAACACCCACCTTCTGCCTGCACCTTTCGGGATGTGAGGTCATGCTTGCAAAGTGAGGATTGGGAAAAAAAACAACAAAAAAAAAACAAGCCATCATGGCAAATGGTTGCATAACCGCCTGTTTGTGTCCCAGCAACACTGGTGAGACCGGAAAAATAAGATTTGGTTTGTCTGCACTGACCTTACCAGGGGCTGACTAACACTGTACACTCATTCACAGTCAGGAGAGGGTTGTAACGGACCGACGGTTGCCTGGTCAACGCTCCAAGAGTCACTGCCAAGAGTACAGTTGAGGCACGTGCTGGACTTTCAACAAGTGTTCTGTGTGGTGAGTGTGTGCATGCTATTTATGTTCGCGCTCGGCCAAATAATTCAATACTTCAGTCTTTCCTCTCAAATGTGGAAATTATTTCCAAGCGAGCAATCCTCCACCCTGGAGCTTCTAAACATGGAACGTGGAGTAACGGAGGGTTAGAGGCCGCTGCACAAAAACACCCTTTCTGTTCCACTTGGCAACACAAATATTACTGTACTGCCACAAATAGATAGGCTGATCATGATGAAGTAGTGGAGGAAATTTGCCTGTCGTACATCTATTGAAAGAGTATTACTCTTTACTTCCCTAAAGCTCCACCCAGGGTTCCTCTTTCCACCATTATGACACACTGTTCTCCGCATTCACACACACACAAGATGACAACCCAGACTCACCAGCTCCTCTGACAGCAACTTGGCCAGAACTTTAGAATGAAAGCAGTACATGTGTATTCACAGGTAGCGGAGTGTGGTGAGAGGTGGTGGCACAGAAACGGGGACCACAAAGTCATGGGTGAGAGATGATAGGATGTTGGTCGTGAGCCAGTGAAATAAAAAAAAATAATGGAAAACAAAAGCACTTGTCTCGAGTATTTCATTCTCTGTGGGGACTGCCAGAAGAGAGGAGTATGAAAAGGAAGAGAACTAAAGCTCAGTCTTAACTCTTTACCATACTTCCATAACCCCTGTTGGGACATAACACATCGGTGCTCAATGTAAATATGCAAACTGCTCGAAATGAGTGTGAAAAAGAATGCGATGTATGAGAGAAATCACTGTCTAAAGTAACATAAGTCAAAGCTGTCATTGTCTCTGGCAGTCAAAACACATCGAATCGCTCCAGTGCTGACAAAACAAGTGTGTGGATGGAGGATTTGAAGAGCAAACTATGCCAGTCAATATGAGCTTTAACCTTTTGTGGAGGCCAAGGCTGCTGCAGCACTGACAAGTCCATCTCATATATGTTTCTTTCTCCTTAGTCGAGCTACAGCAAGACAAGGTCAGCACATCCTCCGCCTGCTGAAAAAGCTGGTTGGGTTGAAAATTGTGTAGGAAGGACGGTAAATACACACACTAACTCACAGGCACTACACAAGACAGCACAGGAGCTACAGCAAAGTTTAGACAAACACTCGCACGCTAAACTACCCTTCACTTGACTTCGCTGCAAAGGATTAGCGGAAGATGACTGCTTATTGGAGTAATTCAAAGGATTTGAGACCCAAGTAGCACAACAGGCGCAAAGTCATCAACAGAGAACTGAGGAGCTGTATGCGTCGACAAAAATCAATGCAGCTGTGCTAACCTCTCTCTTTTCTTACTTCCCACCCTGAGGAGTCTTAATCCCCTCCGAATCAAAATGGATCCCCGCGACGAGCCGTTTTCCACATTCACGTCCAAATCGAGGAGATTTAAACACGGGGGGGGGGGGTCCACCACATCTACAGTAACATTAAAGCAGCAACCCGATGAAGGCTATTATTGTTTCGCCAGACCACTTCCTGTTCTGAGTCCCTTTCCAGACCCTTAATGAGGGCAGTTTTAACACTCGCCACATTGACCACAGACTCACTCTGTGAATCACTGCGTCCTGTGAACCAGCCATCTTCATAACTCTCATCCCGCTCCATCTAAAAGTGCCCATTATGCTCATCTCTCGGGGCCAAATTTCATCGGGAAGCAGGGTCAGTTTTAGCCTGCTGTATTAGGGTGGGCTTGTAGGAAAACTGGGCCGGATTGCAGCTCAGAGGTTAAAGAAGCTGGATAAGAATCAGATGGTTGCAGGCTGTAAGCAAGACGCTGGCATTCCTTCAGTTATGCAGTGGGACCTTGTGTGCTTTTACGTACTTCACATGCTCTGAGGGGCCTTCTGTGCAGGCTGCCCGTCCAATCAGAAGTCAGAAACAGCACTGGTATTTTCTTTTGCTATTTCAAACTTCCTAACTTATAATTGGGTGGACAAGATGTATGTATGAGTGCCCTGATCTAACCTCTGCCTATAGCTACCACCAGTCAAGAGGGCAATATTTTGGCCCTCTGGGGTCATCGGAAACAAGCTGAGCGGACTTATTAGTGCCATATGAATTTGATATTGCTATAATACTACTAGCAAATAGTTCCCTACATATGCAGTCATGTTTCTGCCTACCCCACATTCACTGTTCTTTCAGCTGTGGTCTACATGGTCTAAATGCTACATTATACTCCCCAGCTAGACACTACACTTTGCCTGTCTGTTATCTGGCACTGGATAGGTAGTGTTCAGTGGCTTATAAGAGCTTTTTGTTGCTATAAATAGCTGCCTGCTCTGGCTGTAACCAACACTGTGAGAAAAATGAGGGTCCAGCACGATCAAATTGTGGCCTACAAGACCAAACAATGAACTAAAAGATGCTGCAAAGAGCTAGAGAGGGAGCTTGAACTGCAAAAAGGGATTACAATGATTGGTGGGTTTGCCACTAAAAGCAATCCTCTTCACACGGAAGCCTGCGTTTAAACTAGCATTATTATAAAATATTGATCATAGCAGTTAAAGATTACATGTTTTTCACCTCAACAGGAGCTGATTCTTGTCAATAAGCGGGTTTCAGTTCAAATCATACCCCTTTGGATTGCAGTGGAATTACCTATAAGCAACTTCCCGCTGTACAGATGTTATAATGAGAAATAAAAAAGCCTGAGGAGGAGCAAAACATGTAGAAGTCTGAGGATAGTGAGGTGTGGAGGCGAAGTTTATAACAGTCTTTGGTGATGTAGGCATGGAAGCACCCAGTAACCTAGAATTGCTGCCGTTCCAACGTCTGGTCGCTCAGACGGCCAGAATTCACACTCACTAATCGTTTAACGCTTTTCCATACGCAGAAACACTCAACACCCTGTATTAACTCAATTATGGCATGAATTGGACCCCTGTTCACACAGAGTTTTTACAAGGCTCTACCATAGTTAAATGCTCCCGTTAGTTATGCATTCTATTTATCTTGCAGACACCTGCAGATCAACATGAAAGGAATCCCTGCTTTGATCCTGGACATGTAATACACTCAGGCAGACACACACAGGCTTTCTGATGTCCTCACATACACCCCTCAAGTGTAAAAATATCTTTACACAGTCCACTATCAAAGCCATGAAAGGCAGCAGAGGTCAAAGCAACAGTGGACTTGCTTCTGCCACGGCTACTTCACGCTGGAACCGATAATTGTTCACATAAAACGGTGCCACAAGGATGGCTGTGACAGATGGCAGAGGAATTTTTAAGAGATATATCAAAGATCCGCAAGCCGGAACGGGCAAAGTTACGGAGTTCTCTGACTCACCTCAGTACTCCTGGGAGGCAGGGCGTACGTTTGACCTCCAGCGTCGCTCTCAAAGATCTGAAATCAAGAGACAGACAGTCAGAAGTGCAGACAGAGGGGCACCACTCTGATTGACTCATAAGCGGCTAAGCGCCTCGCCACTTCAGCGACACAATGTTAGACACACTCGGTGATGTTTTGTAGTTAATTAAAAAGTGCACGTGGCGAGTGCAGAGCTTTGATGCTGCGTCCAAACAGGGTGTGCAGCCTTGGAGGGTGCAG
This sequence comes from Acanthochromis polyacanthus, assembly GCF_021347895.1. Lineage (NCBI taxonomy): Eukaryota > Metazoa > Chordata > Actinopteri > Pomacentridae > Acanthochromis > Acanthochromis polyacanthus. The sequence continues at coordinate 14,963,332 of NC_067113.1, read as the reverse complement.
CGGTGGAAATATGCTTGGTGGGTGTGTGTGTGTGTGTGAGTGGACAGTGTGGTTTCTGTGTAGGACGGAGATGAAAGAGGGGGACTGTTGGAGAGCACATGAAAAAGGGACAAACACTCCCTCACCATATCAACTTCAGTGTTGAAATCTCTCGTTTCTTCATTCGTTCTAGCCTTCTCAACCTGTTTCTCTCTTGTTCCTTGGGACTGTGAGGCATCTGGCTGAGCCTTCTGCTGGAGGCGACTGCAGCAGATTTCAACAGCTCTATATTACAGCCATGACACAGAGCTATCAGTTATATGAAGGCGTGACTCCAGCCATCATTCCAACAGGCTGCGGTTATCAGGTTATGCTCTGACGGACATGCAAGGTGGCATCTTGTTCTCAGAAGATGTCTGACACACGCAAAGAGTGCCGTTTTATAAAATAACATGAGCTCATGCTGGACTTTCTGTACCTCTTCCTCATAGCAAGCACACTACTGTTTTAAATTGGAAGTGACTTAGAGAGGCTAAGGCTTTTTCTAAGCTTCAAAATCAACCAAAACAATCCCAAGAAAGCTTCTTTACAACCAGAAAAAAAACTTTCAAGCTCCTGTTATGGTAATAAGAAAACCTCGTCTGACTTCTGATCGGCAGACTATCTCCCTTGCCGGCGTGCGTACATTTATAAAGTGTCTGTAAACAGTGCTGCTTTGCCGTAAACAGACTAATTTTAGAAAGCTTTACCAACTCTCCCACAAATCCTCGGACCTTTCTGGCCTACTTCCCACAGCCGACTACCGGCCAGCTCCTTACTGTATACATAGCTCTGCTAAGACGGATGAGAGATGAGGAAACAAGAGGGAAGGAGGTGGTGTGCACGGAGGGGGAGCATGACTTTGGGGCAAGGTTGTGGAGTACAGCGTCGCAGTGGTAAATGGGATTTAGGCTTAGTCAACACAGATGAGTCAGTATGGAAACTGTGGGAGAAGAACCGCCGGGTAGCACTCTGATGTTTATGCTCAGAGAAATGGGGGGTTTGAGAGAAAGAGAGAGGAAGCAGCTGGAGGGGGGAAAAACTGGAAGACAAATGTAAGAGAAATTGGGGGGAGCGCAAGATAAAACGCTAGGTTTAAGAGATTAAACAAGCAGGGGAAAAGAAGACATTAAAAGATAGTGTGTATGAGTTGGGGCAAAAGGGAGGAAATGTAAGAAATCCTGAAGAATGCACAATGTCACAAACTGAGAAGGTAACGACAGTTTAAGTAAATGAAGGAGAGTTTGGCTCCTTAGATGGGTTCGCTGTCCAAATCCTGCTGAAGCAGAGACGTGTCTCTCGTCAGCGTCTCATGAGAGAACAGCCGAGGAGCTGATGATGTCATTTTAAACGGCTGAATTTACCACAGAGAACAGCAGAAAAGCGAAACTAGCACTCCAATGATCTCTCAATCTTGGAGGGGAAAAAAAGAAAAGCGCCACACAAACAGCAGATGTCCAGGAAAACCCGGCATTCTGAAAATCCCTTGAAGCACTCACCAGCCATTACGTGTTCCCTATTAGCTTCTACGTAAAAGACAAAAATACCACAAAACACTAAAAAAAGGAGCTTGTAATAGAAAGGGAACCTGGGGAGAAAAAAAAGTATAAAGGAAGGTTGTTTAATATTTAGCGTCTTTACACCAACCATCTGCTGAAGTCTGCGGGGCTGAGGAAAGAGTGGAGAATGCCATCTACCACATATGGCTTTTAATAATTCATGCGTGTGCTGCAGCGCCACCTCGGCCTTCTGCACTGCGACACCGTGACTGGGCCTCATTAGGCTGGCTGGCTGGAGTTCCCCAGAAAAATAATAACACACGCACATACCTAGACGCTGACAGACGTGCACAAATGCACCAACATAAACATCACAGAGCAGGTGGTGGGATAGATGAGCGAGATAAGAGCAGGCGAAACAGGACAGGGAACATTTTGTAAGCGGTCAGGTCTCACCTACTGAGGGATTAGCTCTTAGCTGTGCAAGCTCAGAAACAATAATGACTTCACAGCATAAAGAAAAATGAAGGTTCACTCCTCTCCCTTTATAGAGTCTCAGCTAATAAACAGAAGATCCATAAAAGAGCTGAGTAAATGACCGTTTCTTGTGGCAGTTCCTAAAATAGACCACGAAGAGTTGAGTATTCTCCACAGAAAGGTGGATTTCTGTATCAATAAATAACCGGTCCGCATGAGGCTAATTACTAACCTGAGAGGATTTTTATTTCCTCCCCCTCTGCACCTGGGTGAGGAATGCTCCCCTGTGTTTATGTTGATGGGAGGTTTGCATTCAAACTTACAGGAAAGCAGGAGGGATGCGAGCTTATGTGCTTTTAATTAATAAAAACTCCTCTGGGGGTAAAATGTGCTCAAAGCGCTGCGTGTCTGTAAAAACCTCTTGTTTTCTTTCATGTCAAAAAAATGTAGACACCAGTAAGCAATAAGGCAACGTGTTTTCAGGTTGTTTCGTTAATGAGCATGCACGCATCAGGACGGGTTTTCTCAGCAGTGTGTCCCCGAGAGAACATGTGCTGACATATGAACATGTACAGTGCATGTCAACACTCTGCATGCTACGTGTGTGTGTGCGAACACACACGCATGAGGCGGGTGATCCTGCATTAAGGATCTGCTAATCCAGACCCCCCGAAGGGTTTCATTACTCAGTGGATTCAGTGAAGATTATTTAGTGTCACTTCAAGTCCTAAGTGCTGCTGTCAGGCTTTAAACACACACAGGAAAAGTAAAGATACCGACCAAGTTCATTATGCAAAAAGACTGCATAATGAACTTTGTCATCTTATTACCATTCCAGAGCCATTTAAGTGATTGCTCATAGGCATGCTACAAGTCACATCTTAAATTCAGTTTCATCCAAGTATAAAGTGACACAGAACGCAGTAATCTTGAACCTACATAAGCAAATCTAATGCACAGTTTACCTAAAGACCCCCTCTGGTGTTTTGAACTTGTGAATATCATTACATGGTGATTTTTATATGTTGGAGGACAGATCATGATGAAATAAGCAGTCAACACCATGACTGAGCATATCCACACTGAAGCTGCAGTGTACCGGTTCTGTGTAACTGTCAAGTGTCGGAAATGGAAAAATGGAAATTAAGGCTGGTTTCCATTAACTGGAGCAAATAAACTAGGCAGTGTAGTGTTGTCAGAAGCTGGCGGCATAGGCTACATTACACATAGATGGAATACAAAGTGCAGAAGAAGCCTAATTTAAATTGATTCATTTGCCATCTGCCTAAAAACCTTGAAGAGCAAAAAGAAACTAACAAAAACTTTGGCCATCAACAAAAAAAAATGGAGAACGGTCTTCAAAAATGGATTTCTTTCAGGCAAGTTGTAAATATTCTTTCATGTCAGTTGGTACTGGACACGTGTCATGCCGTCCAGAGACACAGACAATGAAAAAAGAGGAACCAGATATCAGTCATATGAGTTAAACGGTGTTATGCCTTTTCACTTTTTCCAACAAAGTCAAAAACCACCTCAAGCAAACGTTAAAATTAGTTGTTGTTTTTTTTGCCAAAGTCAGGAGGTTTTCTAAGATTTGTCCGTTTCCACTGACTGTTTTTAACGCAATGCTTGAAAATATGCACAAAAATATGTTAACGAAACACTGCTAATGGCATAGTAAAACAGATCAACACCTCTGGACTTTCATACAGAATCAATCTCGTCAACTTGCTCAGCGGGGATTTCTGTATTATTCTTCTTCTTCGGAATCAGTTTCCTTGTTGAACATGTACAATTGAATTACTCCAATACTGTAACTTGCTATTATTTAGCACAGAGCAGTTTTACAGTATTTGAGCAGAGTCGTAGGTGAGCCGGTGTGCTCGAGCTGCCATACATAAGTTGAGTGACTGGAGAAAGAGGCAAGGGCTACATAGATCCATGTGACAGAGAGATCCAGTGTAAATGCAACAGCCTAATCATGGCATGAAGTAGGCCCACAGTGAACTACTAATGGTATTTCACTGTTATTGTTGTATATGACAATACACTTATAAACTGAATTTCCAATGAACTGTGTATTACATTTAAGCCATTTTAAGGTATGAACAGATTATTTTCATTGATAAATCTTCTGTACATGTAACTTTGATAGACGTAGCTGTGGTTTGAGAGGTTAAATCCATGACTAGAGAGGGTCTTCAAGGCAAAACAGACTTTGAACATCTAGGTAAAACACCAATAACATATCAGTTTTAGGTAGTCTAATTTCCTTTCTTATATACAGTATGCTTAGAAAGTGTCTAGTACTTGATACTACTGAAGATTGTGTTCTAGTTAAAGATAAATGCTCAGATGTGTGTGACTTTCTCTGTGTGTTTAGTAATACCTGTGATACAGAGGGTCTCTTATCACGGCCTCTCTTCGTGAGGTTGTCGAGGCCTTTAAGGGAGGAGAATAGGCCTCTCTTGTGCTGTCTGTAAGTCAGCGACAACGACCGCCTCCTGACCGTGGCCTCGTCTCTGGAACAGATCTGAACAGATACACAGTATCAGGATTGCAATCACTTAGCTGAACAAAAAATTCCATCTAATCAAAGCATCTTAATTAGGTTCATTTTCCTCCAGTAACAGGAATGTTTGCAGGATCAAATGATTAAAAGGTTTTCAAGGTTACTGTGAGACATCAAGGAAATCAAAGCTGAAGTGTCACACACAAAAAAGGTTGCTACAAAGCATCTAAACAGGACGCAGCACTGATTTTCTGATTCTTTCCTCAGCATCAGCTCATTAGTCATTCATGTCCTTCCGCAAGGACTGTCCCGGGCTTCCTTACCAGTGCATGGAAGGAGGAGACTGAGAAAATCCCGAGGCGTCCCAGGGTGGTTTTGGTTGGGCGGCTGGCGATAGCTAGCAGGCTCTTTGGGTTGGGCAGCTCTCCGCCCTGCAGACTGGCGAGGTAGCAGCGCATCCGGAAGAGATCCATGTTGAACCTCTCCAGGTTCTGCTCCCACTGCTGGATCTGAGGGAAAAATAAATAATATTACTTCTTTAGCCTGGTTCTGAATGTGAATTGGGTTTTTGGGTGGTGACTGAGCGAGGAGAGTTGGAGGGGGGGCATGATGGAGGGAGTGAGGAGAGGGGGTGGTGGTGGGAAGGCAGAATCAAAGAGGGAGATCCAGGGTCAGTCGAGTGCTTTCCTTCAAGTTGAAATTGCTTGCAGATGTTGGTGGAGGGTAAGGACATAACTTTGGTGGAGGTTTGATAGTGAGGGATGACTGCATATCAAGCAGGGAAGTGTGTGTGCAGCGAATCTAAATGCCCAAGTTTATGTAAGTCTTGAGAGGCTGGTGATGTTACACAGACCACCCGTTAAACCTCCACACACACACATTCACACACACAGAGTTTACAGTTGCCTTCCCCCTATCCCTGTTTGCACTATGTAAGCTATAAGAAAGTGCTTATTTTGTTGGCTGGAGACTGGGTTTAATGAGAACACTCAGTTAAACAACCCTCCATAACAACTGGCTTTAATAGGTCTCGTCTGCGCTGTGAGTTCATTTACAATAACGCACCCTATGGTGTTGTCCCATTAGCTCCCACTCACATTGACGGCATTCTTTCAGATTAGGAACAAACTTAGAAAGAGCCACAGGGTGGGGTTTTATGAACCTGACATCTTAACATCTTAAACAAAGAACTTGCACAGAGACTATTATGGGAGCAGAACTCTGCTCTGAGATAAAACTATGGATGTAACCGTGCAGGTGGCCTCAGTCAACAAGCCTTGAGTCAATGACATTCAAACGTTTCTTTTCTAGATTTTGATCATTGGAACGTCAGCAAGGAATTCGTGAACTTCGGTTAAAATGACCTTGCATTTGGGAAGCCATTTATCTGTGCTACTGTAAAAATGAAACACAATCAGCAGAGTGAGGAATTAAATAGCTGATATTTTGTTGCACACGGTTACTTTTCAAAGACATTGATGTCTGCAAAGCATAAATACTTTTGCCAGTTTGTCCCTTTGTACAATTCATTTATGAACTCTGTTACCACCAGTTTTTTTTTTTTTTTTTTTTTAAATTCCTGTGCAATTACAGATACGGACTTTGACAGTAGACATTAGAAACGTAGACGGCTGGACAGTAATACAGAGAAGACTACTGTGGATGTTTCTGAAAGGCTAGCTGTGACTTTGCTATTTACATGTCAGTGTGATTATTTCTGAGTTCTGCTGAGCACAGTGGGTAGACACGGCACAACGTTTCTGGAGAATTTAGAACTTTGCACTGTATTTGGATACTTTTGCTGCAGGTAGCAACAAATCAAAGAACCTCCAAAGTCTAGCAACGACCACTTCAATTACATCGCTTCCACTGATCATTTTTAAAGGTGTGAATGACAGAACAATCTCTTTCCATGGCTTCTTGTCATAGCAAGTATTTGTTCTGAGCTCCATTTCTTTTCCAGGCACACATCCAATTGTACTTGGAGTATGCACGATCCACACAGTTACAAATTACGGGTGAACATGTAGAAGTAACCCTTGTGGATACGGGAATACAAAATGCATGAGCTTGTCTTACAAACCAAACTATGAAACTTTTGAAAGAATAAATGACACATTTTCCTTCACACAAACAGAAACTTGAATTTCATGTCACTTCCATTCACTCAGAGATTTCACTGCTTCAACCTTACTTAGTCTAGCATTACCAGAAGCAAATTTTAGAGAGATAAAGCTGTATGACAGCATCACTGAGTCACTTTGCTAACTACATGACTCTTTTCCACTTGTGTCACTGCTGCTCTGTGTTTTAGCCTTTAGCTTCATCCTGTAATTGTCACCTACAGCCACCTTTCAACAGAAATTACAGAGTTCACTTACTTACTTTACTGTACACTATTTAGCAGCATGTACTAAAGAGGGATTATATGTGACTATACTCTCTAAAAGTGACATTAAACTTGACAAAACAACTTTTTCAACCAAGAGGTGGACACAGCGGTCACATATAACATTCGCATGATTTACTGCAGAGAGGTGGATGACTTCAGCGTGTTTTCATTACTTGTTAGGGAAGCTGACAAAGTCACACGGCTGTCGTGTCTGGTCTGACTCTTGGTGTTACTTGAACTTAAGAACCTTGTTCATAAATCCTCTGATGTAAGTAGGCAAAGCACAGTTTTTTATCCTGCTATTCTTGGGTCATTATATAAAACACGGTGTTCAAGAGGAACTGTGATTTAATTCCACTGGGTAGTTTGAAGATGACTTTAGATGGGGAAGGAGGTATTACTGACTGAATCAGATAAGCTCCTTCCTCAAAAGCAAAGGCAATTTTAGGAAAGTTGCCACTTTGGAAAAAATTAATGTCTAAGTATAACTATCACAGAGGATCCTCGCATGCTTCTGATTTAAACGCCATCTGGATCTGTTTGTCAACACTCGCATATCTGTGTCTTCATTCGAGGATGTCTTAAAATAGTCCTGTGCATAAAATTCGATTTGATGATTCACGCTACGGTGCATCACTGATGAAGAGAATTTTTTGATTGGGGCCTATTGCTTCGTGCGTCAAGCTGGCTGGAATCAGTGCAGCGCAACAATCGACCAGCGTCAGTGAAAAGCACGACATGTTCAGGCCCATCTGTCCTGGATGCACAATGTATTGACATCCATTTCAGAGCTTTCTTTTAACAGAGTCTCATCTTTTCTTATCCCCCTCTATAACATCTGCCCCCTGCTCTCTGTAAAAGCCCTAATGCATTATAAGTCATTCAATGCAACTTGATCGCATTGTGTGTGTGTATGTGAGAGTGAAAGGGGGCAAAGGCAGACTTCAAACAAGGTCTGCTGGCACTGATTTCAGTACACATGGGTGGGGGTGGGAGGGGACATCAAAGTGGTGCCCCGTTGGTGCAAGACAGCCCCACCGAAACCTTAAATCTATCATCAGCCTCAAGGCGCCTGCATCAGAGTCCTGCCCCATACCCCTCTGACCCTATCATTGACTCCAACCCTGCCTGTCTCTTTGTCTCCTCTGAGGTGGCACACTGGTTAATTGGAAACAGACACAAGCATCACAAGAATGCAGCCAGGGTAGGAGCCAAGCAGTGACATCTCCGCTTCCATCCGTCTTGTTCTTCATAATAACGTAGGTATACTTTCACTTAGGGCGCTCTAACTGAAGGCCAAATACGAGCCTGAAAATACCCCATAACTGCACGTTAACAGTCTGATGAAACATTGTGGTCCCTTGTAGCTATGGAGATGTAAAAAGTCTACATTTTTTCTTTAACTAGCTCTGTAAGTCACTGACCACCTGAGTTGCAGGTATCAAAAGAAGTAGCCAGTTTTACCCACATTCCACTACAAACACTAATTTCTTCTAAGAGCATTTTTGCTCCTGCTAAGCTATAGGTGAGAGATTTTTCATACTGTAATCTGCTGTATGTAGGCTACAGCGCAGTGCTGGGTGTTTGGATTCTCCCCCAGGCTGTGAGGAGGAGGAAGAGGATAATGCACGTTGAGAGCCCATTACTAGGAAACATCTGGAACCCCAATCTGATGCTCGGGGAGCGAGCTGCTCCCCTGGGCCTCTCGCGATACATTTGGGGAATGATGCATTTAGGCCACTTCACCCACCCACAGACAAAAATAAAACACAGCCTTGCCACCACAGTCACACAATCAGGGAAATTAAGTAGGGCACATCATGCGGTTATTACACATATAATGTGGAGTAAAAGCACACAGAGGAGTTTTAAAAGTAAAACTAAGAGCATACGTCACACCACCTGATCTATGCTGCAAAGTAATCCTGCATATGCTGTGTGAGATTTGTCCCAAGGGCATGAAGTGTACAAGACCTCCAGTACTCTCAGTGATGCTGGTATTATTTAATGTTTCACCATCACATGCTCACCTGGTTCTCAATAGCCTTGCGATTCTTGGGATCGCCGACTACCGTCAGCTGTAGCTCGGCCATCTTCTTCATCTTCCCGTCCATGTCGATCTTCTGCAGCAGGCCGCGGACCTGAGTTCGCAGCAGACGCACCGTATCCTCCTTCCCCTGGCGCTTGGCCAGCAGCGAGGCACTAGCAGAGTGGATGGCTGTCACCCAGTTCTCCAGGTCAGTCTGGTTGCTGGCCTGGAAGGGCAAAGAGGGACGTGGAGTTGAATTTGATGAAGCAGCGAGGCCAATATCCCCGTTACAAGCTGGATTCAGAGATCCAAAGCCTGATAAATCTCCTAGGATTGCTGCACATAATATATCACAAAAAGATGATTGGGTGGTGAGCTTGGCTTTGCGGGATCAATAAAAGTAAGCTTGATTAACCGTGCCTCTATGAGAGAGAGCTGGTTATAAACTGTTGTTTAAATCAAACCTACATTCTCACTGTTAAAAAGCCGTTTCATGGATATTATACTTTTATCACTTTGGCAACACATTGGTTGAGAAGTCACTTGAACCCTCTTTTGAATGAAAATAACTTGCGCTCAACAGGCCATGTGAGTGGAAAGAAAAGGATGAAAACAAGGCTGTCTTCATGTCACAGACTTGATTTTCTCATTGCTTGTCTGTGGGGCCATGTCAGCTCCACACACAGCCTTTTAATTAGATGTAGGTCTGGACACCGCGACCGAGTGCAGCCTTTGAGCTTGTGATCATGAGTGGAGGAGGAAACAGGGAAAGGTTGGGTATGAATTTGGTAGGGATATGTAGGTCAGCAAGCACAACGGAGCAAATTCGATGTGCTCTCAGACCCCGTAGTCGGAAAGTTTGGCCACTTTGCTCGCAAGTTTCTCACAGGCTGAAATTTCATACGTTACACTCGAGGGAAGGGAAGCCAAAAAAGTGTGTGTCTGATATAATTCAACCATGTTCTGCAAGTGTGCACTGTGGGAACATTTTGCATATTTCTGTGTTTCCTGACAGCGTGTTCACTGCGATAGTACAGGGCTCAGCTGCCTCCTCACCAAAGGTAACATATTCAACAATAAATGAAACTTCTGAGTGACAATGTTCAGGAGATTCATCACTGATGGCTTCACTTTATTAACAAGCAAAGGATTCCAGAGAAAAGCTCAGTGTGGAGCAGTGTCTCTGCTGATAGTCTTCACCTGGAAGAGGTAGACGTCTCCGTACGAGTTGCTGAGGCAGAACACGTTCTCCTTCTTTGGGTGTTCAGGAACAGCCTGGACGATGCTGTCCTCGGCCAGAAGGGCATAGCGAGGTGACAGTTCCTGCTCCGGTGAACCTTTGCCGTAAGTTTCATAGAAGAGCAACGTACATCCTGCAAAAGGACGAACATGAAAGGAATGAGATGTGAACACGAATGTATACAAGCGGCAGATACAGAAGACAAGCTACATGAGAACAAGCAAAGTTCTCCAGACTGTAAGCTGGAGTGTTTTATTGTGGAGTGTTTTATTGTTGTCACCTAATAATTTGCAACCACAGCACCTTTGTAAAAATTAGGGGTTGACCAATTACTGGCTTGGTTAATATTTGGATTTGATAATCAGTACGTTAAAAATTAGCAGTATGTTTTTTTGTTTTGTTTTTTTTAACAGATTTCCAATATCATAAATTCACTGATTATACGTCGCCAGTAACAATAAAAGATAAATGTGGAGAAGCTGTTTTACAGCTAAAACTTGAACAAACAAAGGCACTTCAAAAAAGTTTATTGGAATTTGTGTTTTACGGAAAATATACATTGATTCAAAATATCTGTATTGGCCCTAAAAAACATATCAGCTAATCCCAGGTAACACAAAACCACAGATGTTTCGAATTCTCCTAAAAGGCCACTTAGAATCAGAAACACTCCACTTTATATCTTTTCTTTTTTTCCTCCAAGCAGTAATCATCCATAAATACAGTTCTATAAAAGCAGTATTTGAACATACAGCCATATTTCAAAGCCTAATTTTATTCATTTGGCCTGAAGCAACAGCGTAATTCCCTGGAAGCGTTTAGGGTGGGAGGGGAGGACAATCACTTAACGTCAGCTGAGATGCTACAGTCAAGGACATGACTGCTGTTAAGAGAAAAGCCCCGAGAATAAACAGGAACCTACCTGCCTGTCAAAACTGAATTACAGAGCGCAAATGTGGATAATCTACTTAACTCTGAATTATTCTGAAACAAGTCAGCAGTTTCTTTGGCTTCTTTTCAAGAAGGGAAGATTCATGCTCACCTTTGAGGGTCACCCAGTACTGCTTCCACTTGCGGCGGGTTACCAGTTCCAGCTTCCTGTCTTTGTGCAGGGTTATGAGGGGTTTAAAAGAGAGCCAGCCGGCCCGTCGGACCACACCCTGCTCCTTCTCAAACAGAAGGTCCAGCTCCTCCAGGGAGCCCTCGGCCGACTCGCTGCTGCTTTCACCCTCCTCAGTGCCCGTGGATGGGTCTCTTCTATCGCCTAATCCCCCTCCTCCCTGTCCGGTGCCCATCTCCAGCTCCCTCATGAAGTTCTCGTAGATGTTCTGGCGGAGGGCATCGGTTGTTTGGTGAATGGCTCCTGATGATTGGGCCCTGGAGGCTCCGGGGAACCAGACGACGCTGGAGACCTGGGAGGGTGAGCTGGTGTCTGCAGTCAGGCCATCAACCCCACTGTCAAAGGCATCACTCAGGTCTTTGGACCTGGTCTCCTGTGGAGGTAGAAAAGCCATGAAAAGCGTGAGAAATGTCATTAGAGGAAGGTGAGAGGACAAAGGGGGAAGGATTCGACTGCCATGATAACTTAACATTACAGTGTTATTGATTAGATGTCAGTGGAAGCGTAGCTCGGGTTTGCAGATCGTAGAAACATGAGTTTAAACATTCGTTGTTCGGATCTACTTTTAGGCAAAGCATCCCATGTTTGCCCCCAGACGTAGAGATTTCTGTATATACAGCAAGCCTCAGTGAGCTTATACTGGGACAGAAATCAACTGTGCTCCTTTCAATTAGCCCCAAGGCACTCCAAAACTTTTGAAAAATCTAGTCAAACCACTCGAACCTACTTCAAAGTCTGCATTACAGTCGCTAAATTTTTCGCTAGGCTGAGAAAGTGGGACAAATTTCCTGTGATGGCACCTGGGAGGTTGGAACCCTCCAGGCTCAGACAATTTCACGTCATTTGAGGCCTGATGTGGCTTCCCAATTCCCCAAATGAACACTTGATGGAATTGCACCCTTTCATGCCTAATGACAGCCTACCTACACTTGAGCAGATTGCAGCATCGATTCTGCCCCTGGCAACTGCGTGGAGCACTCTCAACATGCAGACGCACAGTATGTGCTGTCATGCCAGAACTCATTTTCCGTTTCTTGTTTACTCATGCGTCTCACTCAGCTCCGTCCACATCTTCTCCATCCTTATTCATGTTTCATGCTGTTTCTACTGTCCCTTCTCCATATTTAGCAAGCAATTCAAAATTTTCCCCCTTACATTCTGTTACAAGACAGCTCAGAACTCATTTTTAACTTGCAGAGCTTGCAACGAACTCCCTGAACTCAGTGTTCACTTAAGGACAGCCTTTGTTAATGCATTATGTCCACCTGCCACCATAAAACTCACAGTATTTGTATACTTTAGCCGTAGGAAATTGCACGCTGTGCACAGGGTGAGTCTTTCTGCAGTTTCTTTTAGTCAGCACAGTCCAAATTTATCGTGCCTCTCCCAGTTCGCTTCCAGCTGCTTTTTATTACAAGCAGGTTCTTGGTCTTTGGCATCAGGGTCGCAGTGTGACCTTTAAAGCCGCAAAGTCCAGGTGGAGGGGAACCAGAGCTGGAGGTGCTCCTGATTTTGGTTGACCTGCTGAAAGGAGACCCTTGGAGATATATGGTACTTGGAAGTTTGGCAAAAAAACAGCCTTTGAATGACAGAGGAAATTAGGTCCGAAGGCCAGTTTCAAGCACCTCAATGACTTTAACATAAACTGGTTGCAAGCCCCATCAGTCCGGAGCCTTAGAACAGAACTGAGATTTAGTCGTTTTAAGCATTCGTCTTTAAAATGAAATCCCTGCTTGACACAAATATGTGTAATTGGCAAAACATTTTTCTTTTGTTTTTCAAAGTCTCTTAATGATTTCTGCCATCAAAAAGGCAACCCTATATCAATTTTGGTACTGGATAAGTAAACAAACATTAAACTAGATAAAGGAGTCCTAGGCTGCACTAACACACGGCCATAAATTAGCATGGCGTTATGGCAAGCAGGAGCTTTAGAGAGGGGCATTATTAAAGGAAAGTGAAAGCTGCATAACACTCAAAATGAATACTGCCAGTATACTGGATATTTGTCACCACAGGGCCAGGTAACAGTGTCACGGCAAAGTGTCTCATATATTTCCCTCAAGATTATCTGTCGTTTAAACACAAGGAGAGGCTCACAAATTCCTATACCAGCACAGAAGAAAATGCCTTCTCAATACTCCAATTGTTCCTTTCTATCCTTTGTTTTGCTCTAACACCCAAATGACTGAACACCAATCCCTATTAGCAGATTTATTCTCTGAGGAACGTGAGGGGAGCCCAGAAAATCTGCACACAACAACCAGAACAACCATAAGTCATTCATTAACATTAGAGGAGGGGTGGAGTTAAATCTTCAGCGAGGATTTAGTTTCACTCTGCAGAGCCTCTCAAAGGCTTATAGCTATTCTCTTGGCAGTACCCAAACAGCATTCTTAAAACTTTTACAAGGCAAAGCTAAACGAATTAACACAGAGACAATTGCTTTCGAGCCTCAAAGACAGAAAGGGACACGGGTTCAGGCTCAGTTTAAACAAATGTTTTATGTCAAATTAGAGCTCATAAGAATGTAGCGTTTGTACACCAAAATCACATGGGTCTTGGAAACGTGTGCAGGCAACACGTAGACAAGCTGTGGTTATTTCCAACCTCTCCTCTGGCCCGTGTCTGTACGGTACAAGTACCATTTTACTCCAAGGAAATCATTCATGCAAATATCAGCTCCGTGTCTCACACGCATTTCATTTTCACAATCTCGGTTCAAAAATTCTACCCACATCCCTCAGATACCAGTTAGTTGAAGACATCAAAACCTGTTTTAAACAAACTGAAATTATAATCCATTCAGCTAGATCAACACTCTCACAGCCTACAAGTACGCCTGACTACATACTGACAAAACCGCTAAACACATAAACACATGCGACAAGCACTGAACACTTAATGAATCACAAACGATCAGTATGCAATAATACTTTAACAATACAATCTACCCACCCAGGAAATGTCATCAAGATGTCTGCATGTCAACGCCTGACTTCTCTTCCTCGGAGGTTCATCCATGTCTTGCATTGTATTAAAAGTCACTCCCATCCTTGTTCCATCCTCACAAAAACAACAAGACCCAGCACTGGCTGCCTTACAGATTTCATTTTGTGCCACCCCACTGTGCCCTGTCCTCAGACAGCTGGTGTTGTGGTGCTAAAAGACCAGAGGACGGTGGTTGGTTCCCACTCATGCCAGGACAACTGCTGCGGCTCACGATCAAATAAACCTTGGCAGGCAGGAAGCTGTCTGTGCATGGTTGCTAATGATGTCCTCTCCTGTCTAGGGTTAGTGATGAAGGAGCTACAGAAAACAAGATAGTGGTAAAGTAATGTATGCTAAGACAATGGGGGCTGGCCATGGGAAATACTGTGGCTACCAACATTACATCTATGTGGCCTGTTGTTTTACATACCGTGTAGATGATATCCCTATATGAACCCTGTGAGCAATAAAGTAGTGTATATCATTAAAGACTCCTGAGCACAGAACTAAATCTGTGTAACGCCCAAAACTGATCCTAACCAAACTTACCTGAGACTTCTTCTTCTTGCGGCTGAGGCTGCCTGTCCAGTCACTCAAGCGTCTGATGCGGTTTTTGATGGAGTCTTTCTTGTGGAAGATGAAGTCGAGCCCAGTCTGCTCCTGCTGCTGCTCCTGGTCAGCATACTGGTTCAGGTGTTCGCTAATGGTGTGTGCTTTGGGCCTGCGACAGGGAAGGGTGTATGATGAGTACTGTGGGACCTCTAGGCTTTCCTCCTCTAGAGGAACATCCAAGACCGCTGCAAAGGAGGCTCGGTGTTGCCTCTGGCCTGGAGGAGGCTCCTGTAACTGGGAGGACAAGTCCTTGGCTGTGGGAAAAGTAGCAGCCATTGTGGAGTCCCTGTAAAGGTCTGTGATGGACAAAGGGGGGGACTGTTCTGCAAAGGCATCAAGCTGGTGGGCGGGGGAGTGCACTAAAGTTCTGCTGGTTGGTTGGTCCTGCTCACAGAGCTCTGTGCTGGGCCCCCAGGGGGAGTCATACCAGGAGCCATCAGAGCTCAGAGAACTTCCTTTGCTAGTCCTGGCTGTGGAGGAAGTAGAGGCTGGTGGTGGGCCACTGCGATGGTCATCCTGCCTACTACCACTGGAACCAGGCAAACTGGGAGTGGAGGCAGACTCCAAATTGGGAGAGAACTTGAGAAGCTGGACGGGACCAGAAGCTTCATCCAGTAGAAGGGGATTGCCTGAGGTGTTGGTGAATTCCACCCTGAGAGTGCCATCCTTCTTTATCACCACCCTTGGGCTGCTCTGTTCCTCTAAAACCTCATGCTCGTCACTATGTCCATTTAGCGTGTGTCCATTAAGCTCAGCTCCATATGGATTTTCCTCATAGTCATCTGACATATGTCGCCTTCGTATACCACATCCAGGAGACCGGTGCCAGCGATGCTCACTAGGACTGCCCCTCACGCCCTTGCAGACAAAGTCGCAGTGGCGGGCAGAGTACGGCGGTCGGCTTTTAGGTGGGGACAGACAGCCACGGCCGACACACCTGGCCTTGTACCCTGAGCCTACTGGGGCATTTTTCCACCACGAATGGGGTGAGAGAGCATCATCTTTGGCTGAGCGGAACTTCAGCGCATATGGCTTCTGTTTCCCAGGGAAGACAAAGCTTGTGCCTTTAGGGCCTTGAATGCTGTACTGACTCTCCGAATTTCCCATCTTGCCCTGGAAAATAAATAAAAAAGGGAACCAAACCATAATGTCATTAACATTGTACGGCTGGAAAATCCATGGTACCCATACATATTGCAGTGTAATACATATGACAAGGTATGACATAATGTCATAATGCCTGTTCATTGGAGACATAAAATTAAATGATTACTCATAAGCAAGAAAGGGTACACATAGACTCACACCGTACACACACACACACGTAATCATTTAATTTGCAGTGGCTGTTTCCAGAATAAAACAGCAGCAGGTATAATATCTTCCTTATGCCTTTCAAAGAATACAGTCATAAGTAACTCTATCACATCTGGTCATTAAGGTGAGACGCCCCTTTCATTTTACTACATTCTTCCTTTCTACCTCCAGAAAAGTCAAGTGAGATGAACAGGCTTTAGGCTGTCATGGTTGTTATGTGTGACAATGTTCAGTACAACGAAAAATCACTTCCAGACTTTCCACAACACTCTTACATTAGTGAGGGAGAGCCGTGACCAGACAGACTGTCATTAGAGAGATATACAACAGATCAACTGAAGGGCGCCAGTAAGAGACATTTGCTGTATCTGGTGCCTTCTGTGATGCGATTGCATAACGGGTGCAGGCGAGACCGAACACCTTCAACAGGCTTCAAGGCTTTGAATTAGCATGGCCATAGATTAAGAACTAAAACAAACCTGTTCATGAAATGTGGAATGGAAATAACACCTTTTGAAAAACAGTTTACCAACACACTGTATAAATATGTGAAATCAGTTTAATAATACACGTTTAGCCTTAAATTATGACCAAACAATGGGCTCCTGACTAATTTTATACCGGTTTCAAAGGTGTGTCTGTTATTTAGTTACACCCAGATTTTTCACAGTGAATAAAACATTTTGAGCAATACTATTTAAGCTACTTCCTGTACAGACTGGTAACTTCTTATTGCAATATGTAAATGATTGTTAACAGAATTGAAAGTGTAGTGGATAAATGTTTTGTATAGGAGAACATTCTTTTCAAAAGGATGATCTTGGACTTACAGTTACTCAAATGTAGCTCTTATTTTCCTACATTACAAACAGTGTTAAATGATGTTGTCATATCATTGCTTCGTTTTGCCAGTGCCAGATGCTGAAACCCTACAGAAGCACAACAGAAATTTCTGCAATTTACAGGTATCCCGCTAAACGTCCAACAGACTATTGGCAGAGACTACAATTTACCAAAGTCAATATCTCATATGCATCTTAGGTGGTACTGCATTGTTGTGTACAGAGAAGCTTCTAGTTCCGCTTAATTTAGGCAGAGCTAAGTGAGACTAGGTCTGAAGCTCAGACAGCGGTGTCACCAAAATTTGTTTGAAGAGTAAACTAAGGTTTTAATGTCTGGTTTATCAAAGTGCAACCCATGAAAATGCTTAGTTGCACACATTGGCACAAACATTAACAGTTTTATGCAATGGGAAAAAGAGAACTGACATGATTTTCATTGCAGGGTTGAATATAATTAAGCATAATTACACTGACAGCTCAGATTTGAAGGCCACAGTTCTTTGACTCACCTCTCCAAAAGTCTCTTCTCAGATTGGAGCGTCTATGTGCACGGTTCTGTCCACCTCATTTCTCAGAATAAACTCACTCCTTTGTCGTCTGGCTCATCTGAAAGACACAGGGAGAAGTGGACTTAGTCTCTTTCCATGCCACTGTAATTTACTTCATGAAATGAGTTCCGTGTTTGATAACAGGTGTGCCAGTTGAAGAGTAGATCTAATCCCCAGATTTGGCAGAGGATAGTACTGGGTAGGCGACACCGCTTGTTTCTCACTGGGATGAACAAATCAGTGCAATACTGAAACACAACTATGATTCCCCAACTATGTGAGATCGTCTCATTTTAGACATTATTTGGATTTTTTGTTACTATTGGCAGGTTTGCAAAAAAATTATAAAAACAATGCCTCTGAACAATTACTCTGAACATCCATGCAAAGACTCAAACAAGTCCAATAAAGTTCACTCCAACTTGAGAACCCAGTAGTGTCACAAGTACATCAGCCAAGCTCTGTACTGTATAAAGCAGCACAGTAGTGTAGTGCCACCCTGGCAAAATCTACCTCTCTCCAATCAGCTGTCCAAACCAAACATTTGTTGCATTTTTCCACCTCCCCGCAAGTAAATGATGTCGTCTTTGATCACAGTTGGGAAAGTTTTTGAAAGCCGGCTGCAGTTTACCCGTCTGTTTATTTTTAAACCTTGGAATCCTAGCTCGCTCCTTTTTTTCCACTTGTCATCGCCAAATTTGTCCAGGGGCAGGATCCAAGGAGAGAAGAGCATTCTTTGCGGAGGCACGAGGCGTCTTGTAGCAATCTTGAAGCAGCGTGACTCTGTCTTGTGTGTGTAATACAACCCGACTACACGCATGTACCTCTCACTCCAGAGAAGGCTCCTTTCAAATAGTGTGAACTCCGCTAAGCCTTGCCGCACACATACAGCATGTGTAAGGTTACAGTGTAGACAACCCACTGCCAAAAGCCCTAACCTTCTGGATTAAGTGATCTGCAGCATTAAGAGTTTATCTTCTGCTGCTTGGATGCACCTTGACTGAGAGGTGAGATTAAATAGTGTTGGCAGAGTAAATGGACTCCTGTTCAAGGGTGTGTTTCATACATGATCTTAAGAAGGAAATTCCAGGGGTTTTGGACATTTAAAGGGTAAAGCACACAAGGTTCAAAGTCCTAAAGTTCAAGGACAAGGCAAAGAGTCAGACTATTACAAACAACGAACACGACATGGAGCCACGCAAGGAAATTCTGCTGTTCATCTGCAACTGTTTAGAATAAGTGTGAAAAACTAGCACTTGAAAGTACAGTGGAAACTTGGCTAGAGACACGCAGGCCTGGTAATGAACTTGAACCATCACTCTGAGCTGATCAGGGGATTATCTAAACACTTGCCTTACTCGTCATGAGTTAAAGAGAGAAGACGTTGAATACAGGCAGCAGTGATACTAAGAGAAACAGTCTAGGCACTATAATCCTGAACCCACCTATGTAAGGAGCTTTTTTCCAGTAATGCACCAATTACTTCCAGCCTTGTCGCACTAGTTGACATGGTCCATCTGAATCCTGGACAAAGACAAGCCAGTAGTGTTTATGCATACATGGTCAACTGCACTTGAATGGCCAGCCCTAAACATTTCAGTCCCCTTCATTAACCTAGAAAACCAGTGGGAAAACTGGTATATTTTCTTACTCAACTCCCCTTTTTCCCCTTTATATTCCACACAAAAAACCTCCACTATGCATACACCACCTAACCCTCGATATTTGTTGACATTACCAGTTTTCGAAGACAGCAGAAGAATATTTTGTCTTGCATCCAGAAGCTAGAGAGTCAAGTTAAAATGATTAAAACATGAATAGAGCAACTAAACAATGCTCTTTCTGGAGTGAAGACTGAGAAAGCAGCTGCCAACAACACCAGCAGTCAACATAAAGCCGGTTGTCGAACTTGTCACAGTGACTGCTTTCTTTTAGCACTACTACTTGTGCTTTTCTTGCAAAGTTTATTCAGGCAGAGCAGGACTACGAGTATGAAAGGCTCAAAGGCGTGCCAACACACAAACCCAAAGACACACACGTTTGCCTTCTGCTGTGAGTTGAACTGGAGTATTGTGCGACTGTTTGGAGAGAACAACAAGACAAGTCTTCCTTTTAGCTGCAAACCACTGCGCCTAGTCTTGAACTCTCCCTCCCTCTTCCCCTTCACTCCTCTGTTCTCGTCAAAAGGCTTCCTACAGGCCATCTGCTCAGGGGCAAGGGGACCACTGCCACCCCATCGCTCCTCGGCACACCCCATGACCTGGCATTCTTCTCGAGCTGCCCCTGGGCGACTCCTGCGTAAGCTCCATGTTTAGTCTGACACTGTCTGTTTTAGGACTGGAATAACGGTGAGGAATCGGCCACACCTCGGTATGGTATAAACACAATAGGTACATGAAGTGTTAAGGAAGTCTTTCCTTCATGAGGACCACCATGCATTTGTTGAACAGGAGCTACAACTTCTTTCACAAACTCACATATGTACACGCACAGTCTGGAGGCTGTATTTGGGATTCGGACCCTCATGTCCTTGAATCTTGAGAAACAAAGCAGAAGGAACAAACTATTGACACAGCAGTGTGAAACACAGGACAGTTCCCAAGAGAACCAAGCCTCACAGTAATATCATGATGCTTGCTAGTGCTGTATTTCTTTTGTAACCAACTTAAGCCATAAAATCTTAGGAACGGAAATATTGCTTGACTTTTTCAGTGGTTTCCCAAATGAGTAGATTCGGTATAGCAATTGTGGTAAAAGTACAGGCAAACTGTGTGTCACTTTACTCAGTTAGCACGTGCTGCTGGTGGAAAAAATCATAAATCAGCAATGGATTCGTCCATGTCATCTCAAATAAACATTTTCTCTGTTCAGTGCTCATTTCAAGTGTATGTATGGGAACATTCAGTAAGTCTAAATCAGAAGAAAGCCGAGAAGGAACTTGTAGCAACTTTACCGGTATAATGACAATATATAGAACTGTACACACTCCAGTTTGTAGGACCACACTTTTCAATGAATGACTCCACATCCGTATATTGACGTGTCCGAAAATTAAAGAACTGAAACCCTTGTTTGCCTTACATCAATGTCTACTGAAGTTATATGCCTCAAAAGTTTGGGAAATGTTGACAAAAGACTGCGTTTTTAGTAAGATATATGAATACATCTATGTCTGGACATTTGCGGGCACTTTCTGGGTTGCCAATCCCATCTTCAGTAGAAACTGCACTTTTTTCCATTTTTAAGGGGCAATAATTAAAATTTGGTCTCTGGTGGAGCCATTAGGTCATTTGGATCTGCCGAAAATAATTCTGTGTTCTCACTAGATTTTATGGCTGCGGAAGTTATATTTCAGGAGATATTAAAATTTCAGATGACTTCCCAGAAAATATGTTGGGGTTTATAGAGAGAAACTACAAAAATCTCAGGTCGAAAAACATATGAAATTCTCAAAATTTCAGCAAAGATGTTTCACAGAATTTAGTTGTGGGTCCCAAACTCCTAACAGAATCTGAGACAGTGCAGCAACATATTTCTTTAATTCTGTCTGAATTGACACAGACTGACCCCAACTGAAATGACAAGTAACCCACAAGGTTTCAGTTTTTTGAATTATTATGCTGTGAACCAGGAGCTATGAGGTCATTTGTTATTGGTAGTGACTGTTAACACAATCACATTGCCTTCCTCCTGTCAAACCACTGCCCGTGGGACTTGTCTCTTATCACTTTCCTCTGGCGCTGCAACAACTGAGCTCTTAAAGAAGTAGAGCGCCTAAAGCCTGAAGTCACAGCTTCAATTCAAACTCATGCAAAACAAGTTCTTTTAAGACAAAAACAGGAAGAAGACGAGAATATGGTGCTACTGGAGCCAAAGACCAGGCTATCTCCTGCTGAGTTTTTGTCATATGAAGCAGATTTAAAGTATCCTGCGGTTGTTTGCTTATGAGGAGAAATGTCTATCTATGAATCACTCGCTGAAAGCCCATATTACTATGTGGTGGATCCAGCCAAAGCCACCAAACATCCATCAAAGTGCTTGTTAAGTGTCTCTCGGACTTTTCATTATACATTTAGAAGCTCTGTGCCTGGCTCTCGACCAAAAACTGCATGGCAGCCTCCTGAAAGATTTATACACGTATGCCACTGCTATTCCAGAGTGATGCCAAGAAAATGAAAATGTTTCCAAACGGATTCAAACAATGCGGCCTCAACAAGCAGGCATGCAGCAACTTCAACACGAGATACAAAGCTTAGGCAGGGCGGCAAGCGTGTAAAACTCAGTTATTCTCATGAGTCAGGCGTGAATGCTAACAAAACTGAAACACACTGGCAGAAGTGATAAAGACTGAGAGTGGTAAAGGTCATTTTGTTGTATCTTTGTTTACAAGGCGACATGCTGAAGTTTATACAGTGAAGACCACACACTGGAGATAAAAAATTGAAGCTTCTATCCAGCAGATACAGGTGGGAACTAAACAGCACTCACACATTCAAACACACAACTTAAAAAGCACCTGTGGGTCCAGACAATGGGAAACACAATGCAACCTGTTCACCCCAGCCTCCTCTTAATCCAGTAAACAGGAGAAACAAAGGCAGAGAAAGATAAAACACAGAGTCCAAAACATGCCTTACCTCGGTGGCCCGGCTTTAATCTAAAAGCTCTTTGAAGAGCTCGCAAAGGAGAAATCTAGCTGGTGTTCTCTGATCTCAAAGTGGATTCTCCCTGCGAAGGCTTGTTGAGTCTTAAAGCAACACACACACACACACACACACACACACACACACTGCATCTGACTCACAGACACACTGGAGGACACGTGGAAACTCCCTCCTGGCTTTGGAGGGAGCAGGAGCAGCGAATCACAATCCTCCCAGGGTAACCCTTGGTAACGGAGCGCCAAGAGGAAAAGCCAAAGAGCAGAGAGGAAAAAGTGAAAAGTTCTCAACAGAAGAGCTCTCTCAGAAGGAGAAGCAAGGATGTTTTATAGCTCTCATCCATTTACAGTCTCCCACTGCAAAAAAAAAAAAAAAAAAAGCTCCACTACTCAACGGTGTTGTTTTTCCTATATCCAGCTTTTCCGTTGGCTGGGAGAAGGATGCGGGGCTCATTGCAGCCAAGGCGGTTTTCCACAGCCGTTTGAGGCGATTGGCCGAGACAAGCTGGCGTGTAATGGCTGCAGCCTGCCTGGGAGGCAGCGGGGAGGACGCAATGACTGGAACTCTTGTCTGACCCTAAATACCACAATGACCCCAGGAGGAGAGCAGGGAGGCAGGCAGCTACTGTGGAGGCAGACACAGAGAGTGTGTGTGGACGGGTGTGAATGCATGAGTGAGTGTAAGAGAAAAAGTCCAGTGAGGGAGGTCTGGTGTGAAAAAGAACAGGAGACACAGTGCCTAAGCTGTTTGTAAGTTTCTGTGGGCCAAATGTGCATCACAATTAGAGGAGGGGTTAATTAAAGCGCAAGGCAATGAAGCAAACCTCTTTACTGGAATTAGGTTTTCTCAAAGTGTTGTGACTAAGCTTTATCCCAGCGGAGACGAGCTTGAGACCGCCGTCGGTCTAAAAACACACGCATGCCTCCATTTGTCTATGGTTCACATAACTGTGGTCGCGCAGTCAAACTGGACCCATTCAGAAAGCCACACCAGAACAGAACACGGCACCAGAACCAGATGCCTCGTGCCAGACTCTTCCATAAGCTGCAGTTGTTTATTTCAGAGTAGAATATTGCTGGTATTCAGGGACATATCACACCGCACCAACAAATGGAAAACATGACAGTGTATAGTCTATATGACCAGAATCTCTCAAATGAGTTCTCTAGAAAGTCATTTTCTCCTGAATAGCTATTCAGAGTCATGTCCGTGCCACGCTGTATGAGCAGCTGTGGAATAGCCCTTCCATCAGCCTGCTGCTTGACATAGAGACATCAGCGCCGGGACACAATATCGGCAGCGTTCAACGGGGCTAAACAATATTGTTAACAACACAATAGTCCTCGTGGACGAGTCTGAGCGCCTCTCAAAGCCCTTTGTCCAGGAAGCTAAAAGGTTGGTCAACAACACACTCAGAGTGACGGAGAGGCCTGAAAAGAGTGAGGCGCTGAGGAAGAAAGAGAATTCAAGGAGGGCCGGTGTGATGCATATTCATACAGAGCAGGTGCTGGGTTTAATTCCGCCCGGCCAAATGGTCTGACTCCTAATTATGATCAATTAAGGCTCCAATAAACTCTGCTCTCCAAAGCCAGACCAAATCCCTCTAGGTCCAAACTCTGCACGACTCACTCATTCATGCACACATTGTGCATTCACATCTTCTACTTCTGAATTTATGCCCAAGTTGATAGTAGAAACTGAAGGTCACACTGCCCTACACAGCGACATAATTCAAGAAAATACTGACGGGTCATACTTGTGCCCAGATGCGCACCTTACCCAGAAGCAGAACTGTAATGAAATACAAGCAAAAATATAAGCAAAGAGTGTATCTAACAGGATTTCACATGGAGGAGATCAGGAGTTCTGCTGGTGTGTGTGTGTGTGGTGACACAGGGTTCGAGGACTTTATCAGCACAGCTCTGGGATGATGCCTTGTAACACCGGGGATCCCATCTGATACTGAGCTCCAGATAGCCCCCAATGGCCTTTTAGTCACACGGCTCAACGATAACAGCCTGACAGAATTATCCATATCACTCACACACGTTCTCCTACAATTTTGTAGCACAACTACAACAAATAAACTAACCTCTGTTTAGTTCAGTGCATTGCAGACATGCACTCTGATGGCATTTGAACCAGTGAGCCTGATCTAAAAACATTTCTGTATCGCATCTAAACTGCATGCAGTCATATTAACAGAAGGACGTGTATAATGGATGTACTTTGAGTTCTTCAAAATGCTTTCTGTAAGTTTTTTTTTTCATATTTCAACACCAATATTGGCCCAAAAACATCACAGAGAGCCCAAAAGACACCATTTGCTGCCAAAACATCTATTACAAATCTAAATGTCCATAAAAATGACCCTTTACTGCAAAGAAGACTGACATTAACAGGTCAGATTAATCCAGGTTTCTGGGTTGTGACGAGAAATTATTAATAAAATCCATTGGTTATTTGAACATTTTGATCAGCTGTTAGTTTAGACTGAGTCCTCATGTCTTTAATATTATGCATTATAAAGTACATCACATGATTTACTGCCCAATCTTGCATGAATGACAAATATCGCACACATTGAGGCTCCCTTCATCACTCATGAGTTCATCTGAGGCTGTAACAGTGATGAATGAACGACAGAACGACAACATACTGTTGAAACCTGCTGCGTCATGTATCCCATGTCTGAAAAAGGCTTTTTAAAAGACAGTTTTAATATCACAAAAAGTGCAATTACATACTGTCTTTCTTGTCACTCAATCCAAGCAGTATATGACAATAATTCCTAATTATGTTCTAAATCTATTATTAATCATGACAGAGATGAGCACCAGAAAGTGGACACATTAAAGAATGAATGGATAAATAATTTTAAAATACAATGAATACACATGGGGCTGCTCAGTGGCGTAGTGGTTAGCACTTTCGCCTTGCAGCAAGAAGATCCCTGGTTTGAATCCCGGGGTGGGCCTGGGATCTTTCTGCATGGAGTTTGCATGTTCTCCCTGAGCATGCGTGGGTTTTCTCCGGGTACTCCGGCTTCCTCCCACAGTCCAAAAATATGCTGAGGTTAATTGAGTACTCTAAATTGTCCGTAGGTGTGAATGTGAGTGTGAGTGTTCGTCTGTGTATGTAGCCCTGCGACGGACTGGCGACCTGTCCTGGGTGTCCCCTGCCTTCGCCCGAGTCAGCTGGGATAGGCTCCAGCTCCCCCCGCGACCCTAATGAGGATAAAGCGGTGTATAGAGGATGGATGGATGAATACACATATGAATGCTGAACGCTCCATCACCCTCACGTAAACATTTTAAAATTAATATCACTGACCTTTGTAAGTAACATTTATCTTCCTGAACCTCAAGCAGTTTCTGCACATATTTTCCTCCTGTCACGGTTTTACTGTCTGTGGGCTCATTTTTCACCGCAATAAAAAGTCCAGCACCTCTACAGAAACAGCACAACCATGGCTAGAAGCAGAGAACATTTTTAACATGGATTTTGTAAAATATGATGGTTACCATGTCATAAATCACATCGAAGTAAGCTGAAATTCTTTGAGTATTTATTTCACAGAAATGAGAAAAAAATGAAACCTGAACAACAGGGGGGAAAAAATGGATCTACATAGTAGATATTTCACTACTTACATTGTGACAACCTTTTACAACCATTTTTGTCACGTGACTGTTCAGCAATCAGTAAGGATTGTTCAGTTGTGCCAAGCAGCATGTAGTTTTTTGTTTTTAACATGATCTGGTGCAAATGGTTTATTTTTGGTGAATTTTAAAATAAGGTACATAGAATAAGTGATCTTGAAAAAAAAATCATCATTTTAACTACAGATTGGATTCATTTTCCAAGACACACGTCAAATATTATTACTTAGAGGACCATTGTAAAGTTGAAACTGACATTTTTTTCTGTTTCTACAGTTTCTAGTCCTGACAAAGGGTATTATATCTTTTTGTTTTAAAAAAGAAAACATGCCTTTTAAACCCGCCTGCAGGTTTGGGGGTTAAGAGGATTAAGACTATAATGTATTTGTAGGAATTTCTGTGATATCACTGCTTTCTAAGACCCACCGATGCTGCTTTCACATCTCAGAACTTGCTATACATAATACATTATGCATATTTCTCATTGTTCTTTTTAAGAGATAAATCACAAAATCAACTCTGCAAACTTAGCGACAACACAGCACTTTATCTGTTTGTAGTAACTCAGGCATCCAATCCATTTATGTGCTGCAGTGGACGCCTTAACTTTCCATGTAAATGATTCTCTTCATGCAAAATACATTAATTACGTCATATTTAATCTTAGATTGATTAGTTGCAATAATCCATCTTGGATGAAAAGTTCACTCTGGTGGAGCGAGGCTCATGGGGGCGAGTTGACGGATGGGAGGGAGGAAGGAGAGTCGGGGGAGAGTCTGGGGGAGAAATATGAGTTTTCAGTTAGCATGCTAATATTTCTTGTCTCTCTCATAAACGGCATGACGGAGCCCTTCTCGTGGCTGGAGGCCGTTTACGGTTTGATGCCATTGATCATCCTGCTCACTGGGGACTGCAGTCTGCGGCAGTTTGTGAAAAAATATCCACTGGGAGGAAATAAATAGATCTTAATTGCTCGTTTTAGAGGCGATTAGTACACTGTCTCACCTAAAAGCATGGATTTAAAATATCAAGCGTCTGGAAATGCACATTTTAATTAGAGGGCTGGAGGAAGTGTGTGGAGGGGGTGTAGACTGATGGAATTTACTTAAGCTGGGATGCTTTAAGTCAGGGTGAAAGGTCGAGTCTTTTGTTTGGTGCTGGGTTCCACCCTCAGACCAACTCCATTTGTTTTACAGTTCAACTACTGGGGTTTCTCATATGTTTGTTCCAAACAAAACATCTCTACATAGAAAAATCCTGCCACAAAGAATGTCCTTATGTATAAAAAAGAATACATGACAAAGAGAAAAGTAAAATATTAAAGATGGATCTCTCATGTTCTGTCATTCAAATCATCCAAAGGTTATCCCTCCCACCATCCATCCTCTATTTCTGCTCATCTCTCTGTTCCAAACTGTGAAGTCTCTATTTTCTGCCAGCCTCCCTTGCTGTCAGCTCAACTCTTTTTCCACAGATTGCTGCTTCTGTCACACAAGGCAGCCCAGACACAGAGTTTAACTTTAAATTAGCCGGGATATGTGGCTGCATGCAGGATCTCTGCGAACAAAAGCAGGATGATGCGTGCGAAAGGACAACACAGAAAAGGATCCCTCTCCTCTGACAGCGTTACAGCAAAAATCTAAATTGAAAAATGTTGTATAGACATCCTCTGAGGCTTTGTTTACTGACTCAGGTCATCCTCAAGGGGGTGTCAGTGTCCATCTGCTGCGTGATCATGTGTGTATATATTCACGTGCATTTGAAAATGTGCATGTTTTCAACAGCGGATTGAGGAACGGGTTAACATCTCTCACAGTAAAAGCCGGTGCGTGCGTGATATCTCGCAAACAGCTGGAAGACTGCAGGTGCAAATCAGCTTTCCATCAGCTTCTCTGCTAATTAAGCAGCTTAATGGACAGAGGAAGGTCATTTTGAGGGTTAAATCTGCAAAGGAAAGACACACAGACGCACACAGCATGTACCTGAACTTCTTCCAGAGCTGCAGTATTTGGATTTTTTGGTCCAATCAGTGTTCTTACAATGGATTTTTTAGACCAATCAGGATTGCACTAATGCACACCTCAACATCTGTGCTGCAGCAGAATACTTCAGCCAAGCTGTCAGTCACTTATGGTCCACTCAAAGCAGTGCAAGCTGTGAGAGCATCCTGTCTTTAGGTTATAGAGAGCGCTATAGAGAAAATGCCTGGAGGTAATGGAACAGGTAATAGAATTGATGACAGGCGACGCATACGAAACACATGGAGTCTGTAGTAGCCACAGGGTGTGATAAGAGACTCGAGGCTCTTGGGAAAACAAGCACACGCCCAGGAAGACGGGGAAAAGCACGACAGCTTCCTCGTTCAAAGGGAAAGGAGAGATATCTAATTATCTCCCTGCTGATAAGAGATAGCAGAAGAAAAGTGCCTTTGAGCTGGAGAAAAGGAAGAACAACGACATTAGTTGCTAACCTTCAGGAAGGGCAGCTTGAATCTAAAGTACCATCAATAAAGACTAAACCTTTTCCAACAACTTTATAGCAAGGTTCGCAGTGACTTTGTATATTTTGCTCATCTGAGTGCGAACCCCTGCATAATACATCTGCATTACAGCCATTCACACACCGCATTATCTCCATGGGAATTGACTGTGGCTGTCCTTTGTGCACTGCGGGATAATCTGTCACCCGCTACATGGTGTGAGCTCTCGTGATTAATACCATCAGCTCAGGACTTACTCATTCATTATCATAGCAATAGTGTACCGCGGCATTCACAGGAGACACACTCCTGCCTCCCGAAGGTGATCCATCAGAGATCATTGACCACTACAGTGCAAAATCAGTCACACTGAGGCAGCAGAGAGAGGTCACGCTGAATCGCCGGAGGTTTCGGGGGGGAAACAACGATGTACTGGGGATTTGGGAGCAGGTAGACGCGCGGCGCATGTATGGTAATCGATGTGCTCGTACAGGAAGCAGGAGTCACACATACACATTGAATCTCACAGTCGCGCACACGCAGCATCAATCATCAGCCACAACGGGAAGGAAAAGGGCTATTGAAGGGAGGAGAAATCGATTCATCTGCGATTTCAAGAGGACAAAGTGAATCGCTCAAAGTGTCCAAGAGGTGAAGCAGAATGATAAAAGCGGCGGCCTCAAATCAAAATGACACACGGCTGGTGAATACAGATCTATGTGGGGTAGTAGGGCAAACAACCAAGTCTGGCCTCGTCCCAGCAGACACACACACACACACACACACCTACTAAGCTGGCACATGCAGCTGCACGGGAGGGCCAAACAGTCTGCATCCAGATGCTCTGTGCGTATACGTATGTGTGAGTGTGTGTGTGTGGCTCATAGTCCCATCCATCACTGCCACAGCTATGCATTAATCCCTCTCTGCATTCTTGAGGAGCTCTGACGCCAGAGGGAGTTTGCCCTTGTGGCCTCCACCACCCTGGGCGCAGAGCAGGAGCGGCCCACGGAGCCAGCTTTAGCTCACTGCAGGGATGAAAACTTTATTCAAAAATCAGCTGGTGCTATGCAAGCTGACGGATCACCGACACGAGTCGAGCTTTTAAAGCCAGAGGATGGGTTAATGGAAATCAAATTTCATCTCCCTATGCCAAGCCGAGCCATATGTTCACAGTAAACTAGCACTCCAATTGGCAGCATCTCGCCTTTTATGGTCTATTAGGAGCCAAAGTGTAGATACCAATCAGGCCAAACTGAGCATGAATCACTAAGCTGATCGAATTATTGAGCATTTTAACCATACAGGATTGAAGACCCTCTGAATGGTAACACAAGAAAGAAAGTGACTTTACTTGTGATAAATTGGTGAGAAATTCAAAATCAGGCAACGACCGGGTCAAAGTAATTGTTGGAGCTGGCTCAGCACTCTCACCATGGCTCATACATCACAGTCACGTCTGCCGAGGCCTTAAATTGTGACAAACTGACAGGCAAAAGCCAACATGATGCTTTAAGTCCATTAGAGTTGGTTCAGCTAGTCTAGGCCTGTCTGGTTGGTTTGCTCATTGTGGTCAAGGTTAACACAGATAACAAAGGAGCCGGTGCTCAGTGAGGCATTAGGGGCCATTACCTGAAGCAATTAATGTCCTTATTAAAGCCTTCCTTCTTTTTCCACACTGGCAGATGTGAAACATTGCTGCCGTTAAGTGCTCGGAATGGACGTTATCTGGTGAAAATGCTAATTGTCAGCAAATGCGGCGGCTTTTTTATTCAAGTCCAAGTTCGGATGACAGAATTCGGCAAAAATCTACTTTTTATGTCTCTTCATCCACCGGCACTGATCTGTTTTGCCGTGTTTCAAATCCCCGGCACTTAAAGAAATGCCTGAAACAAGTGAAACTCGGCTACAAACAAGTAGGATTATCCCTCCTCGCTGGAATGGAGGATTAACTTGTTTGAACTAAGTTTCGGGACTGCATTGCTTATGGGGACTGACCTTTTTTTGCAGTGTCAAGTCCAGGGCGCATCAGAAATGCATTAGACAACGCAGGGAGGCAATTTCTTTGTGTTTAAAATGAAAATTAATGGGATGATTCAGCAGAGGGGCTTTAGTATTCTCGTCACACTGTCGAGCCTGTGTGAGACAAGCATATATCCTAGTCTCTAGCCGGGCTGAGTGGAGGCGACTGGCCGGCTGTAGATGCTACGATAAAGTGGTGGAGTTGTCAGCGTCAGGTCGTGGACCTACATCAGAGCCCTGTAAACACAGGACCACAGCCTGGGCAGCTAAATAAACCATCCATCAGGTGAAATCAGCTCTGTTTAGATGTGTCTTGCTGTACCTAGAGCCTACATGCAAGCATGTTTATGCACATTCAACATATAAATGTCTGCTCATGCAGCCTTTTAATAAGGACTTGCACTGCAGATTTGGTAAACACAGTTCTGAGCTCACAGGCAGAGAAAGCTCATGTAAATCTGCACATAAAGCAACCAGCTTCTGACGTTAGGCCGCTCACAGCTCCCCGCTTAAGAGCATAAATAACTGCTATTCTCAGTCGAGCTGGCTGCTGATCAAAGGTGGGTCAATTCCACCCGCTATAAACAAGTTTTGAATAAAGCTTTGTGCAATTTCACTTTCACTGGAGAGCAGAAACATTATTGCTCCTGTTATCATTAACCACAACTCCTTGTTTGATTGCGAGCTTCCAGCCCAGCCAGCCAGAATCTACAGTATCTGTTACTGTCCGTGGCACAGCTAAGAGGAGGGAAATCTGAGCTAGACTGTCTGCTCAGCATCCTGAAAGCAGCGATGATGGGTGAGACAGCTGGTGAGGAGCCAAACACACACACATCACCAGAGCTGGAGGTCTGGGATTACTCTGTGCGTGCAACAGGCTTTTAAATATCTGCAAACGACGTACAGCCAAGCAAGTTTGTGCACACATGAGCTTCATGTACACAGACCAAACTAGGTGTTTTTATTTGTAAAGATTTAAGTGTTATTTGATTAAAACTAATCCTCTTTATACATCTGACTGCAGATCTGGAGTAATCTCCACAGACGTCACTTCACGACAGCAGCCAATAAACACCCACACCTGGGTGAATAATTGTTATTGTGGTGAATACTGGAGGGTGTTTGGGCAGGAGGTGGGGGGATTAAGGCCATACCGGACGCCTCCCGCAGCGACAAACAGGCCTAACACCTGTGCTGTGCGTGCTTTTGTGGACGCCACTTTGCATGTCTTTTAAAGTAAATGGAGTCGGCGTACAATCCATGACCTAGTTTCTGTCTGAAAACTGTGTCATAGGCTACCATGCAAAACATCTGAGTATATAGTACGCTGCGGTAATGCACATGGGAGTGAAACCGATTTTCACATCTTGTCTGGAGTTCTGTAAACCTCCCCCTGAAGGAGACCAAAGAGCAAAGATAACATTTCACTGCTGAGTTATCACAAGAAATTAGCCAGAAGCAGCTTTTCACCTGTAATCCACAGCAGGTGCTCGACAAAGCACTTAAGCGGCGACTGTGTTTATCTACTGAAGTCAAATACATAAATGCGGCAACAAAGACTGACCTGTGCAACCAGTTTCACTAGTCACGCGGACGCAGAGGCACGTGAGCTAATACGATTGCTGCCCAGAAGTCACAGACAAATCTCTGCAAAACAAACTCCTTTGTACCATCCCATAAAGCCTTCTCATCGAGGAATGTGACCCATAAAAGGCTGACGGTACAGAAACAAGCCAGCGCGGGCACCTGATGGCACCTCATCTGAGGGCATGGCAAGACTGGGCTAAGCGCTAGCAGCTGTGCCACATGTGGGCCGCTTTTGTGGACATGATTAAATTAAGGCCTCTGCCAAACTCATTATTATCCCATCCATATAGGGAGGCTAAAGAATGTCAATGAGGATCACGCTCATTATGCAGTCGTCATGCATGGTGCCCAGAAAGAAACAAGTACTTTCACACGACTGCGCGCAGTAAATCAACGGCGCGTTCGGGACAGCCGGCTTTCTTTTCAGACTTTGAAGAATTATAGTCCGGTGCTTAATTTTTATCCAGTAAAATAAATTCCTCGACTAATTGAAACACCGCTCAGAGGCAGATGTGACAGCCCGGTGGTGTCCCACAGGACGGGCCGGAGGAATCGACAGGCAGATGCTCCGACCGGCAGAGGTCACAAAAGGTCAAGCTGTTCCATTAGGAGAGGACAAGGGTGGCATTTATTCACAGGCTTCTCCTCCTGAGCAGGGGGTGGGCTTAGAGGGAATGGAGATGGATACTTAACCCTTGAGGCAAGCGGCTGACTACAAACCATCCACTGTTTCTCTCATTACTGGTGGAGATACAGCAACTGTTCCACCCACACCCACTGAGAGGAGGGAAAAAAAGGGGAGAAACTTGAAAAGGAAGTTGCTGGAGAAAGCCATAAACTCGTAGATGTTCCTACTCTTGAGTGATTTGGGGAAAGCGAGGCCATATCAGGGCTTTTCCTGGCTCAGGAAGAGCCTTCAGGGGATGACATATAAAGCAGTAAGCATGA
This sequence comes from Acanthochromis polyacanthus, assembly GCF_021347895.1. Classification (NCBI taxonomy): domain Eukaryota; kingdom Metazoa; phylum Chordata; class Actinopteri; family Pomacentridae; genus Acanthochromis; species Acanthochromis polyacanthus. The sequence continues at coordinate 14,930,376 of NC_067113.1, read as the reverse complement.
TTGGTCCACATGCAGTAAAGGCATCGAGCCTGTGTTACCTCATTATATAGAAATTTTTGCATTTTCTCATCATTTCTGACCATTTGAATGACAAAAATGTATATTATACTCAAGTAAGTGTAGCCTCAATCAACAAGTTTGTTTAAAAAAAATCTACATTTTTATATTTAGTTCTTATCATTTTGGTGCTTGCTGAATCAAACCTCTTTGGTGGCCGTCAGACAAATTCCTCTATGTGAGAAAAACCCCACATGCAACAGCAAACAATAGGGAATGGGGTGTTCTGACAACCCTCACTGCCAAGACTGTCACACTGCGGGCCACTTTAACCAGCAATAATGACCACAAGAGGCACACAGTGGCTGAAAAAATCTAACCTGATCCGACATGTCTGTAGACTCGGTGAAGCTGTTTTGTCTCACGCTACGTTAAAGCGTCTCCGGTGTACGCAGCATCGAGAAGACGATATGACAGTTTTTCAACATTTTTCATGCTATGCGCAAATGTATGTCGGCCTATGACTCCTGTGGTGAGCCAGAGTTTATTGCACAGCTTGCCAAAAGTGCCCAGACATTAAACCTGATGATATAGATGCTGGTAAAAGATCGGAAAGAATGAGTGAGGTCTTCCAGCTTGTTAAAATGCTTCCTGGCTTAGAAGAAAAAAGCCTGTGGCATTGTATGATAGCATAATTAGCAAAAAGCAGCAGGCATGTCTGGGACCAAACGCTTAGAGACACACACACACATCATCATTTCAGAAAAGCTGCCCACTGACTAATGGTCTGCTTTGTTTCAAGCCACACTTAAGGGCCAATTATATGTGCAAGACAATGAAAAACAAAAATGTGTTAATCTGGTTTCCACTTATTAAATCAAAATCCCATCAGCTACAAATGAACATATGAATCAGAGTAAAAGGAAAGAAATGATGCATGACCCTAATAATACAACATGACTGCATAAGTGCAGCTTTCCCTCAGCCGCTTGAACTGTAACGATCATCTTAACTGTCAGGAAAACCCAGTTCCTGGCGTTTCTCGGCATTGTTATTATTAGCTTAAGCCCGGGCATGCCAGCACGGACCTATGCGCTGTAAAATATCATTATTACTACAAAAAAAAGGCAACCGCAAGTTTCCAGTGAGGGCGATTTCTCCACGCGAGCAGACCACAGGGCTTGCCGCTGGAGACAAAACCGCTCGCTCGCGCACACAAAATTACTACTGAGGGGCAGGACGAGCGCCTAAAGAGACATGAATGGTTTTGAAAATAACTTCAACAGCACATCACAGTTATTAAAGTCATTCTTTAACAGTCAGAGTCTCTGCCAGGCAGAAACAGACGCTTGGACCGAGGAAATTGGCAATCGCTGACGAAAACTGTCATGCTGTATAAAAGCCTGAGCAGAGACACCTGAGGCAAAAACGTGAAATTAAGCTTTCTAGCAGTCACTGGTATTGACAGAGAAGAAGAATTGCAATAACCCAGACACCAAAGTGTATCCGCTGCATGTCAGTGGGTTGAGTGACACAACATCAGCCACCTATTAGTCACCAGTCAGGGCGTGCTCCTCGGATCACTAACCTCATGAGACTGTGAATAAATGATTTCACCCTGCAAAGAGGAATGATTTATAATGAATGACATCACCGCTGTACGCATTCACTTTACACCAGGCGCTGTCATATTCGCCTTGCACATCGCTGAGTATATAAAAGGGTGTTTGCTGGATGTAGAAAAATGATGCATCTCGAAAAGAGGTGTTTTTCTCCTTTGATATGCTAGAGGAAGGATTCCTACCATGAAAGCAGGTGAGACAGAGATCAAAACTCTCCAACAGGGAGATCACACACAGCTACTACATCAACACGGGTGAAGAAGGCTTTGACAGAGTAACGCAGAGTCAGACTTGTTATAATTCAGCTAAAAAGAATGCATGCAAAAAAGCTGCCACGCAACACGTGCGCCTCATTGGCCTCAGAGCCTTCAGCAGAGGTTTTTTTCTTTATATATATACACACACACACACACACACAGAATTTGTACACCACTTGTAGCTATGAGTCAGTTGTTCCCCTTTAACCACACAGAGACAGTCTAAACTGTAGACACTGCACGCTCACACATCCTCCATGTCCAGGGAGATCCATCTGGAAAAGCCAACAATAGTCCTGTCGAGTACGTCAAACCGCCAGGGATGTTTGGGTATTCGTGTGAGGTGACCCATACCAGCTACCGTTGAAGGTATGGCATGAAGTCTCAAAGCTAAGACTTAGATAAAGGTGGGGTCAGTGTGCAGAAAAGCTCACTAAGTTTAACCAAAGGACAAGTCATGACCGTTTGAAAGCGGCTTCAACTTTGCAGTGTTCAAACAATCTAGACTACGGCTGAAAAATGTACAAAAATGATCTAACTGCAACTTTTTACGGATATTTTGATATTAAACTGGATAAATCAATAAATGAAAACAATTATGAGATTTACACTGTGGTCTATATTAAATAAGGATGTTCTCTCAGGTCTGTAAAATAATCTTTGTAAGAAAAGACGAAGTTTGCTATTAAGAATTATGTTCATTGTTGATTAATCTTGATTATTTTCTGAAAAATCAATTAGTTGCTTGGTCTGCTAATGTCAGAAAATTGTGAAACACAAATATTCAGTTAACAGTCTTAGAGGGAAAAAACAGAAAACACTCAGTGTTAAGAAGTCGGATTCAGAGAATGCAGACTTTTTTGCTTATAATATTGATCAAAATAATTGATTATCAAAATAGGAGTCACATAATTTAATATAGACCACAACTGACACATTTTTAAAATCTTTTTTAATCTAAGCTCCACAATGCTTCATTTATAGATGTATTTTGTGCCATATTTCATCTTTATCAATGTGATTTAGATACTGCACTTTGCCATATTGCAATTTTGATAATTTTTAAAACAAATCGTCTACCCTAGTTTATGTGCAATGAGTGTACACTAGGAGTAATATTTACCCATTTGAAGAAATAGTCTCATATTTCACCTTTTTGCAAGGAGACAAATAAGGAGATTGACACACCACATATCTGTCAGCTGCATACAGGACTGGGCCATCAGACTGTTAGCTTAGCTTAACATAAAGATCTGAACCACGTCATATCTTTTTCTGAAATCTATCAAAAACAGATAAAAGCCAAAGCATATTTCCTAAAAAGTTCAAACCATTTCTTTAAACTGATGCTGTGTTGCTGAGCCCCACTCTATCTGATAACCTCCCTTGGATTAAAGTGTGGACCGAGGAACTGGGAGCAGATCAGTCAGAGTCTATATACCTAGCAGTTCACTTTCTTAGCTCCAGCACCTTTAATAACATTAGGATTGAGCAGCAGACACATTAGGAGACAGTGTGTCCAATGACACTTGAATGTCAAATACCATTAATAGCCTCTGCTATCCCCTGCACTGACACATGTGTCTCCTACAGACAGGTTCACAGATTAGTTACATCGAGTTTCTGGAAGTGGCGAGATTTAATAATCATCTGACATGTCTGTGAACCCACTTGAGCCAGACTGCTAAAACTTTCAAAAAGCAGCATTTATGAGAGAGCCTGATGGCATCTGCTGTGGTACCATCTGAGGAGGGAGATGTATTAATATTGCACAAGTTGCAACAAGCTGAGCAGCAACCTGCACTCTGTGTAATCTGCTTGACTTGGCTTCAACCCATAGAGGAACCGGCCACCGATAATACTGACCTTGATTTTATATAAATGCTGTGTCCTTTTGCATGCTTGACGATGGCGAGTGTATTAGAAAGGCATGATTTGTTTTAGTTTCTCAGGGAAGAAATCCCATGTGATAAGGCTTGAAGGTGCACAAGTTGGAAAAATTGCTCATCTGCTAGTGTTTCCCATCTAAACTAGTCTGTGCAGGGTTTTCTAGATAGTCCAGATGGGCCTTTGCACCTGCGACCATCAACTGTGTTAACCTGCCCCAGCAGTGGCCTGTGCAGCCAGGGTGCTATGGTGAGCTGGGCAGGCGGTGAGTAAGTAAGTCCCCCTGGGCCAGAGAGAGACTGAGCCCTGGGTTAAACAGCTCTTACGTAACAGCCAAGCAGAGATCATGTCTTGGCACCAGCAGAGCACAGAGAAGTGGAGCTGGAAGTTTCTGGGCGACGAGGGGAAACCCAAGTCAACTATATTGAGAAATGGAGAAAGGCTCGTCATTCTTTGGGCATCCAGATTGTGCAGTTAAACAAGCAAGCCCACCCACAGGCCCTGCAACTATGTCCTGGTCGATACAGCGCTTGGCTTCCCTTTCACTGTGGATGTGACGCATAGTTTACTCCATTTTGCTGCAATTTCACACAGGCTGCAACAACTGGTCAGACTGATAAAATGTCCTTACAACTTCTGTTTCTGTGCTCTTATCTTGACATGCGTTACAATGAGGTCCTTCACTCTCATGCCCTTTTCCTCCCAACAGCTGAGGCCTGTAAGCCAAATAAGCCTTGACGATGATATAGCCCCAGGAAACAGGTTATTTAGATACACTTACCTAGTTGGAGAAAAAGGATTTTCAAGGAAGCTTTAATTGAGCGTGTTCACTGAGTGGATGCCAAGATTGCCGGTGACCTAAAGCAATCAGGACTCTGTCTATGTTTACGCTGGCCGGACGCCAAATGACTGAACCAACATGACAAAGGCAGGAGACGGAGAAGTGGAGAAAAGAGCTTATCTTGCTCAGAGATCAAACCATCGACTGTTGAAGCTGGGAGGGAGCTGGACAGGGAGAGGAGTGCTAATGAGCCTTAAAATGTTCCTCAACATAACACGAATGCAGCGGCTGCCAAAGGCCCTCCAAAGCACTTCACGTCTGTCACAAAGCCCAGGAAACTGTGCAGATAAGGACACGGCATGCTCTACGCAGTTCAGTGGAGCAAGCTACTGAGCAAGCAAACGAGGGGAAACAACATTAATATCATGTAAGACTGCAGAGCTACAGCAATTTTATGTTATGATGACTGATATGTGGTTGTTGAAGGTAAGACTGTGATGGATGGACTGCTGGATACAGCTGGGTCCATGAGTGGTCAGTGATTGATTTCTATGCATCTCAACATTCTTTCTCATCTACTCAGAATAACTTTGTAGTACTAAGATTTGTGATTGACCAGCTTCTAGAAAAACCGCATTGCAATGGGATACTGATGAGGCTACAGTGACGTAGAATTGTGTCCTCTAAATTACTCATAAAAAGTTAATCAATCATTTACAGACTGGGATCAGAGACAGAAGCAGAATCTACCAGCCAGCTTCTGGCGTTGTACAAAGAAATCCGAGGAGGTACACACGTGGACAAAATTGTTGGTACCCCTCAGTTAAAGAAGGAAAAACCCACAATTCTCACTGAAATCACTTGAAACTCACAAAAGTAACAATAAATAAAAATTTATTGAAAATTAAATAATCAAAATCAGCCATCACTTTTGAATTGTTGATTAACATAATTATTTAAAAAAACAAACTAATGAAATAGGGCTGGACAAAAATGATGGTACCCATAACTTAATATTTTGTTGCACAACCTTTTGAGGCAATCACTGCAATTAAACGATTTCTGTATTTGTCAATGAGCGTTCTGCAGCTGTCAACAGGTATTTTGGCCCACTCCTCATGAGCAAACAGCTCCAGTTGTCTCAGGTTTGATGGGTGTCTTCTCCAAATGGCATGTTTCAGCTCCTTCCACATATGTTCAATGGGATTCAGATCTGGGCTCATAGAAGGCCACTTTAGAATAGTCCAACGCTTTTCTCTCAGCCATTCTTGGGTGTTTTTGGCTGTGTGTTTTGGATGGTTGTCCTGTTGGAAGACCCATGACCTGCGACTGAGACCAAGCTTTCTGACACTAGGCAGCACATTTCTCTCCAGAATGCCTTGATAGTCTTCAGATTTCATCGTACCTTGCACACTTTCAAGACACCCTGTGTCAGATGCAGCAAAGCAGCCCCAAAACATTACTGAGCCTCCTCCATGTTTCACCGTAGGGACAGTGTTCTTTTCTTCGTATGCTTGGTTTTTGAGTCTATGAACATAGAGTTGATGTGCCTTACCAAAAAGCTCCAGTTTGGTCTCATCTGTCCAAAGGACATTCTCCCAGAAGCTTTGTGGCTTGTCAACATGCATTTTTGCAAATTCCAGTCTGGCTTTTTTATGAGTTTTTTTCAGCAGTGGTGTCCTCCTTGGTCGTCTCCCATGAAGTCCACTTTGGCTCAAACAACGACGAATGGTGCGATCTGACACTGATGTACCTTGGCCTTGGAGTTCACCTTTAATTTCTTTGGAGGTTGCTCTGGGCTCTTTGGATACAATTCCAACGATCCGTCTCTTCAATTTGTCATCAATTTTCCTCTTGCGGCCACGTCTAGGGAGGTTGGCTACTGTCCCGTGGGTCTTGAACTTCTGAATAATATGAGCCACTGTTGTCACAGGAACTTCAAGCTGTTTAGAGATGGTCTTATAGCCTTTACCTTTAAGATGTTTGTCTATAATTTTTTTTCGGATGTCCTGGGACAATTCTCTCCTTCGCTTTCTGTTGTCCATGTTCAGTGTGGTACACACCTTTTCACCAAACAGCAGGGTGACTACTTGTCTCCCTTTAAATAGGCAGACTGACTGATTATGAGTTTGGAAACACCTGTGATGTCAATTAAATGACACACCTGAGTTAATCATGTCACTCTGGTCAAATAGTTTTCAATCTTTTATAGAGGTACCATCATTTTTGTCCAGGCCTGTTTCATTAGTTTGTTGTTTTTAAATAATTATGTTAATCAACAATTCAAAAGTAATGGCTGTTTTTGATTATTTAATTTTCAATAAATTTTTATTTATTGTTACTTTTGTGAGTTTCAAGTGATTTCAGTGAGAATTGTGGGTTTTTCCTTCTTTAACTGAGGGGTACCAACAATTTTGTCCACGTGTGCATGGGTGGGCCTTCTAGCCTTCATCAAAAACAAAACAATTCCCACCCACTGATGAGCAGGTGGGATGTGCTGGAGTAAATGTGTACCCACAATTTGACCCATCCATCATGGGGGGACAATACAAGACACATGGCGCCAACTGAACATCACAGCATCGAGCACTTTGGCCTGTAGCATCAGCTGTGTTTGCCTTTCCAATAGGGCACAGATAGTAAGTGGGACCTTATGGCTACTGGGCCGAGGTAGGGCAGATCAATCACAATTTCTATTGTCATAGGGATTGACCGGTAAGCAGGCTTAGAGTCAATGAGTGGGGGTGCAGGATGGGGGATTTCCACACAAACAGGGCTGTAGATTGCCTGGTGACTGTGCCACCACGCGCCGTCTTTTGAAGAGGAGATCCGAAATGCAAATATCATACAGCAGAGACGTGATGCAACTTGACTGTTTCCATCTTGAATTCCTAATCAAAGGGTTCAAACGGGGTTTACATGCAGCAACGGTGTTCTGAGAGAATATGCTTTGAGCATAAAAGATCACACCGACTCCTACTGGGTTCTCTGCAGCAGCTGCGTTGTCAAGACTTCAAATCTCGCATACGGATCAATACGCCTGTAAACAGCCTCCACATCTCTCTTCCCCACTTTATTGTTCATATATTTAGATAATCAAGCTAACTCTTGTCTATCCACAGCCTATAATTCAAGTGGTGGGGTTTAAAGTGCTGCTGCAGCACCTTTACCAGACTGAAATATTGTATGTCATCTAGAAATTACATGCACCGCTACTCAACTGCTGCCATGGGGGCTTTTTGCCTTGTGTACACCAATTGCCACATGATTTATAGGACCACCAATAAAAGAGTAGTAACAGCATGTCTTGCAGTTATTTCTTGGGGGTTAATGAAAGTCTGAATCACTAGTGAAGTCGTCTGGCACCGTTTTAGATCCGGCTCGCCCTCTTCCTCACCTACATCCCAAATCATCAGCGGGGTAACTCTTAATCCAATACCTCATTTGACACATTGTTTTAGTGTCTGCCTCCATTTAATCTTCATTTTCTTTGCGAACCTTCTTCAGCAGGTGACCAAGAAGGAGTGTACTTCAATTTAGATCTATGCATTAATCTCCTCAAAGGCCCAGGAGCAGTGGCTGCTAAGAGGAGCAAGAATGGGCGCCAGGGTTCAGCTGTAAGAGGCAACATTGCTCTGCTGAGCTGGACAGAAGGTTCCTGTATGTGCAGCAGAGCAGGGGATCTCGTGTTGGAGTACATACACGATGTGCAGCTGACTGTGCAAATCCCCCAAAGTGGATGTATGCGCGTGTAGTTGTTTGTGTGTGTGTGTTCGCCAACCCAGTAGCCACAGGAAAAAACAAGTTAAATTCAGAATCACTGAATTATGCAGCACAAGGGGTACAAAGCACCTCTTTTTGGGTTGTTTTCTTAGTCAAAGGGTGCAGTTAGTATTTATCTCCTAACTGCTACTATGACACAGGATGGGTAATGCCAGCGTTGTGTCCGCGATGAGATTTTGACCTGCAGCTGTGTGACACCAGGAAGAGGTCAAAGCCACCCATGTGTCTTTCGGTCTCGGCATCTCGGTGAGTGCGGTAGCAAATGAGAAGTCTGGGCCAAGATGCTGTCAGCACCAGCTTTCAGTTCACCTGCTTTTTATAGCAGCCACTCCAGACACTGCTGGCCATATGCTACCAGCAAACACTTTGAAAGCCAAATATAATTTCAAACCACAGCAGTAAGAAATAGAAACACACAGGCCGCCATTACGCCTGCCTGACTGGACTCTCTACTCCGAAGCCTTGGAATGACATTTCGCTGTAATGGAGGAAGCGAAGAGAAAAAAGGTTTTCCCGATTTCAATTTGATGCATTGAAATCTCGAGCATGTGGAGCCCCTGTGGTTTTCCTTTTTCTCCCCCCCTGCAGGGCCTCTCTACCTACAGACAGGAGAAGGCCTTCATCCCCGAGTGACAATAAGCACAGATGTTACTCGTGCCTGATAAGTCACATGCACGGCACCTTATATGGAGAAAAATGCGCCGGGTGGAAGACATGAAACATTGGCGTTTCTCGGCCAGCGTGCTCGCACTTGAGAATTAACGATGACAGGCGCTCACACACAGCCTGCGGAGAAGAGAACAATTCCAAGTTTTCAGCCCGATGAAGATAGCTGCTCGCACAAAGCATCAAAGTATGAGGGGCAGTCCACTGTTTAGACTGTTGTTCTTTACATAACTCCACACAGTGTGTCAACTGACATCCAAATAGATTGTTTCATAAGGGAAGTTCCAGTGGTAATTATGTCACCACGTCACGATGTTACTGAGCCCTTCTACTTAAATTAGACGAGCAATGATCTGTTTCTGAAGCAACTCCAAAGAGAGAGAGAGAGACAGAGATGGGAGTATTGCATCTCCCTTTTTTTGTCACTGGTAAACAACTTTGACAACTGACAGTCTCCTGCCAGCAGAGAGGCATGACTTGTTGCACAAAAGGAAACGGTAAACAAGCCAAACAATCACATGTTTTTCACTAAAAGGAAATTAAGGGCCACACTCGATCAATATCACTCTAGTTCAAGACCTCCTTCCAACCCCGGGAAAAACAGAATAGTAAAAACACAATGTTCCGTGTGGTTGAGGATTTCTTCGCCGCAAAAATGTGAGCCGCAAAGGCCAAAGTATGCACATGCAGCTTCTGACCCGGCACTTTTCGTTTCTGATCTCCAACGAAAACAAACAGGCCACACACATGAGAACGATGGCAATTATGTAAGTGAATAACTTATTTCTGTATAGTCCATTAAACAGGCAGGGGGCTGAGAGGCATGAGGAAATGTAAACCAATCACACAGCATGTTCCTCCCGGCAGGGAAAATAAAGACAAGGCATTCTTTGGGGTCTTTTCTCTCACATTGGGCTGAGTCTAACTCCTGGATTTAAATGTCGTCAATAAATTATTATCCAGGTCATCTTTCAGTAATTGCACAGTGGCTCAGCGGTTAGCGCTTGCAGGTAGAAGATAGCTGGTTCGCGTCCCCACCTGGGCTTGGGATCTTTCTGTGTGGAGTTTCTATATTCTCCCTGTGCATGCATGGGTTTTTTCTGGGCTCTCCGGCTTCTTCTCACAGTCCAAAAGCATGCTGAGGTTAATTGGTGATTCTAAATTGACCGTAGATGTGAATGTGAGTGTGATTGTTTGTCTCTCTGTATACAGGGAGTCCCCTGCCTTCACCCTAAGTCAGCTGGGATAGACTCCAGCCTCCCTGTGATCCTAATGAGGATTAAGCTGTGTATAGATGATGGATGAATGGATCTTTCAATAATCATTAAACCCATTAATAACCAAGTCATATTTTGTCTAACCCAACATCAGGAATACTGCACAGACTCCAGACGGATCAATGAGCAACCCAACCAGCCACTGTTAGTCAAACATTAACCTGTGTTTTTATTATTACAGCCCTCCTCAGTGGTGAGCAAAGGTGGCAAGACTGTGAGAGTGACACCTTCCCGTGTTGGTTTCCATGACAGAGGGTGCACCACGCCAAAAGGCATCCACGGCCCTTCCTCCCTGTCCACAGCTCCTGTTTGCTCTGGGTTGGCCCTGCACTCCAGGGGTGCCGGGGGCCCTTTTGTTGCTCGTGTAAGTGGCTCGAGAACCCTTCCACCCAAGCACACAACAACAATACAAGCGGAGGGTAAATCACATCCAAACACAACAGCAGAACACGGGCCAGCGTTTGAGTGGATGCTCCCAATCTCTCAGTTCATAAATCAGAAGGGAAGAAAGCAGCAATAAGCCTCCTCCCTGACACAGAGCTCTGGGCAACACCTTGAACATGTACACACTCTTTACATTGATCCATTGTGTCAATGCAACTCTAATACCTCTGCTGGCAGTTTCAATTAATTTCCGAGGCTGAACATGAGGACAGCATGCAATTTATTTCATTTATCACACTAGATTATATTTCACACTTGCACAAAAGATTTGATTAGGAATACTGCATTCTAATGAGGGAAATGAAAACAGCTCTCACACTGACAGTTTGAATATCTGGTCAGTACAGATATTAAAGGAGGGTCATTGTGGGGATAATTACACTGCACTTTTCAAACAATAACCCCTGATGCAGCTCACTCTCAGAATAAACCGCGTTTCAACAAGAAACTATTAAAAATCACTCAGTCACAGCAGAGCCAGGAAATTCATCAGGATAACTTTTCTTTAACAAACGAGTATTGTAAATGAGGGAAAAGGCGCACAAGTAAGTGGAGTGTTTTAAAAGCAGCGTGGCAGTGGAAGAAGTTCGCCTGCAACTTACCGGCTAAGCTTCCCTCTCGTGGATGATACTTCGAGCAATATTTACATGTTTCCCTCCGAGGAATCTTTAGATATAACGCGGTTGAAAGCGCACAAAAGTCGGATTTTCTTTCAGCCCAGACTTCCACGGTTTGTCCGTGTCCACAGCGAGCGATCCCGGGACGGAGCGCCGAGAGACTGCGGACTCCTCCCAGACACTGTGGGGTTAAACTCCTCCTTCCCACGGACACTGAGAGGGGGGATGGCCGTGTGCTTCAGAGCAACACGGAGCACCGAGGTGATCTCGCAGAACTACAGCTACATGTTTGATAAAACATGGCAACTCGGGGGCTTCCAAACGCTGGTTCGTGGACTTTTAAGGGTCCCTCGGGGGGATTTCAGGGTCCTCATTGAAATTAAGTTGAATTTGTTTGCAAGATAGTTTCGGATTGTTCATCAGCTATAAAGTACTTGATTTTATGCTTCATTTCTGTTTTGGGGTCATTCCAGAATTGGAGGACATTTTACATCCCACCTATCAAGTTTCAAATAATCCATGCATAAAATATTAAAACATGCAGTTGGTATGTAAATGTACTAGTCCTGAAACCAAATCTAAAATAAACTAGGAGAAGAGAATGTTTGAAAACACTTTTTAAAATATCAAATAAGTCTGGAGTTCCGCCTAAGATGCCATTTTTCTCTTGTCCCACCGGATTATTCCCAATCTGAATCTCAAATAAAACAGTTAAAATTAAATTTAAATCTCCTTTTTTGTATTTTTTTTTAATTGTTGTCTCTTGTAATTAAGGGAACTTTGTTTTAATAAACATGACATTTTAAATAATAATCATTATGCATGGAACATGTGTCCCAAAACAATCCTGTTAGCATGACCTTTTTAGCTGGTAGAAGAAGAAAACAGTGAATCATATGATACACTGGAATTAACATCATCAGATAGTTTTCCAAAAGAATGGGTAGAGCAAAAGTATGCTCTCTCTTCTATTTTTCATATTTTCATAACAGCCTTGATTTAATGTGTCACTCTACCTTCTGTTATGCATATTATCAGGATAAGATAACTTCTATTTACTTTTTTCTTTACTGTTTTCCATTAGTAAGTTTATCCTCTTGGTCAGCAGTAACAGCTAAATATCTAGCTTCTACCCCTGAGAAAAAAGCTACTATTACCATGGATTAGCAACCCTGTTACTGTGATATTTTATTCCTCACTACACTGACTGCACATGCATTTAATTCAGGAATTATTTAACTTTCTTCAGACAAATTGTTACGTTTTAACCTTTGTCCCGTAGCAGGCCTTTACCTGAAATGCTTCCTTCTCTTAAGTTCCCACCCAGCTGTTTTTTTTTTAGAAGTGAACACATATTTAGCATAACACTAACAGCCCTATCTGTCACAAGGACTAATGATCTGATAAGCACAGTGATAAGAAACAGGTCTGTTCTCCTCAAACAATCTGATAGCACCCTGCTGATGACAATGGTCATTGTTGTTTAGGGGCCTAATGTTTATTCCTGTCTTTTATTTTCTCTTGGTTGTTCCTCGTCCAAATGCCTCCTCTCTTTGATAACGCGGTCATAATGACGATTCATTCCTTCCTTCAGTCTCCCTTGCGATGTCTGTAAATCTTGTGTTTCATAACGTGGCTCTTTGGCCAGGCGTGTCAGCTCAGCCAGATCCCTCCAATCTGCATATCAGCCTCTTTACAGCTGCTACAGTGGGAGCAGCCAGAATGATGATGCATATCACCCCCCTGCCCATTGTAGCAGCAGATACAGTAATGCTCTGCTCCTTCCATCACAGTCCTATCAGGATCTGTCTACACAACAAGCAGCCTTTCATCCCCCTTTGGTTGGCTATAGTCATGGAGATTTGAGCTCCAGTTAAAGCACATTGTTTTGACATCAGCAAATCTTATCATGTATCTTTAGGAGTGTTGGATTACTATGGAGACAAATTAGAAGGTGAGTCATTGCAAATGGAGAAGTGATGAAGCCAAAAGTACTGATGTTTAAAGTGTTATATTGCAGTATTACTGCAATAATCCACTGGGAAAATGTCATCAGTCCTGCCAGTGACGTGCTACACATCCCCACCCTGTACATGATGTGGTTCACTGCAGAATTCTGGATAAATTCTGGCCACATAAAGACTCTTTTGTGTCATCTGGCAGCGAAGCAGCTCTGGTCATCCCACATCTCATTAAAGATAATTGGCTGTGACGGACATCCTTCCACCCATCAGCCCTCTCTGTCTGTCTGTTGGTCTGACACAAGACAACAGTCCTGACCGGGCTGCTCCTAAAGTAGAATCCCAACGAAATGAAATATTAGTATTGTCAGTTTATTGCTTTAAGACACACCAGGCAGCAGAAAAACAGTGAGCTCAGCCAGAATTTTCTTTTTTTTTTTTCTGCTGATGCCAAAAGAAATAATACCACACAGACCAGCAGACAGGTATGAGCTTCCACAATACACACATAAATAGTCATACACTTATCAACACCTCGGCCGCCTCTCCTTCTTTTAAACGAGGCTTTTTAACAGCCCCAGTCCAGCCATCCAGACTGTCACCACTTTGTTCTGCCATTATGGTTTCTCTAATAGGGTCGTGGCGGTAGATGCGTGTCTGCGTGAGTGTGTGTTGCTGTACGTGATAAAAGGGGAGGAGGGCTGCAGATTCCCTGCTAAGTGATGTTCTCACCCTTCCTCACTGCTGCCTGTTGTGGGATGTGATCTGCCCATTATTACCACTGGTGCTGAGCTGCGAGGCCTGGCCCGCTTGGTGTCCACATGCAATTACCACGCTCATTTGTAATGTAGCCCTTAATAGCTGGCTGCGGCTGGAAGAAAATTGTCTCATATAGTGGTGTGCAGTTGTCTGGAGGGGAGGATGATTTCCGGCCAGAAACACAAGAAAGGAGCTGTCCTAAGGTGTGTGAGAAGGCAGACAAAGGGAGGGCTATAATCAGACTTTGCACCGCCACACCCTGAGACAACTCCTTACTTGCTTCTAAATATGGCAGAAAAAAGAAATGAAAGCATCCAGGAATACAAAGAGGCCACTGCAGCAGCTCACACAATAGACAAAGGAAATCTTTACACTGAAAAGGCGTAAGAAGGGCACCTGTAAAGATAAGGTATGAAAAAGCTGAGCTGCTGCGGAAAGGCTTTTAATTGAACACGACAGGTCTGATCCAAGTGATAGCTGGCCGACTCCTGAGGGCCAGACTAATGAGAAATCAATGACGACAACGAGGGAAGTGTGTGTCGCAGCGGCCAACCTCTCACACCAGCGTTATTTGGGTCTTTAAAGGACAGACAGAGCACTTAAAGCCCCTGATTTACATGTGATTCAATTAGTATCAGGTAAAAACCTCAGTCACTTTATGGCAAATCTACAAGAAAAAGTCAAGAGTCTCATACGAAAGCTTTTTGAACTGAAGACCTGCGAGAGTTACTCAGCAGAAATGTCACTTTTAGTTTCATTTTCTGCAGAAATAAATCCCACAGCTGAAGATAATGTCTGATGTAACGCGTAGATTCTTGATAGAGTGGAATGCTATCAGAGGATATATAAGCCTGTATAGATTCACTGGTGTGGGAAAGCACATATGTGATGAATTTGCCCCCTACATAGTGCATCATCTGTCTGTCTGGCTGCCTGTCTGTCACTCAGATATGCCATTACTGAGGGGGGATGACAGAGGGCAGGCAGAGGAGCTGGATGTGCCCGAGCTGTTGATTACTTGAGTTCTAAGTGAAGAAACTATCACGAAGGTGCGACAGAGTGATGAGTTGAATTAGTCTTTTGAGTCCCTGAGTGTGGAGAAAGGATTGAGATGGTTATTTGATTAATAGGAGGGTGGGACTGTAAGAGCTGGAGTTAAAAAAGGCTGAAAAAGGTGGGATAAAAGTGGCCATTAAAGCCAGCCTGGCCACAACAAAGCATCAAAAGGTTTGCTGTTAATCCACTAAAATGGTTACTGTATACTACAGAGAGCAGATTGTGGAGGATCATTATGTAGAAGTGGCCTAAAATTGCCTTGTGGGACGCACCTCCGTTTTTCCTTCTTTGATTGATCACTTGCACTGATTACCTGGTCTAGTCTCAGTACAGTCACCATTTCAAGGTGACTGTACTGACACTAGACCAGTTTCACTCATCAAGGAAGCAGGAAGTGTTAAGACAGTGTTTTGTTCTTAGTCATTCACAGTTTCAGTAAGTTCAGAGCAGCTGATCATCAGCTGTGTATGACCATGCATACAGTAATGCACATAAAAAGCTGATAAAAGCAGCACTGATTAAAGCCCCTCTACAGGTACTGATTACACTCCCGAAAACTCATCTTCACGTACAAAAATTAGATCTTTAAAAGATTTTGTCAATGAAAACAATGTATTCCTACTTTAAAAGTGACTCAGATGGGATACTACATCTTTACTTTCTCTTTAGTGTGCACATTTATGAAGTCCCAAGCCTCTACTTACTGCAGCTTAAGCACACCAGCTCACCACATTGCTCAAACACAATGCCAAGAGGTAATATTGAAGTCATTCGGCCATACATGCTGGAACTGGAAACAAATTGTGATAAATGAAGGAGAAGAAAGACAACAAAAGCTCCACCTTGCAAGTAGATTTGTATGGTTGCTTGGATTTTTTTCAGGCCGGTATTATGAAAAGGTGTGTGAATAACATAGGAAGTCACTTTGTGTGTTATCAGAGCGCATCCCTTACATTCTGCGTATCATCAAATGAAGCGACCCTTTCCAATGATCTTTACCTCAGCCATAATACTTTGATGCGTGTAATTTAAACCCATGAAATGACACATAAACAGTTAAGATGCACGGGCACAGCATGTAAAGCGTGCCTGAAATGGAGTCACACAATCCAATGATATCCTGTTATTTTGTTATGCATGAAACCCTGAAAGTTTGAATCCAGCCATCCATCTATTATCTATACACCTCTTAATCCTCATTAGGGTGGCGGGGGTGCTGAAGATTATTCCAGCTGGCTTAGGTGAAGGCAGGGGACAGCCTACACAGGCCAACAGTCCATGGCAGGGCTACATATAGAGACAAACAAGCACACTCGCATTCACACCAATGGACAATTTAGATATACCAATTAACCTCAGTATGTTTTTGGACTGTGAGAGGAAGCTGGAGTACCTGGAGAAAACCCACACATGCAAACTCCATGCAGAAAGATCTCAGGCCCAGGCCGGGACATGAACCAGGGACCTTCTAGTCTGAATTTGTATTTTTGAAACAGTATTTTTCGGCCCACTGTGCTCCAAGGTGCACAGCCATGCATCTGACTGCTTAATTCAGTGGTGATATGTCTTCTGGCAAATAAAAACAGCATATGGACATGCTAACAAAAAGGGGGAAAAAAGAGATTTTCACCAGAGGGGGTCTTTAAAATAAAAATTATTCAAACATCAATGCACAGCTTCAGGTGTGCACATACTTTACATACAGCAGTAGTACCCACCCTGGGGGGATCAAACCTTCTAAAGATTTAGAGGTACAATCAATAAATAAAACATTCCACTTTTCCTGCACATCCCAAAGACATACTTTGTGTAACTTGTGTTGGAGACATTCTTCAGTGTGGCACACTACAATAAAATATTCAAATCCACTGCTGCACACAATACAGTCAGCTCAGTGTGTTACAGTAGGTGAGAATAATGCGTGGGAGTGTTAGTGTGACTGCTGCCCTGTAGTGACACTTCTCTACAAGCTGTTTTTGCACATCACAATTCACAGTTTAACTTTTTAGGCTCAGTGCTGATAAGTACTATTAGATAAGCGGCAACAAGGATAAAATTGTGATGCAGGAATTTCCCAGTGAATATATTTCTCTTCATTTTTCAACCATTCAGCAATTTCACAAGGGATGTCTGTTTACATGTCTTTATCACTACATGCCTCTTTTCAGATTTCATACACTGCAAGATTGTATTTATTGTGGAAAAAGGGACATCATTGGGATGGTGTGCGAACTGTTAACTTGTACGTATAGCAAGAAGCAGGCCATACCGCACTTCACAATATATCGACTAAACATATAGTATGTGACGTTTGTGGTCTAATCCAACGTTTGGCTTTCTCAGATAAGATTTACGGATACATATGAGCAAGTGTTGTGTGAAATCTGTTCAACACTTTTACTAAATCCCTTCAAGAAAACTCTGTGAAAAAACAACATTTTCTTTATCCCTTTAAAGCCTCTATGTTTTATCTTTGTTGAATTTCTACCTTTTTACCGATTCCTCTCAGGCAACGCTGCCCACCTACATCAGCTCAGAAACATCCAGCTGCCCGTTTTTTTTCTTTGGCTATAACAGCCAATAGATCTGCAGGAAAATTGCATGTCCTAAAACACAGTGTTTATCTTCCCATGTCAAGTTGGACACACAGTGGCACCAGGCCTTGCCCAAAAGCACCCAAGACAACATTGGTGGCCATTTTTATATATCCTTATCTGATTGTAGGGCAGATTTGACAATGACAAAGTTGAGTGCATGTAAGTAGCCAAATATATCCCACAAGAGAGTGAAAAGGATATAAATGATTGAGGGACTATGGGGCGATTACTTTATGAAAGAAAGATCAGGACTGGACAAGCCTTGTCTTTATAGACTCAGTGAAAGAGAATAAAGAAACAGTCTGTAGCTCTGGGCTGGCGTGACAGTTTAAGCTGCCTCAAATCTCCTCACTCCTGATCGAATGAGTGCAACCACAGCCCTGCAGCCAGCGGAAGGGAATCCAGAGCAAGCACAGGGACATTTGATTGAGTTATCGTACACTTAAATTGAGTCAAATGAGGGTAGCGTATTACCAGCCGACAAACATACCTTAAAAATCAAACGCTCTATTCAGTAAAGAAGGGTAAAAGGCTGATTCCAATGAGCCAAATGCAATCATTCACTCTGAAGTGTAATGTCATTTGTGTTGAGACGTGCTGAGGCTAAAATCTGCTCATTCTAATTCAACAGGAGCAAACAAGGCAGACACAAACAACACGGAGCAGAAAGTCTGGGAATGAATCTTTACTGCAGCAACATTCAACCACAAAATTACTCTTTGGCCAGTTAATGAAGTTATGACAGTGATAATACTGGCCTTTAAGACAAAGTGGAACACAGTCTTATTGCTCCATTAGGACTGGAATTGTCCCTCCGTCGAGCCTGCTAAGGTAACGTTCCCATACCTATTACCTCCTGGCTCCCCGCTGAGAAACACTTTCACACCCATGTGAAGGGAGCAGTGCACAGAGCTGTTAAAATCTCCTTGTTAAAATCTGCTCATTTCACTTTCCTAATTAGAAACACACACACTACTCTGGGTCTGTCCCACAAAATCATCACCTACCAGTTCGGAAAGCACCAAAACCCGAGCTGTCTGTTTGGCTGCTCAGCTTTTAAACAAAGTAGGAAATGAGCGACCTGGAGTGTTAGTAGAAAGCTGATACTTCCCCCTCAGACTGTCTCGACTGGTTTGTTTACAGGCCTTGTGGAAGCATGGCAACCATGGATTAGCCTCTTTGCTTGTGAGCTTACACATCCAAGTTTGTGCTTTCAGGCTCATGTGCATTTTTTTAAATGTCTCCTTGGGGATAAACTTTGGAGGCGAAGTGTGGTAACTCCTGTAGAAATACAATTCACTATACAAGTGAATTGCCTTTACTAATTGAGTGTTGCTAAACCCCTCCCCCACACAATGGTTATCCAGTGATAGCTTAGTAACGTAGAAAGGCGTAGCACTTCTGTGAAGCTTTGGATTTTCTACATATTTCAATGGTGCGCATGGAGCTGAATGATACCCAACAGAGTATGGACAGTGAGAGGAGAAAAGTATAAGGGGTGGATTAACCAGAGCTTTCTCTGCTGCACTGACTGCATAGGCAGCAAAGTAGATTACAAGCTATAGGAATAACCAAGCATTAGTCCCAAAGCTCAAGAGAATATTATTACTTGGCCAAGGAACTCGGTTATGTGACGATCAGCGTATGTTTGTCTGTACTTCTGTTTTTCCGTCTGTGCGCAACATTACTGGACTAACGAGTCTGGATGAAATTTTCAGGGAAGGTCAGAAATGACACAAGGACCACCTGATCAGATTTTGGCAGTGCTACAGCTTATAGTCTGGATCCATGGATTTGTCAAAAACCTCTGTATCATTGCGAGATAGTGTCACGGCGTCACTGTTACTATAACAACAAGTGAACACCACATCTAGTGCCTGCTGATGATCACATGATTGCGATCCTACCACAGATTGACCGCTGTTGACTTATCAGAACTTATCCATCAGACAAATGATACAAGGAACAATTGATAAAATTGTAAGGATGTTTCCGAGTCCCATAAATTCCCGCTGCCTGCTACATATTTAGGCCACGCGATTCGGTATCCGTAAATAACATACACATGCATAACTCACGCCTGTCCTCAGTGCAAGGTCATTTTGTTTGTGGGTACATCATATTTAATGGCCACTTTCTATGTTGCTGTGATTTCTGATCATGAATAACTAATAAACAAAAGCTGCATTTCTGACAATGCCATATGGGGGAATGAACAGCCTTGGTGGAGTACTGCGCTCTCTGAGTGTTTTTCGTGTTACATTCATTTGTAGGGTTGTATGGGCACAACCTGCACAAACTCTGTTGTAAACTGTGTGGAAACTGGTTCCTGATGCCATCACAGTTAATGCTGCAGACACCACAGATGTGTAGGTGCTGTTAATGTGCTGCTTTTCTAGTCTGCAGGCGTCCACTTGGAGATTCCGTTCTGGCTGTGTTTACTTTTTCCACTCATTTCCACTTTTTCCCATTGCCCTTATAGTGTAAATTCTGCAGACACAAATTTGGGAATGTCCTCAGAGGGGTCCACAAGGGTCTTTGCAGGCTTGTGGGGATCACAAAATTTGTGTGCACAGACTCTTTTAGACTCTTACATTCTCACAGACATACAAATCATAAAACTGGCCTAAGCCTGTATTCACCAGAGATGGTATAAAGGAGATATTTCTACTTACAGAATCCCGAGGATAAATCAGTAGGAGACTTTTGTAACATAGGATGCATAGCACACATCCTGTTTCTATCCTCATTAAGCCAATCGTCTGCTTTTTTATCAGCCAAACAAGAAACTTCCAGCCAATTGTAATGTTGCTCTAACTAAAGTGTGACTAAACTTTTAAGCATTTTTTATCAGTTTTGACTTGTAATTCTATACATGCAGTTTTTATGTCGCGGTGAACAATGAAATTGCTGTCTTGGCTGTATCCTTTTTTTATTTTAACAGAAGCCTGGTCTTGTTAGCTGAAAAACAACTGCTGTGTCATCAACAAGATGGTTGCCAAGTGGCAAGACTTGCTCATTAGTTACTTCTCATTCAGAGTTTTTTTCATTGCAATGCAGTCTCAGTGTTTTAGAACAATGTCATGTATTTGCCATCAAATGCATGGTTAAAAAGTTATTTTTTTAAATGCATCAGCTGGAAATACTAAAAATCCTCGTGTTTTTAATTAGCTAGCTACTCACACTAAAATATGCCAGCATTAGCTGTCATTTCAGCCAAAAACATTGACTGTCTGTAGGCCAGAATGTGCACAAAGGTTTAGGTCACATCACTGTCAGTGCTAGAGAATGGTCTGATTGCATCTCATCATCATTCAGATTTTAGGGAAAAACATTTTTTTAAGCAATCACAATTGTGTTGGGTGATGCTAAGTCCAGCATGCAGCAACAGTGCCTCTGAAAAAAGTGATAGGGGAATTGTTTTAATGGAACATTTGCCCACAAAGCTGATCCAAAACTCTTTTAAAACTTCCCATCTTTCACATGTAGGTTGCTGCTCTTAGGATGTTTATTCCCAAAGCAAAATGGATTTCAAAAACTGTAACACATAGATAGTGGATGGGGCTGTGTGAAATCCATCGCAGAAAAAAGGCTGCTTATACCTGAAGTCAGACAAGGCTTGCAATGTTATGTTTCTACAATTTTTTAGCAGTTTGAATAATAATAGTTAATAGTAGTTATATAGGTTCATTCTGAAGTGTTTGCATCTTGGATTATTGCATTTACACAGGAGAACCATGGGAAGAGAAAAGCATTGAACATGTTTCCATTTCAGAGCAGCAGGTCTCCCCTGGTGTTTGTGCTCTCTGTAGCAGTCCTCTGTGTTTTCTCTTTGTTTACCTATTAACCTATTTAACTAATAATAGCTAATGGATGTATACGTGGGAGACTCTTTTGGTCTGAGTTGTGAAATCATATTAGTTCTCCTGTGTGCAGTAGTGTGTTTGTGTGTGTATGCATGCAGGTTTGATCTGACTGAAGAATATATGGAGGTAAAATCTCTTTAGAAAGGTCAACAGTATCCTCCATTATCTACTTCTATCACTGCTTAGGCTTATATGTAAAGACAACATGCAAAAGGCTGGAAACCCTTCACTGTAAATGACAGCAATGTATTCACCTTCTAAACAGCTTCATGTCTTCTTGCGCCGCTCTTTAAAATCCTCAGCTGTGTCTAACAGGATATTGGAGCTTTCTATAAGCAGGAAAGACTCCAGGTCTTAGGGGGGCACACAGGACATCCCAGCCAGGTTTAGTGTTGTTTAAATCTGGTGATCTGGGAGGTCATGGGAACCATATTAGTTCATCTTGGTTTTAGTCACTCTTTTTTTTAGCTGCATGTCTAAGGGCATTATCATTGTAGGAAAGTTCCCCATATATAACACTAAGACCAGATTACCAATGAAAGTGAGACCCTGCTGTGTGGCTCAAGACCTCCAGAGGCTCTGAAAAATACAGTCTAACAGCATATGAACGGATTTGAGCTCAGTTCACAGATAACTTCCTGATTCAAGATCTCGATGGTTCATTATTTTATTGTATAAAGTGTAATCAAGCTATTAAATTGAGACCAGCGTCAAAAAAGCACACAAATTGTTCAAGAGAGTTGTTGAAATCAGGATTTATTGGTGTCCTACTGTTTTTGTACCCTGAGGCCCCTTTCCACCCAATTTTGCAATATCACTATAAATCTTCTAGTAGCATGATTTTTTTTTTTTTTTTTTGCTACAGCTCCAACTTTGTCCTTCCTTTGTTCTAAGCTAATAAACCTAGAATTATTCTCCAGCACAGATTTGATTTTTTTAAGGATCAACAGATTTATCCCTGATAATGAAGTCTGACTCATAAATCCCATCCAGACAAGTCTGATAGTTCTGTCTAGATGTGAATAAAGTCCTTTTTGGAACTTTTTGGGTTGAAATGAGCAGCAGCAGATGAGATTGTAGTTACTGAACTGAAACCTTTCCAAACGTAAACTGTGGTTTACATCGGCTATATCAGCCTAATATAAAATGTTAAAAATGTATGCATCCACATCCCATATAATAAAAGCAGCAACACACTTATTAAAAAGTGATCGTCAGAGCTCTTGTACAGCTGACACACACCACTAATTGGTACATTGGTTGCTCTGCCTGTGAAGCTGAGCTTGTAATTATGAAGATACCATGATGAAAGTTAAAGTCGTTTAATGTTTCTGTTATTTTGTCCAGCTTGTGTTTTTAAATGCTCACGGTCGGCATGGAACCATGAAGATGATGGAATCCAAGTCCTTAATGATGCAGATTTTAACTGGTTTACTGTGTATGAAAGCAAGTTTATAATATTCCACCACTTCTCTCCTTTTTCTCTGGCAGCCTGTTAAATAGATGCAGTCTCTGTTGCCCTCTCAGCCTCCACCATTTTACCCCCCTGGTCCGGCCTGGCTCTGCATCTTCTGGTCAGACCTGACCCTAACACACTAACTCCTACACTAGGGATGAGTGCCAGATTCATGTTTCTCATTTTCTCCCTGGTGTCCCACGTGACAACACAGAGTGTGTGTGTGTAGTAAAATGGGTGAAAGCCAAAATAGGTTGGCAGATCAGACTGTCTGCTCACTCATTAGAAACAAATCCCTCCTTCACCCTGTCAGACTCTTTACACCAGCCTCCTGACCCTCCATCTCCTCATCAAGGTTCTGAATTTAGTAGATTTCTTTGTTGTACAACTGAGTGGCATTTCTGTTCAGTTTTACTTACTTTCAGGATGAAAATGTTTCATTTTTTATTGTAATATTGTGTGGAGTTGGATACAGCAGCTTCATTTGCAGGTGTATTTTGCTACAATGCATTATGTTGTAAAAACACAGTTCTTTTGAGTCTGTGGTTTGACATCAGTGCAGATTTCAAACTCCACACTTGTTCTCGTTCTGTGCTGAGACATCAAAGAAAAAGTAATTCTGCTCAGACATTTTAACAGTGAAAAGATTCTTCTGGACGGGTTTGTTTTTGATTACAAAGGCTGTGAATATAAACAGATAAAATTACATCTGATTAGATCCATGTATTCATGCAGTCAGGCTGCCTAGCTGCAGACTAAAAAGTAGTCTTTGATATTTGGAAACAAGCTAAAAGTACTTTCCAGCAAACATTGCACAACTCGGTGCACCAAAAAAAAATTAAATTTGACTGATTGTTGCATGCAATCAGACTCAGTTTTCAAGCAAACACATACTAGAAGTCTTTTAAGTATGCAGATGAAAATACAATTAAAACTTCTACAGTGTATTTCCACAACGAATGGGCAAAATATTCCATATTTTCTGTGCCCTGAGTTCCGCCTGGAAGGCTGCATAAAGTCTCCTGGCCTCATCTCTGATTGGTGGAGGTTACATTTGCAGTCTTTTGTGTAATTGTTTTTATTATATTCTTATTTACAGTTAATATTCTTGAATCAGTCAAATATAAGGCAGTAAAGGGCAGTGTTCAGTAAAGTAAACACAATATTGATCACAAGCTTGAAGGTCTCTATTGAGGAAAATAGAAAAAGGTTTAATTGCCACTTGTGTATTAATAACTGTGTTTTCATAGTTTTTATAGCTCTACAGAGAGATAAATATAATTTATGCTTTGGATAGTTAAGATGGTAAACATCATCCATATAATCAGAAATACAGTCTATCCATCCATCCATTCTCTATACACCACTTTATCCTCACTAGGGTCGTGGGGGTGCTGGAGCCTATCCCAGCTGACTCTGGTGAAGGCAGGGGACACCCTGGACAGGAGAAATACAGTCTAGATATTGTTAATGTTAGAAATGACTATTTTAGCTGGAAACCGCTGATTTTTAATGGAATATCTACATAGAGGTAAAGAGGAACATTTCCAGCAACTATCACTTCTGTGTTCTCATGCTACATTGTGTTAGCTAATGGTGTTGAAAGGCTAACTGATGGTTAGAAAACCCTTGTGCAACTATGTTAGCACATGAATAAAAGTGTGAGTTTTCATGGAAAACATGGGAGACCCCAAATTTTTTGAACAGTAATGTGCATATTTAGCTATGCATTTCCCCCACTTCTGAAACCAAAGCTATGTCCTTGGAGAATAGGCTACTAAAATGTTAGCACAAAGCAGATGTGATCATTTTTATGTTCCTATTTTAAGAGTTAAGCTTCCCAGCTAGCTGGTGATTCCCCATCGAAAAGGGTGAATCCATTTGAGCAGAATACCCCTTAGTTTGAAGGGTAATTTACTGCTCTCTAGCCCTTCTGACATTCTGGAATTTTTTAAAGCTGTATTTTTAGTTAGCTTCATGATCCAGGCAGTTGGTCCCACAGAGAGTCTCCGTTACCAGGGAATCTGACCACACTGCTTCACTGGGGACTGAAAAAAAGGGCTAAGAGAGGATGGAGAGCAGAGCGCGAGAGATAGAGGATCAGAGAGGTAAAATGAGACGTAAATGGCCAAAGGAGTAAAAGAACGAATGAAAGAATGAATGCAGTGGAGCGAAGGAATAATGAAGGTAAAAGGGGAGACCATATAGAGAAAGAGGAGGGAGAGTAGATGTAGAAAGAGATGGGAGGACGTGAGGAGTGCAGCGTCAGCGCTCCTCTGCTCATCACTCATTTGTCATTTCATTTGCAGAGGCTGTAGGGCAAAGCATGTATATTTTTCATGTTCCATCGGAGTTGAAGGGAAGCGCGAATGAGTAGAAATACAGCTTTAATGGAAGTTTTCCCAGTGGTTCCAATTATTTTAATTTAAAATCTGAATTATTACCCACCTGCTTCTTTACTACTACATCTCCAAGAGCTAACAGGAAGAAAAGATAAACCCTCTATGACTTCTCTAGGTCATGGACTTCTCAACTCTGAACACACTTTCTCTCTCTCACACACACACACACTGTTGTGACATCTGCTGCGGATAGGAACTGTCACACTGCAGTCTCTGCTGGGGCCGGCCGTCACAGATGTTCTCAGCGAGGTCCTCAGTCCATCCCTCCACCCATGGGAGAGTTCAGACCGGCGGTCCAGAGAGACAGAGAGACAGGAAATCTGTTCTTGTTCTATTTAACAGGCCAGTGGATCCATAACACACACACACGGACACACGCTTCAGATCGTACTGCTACTAACAGCATGAAAACAGACTTATTCTGGTTTAATGAATGAACAAGTGCATCTGAACTATGTGTGAAGAAGAAGAAGCTGTGTAGGTGTGTGGTAGAAATGTGTGAGCTTGTGAGGTTTAAAAGGAAATAATTGTGAGTATTTGGTTTTAAATGTGTGTGTGTGTGTGACAGCCGGGGGATCCCTAGTGCCTGCTGGTCATTAATAAACATGATCATGAATGTTTAATCCCCATCAGTGGGGTGGCATGGGAACCCTCATGGGTGATATTGACAAAGTCGCACACACACACACACTATTACACGCACACACTCGACAGATTGGATGAGCGGCAGGAGAGAGGTTTGAAGCATCAACACGGGGCTAACTACTCGTGAGCAGGACATCGGCTCTGTTGTCAGGGAGAATTGTCTCCACAGCAAGTTTTACACACGATCCTTCAAATAAATCTTGATTTAAAGGTGCTTTTTATGTGTGTAAAGAAAGTGCAGTGCAGATATTAATGGCCCACTCATTAAAAATATTGATGATAAACACATATTTGCTGTCAGAGTTAGCTGATAAGAGGCAGGAATATACCATGGAAATGGAGAAAGGTGGCAAAGTTCTCCCTAACCACAGTGAAGTTTCAGGAATTTTCAAAGAGTAAACAGCTGTGTCTCAGAGAGATTACTTTCCTATACAAACAAACTGCATGCTCATTTACATTTTAAAAGAAATGTATTTTCCTCCTGGAACGTAAGACTATGATGTAGCAGGAAATGCTTCCAGTTTGAAAGAACGATGGAGTTCATGATAGGAGGCTGGAGAGGAAGCATAAGCATAAGCAACAGGACTTAAACCCAAGAGACTTGAGTTTGCATCCTGTGTGGGAGCATTATTCTTAGATTTAAGGCCCTTTCAGACATGAGATATGGAGCATTGCTGGCTTCAATAATCAGTTAAAGTGAGTCACTTTTAGATTAATGTTTCTCACAGCATCATTTAAACACACTGATAACAGTGAACGGGCGCAATATTTGTCATACACACAAGATTAATACATCAAGTGCATACTAATGCACTAATGTGTGTAAACTGTGACTCCGTGTGACAGCTCACCTGTCAGAGGTGAAGTACAGTTCACTGTGTCACTTACTGTTAGATCCTGATCCTGTCTACACGTTGGGAATCATTTATAATTAGAAATAATTCATGACCCTACTGCTGTTGTTCCACCTGTGTAAATGAGTGTAACTCTCCGGTAGACGCTGATGTGGATTCTGCTGCTGTTTGAGGCTGCAGATGTCAAATAAACTCAGAGAAAAGACTCCTACAAACAGCTGGAAGCAACAAATTAATAATCTGATCTAATTAATCTGATTTAATGTTTTGTTTTTATGGAAATATCAGATTATAAATACACGGCCTGTCCAAAACACATAAGTTGCCACTTGGATTTCACTAAGCTAATAGGTAAGAACCTTCCATTGGCTCATTACTGCAGTGATGATTATATTTCAGCTGCAACAACTTATTTAGGCCTAGCTGATGCAGCGAGGAGCTTCTCATTTCTTAAACAACCGTGAGGAAAAGATGTTAATTAGATACAGAAGGGCCAAATTACTGGCCTGTGTCAAGTAAAGAAAACAACTAAGGGGATTTCTGAAACTGCTGTAATCAGGATAAGAACCATCCAATGCCTTGTTAAAACCTGGAAGGATTGGAAGGATAGTGGTGAACCATCATCTTTGAGGAACAAAAGGTATTAGATGATTGTAGGAAATCAACAGTAGAACTCATGGCTATGTTTAATAGTGAAAGTAAGAGCATTTCCACGCACATAATGCGAAGGGAAAGGATTGGGTCTAAACAGCTGTAGCTCTAAGAAAACCACTGATCAGTGAGGCTAATCAGAAAAAAAAGGCTTCAGTTTGCTAGGGAGCATAAAGATTGAACTCTGGAGCAATGAAAGAAGACCATGTGGTCTGATAAGTCCAGATTTACGCTGTTCAAAAGTGATGGGTGCATCACAGTAAGAAGAGAGGTAGATGAAGTGATGCAATCATCATAACTAGTGCCTACAAGCCTGTGGAGGTTAGGGTTATGATCTGGGATTAGTCAGGTTCAACAATGTTATGTTCCCAAAGAATGAGGTCAGCTGACTACCTGAATATACTGAATGACCAGGTCTTTCCATCAGTGGAGTTATTCTTCCCTGATGGCACGGGCATATTCCGAGATGACGATGTCAGGATTCATGGGGCTCACATTCAGAATGAGTGGATCAGGGAGCATTAGACATCATTTTCATGTGTGGATTGACCTCCACAGAGTCCAGATCTATTGAGAACTTTTGGGATGTGCTGGAGAAAACTTTGTGCAGTGGTCCAACTCCCATCATCAATCTGGGAAGAAAATGAATGCGACTCTGGACAGAAACAAACGCTGTGACACTGCAGAAGCTTATCGAAAAGATGCCACAGTGAATGTGTGTTGTTCTCAGAGCTAGAGGTGGTCCAATGAAATATTGGAGCGTGTGAATTTTTTTTTGGACGGGCAGTGTAGATGTGTAATTGTAGGACAAAGTAGATGAGAAAGTTGCTCCATGTTTTGGACCAATATTGGCATTGAAACATGAAAAAAACTTCCCCAAATTGCTTCACACATATGCTATGCTATGCCTATGTGGGTCTGACTCAGTAACATTGCTGTTGTAACTTTTAATGAAAAGTTACCAGGGTGCATATTCCGACATGAAACCGACACATTCAGATGCTGTCAGATTAAGGGGAAAGATTTGATCTGTAAAAGGGGTTTTAAGTTTTGCTTCCACTTGATGTCATGGAAATAATTTTGCTTTGAGTTAAAATACATGTTTTTCCACAATGTGTTTAAGCTTCCCCTATATAAAACTGTCTGGCAGATAATGAGCAACAAAAAAGCAATGAAAGAAATAGCAAAGATATGTTGATTAAAAAAGCAACATGTAATCTAGGAGAGAATATGTTTCTCTGAAAACATAATTGAGAATGCAGTTTAGTGGGATATAATTTTGAGGAGGCAGGAGTGATAGATGTGTGAGTTTAAATTAAGAAAATGGAACAAGCTGCTTTGCTTCGGAAACAGAATTTATCACAGAGGTTTTTCAGCTGTTCAGGGAAAAGGATTTAATAATAGATATAGTGACAGAAAGATGGAGTGTAGTTATTCTCTTTAGAAAATATTAAGAATACGCCTGACTGAATATTAATTTACTTTGTTTTAAAATCGACTGATATTCACAGCTGACATGGTAACAGACGGCAGGTAGGAATACCGACTAAAACTGCAAAACTGTTCAAAAACATAATCCCTGTTTGTGCCCTGACAAAAAAAAGGATCAAAACCAGGGTGTTTAAAAGACTGTCTGACACAACTGCAACACTATGCCACTCTTTTAGCTTTGATTTCATTATTACGTGTGTTTATTCCAACACAATAAAGCAACCGCCACACTGAAGGGACACAGGTGTACGGTAGCATATGGAGAAAATAGTTCTTTCATGTGACAATTTCTTTGAACTTATCTGCGAAGAGGAAAAGTTTCACTCTACTGTCTGCAGAAGAACTAGTGGAAACAGTGTGTTCTGTGGATTATCAAGTAATAAGAGCATTGTTTTTGAAGTTTTAGTTCTGGGATTGCAATTTTCTCCACTGCAATACATCTCAGATCATAATATCTAGCACAGATTCTGGGCAAATGAATTTAAAAAGCGGCTGCAAGGCCAAACAGCAGGAATTATTAATGAGAGATGTGCGTGGTTTTTCATTCACTTTGTAGGAGAGAAGCGTTGCTGGCTTTATTGAAAACGTGGCATCAGCCTTGAAATCTCTAAAACCAGTCCAAGGCAGAGTAACATTTGGATATAAGTGATGACGGTGGCTCCAATCCACCCATAAAAACACCTCCAGGTTGGATCCCACCCCTGTGATCCCCGTCAACTTCCTCTCCCCCCCTTTCCCTCCTGCAGGATTCTGGTGAGTCAGGAATTTCCTATCTTTTTTAATTTGACACTCCATCTCATGCGCGCACTTCTGAGTGACGCCTCCAGCTCTCAGGAGGGAATCTGCTTCGAACCATCGTAAACAAACACGCAGACAATGAGGAGGGAGGCCTTCAGGGCTAATTACCAGCTAGCTGCTGCTAACAAACGGCACATGAGGAGCAAAGGGGACCGGGGGCGAACAAACAGTGACTCTATTTGTTCATGTGTGGGCAGGTAGACACACACACACACTGCGCTCTTTAATGGAAACAATGAGGCTTGTTTAGGCGGTTCATGAAGCAGGTGTCACATCTCCAGGAAGAAGCTGAGTCAGTCTTTAATAAGCAGCTTTTAAAGGTCTTCTATTACCACAGACAGATGTGTGAACGGAGCAGAGTGCATGGGAATAGAGCAGGTAAGAAACGCCTGCGGTGGATTAATCTGTGTGAATGCGTGAGCTGAGGGTTTATCAAGCACTTTCTGTAGCCGCAGAGGAACACAAGAACGAGCAGGGGCTCCATAATCACAAAATGGATGTAAATGAGTGTGTGTGACAGACAGTGGGAGGCTGCAGCCGCTACCTGCCTGCCTGTCCTGATACATTTCTCCCAATTTGTCCCCCGTTTCCAGGCGCATTGTGCTGCGCCGCCAAACAGCTCGCCTCGCTTGCTCAGCATCCGAGCCCACCTCTCATCCTGCATATCTCCCCTCTTACCCCCCCCCCCCACCACACCACACCAACCCCCGTTTCCATCCTCCCGACAAACGCACACACCCTGTTTTTGTTAGCACATTTAATAAGCTCCCCTGTCACCCACACTGCACACAAAAAACGCACGACCAGCCCTCCCCTGCTGTGAATCATGGCCGGTTGAAAATCAGGGGAGGTGTTTGTTCCTTGCGGTCGTCTCCGTGACAACTCCTTTAGTTTCCCATAGTCCTCCCTGAGTCTGTAACCTTTAACCTCATAAGATCTGGTGACCCCCACACTCACCCCACACTGTAAAAAAAAATCCTGTCAAAAAATAAATAATTGCAAAAACGGTGAAAATTTGGCAACAATGGTGCCAGACAAAATCTGCTAAAAAAAAAAATGGTGGAATACTGCAATGGTTAAAAACTGTAGGAAAAAAAGTGGAAATAATGTCACAAAATTTGTAAAAAAATAAAATAAATAAAAATTAGGCCTATTTACTACAGCAAAACACAGTAATTCTACTGTTAAATGCTGTAAAAGAACAGACTACTGTTTGTACAGATTTTTGATGTCCTTGTTATGTAGAGTTTTAGCCTTTCTACAGTAAGCAAGATATTGTATTGTATTTATCCAACACAGCTAAATAATTTACCATTTTTCTTCTCTTCCTTAATGTACATATTGTTTCTCTAAAATAAAAGCAAATATCTGTAAAATAATTCTGGTTTTTTTGCTGATTTAGCTACAGTATGCTTGTATTTTGTAGTTAAGCCTTTTTAAATTTACCTTATATTTATTGTTCATTTTTTCATAGTATTAACATTTTTATATCTGCACTGTGAAATGGATGTGACAAATTGCTGAATATTGCTGAATGACAATAAAGCTGAAGTTGAGTAAGAATCGTGTAATTTTAAATGTACAGAAAATTGATGTGACAATTTTTGTGACAAAATTGATTGACCATTTTCTTTAATGGTAAGCTGTAAAACACAACATTTTCTGTGATTTTACTAGATCTCATGTGAAATTGAACAAAACCAGGAAAATCTGTAGAATGAAACTTGTTTTAAATATATTTAGTTTTTTCTTTCTTTTCTGTTTATCTCTTAATATACATGTTTTCCTTGCAAATAATGCCAAATATCTGTAAAATATCTGTGTAATATATTTTTGATGATTTACATACAGCAATATAGTGTTGTTTCATGGTTAAACTTTGTAAATTATTGAATAACTTTGATATTTTTGACTGGTTCTTCTTGTCCAATGTATTTCATTGCATAGTTGATTGTGTGTTCACCTGCATATATATACATATATATCTAAACTGACCTGAATTGCCATTTGAGTTTTGTTGTGGGTGTTATTGGCAGTTTTGACCATTTTTTAAAACTAGTAAATCAAAACAGTCTCTGTGATTTTTACAAGCTATTAACTTTAATCTAAGTAAACAGGGGAAATCTGTCATAAACAGTAATCTGTTATTAAAATCCCAGTAAAACTCAGATTTTTTACAGTGCAAAGGAAATAACAGTCACAGATGAGAAGCAGAAGTGCTTGATGTAACGCTTCCAAAACAGTCACTTTGGGCAGATAGTTGCATGTAAACAGACGATGCATGTTTACTGATATCTGTGTTTTGAAACAGGAAAGATGAGCCACTAACAATGTTAACACAGTCAACAGTTGTTCAGCATCAATCTTAGAATGTGAGTGTAATTTTTCTGCCTCTGTAAACCATGTTTGCGCTGATGGCTTTGCACTGTGGCTCCGCTGACACGCTGCCAACACACACACACACACACACACACACACACACACACACACACACACACACACACACACACACACACACACACACACACACATACAGAGGCAGTTTATGAGCAGGAAAAGGTATTCAGTGACAGTCATGTAGACCACTGATAACACACACACACCTCCTCAGTATGCAAATACACAGTGACTTGGCAAACACAGGCTTTCTCTCCTCCTGCTCTCGGCACAATGAAAAAAGAGAGAACACTTGCCACGAAATTTCTATTCGCCCCCAGAGAGGATGAAATGAAGTATGCGCATGAAAGTTGAGCGAAAAATGAGACAAGTTGTTCTGTAGGAGGGAACAATCAAGAGCTCTATTTGAAGTCTAGATGTACTGAAGCTCTTCTATTTCTAGGATGCCTCAGAAAGGAACTTACACGTACTGTAAATGCTGCACAAACTGTCGTGGCAACCGCCTAGTTCAGTATTAGAATACTGACGTTTGTCAATTAGAACTAATCACAAGTTGCAGCTGAGGGTGACAGGAATGTAGCTGAAAACTGAATGTTTGAACTGATGACGGTGAATCAGATCACTGAAGTCATTGGAATGTGTCCTCAGGGGAAAATGACTGTCTGTATAAAGCAACATTAGCACATCGGTACTGTAGCTGGTAATAAAAAGCAAAACAAAACAACGAACTCCTCAGGTCAAATATTGATGGAACTCCGCTGTACAACCAAGGCCTATCAAACCTATAATAAAAAGGAGTTATAGCACTAATACACTTCTACCCGGGTTGTTGATTAAACCACTAAAAACTCTTCACTGTGTATCAAAGTTACATGTTGAGAAGATGTTTTTTTTTTTTTTACATGAAAACCCAAAGTTTTGTGCTTCTGTAACAAATTTAGCCAGTGTTAGTAAATCATGTTTCACTGTAGGATAAAGTAGTGCACCTTCACAGAAACAGCACAGTCATGGCTGGAAGCAGAAAAATTCAAAAATGTCTCTTGTGCAGTTTGACGCAGTTATAAGGCTACAAATCGTAAAAAAAAAAAAAGTTGAATTTGTTTATTCAGTTTTACAAAAATACAATTTCCCAAATGGCCCTCAGGTATTTCCAACACTGGAATAACAGACCACAGACTGTAGATATTTCACTACTTACATTTTTAATTTGTTTCTATGCTTATCTCTTATTGCCCACTGTAAACACAGGCTGCAGTTCAGCCAAACAGTCCCTGATTTTATTCCGCCACAGTGGCGCAGCCTCGGCAGCGTAAGGTGACAGTGGACGTTGGTCTGTCTGTCTGTCTGTCTGTCTGTCTGTGTGCAACATGACTCAAAAACAGAATAACGGATTTGGATGAAATTTTCAGGTAAAGTCAGAAATGACACAATGACCAACTGAGTCAATTATTGCAGTGATGCGGCTTATAGTCTGGATGCAAGGATTTGTTAAAGATTTCTGTATCATTGCAAGATAGCAGCACAGTGTCACTGTAACTATGACAACAAGTGAACACTATGGCAGCTGCCTGCTGACCATCACGATTGCAATCCTACTACAAATCCAAAATTGCGGTTTTATCAGGACTTATCGTTACTTATCAGTCCGAAATTATACAAGGAATAATTGATTAAATAGTGAGGGGGATTCCGAGTCCCATGAATTCCTGCCGCCTGTTACATATTTAGGTCACATGATTCGGTATCCGTACATAACGTAGACATGCACAACGCATGCCTGTGCTCAGTGCAAGGTCATTTTGTTTGTGGGTACATCTATATTATATAGCTACATTCTATGTTGCCGTAATTTCTGCCACGACTTTGTTTTTCAATATTTCAGCTTCTGGAAATGACACAACACAGCAGCCTTGGCGGAGTACTGCGTTCTCCAAGTGCTTTTCTTGTTTCTTGATTGTTATACGACTGTTAGTCACAGCTAAGTTACTAATGGCTTCACAGTTGCACAGAGGAGCACAGAGTTTACAGTTTTGTTTTTGTTTTTTTACAGAATCTAGTTAGTTAGCCATTTAGATCAAAGTAATTTTAATAAAACATGATTTTAAGGTTAGACTTAAGTTTCTTGATCGAATTGCACAGCACAATAGTAGTTTAAGGACCGTCGGACAGCTGAAAATCTGATGATTCTCTGTGTTACTACAGTTTCTGGTCATTGTAAACAACTTTGGATATTGCTTTGAAGACAACATTACTTTCAACTCTGCCAGTAGGCTGTAGGATTCAGGGGGTAAAATATGTTGGATATAAATCTACACAGTTGCTTTCACTAAACTATGCCGATCTATTAAAGGCTCTTTTTGCATCCACCTTTCTCCACTGGAAGCTCGAGCAGGACTGGCTCCTCTATGATTCTGCTAAAACTCTGTAAAACTATTCTTTACTACAGTATGGAATTTTATTATATTGCAGTAAACCAGAATTTATTCTAAGAATAATGCTGCAAAAAGCCTCATCATGAAAGCTGACTGCATTGTTTCTTAAGTTTGATGCATAAGAAACCTTGTGAGTCTGAATTTGTGTTTTTGAGACTGTCATCTTTGTGCTGCAGTTTGAGCAGAAATACTCATAATGTATTCCAGCATATAAAAAACATCTGATGATCATGTTAACAAGGTAGAAAACAAAAACGTGATTTTTACC
Organism: Acanthochromis polyacanthus; assembly: GCF_021347895.1. NCBI lineage: Eukaryota > Metazoa > Chordata > Actinopteri > Pomacentridae > Acanthochromis > Acanthochromis polyacanthus. Next base: position 14,895,412 of record NC_067113.1, on the reverse strand, counting down.
ACAGAATATCTTTAACTATGGCTACAGAAATAATTTGCTAGCAAGAAAACAGCAAAAGTCCGAGACTGCTAAAACAAAAGCTGTCGACATTTAACGCGTCCAAGCAAACACAGAGCAAGACCTCATGATTATTCACTGCATTTGGAAATGACCGAATGGCAGCCACCTGAGCCTGTGTTTTGTGTCTCATAATGGCCTTGGCATCATATGTTTTGGAATTAAAGAGGTCATATTTCCCTTTTCTTGCTTTAAAAAGTAAAAAAAAATTAACCCCCTGAGTCTATACGAATTAAAATTCCTTATGGAGCTGAAGTGACATCCTGAAGGCCTCTGTTTAAGCCCGTATATTGGCGGGGGCATGCGCTGCTGAGGTGCCCCTGAGCAAGCCACCGAATCCTGACCAACAACCAGCTCCGGGGCTGCTACTCTAACTCGGTGCACTCACACTTCCCTGTGGTGCGATGGGACAACTGTGTGACCTTGCTCCTCCAATTTGCAGCAGGGTGTGGCCTGCAGCAGCGCTGAACTTGTGGCGAGGCTAAGACCCTGGGTGAGGGGAACTTTGGACACCTCCCAGTCCAGGAGAGTCTGCTGGCCCTGATAACGGGGAGCCAGGAAGGCAGTGGCTTCTTGAAAGCAGAGGAAAAGTTACACACACTCCCACAGTGGTGAGTAATTACTGTGGCTGCCGAGTGTGAGCCGAGATAGTGGATTCCTCTCCTGCATAACTAGGTGGACAGAAGATGGATGGCTGTGTTTTTTTTTGTTGCTCTCACTCGATCTGCGGTGCTTGTGAATTTGCACGATTGGCAACGCAGACACTCTCTCTCTTTCTCCATTTGGCACAGATATCCACTGCGAATATGATATCGGGGTATCTGGCCACGGCAGATAGGGGGCTGATTTTAGTCTGGAGGCTTTGGGAGCCCTAATCAATAGCTTTAATCAATTAAGAATGCCGCAGCTGAGGAGCTGCAGAAAGGAGCCAAGTCTCGCACTAAAAGAACCTCATTCCATTTATCACAGCACTCCTGTATTGATCCCAAAAAGGTATGGAAAGAGGTATCTGATGAATTAATTTCAGTGATGTGACACCATGAAGATCTTGCAGGGATCTGTGATTTTCTAAGCCCTTATCCTGAGGCTTGTTGTTGTTTTCACAGCAGAGAGTTTCAGGTATGGATATGATTTTCTGTGGCAGTGGTGAGAGAGTGAAGAACAGAAGGTAAGAGAGGTGAGCACTGCAGATTTTGAGCTGTCGCACTCCAAGAACCCAGTCTGCACTGAGCACACGCTGTCTGTCATACTGATGAGTGCTGCAGTACCACACTGACCTCAAATGGTCAGACGTGGTACTGACGCTACAGCTACCGAGCCGGCAGGAGGAACGTGGAAATGCACCTCGAGTCTTTAATATTAATAACTACTGAGAAACGCTGCTTAGCAGAATAAATCAAGGCCTGAAGATCAGCCAGTAGAAGACTGGGAAAGTTTATGATTCTCCCAAGTCATAATAAAACCCATTTACAAGCTCACATTCAGCACTTTGTCTAATTGACTTCCTCACAGCAGGGAGCTTCTCTATATCTGACCTACAGTCAGAGCCACACATTAGCACTACCACTGGGGCATGAACTAACGCTGTATCATTATTCCATGCCATTACGGTTTTGGTGCTCTGGTGAGTTGCCCATGCTGCGGTAATCCTCAACTAAAGGTCAGACCTGCTTTGCTCCCTTCCCATGGGCCTGGCTAGCATTTAAATGCAGTATAAACTGCCTATGCTATGTAAATGTCTTGGCACAGTAAACACCCATTAGTGTCGGACAACACACAGGCCTGTGGCTGCACAGATTTTGAGGTAAATCATACTTTAATCGAGGTCTGGGCCTTATTTGAAAGCTAGATGCGAACACAGATAATCCACTTTCATCATGTTCCCTAATGAAAACAGCCTTAATTTGTGATGTGGCCTTTACTCAGTGGCAGATAAATAGCGGGAGGATGCTGGACCTCTGCAGAGTGAGGATTTATTTTTATTGTTGTCCATGGGAGCTCTAGCCAACTGCGGTGTACATGCGTGTCTGTTTGAGGGCAGATAGTGGTTGATTCAAAGTCTCAGCCTGTCAAATCTTTCAGTGAGGAGGTCAGCAGGAGGATGGAGGAGGCTGGCTGCCTGCCCGGGCCTTTGGGAGCTAGAAAATTTATGGACTGAGTCATACTAGAAGACACACAACTGGATATTCTCATCTCGGCGTTACGCCAAACCAGGTCTCCAGATGCTTAATCCAGAGCCAAACTATGATTTTTTTTTTTCTGTGGATTAATGGGTTAAGCTCAGATGTAATTGGAGGTGGAGGACATCATGCAGCACATTGGACTGCTCCTCTCCCTTTGTTGAGTTGTTATAAAAATAAAAAAACGCTGAAATAGCATCAGGAGACGCCATGATGGAGGCAATTGTTTACATAAAACCTCTAGCTTGTGTTTTCTGACACTAGCCGAGCCATAAAGGAGCGCGGAGAGGAGTTGGTGCTGACTAAGCACTTCCTCCAGCTGTAGCAGCCGGGTCCCTGGCAGTGCAGGGTGGAGGTGGGGGGGGTAACGTAGGAAACGTCTTCTGCTACCTCCTCATCTCCCTCATTTGTATATGTCCTTCCCTCCCCTTTGTTCTGTAGAGGTAAAGTGCCAGATGGCTTGAGGATTCCGCAAATAATATGACTGCTTTAATAAAAGGCTGTTTGGTAATAATCTACACCTTTAGTGTGAGGTGTGAAATACGATCAACTGGGATGTTGTGACTGTGGAACTGACCTTTGTCCAGCATGTCAGGGCTCATGGGAGTTTTTCTCAAAATGTTAAACATATATCTGTATTGGGGGTCGCTACACTGGTTTCAAAATTTGCAAACTTGTTAAAAAGATGAGTGTCTACAGCCTTGATTCGGTTTTATTCTTGGAAGCTTGGGAATAAAGGCGTGTGATGCATTTCAAGAAATAAATTTGTATACTAAAAACGGATATACCCCATAACCTCTACACATTCATTGGTTTAAACTACAAGCACGTCCGGTCACACTATTTAAGTTAGCTCAAGCTTTCAAGCTGGAGTGTTGCATGTGAAATATGTCTGATTAGCCTAAATTACAATTCATGACAATAACAGGGGTAAAAATCTGATGCACCTTCAACTTTTATTCAACATCACAACTCCTGTAGTAGACATTTGGTCTGAGAGAACAGCAGACTATGATTTCTAGACGTATGTCTCAACAGAAAACCACTACAAGTATGAAATGAACAAGAGAGACAGGAAGGTTAAAACATGGCTACAGGCCTGCATGCACAGAACGATGGAGTACGTGTTAGTCTCCTCTAGGTGAGTGCTGTACAAACTGCGCAGCAACCATTCAAACGGTAGGTCAGTCAATTCTGTGCAGGTAGCATTCTTTTCAGAGAGCGCTCTGAAACTGAGTGGCCCGCACAGTGTGGTGTACATCACACAGTAGTGTTGGATAGCATCATGAACGACAAATCCATTCAAAAAAAAGGCACAATCCCATCCTCAACAGTCACCCAGCAAAAGCTAAGCGAAACATACAGGCTGAAGTCATCAGAAGCTAAAAACTACAAGTCCCACGGTTGCATCCAACAAAGTGCTCTGTGGATGGATGGTATAGCAGCAACTTGAGTTACGAGAACATCAAATCGACTGAAGTGACAGCACACAGTGTGTACCAGTCTGTAAAGCAGTCTTATTTTCCACTGGTCCTGGGTCAGAAAACAGTCCTAAAGCATGTGTTTTTAAACAGAAAAAGCATGTTTATTTCAAACTAAAACAATATGCACCCGACATAACATCCCTCTGCTCATTTCCTGGCGTGTAATTTTCTGTTTGCGTTCACTGAATAATTAGAAAGAAATTACAGACATTTATTTTGGGGATACAACATTTTCATGTATTCAATTTTGAAATGTTTATTTTTTCCAATTTAAAGCAGCTGGTAAAGCACGGGTCTCACTGTATGTAGGCAGAGAGCATTGTAGGACACCATAGAAGCATTCATTGAAAACTTTGCAGCAGTGTTTCAAAAGAAGAGGAAACAGAAATTGGGTCAGCAGCTGCCGTTTTCAAGTATCACATGTATCGCATTTAATCCATTGTTGAATAGCCAGGATTTCTTGCTTCCTTCCATAGGAAGGTCAAAGCTAATTTTCTCCATATACAATTGAAACATTTTGGCAGGCAATTCAATAAAATGTCCCAAGCTTATATTAATTAAAATGGGAGGTGTGGCATTACAACTTAAAAAAGGTAAAAGGAAATAAAATACAAAGAAAATTTCTATTCATAAACCCACTAACGAGGCTTCTATTTAAGTACACTGGTATTTGTGAGAGATAAAATCATTTGTTATTGGTTATCAGACAATAACTGGTGTGAGTCAGTATTCGTCATGTCCCGTGTTGTGGCGGTAGGTTGCTGACATGAGTACAGAGAAGAAGAGACAACTTTACAAAATGATCTTTTACCTACTGAGTGATGATTATGTCCCCTCAGTGTCTGTGACAGTGTCTACCACTGGCTGACTCGTAGCTTCCTCCATGGGCTCACTCTGTTCATTGTCTACGTCCTTAGGAGAGGAAACTTGCTCCTGCTGTGGCTCCTTTTCACTTTCAGGGAGCAAAGAATCATAGGAAGGGTCTGGAGTGGGGTCTGGAGAGGGCTCAGGAGAGGCCTCGGGTGTGGGCTCAGCCACAGCGATATTGTCCATCCCAGGTCCATTGACCCACTGTGGCTGGGGCGAGGAGGCTTTATCTTGTGACTCCTCCTCATCATTCTGTGGGCTTTGCTGCTCCTCCAGAGACTGAGTCGTGTCTTCAGGGGGGCTGGCAGCTCGTGTGAAGGCCACAGGTGAGTCCTGGGATGAGGCATCAGCCAGCGGTGACACATGGCTTGGGGTCTCAGTGTCTGGAGAAGCAGTGGTCTTGAAGGGGGACTGGGCTGTGGGCAAGGATGGTGATTGCATGTGCGGAGGGGTCTCTGGCTGCGGTGATGACTCAGATTGAGCGGGAGCTTCAGTCGATGGGCTCTGACCTCTGTTGTCAGATGATGTGGCAGGTGAATGGGTAGAGGGTGGTGACTGTGCGAGGGGTGTTTCAGATGGAGCTGGGGTGTCTGATTGGGGCTCTGGCACAGCTGCCTGGTTCTGCAAAGTAGGAGGAGATTTAATCTGAACCTGAGGCATCGGCTGACCCAGGAGGGAGGGTTTGGGCTGAGCCTGAGGCAAAAGTGGGGACTGGAATCGTGACTGAATCTGAGGGTTTAATTTGAGTGGGGCCAGCAGTTTGCCTTGATTCAGTGTCAGGTTGGGATTAAGAGGTGGAGTTGGAAGCAGAGGTGTAGGCAGGGGGAGAAGTGGTGTCCAGCCTCCACGTTCACGTTCCCTGTCTTTATCATGGTCTCTGTCGCGTTCATGCTCTCTGGTGCGGTCTCGGCCTCGCTCCCTGTCTCTCTCACGCTCCCTCTCCCGTTCTCTCTCACGGCTGTGGCGGTTACCGTTCATCTCCCTCCTGAAGTCAAAATCTCTTTCATCTCTGTCTCTCTGCCTGTCCCATGGGCGTCTTCGGTCATCTAGGTCTTGATGCAGTTCACTGTCAAAAGGGGCTGTGGTACCACCACTACGGTTCCAGACTTGTGGCCCCCCAACTGCTCCAGCGTTTACAGAAACACCAGCTGCTCCCCCTGCTGTGCTGGGACGGTTGTCAAAACGGCTGGGGAAGTTCGGTCCTGATGTGGGGCGCTCATCCTGGAAGCCTTTTGGACCACCTGGGGCCTGTGGGCCTCCTCGCATACCATCTCGTTCATCAAAGTCCCCTCTTCCCTGGTTCCAGCGGTTATCAGGAGTGAAGCCTGCAAGAGCCTGCAGACGTCCTACGAGGCTGGATCTGGCTGGCTGAGTGCCTGGGGTCTGGAGCAACGGAGGCCTGCCTCCTCCTCCAACTGCTCCTCCACCACCTCCAAGGGGCTCCCTATGCTCTGGTGGAGGGGTCCGCAGCAGGCCTGTGCTCTGTTTTTCCATTGGAGGGAAGCGGTAGTCCTGGTCTTTGCCCTCATCAGCCCCAGAGGAAGACTCATCTTCAGTTTTGGATAAATTTTCATTGGTCAGGTTGGGCACCCTGTTGAAGGGGTCTAGCTGAGGGAAGGGACCCCTGGCACGGGCCTGAGCCTGAAGGGTACTCTCAAGGAGGCCAGCGGCTTGCTGGGTGGGGCCCTGCTGCATGAGCAGTGGGAAGCGAGCAGCAGCACCAGGTTGGAGGAGGTTAGGTCGCACATCCAGAGGCAGCAGGCCAGGCATTCTCTGCCCACTCAGACCAGACTGATGCAGCGGGTGGGTGAGGGAAGCTGAAGGGTGCATGCCTAACAGACCCATCCCACTGCGGACAGCATTCTGCATGCCTGAGGAAAAACACAGTAATAGACATAGATGTTAAAATTTTTCTCGGCCAAACACAAAAAAGCCTAATACTCCAATCTATACTCCAATCGAAAAACAATCTATAAAGGATATAGGATTGAAGTTTCCACAAAGTGTCTTTAATGTGGGAACATGTCAGCACTGTCTCACCTTGCAGTGTAAGTTCTGCAGCAGCATCCATACCCTCGGCAGACTGTGGAGTTTTCTCATTGGTAGCTTGCTGAGTTTGGACTCCAACTGGGTTGAACACTCCGGCTCCAGGGATGGCTGAGGGCATGAAGCTGCCAGGGATAGCGCTGGTTGGAGGAATCATAGCACTAAATGGAGATTCCTTGACAGCATCTTGGCTGGAGGGCACTGAAGGCTGCACTAGCGCTGTAGGTGAGCAAGAGAAACAACTAATTTAATCTAAAGGTCTAAAAGGACATTCAGTTTTCAAACTTATAGGCAGGTGCTAGTCATAGTGGTAGCCTGTTATAAATACTTACAAGTAGTTGCTGCAGCCATGCCAGCTGTCTGTGCAGCCTGCAAAAAACCTGCACAAGATACAAAGATTTTGTGTTAGCTTGTGAATTTCTGTAGGTCTGAGTTTAACATGATCATTTGTGTCATTTACCTGGTGGAGGCTGTGAGGTATTGAAGCCAGCTCTTATGAAGGGTGGTGGTGGCCCAAAGCCTGGCGGGGGTATGCCCATAGTAACAGGGAAGGTAGGAGGGACCAAACCAACTGCACTGGGAACTGCCTGAGCCACTGGTATCTGAATACGATACATGCAAAATATTATTAATTTGATAGCGTTCGGTTAAATTTATATACAAATATAAAATGTTGAACATGTCGGAGGGGCTGCTCAAGCCCATATTCAATGCTGTATGTTTATGAATAAAAGTTTAACAGATCTAAATGACTCTACTTAATGCAAGGAAAGATGGACTGTAACCCATGTCATCAAAACAAACAGGAAAAAACAGGATGATGAGTGATGACATACAATCTGTGCTAAAATTAAAAAAAAAACATTCTGCCCTTTTAAAAAACTTCCTTACAGCTGAAATTGGCTAAAATCACATCAGTGAGCCCCTGCACTGTAATGTTTACAGTCCATCAATAGAGTGTAACGGTTCTGTACCTGTACAGGCATCATGGTAACCTGCTGGTTGTAGGTCTCAGTCTGGGTATTAGATGCTAATGTTGTCTCAGCGCTTACTGGCTGACTTATGATTTCCTTGGCTGATTCAGAATTCTTGGCTGCTTCCCACTCTGCAGACAAACAACAACACGCAACGTTAACAACAATTGTCCACGTATTTGGATTTAGGAGTTTAGTTCATCTTCACTGAGTTTCCCATTTGCATTTCTTTAAGGATTTAGGGAGTAACCATTATAAAACAAACAACAGAGGGAATGGAGCAGAAAACAAATCCACTTTGATGATGGCATGCCAAGAAGTGTTTGGATATCTGCAATAAGCTTTCACTCTGTGTGTACAAACTTGTCTGTGTGCTCTACTTACATTCAAACAAGCACTGCTACTGAATAAACAGACCTAATGTATATGCCAAAGAAAAAAAAGTGTTTTTCACCATCATTGACGGTCTCCTGGTCAATGATTCCCCCTTCGGCAAAGCCATCCAGGTCATCTACCTTGACCTTCTCCCAAGGTATGTAGGTGACACCGAGGTCCACATCCCAAAACTGCTTGTACTCCTGCTTCACCCCTTTGTTCAGAGCCCATGCGATCTGGATCAGACAGACATACAAAGGTCAAGGAACAGCTTTAGTCAACATAATTTCTAGAAGTATACAAGCATGGTGCCTGGAAAGCTGAACTTTTACCAGAAGAGGTCAATAGAACATTACATTAGAAGAACAAACAACAAGACGGAAGATACAATAATTCAATTCTAAAGGTATTGAAGACCTTAATGATCTTGGAGCCAATCTTGAAAGAGCCAGTGCTGAGCTTCTGACGGGCACGGTATGCATCCTGTCTGTGGACCATACAGATGTAGGCACAGCCTCTGGGAGGGATCATCTACACAAAGACACACACACATACACTCATATTTCATTACACAGGACATGGGGAGGTTAAACAACAACTTTGAGTGTGCTGGAGAATATCAATAGATCTGTGTGATTGTTAGGGAAAACTGTAATAGAGAAAGAAAATCAAAGAGAACATGCAGAACAGAGAAATGGAAAATGATAGTAGTTACCACCGGTCACCACTATGGTAATGATAGACTGAAGCTTAATCATTAGATTTCTTCTTAAGATTTTGCAGATTAAAAACTGGCTGACATATCGCAACTAAATTAGAGGGTTAAGAGGGAGAGGGAGAGGTCTGCTTACATTGATAGACTCAATCTGGCCAAACTCTTCAAACAGATTGGTGAGGTCTTGCTGAGTAGCTTTCTTATCCACCTGGCCCACCCACAGAGTTGTGCTGCACACTAAGTAGAGAGAGGGAACACAGGGAAAAAATAACTCTGTTAATCAGAAGAAAAAAACACTGCCAAGAAACAACTATTAAAATATTTAAGAATGACTTGAAGCCAGATTTCACTCACCACTGAGAGTCTTGGATCGTATGGGAGGCAGTCCTTTCTTCTGCCGCTCCTTTTCTCGCTCTCTGGCCCGTCTTTCACTTGAGTATGACCGTGATGACTTCCTCTTACGATCTCTGGAGCGTGAACGAGACCGCTTGCGGTGCTTACGTTTCCGTGAACCTGAGCGGGACCTGGACCGTCTCCTCTTGGGAGACCTACAGAGAGAAATTACAGAAGCTTTTGCTTTTTTCCAGACTATTTTGTGTCATGTTTGCTGTGAAGCCAAATGGCTGCTGCTTTTAAGACAAAAACTATTTTTCATGGTGCAGAAGTGCATTGAATTTAAAATACTGTAGCAACCTCAAACTGTATTGGCAAAATTATGGCATCTTTGACTGCCTCCTCTATTTTTAAAAATTGTTCACAACACGCTTTAACTGAAATTATCAGAGTCTACATATGATAGTCATAATTTCGACACTAATGTGTTTAATAAAAGCAGTTCATGATGCCTTATTTGTATTTAAGTAAGTGTTTTAGGAAACCTAGGCATTATTGTGATTTTTTTTTAAGTAAGAAAGCATAAACAGTTCTACATCTAGTAAGATGGATAGAGAGACACTGTTAGGGACTGGAACTCCCTGTACATTTTGCTTATTATCATTTATATAGAACAACATCCTCCGGTCAATGTTGTTCCATACAGTTCTTACCCATCATCTGACCTTCAGAAAAACAGTCATCACTTCTGTAATGTGCTTATCATTTCTACTGGCTATACTAGAGCATACTATATTCCAGTCACATTTAGAAAAATTCCCACAAAATGAGATTTCAGTAATAAAGCAGGACTGACCGAGAGCGCGACCTTGAGCGTGTTCTGGACCGTGTGCTTAAGGTCTTCTTCTCCTCTCCCTCAAAGATCTCCTCCTCCATTCCATCTGGGCCCTCGTCAAGATCCATATCCTTGGAAAGACAGTTGATTTTAAGGTAATGTAATTGTAGGAATTTCTGACCTAGACTTACAGCTAAATAGCTACTTCACTCTGGTTCTAAGTGTTAAGAGATATTTGTTTTCAAGGAGTTCATGTAACTAAAGTACAAATACTAGGCTGGTACTATTTTGACAATGGCCTGCTGGCCAGAAATACCTGCTGTTGGTTGTCTATGGAATCATCCAACTTGTTCTCTGGCTCAGGAAGCTGTGACTGGCTGCTGCTCTGAGCGCCCGCCACCGGGTTCTCTTGTCCAAAGATTGAGTCCTGTCCTTCTATGCTCATTGCCTGGAAGAAGAACAAGAGCGGTATATTTTTACATGCCTTTCATTCAAAACATCTCAAAGACTAATAACTGATGAGAACAGATCTCTGTTTCTGTAAGTTTTTTTGTGGAGCTTGGCAGTTTAATAGGAAAGGCTTAACAATCTTCAAGTATATCTTAAAACACCAGCCAGGTGTCCATATTGACAATGAAACAAATCATTAAAAAATCTTTTCTACTCCTCTCTCAAGTTCTCATGTTGTGTAAAAATATATTACAAAGATTATCTAAAGGCAATATAAGAAGTCTGTAGTGTCAGACAAATCAAGTGGCCTGTAACTTTGGACTATATCCACTTGATTTGTCTAACTCAGGCTGCTGAAATTTCACAAAGCTACATACTCTCAGTGTTCTTATCTGTAAGGTCACTGAGGCCATAGTATTTCCAAACTAGTACTACAGGCATTTAGAGTGCTTCTAATGTCAATAGTATAAAACCCAAATGTAAACACTAGGGCTGGCCCGAATAGGGGTTTCTGGTCTCCGGATATTCGGTCCCTATTAAAGACGAATATCCGAATATTCGTTCCGCCCGTCATGTTGGGGGCCCGAATATTCAGATCCATTCGTCTGGTCTCTCGGACCGAAGGAGACCCGCCTGAGTATTTGGATCCATTCGTCTGGTCTCCTGGACGCAAATTATGCACACTGCCTTCGTTTTGTCTTCAGTTAAACTGAAAAATTCCCAAACAGCGGAGGTCTTCGGCATCTTGTCTTGTGTTTATGCAACGAAGTGAAGCGTGACGTCAGAGTCGGCAGCCACCCGGCCATTCGGGTGGTGGTAACTAACAAGAATGGATGAGCCGAGATGAGCCGAACACGGCGGGATGAGTCGAAGTGGGCCGAAGGCAAAGGGAAGAGACGAGCTCCGAATATTCTCATTTTCTTCTGGGGGGAGGAGGGGGTGATCACATAGACATATGTGTATGTGTGTATGTGATCACAGGACGGGATGAGCTGATATGAGCGGAAGGCAGAGGGAAGACAGTAATGCCGAATATTCGTTCCGCCCGGTAACGTCCAACCGGCGGGGGTGGGTGGGCCGAATATTCGGATACCAAAATTAATATCCGGATACCGCCGTAGCAAACGAATATTCGCATATTCGGGTCCAGCCCTAATAAATACATGCAATTCTTTATTTTCAACAATGTGAGAACAGTAGTAACTACAGAGTAAGTAATTGTGCAACTTGGGTAGGAAACCAAAAATTTTTTGGACCATGAATAACAAACAAGGAAAACAATAAATAAACTGAGTAAAACATACAAATAATAAATCCTCAGTAATGTTAACCAAGTCAAGCAAGAGCGGTGCTTTGTGCATGTATATGTGTGTTATACCTTCTGCTGGTGCTCTAGCAGCTGCTTCTGAAACTGCTCCAGGTTTTGCTGTTGTAGCTGCTCAGCCAGTTGATGGAAGAGAGAGCTGTTAATGGGCTCAGACACCATGGGCCTACAAGTGGTCAGAGGTTTGATTAGATAAAAGCACTCAGGGGATGTGGTTGACACCCATCACTATTTGGTTGGTTTTGGTGTGGAGATCAAAACAATAAAATACACTGAACTCACAGCTGAGACGACGAAGAGTCTTTTTTAGTTTCCTCACTGCGTTCAGAATCGTTCCCAAAGTCAAAAGGACCCAAAAGTTTCTGCAAAAAAAGACAATATGAACACATTAAAATAGTTCAGATGAAGCAAGACTTACCAAACTGATGGCTTCTGACAGCAGCATTACCTTATTAAAAGAGGAGACCCTCTGCTCCAACGGGTTGAGGCTATTGGCAGTGGCAGCTGCAGTGAGTTGAGCTGTCAGAGCTTGTAACTGCACCACTAGGCCGGCGTCCAAAGCCTGCAGCAGAGACGGCTGGGGCTTCTGCTGCTGCATCTGCAGACTCTGCACCAGCTGCTGAAGCTGCAACAGGTTACAGTACAGAGTATATGACACATTTGCTACACAAACTGCAGAACTCTGAAGCGTGTAGTGTCTTACCGAACACATAAAACAATACTGGAAAATGATTTACATGTTAGGACAAATAAGTTGAGTTGAATAGTTTTGATAACTGAGACACTGTGGGGACATGTTCACCAACCTGCTGTCCCTGGGGGCTTTGTAAGATTTGTGCCACAGCAGCCACAGTGTCTGTGTTGGTGATCTGGGAAGCCCAGTCAGGCAAACCCTGGACGATGTTGGCTGGGGTGGCTGGTGTAGCTGGGGTACCTGAAGAAACCAGGACAGACAGGTGAAACATGAACCATGGGACAACCATATTCCACAGTGAAGTCAAACATATTATTTGACCACATCAGCAGAGTGTATGGCTGTGTGTGTTTCACTCTTCTAATTTATAGTCTTACTGACCAGGTGTAGTGTTATTGACTGGGGCAGCACTGCTGGGCAAGACAGGAGTAACACTGGGAGGAGGAATCCCTGCTGCCATGTCCAGCAGAGGCTGAATGATGTCACTCTTGAAGACGGCATTCTTTTGCCACAGATTCAAGACTCGCACTATCTTACTCTGAAAACACAATAAAGATGATAAAAGCAACTGACATAACAATAAAATGTGAGGACACCGTGCTTTGGGAGAGGTGCAGGCTAAGAAAGGACTACTGTGGTAAATGAAAGCAGCAGGACTCAAGGACAAAAAATATTTATGTATTTAAAAAGAAAAGTGTCTACTTTTTTTAATTAAATGTTTATTCCTGATGTGGAAGCAAAACACAGATTACGTTAGCGTTAATTCAGTTGCTTGAGGTGCTCAAAACATTACATGGGATGCCCTTTACCAATCCCCAATCTACTCCCAACACCTATTCCGATATCCCATATATCACAATGGAAAATATCAATTCCCACTGAAACCTGGACCAAGCACAGCAACAAAAATTCAGTGACACCTATTAAAAACCGACCTTATCATCTGAAGGGCAACGGTAGAGGTTCTGGAACGTTGCAATGATGTTCTTGCTGAAGCGTGGCGCAAAAACGTCCTTCTCTGTGCCAAACTGGTGTCGTGACTGTCTGACAATTGAGTCGATGACATAGAGCCCTGGGACCTTGTATTCTGGCTTGCACTGTGTAAGAAACAGACAGCCGGTGTTAACATTGATTCATGCTTTCTACATCTGCGTGTCCAGAAGGGTACACGTGATGAAGTCTGCAAGGGTCCTTTGTGGGTGTCTGGTTGCCACCCAAAAGGTGTCACTGCACAGACTGTCATGTGCGCAAGAAAAACAAATGGTGCTCAAAACAAAGGCTTGTTTAGAAGGGAGAATGTGCAAGGAGTGTCTCGGTCATCCTCATCTTTATAATTTACCATTAAAAGAGTTCTAAATGAAGCAGTTGCTGCCGGGCTTTGGAGGTGTTCTAAACTTGTGCTTTCCATCAACACAGCAGAAACATGGAAGGACGTTCTAAATTCTCCAGAAATCCAGTAATTTGTCCACGCACTGTCAGGAATAATCCCTGACCAGTGGTACAGAAGAATCTGTAAGTGCTGCTATAACCTGTATAAAGTGGCCCTGAACTGTGTTCGGTACGAGGGACAAAGCAGCTCCTTGTGCAGACCTATGGTAGTATGAACAGAACCACGTGTGCGTCTGCTTTCTAAGTCCACATTACTCTGCACACATTAATGTGGAAAACATGAATCGGTCTTGAGAATAATGTAACAGTGAGACAATCTATAAATCTACTGTCTAGAGCCTCTTACATATTCTTAAGTAACATATGTACCTATTTAAAGTGTTACAAATTCAAGAAGGTGAAAAATAAATGTGCAATTGTTAGAAAAGAAAAAAAAAATCACTGACACTGTTTTGAATGGAAGTATGAACCTTTAACTGGACAGTGGTCCTGGCTTTATCTACACATCCTTTGAGACTGGTGTAGATTTAATAAGAATTCAGCCGGAACTTCCGTTATTATCATATGTAAGTGAAAGCACCCTTAAATTCTGCACATTCTTTACACTTCACCTCCCAAAATCTTATTGCATGTCAATGTGTGTGACTGATCTACTCAAAACATAACTCACCTTCTGTATGAACTTCTCCACACTCTGAACAACGTGCTTGTAGAACTGAAAGGAAAGCAAAGGAAAACCATTTTGAGTGGCCTGAACAGCATCAGATAGCAGAACGTAGTTATAGAAAGGAAACGGAGCAGACAGAACGCTTAGTAGAGTGACATGTGATAGAAGGGAACAGAAAATGTGCGTCTTGAAGTTCTGTGGTTGGCACGTCTTTAATCTCCCACATTTCGACACTTTCACTTTCGACATTACCACCACCACCACCCATTATTTATAATGAAGACTGAGAGACCAGTGATGTCCACAAATTCGCTAAAAGGCAGATTTTCAACTTCTTGAAATGTACAAAAAAAGCAGTAGTAATTACATTGTGCAAGCTTTCTATGTTCTCTTAGAGACCCAAGCAAAAGCAAAGTCATTAGTGCAAAAAATAAACTGCAGATTGTTGCACGTGTAACACAAAGAATCATTAAGCAAAGCAATAAATAAAATAAAATAGGATCCAAAAGAGGACATCCCTCATTTGTGTTAAAACACAAGTAGTCACATTCCATTGTACCTACACAGGAGTTTGTGTACATTAACATAAGACCAAAGAGTACCACACTTGTATTATGTTATTTACTGGCAGATCCATCCCATGTACTCTTTGGTCAAATGCAGTCATTACCAAAGTTAGGCTGTAGATACACTAGTTAACAATAAATCTGCGCAAACAAATGTTTACATACTAAATTGCTTATGTACTACAAATGTTACTAGAGGGTTCCACTGTTGTTCAAGTGAAAAAATCAATCATTCTACAATCAAATGAACGTGACTACCTGTGATACTGATGTTTAACATGCATCCTTTGCTCATAGGAAACTTGACACTTAGAGAACATCTGTTGAGATAAAATCACTTGGGTCTGACTCGGATAAGCCTGACATTGGAATACTCTATATCACTTGTGCCAAAGGAATTTTTGCTCACACGACCGTCTAAATTGCTGCGTGCAGTAACTAAGTAGGGCAACAAGAGGTTTGCCTGTGCTCAGCTGCCGAGTTAGCATCTACCATAAGTTAAGGAAAATCAGTAAATTGTAGTTTCCATACACAAGCACATGTTCAATGTGTCCTTATTTGATGCATATTTTCCCTCTAGGAGATACACTTAATTCAGGTGAAGAAGAACCTTGTTTTAAGCTTTTTTGATGCATATTTGTTCATTAACAGGAACTTAACGCAACTTGGAAGTGAAAGCAGTGCTCTGGTTGTTTAAACTAAATAAGACTACTTTGTCCCTAAAAGTAATGAGTAATTCCGATACATAATCAATATGTCAATATTGATCAAAATAATCATGACTATCATTTAGGGCATAATCAGGAAACTTTAATTCTACTATAGAGGACATCAGAAAAGTCAGACTGTATAGACTTTCTGGACTTCCATGATGTAAACACGAAACATGGCAACACTTAGGGAGGTTAGTCTGGAAAAGGCAAGAAAACTAAACAAAATCCAAAACAATAATGACTAAAATCTAATCTCAAAATACTCTGACTGCAGCTCTACCCTTTCCCCTCTCTGTCATTAAGGCCCCTTCTACCAGACAGACCGAAGAATATTCACACGCTTCAAATGTATACAAATAGTCAAGCTAAAGGTCAACATTCAATTTAGGTGTCAAGCAGGACTTGAACCTCACTCTTCTGATCAAGTGTCCTCCATTGATCCCAGTCAGCCACATTCTACATCCTGTTTGAAGTTTCCTGTCATAGGCTATATTTTCTAAAGCCTGAAAACAGAGTCAAGAGGTGGTGCAGAGGAGTAGGTTTCTCTCACACCATTAGCATTACAATATGCTACATGACGCAAAAATGTACATGGATTTGTGAAATGACGCACTTTAAAAAAAAACAAAAACAAATCAAACAAACAAGTGCCTACCCCAATTTCAAATAGTTTACAATGTACTTAAAAATGTAGCAAACTGCTGTTGGGCCATGACAGAGGGCTAACAGTTAACCTAAACCTATTTAGACTGTCCAAACAGTCAACCAAGTATAATAAAATTAGTGCAATTCAAAGATTTGGAAGGTTTATTTATGGTAAGTGTGACTCCTACACTGAAACTGCAATGTGGTGCCTAATTTAATGCTGACACTAACACAAGCTACACCTGACATATCTTTACCTAGGCAGCTGTGCCAATTCTGACCTCTGTATGTCTGATGCATATTCAATTTAATGACACTGACAATGTCAGCAGTCATATCTAGTCCGTAATCTCTATAAGTCTACACCATTCTACATGTGATCATCAGCAGAGCCACAGTTTGAAAAAGAATGCTTTCCAAAACATTGAATGCTATACACATCTACAGCTGTCTGTGCACTCTGCTGATGATAATATTTTACATTTCAAAATATATCCAACATCTAACTCTGATGACTAAACTTGAAAAAAAAGAAAAAAAAAAAATATATATATATATATATATATATATATATACACACATATTAAGCGGTCAGCAGTCATTCTGTGCCAAGTCTATCACTGAACAAACCAAAGACAGCTAGGTAAGATCGACAAGTTGGATCAACAAAAACTTTCTTTTGCAGCAGCTTCACAAATATTATGGTGATGTACTAAAATACTGAGATTCATGACACGAGAAAAGTCTCTGCTGAGAGTTTATCGATTAAATACATAGCTAATGACAACTGAAACAATCACACTTTCATCAAGTTTATGTTACAGATTCATATTATCATATTCGTAAAACTGTTTGTGGCAGGACTTTAACAAAGATGATAAAAGAACTATTTGTATTTAATTAAACAACAAAAAAAGTCTGATTCACACAATTAATGTCACCTGGTGTCTAAAGTCAACATTTTTAATTAAAAGCTCAAGTACTCTCAATCAGCCAGTAGATGGAGTCAAACACAGGAGATGAGCTGGTCAGTGTTTAGGTTTCTTTATCAAAGGTACTAGGTATTGTCAAGGATTATAATAATTTATCAAGTTTATTAGCTAAGGGTGCCCAGATAGCTCAGCTGGCTGACTGGGTGACCCATAAAACGGGTCTACAGTCCCAGATGTAGTGGTCATGGATGTGAATCCAGTCCATGGCCATTTACTGCATGCGATCCCGATACTCTTCTATCCACGTTTCCTGTCCACTGTCCTATTTAATAAACGTCAAAAATAACTTTAACATAAACTTTATTAAACAAACTTATGTGAGGTGTTGCTAAAAACATTGTGTTATATGATTTCATGTGCCAGATGAAATCATATGGCTTGATGTGAATAGATACATTTGTTAACTTACACAAGTATCACTGTTATTTTCAAAAGACTTTGTCATGATGAGAATAAACTTTTTGTCTGTATCAATAGTTTTGTATTTACTGACAACTTGACGATACATTTTTTAAGATATACAATAATGGCTAATGTTTTGTTTTTTGAGAAATGCGTTCTTTCAACCAAAATAAACAAACCTAATTTTAGGGGAAATATCTTGTTAGTTTTTATTATATTAACATTTTTTTTTCCATGATCCAACACACACGGCTGCCAAACTACCTAGCACCGTTAAACATAACCGCAAGACAGGGCTTTTGTATACAGAACTCCCTTGTACAGTCCAAAACTACTGGTCAAAATAGGAAACCAATCTTTCTGCCCAGAGGGTAAAGGATACAAAACAAAAGACAAAAACAGAAAAAAAGAGTGGAATACTGCCAGAATATAGGATAAGGCAGAGTTTGATCATAAAAGACACAGCATTGCAGAAAAGCTTATAAGCTCTAGTTATTATATATTTAGGTCTCTTCAAGTGAGGCTAAAAATTGCTTTGACACCCTCTGGAAATAATTTTGTAAATGCCCTTTGGTACAGCAAATCTGTTCCGTTTTGGCAAGGGAACGCATCTCTTTGAATCACCTCCTGAAACATGGAGATGATGAAGACTTCCAATTGAGTCAAATTAATTTTAATTTCAAAGCCTAATGTTGAATGATTTTGATGTGAGAGAAATGACTGTGTAAGAGTGACCAAATAATGTCAAATTATAGTCTGACTAAATGGTATGAACTTCCCCACTGTGGGACCGATAAAGTTTATCTTATCTTAAAAGTGTCTCTTTTTCAGTACGAGACAGTATCGATGCAAATGCGATGTTTATGCAGTATCATACTTGTCTCACACAATTCACAAAACTAATTCAAATATCCTCCTAAGTTTGGTTTTGGAGGAATGCAGTCTGTGCAAGAACCTCAATTAAAATAATCCCTATCTGGAAATAACAGAATTGGTCTGAATACAAGCCAGGCTTTCCTCGCACAGTTTGTCTGACACAAACACCCAATTCTTTGGCCCAGGCCCCGATGAGAGAATCTTCTGGTACCAAAATAACAAAAACAAATCATGAGATGAAATGTTTCTAGATGTGTGTGAGAAAAATAAACAAAAAGCATGTGGCACTTTGGTTTGATTGAAAATTTAGGGATAAACTTATGGGAGAAAAGCCTGACTTTGAAGGAGGGCAACAGAAAGGTGGTTGAGGAAGGGGATATTTAATTTGAAGTTGAAGCAATGAGGAAAATAAGATTTGCAATATAGAACCGTCCTCTCTCCATCCTGTTTAGAAACACTATCCATCAGTGCAGCTATAAGGGTGTGTACAAAGTCATATGGCAATCCTTGTTTAATGGGATTCAAAATCTTTAAAAAGTCTCAGAGAATGAGGTTATGAGCAAGTAATTTGCACGATGGCTGTTCCAGAAAAGAGCAGCACCAAGAGAGAGGATTCTGTAACTAAAATGGATTCAATTTTTTAACTAGAGAGGAGAAACAGCACAACGGTCATCATCAAGGAAACCTCGCTTTCAAAAAGTGACAGTCCCTGCACTTGTTCGGTAGTAAATGCCTGAAAACAACACCAAGACCACCCT
The DNA here is from genome assembly GCF_021347895.1 of Acanthochromis polyacanthus. Classification (NCBI taxonomy): domain Eukaryota; kingdom Metazoa; phylum Chordata; class Actinopteri; family Pomacentridae; genus Acanthochromis; species Acanthochromis polyacanthus. The sequence goes on along the minus strand of NC_067113.1, from coordinate 14,876,070 downwards.
ATTTACATTTTCTGTACACATGCTTTCAAGATGCAAAGGGTGTTTTTGCAAAGACAATTGAGAGGATAAAAGAATCCAGTTGTTTAAACAAGACATTTGCAATAGAGTAGTCTACATATTGGATTTAAATTGAATGAATTCTAAACATCTATGCAAAAATTGTATTCTAATAAAGCATGTGAGTTACATGTTTCTAATGAGGTGGAACGACACATTTCAATGAACTTCTAGTCATCTGCTGGAATAACAGCAATTTAAATAAAGATAATTCATTTGGGTGTCTATACATCATGCCAGCAAATATCAGTGTGACATACATGCAAAATGCAGCACATTCAGTAGGCATTTCAATGGGTACTGTTCAATCATCAACTTGCTACCACTTGGGTTTTCTGAAGTTAGCCCGTCTCATGAAGATGTCCTCAACCTGTTCAATTAATGTCGTTTGTAAGGCCGATTAATGCTCTCTGTATTTTCTATAGTTTCTAGGGCTGCAACTAACGATTATTTTAATAATCGATGAATCGGTTGATTATTTTTTTACGATTAATCGATGAATCGGATTTAAAAAAACATTTTTAATTTCGGCCTCTTTATTCAGAAATAGAAGATTTGGAATGACAGAACAAATAAGATCATTGTAGTGAAGCCTTCATCTTCAACCATTGACACAGGCCTCATGACAGTGACGGTCATGTTGAGGATGCTCTCAGTCAGACAGCTGCTTGCTGTGGTGTACATGATGTCTTTCTCATCATGAAGCCTGTCGATGTAATTCATCCTGCCTCACTCCAACACAGACCAGTGTCTTCACTCAGACTGTCAGAAAATTAAAGTTGAGGCTTAATCTTAAAATTATTACCTCCATAGTGTGCAAGTTACGATTATTTGTAATGCATATTCAAATCCTGCTTAAGCTGATCAAAGTGAAATAAAACCTCTCTCTCACAGTCACACACGCCCTATCACTGTCATTAATCAGTTAAAAAGCAAACCCTAGCATCAGACAAGCTACCATAGAGACTGAGGTTACATTTCCTCACTTTAAAAAGGGAACAAATGTAGGATAATGCAGTGACTTAAGGTGCGTGTCCACTAGATGCGACACATCGCATGTGGCATGCTGGTCCGGTTGGTGCGTTTCCAGCTGCGATCTGGTGTGTTTACCTGCAGCTCTTTTGCGTAAAGTAGACTGGACTTCTACTGTCCTTAAACATCTAAACTGGCCGTCGGTGAACCAAAACAAGGACAGATTCAGCTGCTGCACAGATTATTTCTTGCCTCATATACTTTAGAAAAATTTTTCCCTTTAGTGTTTTCGAAATAATAGAGAAAGTTTGCCGCCGAGCCACTGTCTTTATCAGACTTATCTACCGGACTGTCAAGCTGAAAGCGCGGTCACGTGACCACGTAGTGGCCCGCTCACATCAGTGCGATTTTCGGATGCGCGCATTCACATGTAGTGGACACGCAGCATGTCTTTGTTTTGTGAAGCGTGAAATGCTCTCATACTTTTGAGGACTTCCGTCAAACTGTTTTCTCCGTGCTGGTCATGTTTCATTTGTTACCTCCGCCAAGGAGGTTATGTGACACCCGCCGTTTGTGTGTCTGTCTGTCTGTCTGCCTGTCTGTCTGTTAGCAAGATAACTCAAAAACACCTGGGCAGATTCACATGAAATTTTGAGGGGATGTAGACTATGGTAAGAGGAAGAGCTGATTTAATTTAGGTGGCAATCCGGAAAGGATCCTGGATCACTTTGAATTTTTTAGTATGTTTTAGTATGTGGTCCAAAATATGACAAAAACATCATAGGTTAGTATGTCGTCCAACAAATTGGAGCAAGGTGTCCAGATAGCTGAACTGGTTAAGAAGGTGATTTGTAAACAGAACTGTGACAGAGACGCAGGTTCGATTCCAGCTCATGATCCTTTACTGCATGGGTTTCCTGTTTTCCTCTCTATCCGTGGCGGAGGTCTGCACTTTCTGAGTGCTTTTCTAGTTGAATTTACTTTCCTTTGAAAATACCTCCTCTGCTCTGCCTCCACCTCACTCTGTTCAACTCGCTCTGTAGGTGACGTAGACGGCTCCGTGACATGGCGAGTGACGTATGAATCGCGCAACACAACGAATCGATAATGCAATTCATTGCCAACGCTTTTAATAATCGATTATTATCGATTTTATCGATTCGTTGTTGCAGCTCTAATAGTTTCTAAATGTATCCCCCGGAAAATAGGTGTACAGAAACACTTGTATTAACTCCAAATTAACAGCAACAAATTGTTTCTGTCACATAATTTGGAATAAAAGTATCAGCAGCTCTCTTCCCTAGGAAACAATAGCCAGTAACTCTAATCAGGCAACACAAATGAAGTATGAAACCATGTCTTGTTTGCACTGAAGAGTCTCGGCTAGCAAGCACTATTTCACTAAAACGATCCTTCAGAAAAACAGTCTGTGATTTAGATTTGTTTTGTTTTTTTTTAAAATTGTCTCTCTTTCACCGGAGCAACTTAGAATTAAAACAAGGCTGCAATAAACCTGCTCTAAATTGGCAAGATATCCGTCAACAAAGGTTCTTCAATATTAAAATGATGTTATATAATTTAGATAATTTTCTTGCAAGGCAGGTAAATTGGACAGCCTTGTGTAGCTAAATAAGAGGAGTTATTATGTCCAAGTGTGCTTATAGACAAGATAAATGACAGATCAGGGATGGTGACTGGTGGCAACATTGAACATGCTGCAGTATGAAATAAAATGTGACACTGAACACTGTATCATGATCTAAAAGTATACATTTAAAAGAGGGCATGCATTTAGAGAAAAAATAAAATTGAACTGGGGCTTGATAATGGACATTTTGAATTTTCCAGTGTGAAAAATGGTGAAACTATGAAGATGTACACCACCAGTCAAAAGTTTGGACACACCTTCCCATTCAATGCTTTTCATTTATTTGTACTATTTAATACATTGTAGATTAAGACTGAATATTAACACTTTGTTTACAACATAATTTCATTTATACTATTCTATAATTTTGAAGTCTTCAGTATTAATCTACAATATAGAAAATAATCAAATAAAAACTATTGAATGAGAAGGTGTGTCCAAACTTGACTGGTAGTGTATGTGGTTCTTCTAATGTCTCTCAAACAACACCTTCACTTAGCTATATTGATCTGGAGTTACAGCAGTAATGTAAGTAATCTGTTTCTTTTGGGACACGCTTGCATGCGAGCAGTGGAAGTCAAACACACTTTTATAATGATGAGCTTGTTTTGCTTAGTGATTGGGAAACAGACATTAAATCACTATGTTACCGTGTAAAATGTACAAAAACCACGTTTGAACAACAATTGGTAGCACAGCAAACCTGTTTCAGCACCAAAGACTAATTAGTGGCTTCATTTAATACTCTAAATACTGTCTAGAAATTTCATTTTTCTCACTACATAAATGATTACAAATTATATGATAGAAAAAGAACTTGGTGACATCCCAGAATAATGTTATTTTAAACGGAGAGGGAATGAAAAATTGACATGCAATATCAATTATTTTCGAAAGAATCAGAACCCTGAACTGAAGTTAAATGTAATCATGAGATTCTCCATCACAGCAACCCTACTGAGCACACACGTTTCTCACACAAAAAATAAACCCCACACACACACGTTTGAACAAAACTTGCTGCAGTGTGGACCTGCCTCTGGGCAGCTGATCAAGTATACCGCAGAGCCTGTGTGAGTGTGCAAAAGACACAACTCTGCCCGCAACAGTTACCCTGCCTCCCTCTGCCTTATTCTACAATACAATCAGCAAAGGATTAGAAAAGAGCGTGAGCAGCACAGTAGCAGCTTCACCAGTCTGTCTGTTTCTATACAAAAGGCATTCAGACAAAGTATGCCAGTATTTATGAATGAAAATTGGATATGTTTCATCTAATATGAACCTAACCGCAGCACCACTTTCAAAATAAACATCAAGGTTTACAGGTTTAGCCACTTGATGTGACAGTCCTTGGCACAACGGTGAAGTTACAACTGACTCGACTGCAACAATCAAAAAATAAGGGACTTATCAGTTAACCGGGGCTGAACTGCAGACCAGAAAGGAAAAAAGCATAAAAACTAATTGAAAATGTACCTAGTATTATACCTACAGGCTGTAGAACTATCAGTTTTTCTAGCATTGATAACACCTGTAGGCACCTGGCAAAACAAAGTAACTGCTGATTCTAAGTTTTTGATTATTTGGACAATAATCAAAGAAATTCAAGTTTAGCCCACTTCTTTACCAACTTACAAATGACGGAAAAATGTGTCTTGTTGGGAATAATACTGTTGGTCCTATTTCCTAACATTTATATGAATAAGCTGGTACAAATTATTCTTTTGAGAAACACCACAAAATTCCTAAGAATATACAACTAAACTAAGGAGTATCATTTTCAGTAGATTGAGTTTCAGATTTACACTGTATTAAGTTAACTATGCAGGTTTTACTGCAATTTTAAATTAGAAACCATAAGGTCATTTCAGCAAAACTGAAATCGTCAATATATTGCTGAACTTATTTCACCATGTGACAATTAAAGGCTATTTATAATTCATACTGAACATTTAAAAAAAAGACGAGAAATGAATTTGTTAGTGGCTGACAAGCAGAACAGGTGGTAAAGAACTTGCAAAGTTAGAGCAAAGACATTCTTGCAAAAACTGGTCATTTTCAGTTATATACATGAATTTATCTGAATCCTGCTAATGCACAAATAGCTTATGATTTATCACACCTCAAATCTTAAGAAGACCAGTATTCTTTTGAAGTGGAGAAGGTTAAAAGTTGTTAGATAATGGGGAATCATTTATTACAAGAGAAAAAACAATAGTGGCAGACAGAAGAGCAAAAAAGCAAATTAAGTAGGCTGGAAGGTTTTTATTATTGTGCGGTCATTTTCTTTCCAGCAGATACTTGACCTATCGTAACAGAAAAAACTAAGTAACTGACTACATTAAATTATCTGCATTCCATTTAGGTGAGCAAATTTCAGGGCTCTAGTATTGCGCATGCTGGCTCTGTAGCAGGATGTAATCAGATAGCTGATAGAAGCGAGCCCTTTTGAACAAGATCTGTTTCACCTGTGCTTTTACAACCAAAATTCTGACATGAAAAAGGTACATCCGTAACTGGAAGCAAACTGAGGATGTCAGAAAGACGTCCTCAGTTTGCACATGCTCACATAGAAATGACATAATTCATTTATTCAAAATAAGTGAAAACACCTGTCGTTGAAATTTTGCCAACCAACAAAGCATCACCTATTTAGGATGCAGTTTTACTTTGCATTTAAGATAAATTTGTATTGCACAAATATGTCAACTTGTAGCTACTTATCACATAATCCACTGCTCATTTACTTATTTTATTTGTTGCCTTACTTTTCCTGTGTTTTTGTATTTGCTTGTTTAGTATTAGTTTGTTCTAAAGATGGGTTTCCACTGCAGGAGCTCGGGGCAAGCAAAAGTCGGTGTGAACGTTTAGAGGAGCAGCCCCATAATTGATGCTTTCATCCTTTCTGTTTCCACTGTGGTACTTTGATGAACACTTTAACTTGCCAAGGGCCAAAACAACAACAGGTAACTGGACCCAACTCCACTTCTATAGCGTGTAAAAAAAAAAAAACAATAGAGGGTTTATGTGAGCCTATACAGTGAAATTTACATTGTTGATGGGGATGTTAGAGAGAGGACTGCTACTCCACATGCACACGAGGGCACAAAAATGACACTTGTCCCCTCCAAGCTTAACCAATCAGTGCTATCTTCTTGGAGTTTGACCAATTATTATTGAGCACAACAGGTCTTTCAAGGTTGCTCAGAAGTAATCTGGAGTCACTAATTTTATACTCTCCTAAAATCAGCCTTGAAAGAGGTTCTACAGGTGCCGAAAGTTGGAACGCACACAAAGGTTGGGACCATCCTAAACCAGGCTGAATGTTCCTGCAGTTAAAAAAAACAGTTTTAAGCTGTCGCCTGAGCAAGCGCAAGAGAATTGTCAACCTTATTGCTTGTCTTCTCGGCTCAACAGGAACATTTAATTATCTATATCTCTCTCTATATGAGTTAGTGAGTTTTAATATTTTGCCATCAAATGGCATATGACAATGGAACAGTTGCCCAATCTCAATCAAAACTGCAGTCAGCTGATAGACAGTCATAATGCTCCTGCTGGTAATACGATGGCTATCAGATCAACCTTTATCAATAAGAGATCAAATCAAGCATAAGTGGAAACAATCCAGAGGATAGAACATTTATTCTAAGGTGAATTATGGAATTAATCTGTATTATATTTTACTTCCTCTTACCAAAGAACTTAGGGTAATTTCAACTTCTTGTACATATCGGTCATACATTTTATATTTCAGTCTAGGGACAAGTTGTTACCAGACATACTGCACAAAGGGAGGCCTTATTCTAAAACCTGTGATCAAACATATTTTAAATATAAGAACATTAGAAATGAAAGCATCTCACAAATATAATCCTTATAGTACCTTCAGGTGAGCTCAAAGGCTCTGGACACTTTTTAAAAATGCATTATTGTCTCATCTTTTAAGTAGCTTGGGGATTGATATTTCCTGTAAATTAAACAAACGTCGCTGTGGACTGCTTCACAGGCACGATGTGTTACACTTATCAAGAACGAAACGAATGGTTGCTAATCTTAGAATCACTGATCAAGTCTCTCTGACCCCCTAGCAGTGAAAATTTAAAAAGACATGGCTTATCTAGACTAGCTTTTATTCTCATATTTAATGTATTTAAGTCACTGAGTGACTCTAGCTATCAACATTATCAAACTAATGATTAAAAAGTGCCTCCAAGTGCATGTTAACAGGGTTTCATATGTTACACATTGGGTAAAGTATTCAATGAGGCGGCAGGTATAGAGGCCAACTGTAACACAGCAATCCTCATCTACCTTGTACACTCAAAGTACCAATAACAGTCATTGAGAGGAAAGCAAACTGAATCAGGTCAGTTGCTAATTGATAATAAAGCTATAACTAGTAATTCTTCAAGGAATGACAAGGATCTTTATGAGAACTCTGCCAAAGGTTGCTCTCTCAATGAGAACTATTGTCACCGCATTTCTAACTTGCAAACTTGCTCATGCATAATTAATGCACCTCTGCAGGTCTATAAAGTCAAAGACCGTAAACACAGGGTTAGTAGCTTGTATAGGTTTTATAAGCATATACCACTTAATACCACCTATATTATACTAACTCCTGATAACTATTTCACCATCTTCTTTTTGCATGTCTACATTAATAAACTTACTCAGACACATTTTACAACAATTTGTCATAGGTCATTTTAGGTTCGAAAAGATTCTGTAGACAGATGTGATTCTGTGCAGCATTACATATAACATGCTGCATGGTTCCAAGAGAAGTGCTTTGATGGATATAGATATGAAAATGTTCCTTCTGTGTTCAAAGTAAAGAGACAAACCCAACAGAAAGATATACAAAGACAAAACTCTAAGAAAGGAATAGAAACGTGTAGCTGAAAAGCAATTAGTGAGCCCTGCCAAGTGGGTATACACTGGCAAAATGTAGACAAGTAATCTACAAAACTGCAATTATGAAAAGGTGACAGCAAGTGGTACCTCTATGGTACAAAACCATGTGTTGCTCTGTCAATATACATCATTTGCTGATGGTCACATAATGGATGCAGAATGTGGCAAAATCTGAGTGACTAATTTACAGCAACCTTGTCAGTAGTTACTCCAGTGAACGTAATGTATATTTACAGTGTTGCATAATAAACGGCATTGCTGATCATGGTCAGCAAAGATGTAAAACAGACGGTACGAGCCACCCATGTCGGAGTCTGTCAAATTGCTTATAGTTAGAAGTAGAGTACAGCTCACTGCCAAGATATAACTCTGATTGATGCTGATAGGGCCGTCACTTTTAATTAAAAGTTAAACTGCTAAGACAGTTGGGGGGGGGACGTGTAAAATAAAAACAACCATCAATATTCTAACCGTAATTAACTGTCTGAATTAAGAAAAGTCCAACAGGCTGTGCCTTGTACTCCAATAAGGAGTTTGTGCTAAATAAACATTCATATAACCCATTAGTAAGCTTGATTACGGTTGCTGTCATTGCAAAAATCAGGAAATTACTGAGCCGTGCTGAATAGAGAATAATGACAACAAACCGTGACATCTGAGGTCTGTAAGGTTTTTGGATTTAACTCCAGTTTTCAACTGGTTCAGCTGATTAGTTCAGCTCACAATAACCAAGGTATGTTATGCATATTAGCTGCCAACAGCTCTAAGATTGAGTTAATTACATTGTATGAACATGGGGTAAGGATTGAAAGTAACTATAAGTCTGCTGACTATTTAGATGTAGGTACAATTATAAATTCCGTCTAAAGTGGCTACATCAAAATTTGAACTGTCATTTGGAGATTCTGTTTAAGAGTAGCATTGATTTGGGAGAGGAGAAAAAAAATTAGATTAGCTTTATTTCACCTTTTCTCTAGTCTTGCTTGAAGTGTTCATTCTATAAAAAAATAGTCTGGTTAAATCACACTATAATTCTGCTATAGAGGCAAAAAAAAACAACATTCTGGCTGGTTTGTATTTCTTTAAACCAATTAAAGTCATTGTGGGCAGAAATAAGCAAAGAAAGAGTCGCCGGTGTTAAATACTGATGGACGGAATTCTTTTGGTGGACCGTTTGGTTGTAGGAAGGGGAGCACTGTGGATAAATGGATAGTCTACCAAAGAAAGGAAAATACTCCATAATGCAATAGTAGCAAAAGTTTAAATTTTCAGTGTGGTTGGTTGCTGCCACAGAGTGGAGGAGGTTGTTCTTTCCAGGGGCAGAGAAAAGGTTAACATAGATAGCGGAAGGGGAGGACAAAGCAGCTTGCACCCAGTGAGTCAAATCTCGTATCTCGTTCATGTCAGCATGACATCACGCTCATTCAAAGTGGCTCCTCCAGAATTCCTTTAACACACTCCCAAATATAAAATACTAATTATAATGTTGTCCGGTGGGATACATTTAAGTTATTATCTAGTTAGACTGTCCCCTTGAAAGCATAAGCTTTATTTCATGCATAAACATATCACTGCTTGATCATGCATAACAAGGTTGTCTTTCCTGTATTTCCCTCTCACTTTCATCACGCATATCGGCACAGAACACAGCACTGAAAGCGGTTGGCAAGGAAGACAGTCTAAAAGATGTACTGACCAGCTAGGTTAGCGAGACAAACAAATTACAGAGAAACGCAACCTATCACACTAACTTTACGTTCAGTTTATTTACCGACATCATACGTCAAAATATCACTGACATACCAGATTGCTGTCCCTGTATTTTTCCCTTGATCGCCGCACTGTTCCATTTTAAAAACTCTTCTGATTTGAAATGAGTAACATAAATCAACTGCTCGACGCTAAACATGTATGTTAATGCAATACTGATGCAGGCTTACTCTTACTCAAATTAATTGTGTTGAACTTGATATTTTTACTCCACCAAGAAGGCAGAGCCTCAGCGGAGTTATGTGAGGATCAGAGTTAGTTTGTCTGTTGGCAACATTACTCAAAAATGGAATAACAGATTTGGATGAAATTTTCAGGGAAGGTCAGAAATGACACAATGACCAAGCGATTAGATTTTGGCAGTGATGTGGCTTACAGTCTGGAACCACGAATTCGTTAAGGTTTCTGTATCATTACAAGATAGGCATGCTTCACTATAACTATGACAACAAGCGAACACTACGTCAGCTGACGATCACATGATTGCGATCCAACTACAAATCCACTGCTGCAGACTTATCGGGACATTCCCGTTGGAAATGATACAAGGAACAATTGACTAAATCACTCCTTGTTTCTTAGTTTCTGTGTCTGGGTGTTTCTGAGTCCCATCAATTCACGCCACCCACTACATATTTTTCAGTTTCTGTATCCGTACATAATGTACACATGCGTAACACACGCCTGTGCTCAGCGCAACGTTATTTTGTTTGTGGGTACATCTATAATAAATGGCCACATTCTATACTGCCGTGATTTCTGTCACAAATTTTTTCAAGATTTCAGAGACTGGAAATGATACGACTGAGCAGCCTTGGTGGAGTAATGTGCCTTGACTGCTTTTTTTGAGGAAGTGACAGCCCTAACTTGTTTTTAAATTAAAAGCAGCATTTCAAATATAATCTGAAAATCCCAAAACCAGATAAGCAGACTAGACTGCAATCTTCAAGATCTTTTACACATGTGGCAACATGAAAAACACAACCATAGTGTGTGTGCAGAAGGCATGAATCACTGCTGCTCTGTCCAAAACAAGCACCCGAGGTCTAAGCACTGTGAAACAGACAACCCTGAGGGATGAATTAAATTACAATGTGAATAAATGCTGTCTATCAATGCCATAATGATACTGGCCTAGTCATGAAAAGCTACATATTCCAAAGATTCTGCAAAAAGTGTGTGCTACATAGAACACTCTAAATAATATCCATCTTACACAACTTCACCATCACCATCCTATGTCATGCAAAATTTAAGTGCATGTATATGATATCCACTGTGTTGCAGATGAGTGCTGAGCTAATGAAAATGTATGTTTAGTGTTAAAGCACCAATACACTTTAGATGTCCATGAAACCAAAGGTCAACATTTTAGAAATCACTACTGGCAACTATCTATTTTCTTCCTCATAACCTAAATTTAAACTGCAATGCCAACCTCACACTGACAAATGGTTGTCTCCATCATTAGTCAGTACGAAGAAACACAGGAACTTAACTCTCAAAAAATAGCAAAAGGTTTCTGCATAAACAAAACACAAATATTGGCATCACATAATTTAAGAAGAAAATTAACAGGATTGCACCTCCAACGTCAAACACAATCAAGAGCTCAAAACCAACATCGACCAACGCATGACAACCAGAACAGCAAAAGCCCTGCTGTTCTGGGTGTGTGGGAGCAAATTAAGTTTAAATGATTTTAGTCTTCTTCCATCTTCCTTGTGAAACAACCCATACTCCTACCTAAGCTGGTTAGGGATTCTCTTATCTCTTTGTAACTCTCTCCACCCCATCCTCCTGCTTCACTTTCAGTGCTTTGGGGGAGCTGGGAGAGCTGCTGAGGGAAGGGGAAACGGGTGTTATTCACAGGCATCACAAGGCACAGCAACACCAAAAGCACAGCAGATCCTTTAGAAACAAGAGTACAAACAAGACAAAGAAATACATTAATAGACGATGTATAGTTAAGAGCTGGTGTCCTGAACTTATATCGTCAGGCCTTGAAGCACATTCATCCTCATGTAGTAGTAATAACAACACATTTATTCTGAAAATGAGATTGCCCTTTACTAGTAAGTATCTTTGAAAAATATGCGTTTTGCATAACAAGTGAACTTGGTCATAGGAATTTGGTCACTGACTACTGATCAGAGTACTTTTTTGAGAGACTTTTAATAGGCCTCCGGTGCAGGATACCAGCCATGAAGACAAACTACTGAAGAGAACTTTCTGGATAAATACAGAAAAATAATTGACCTATACCTGTATACAAAAACTAAGTTAAAATGGCAGCATTTCCAAAAGATAGTTTGTTGTAACTGAGAACAACAGAGGTACAAAATCAAAATACATTTATAGATTACACTGTATTAAGATCATGTTGACTATTCACCAAACCATACACTATGTCACCACTTAAAAAAAAAAAACTACTTCTGGCTGACAATGTTTTGTCTGTAAAATGTGTCTAAGTGCCCAATGTCTACAAATTCTTAGCTGTGGTTCAGACATGGTGTGTGCAGATGTCTCAGATTACTGACACTTTTACATACTAAGCAAAAGAAGCACATAAAATATCATTATATGCCCCCAAGACCTGATGCACTGACAGTTCTTTGCTAAGAGACTAGAGCAAGGGTTTTGTTCCTGTTAGTACAAATTATGTTGTTGGATATAGAGGTGGGAACATTTACAAATATTGATAAACCAAGTGTGAGTACTCACACATTTCTGACAATGTGTACACATTTTTTTCTCCATATGGTATTAGCAGAGGCTGGCAGGGCAGTGCCAGACTGGCCTGTGTGAAACACATGGGTAGTGGTATGCAGTACTGGAAAGCACTAACGGAGACAGATGGCACACAAAGTTACTGAACTGACTGAGTCTACTCTTAACTTCACAACCAGTCGTTATGTGCATGCATAAGCCAATTCATCATAATTGTTTCCCAAAATATAAACAAATATAAGGGTACAAATATAGGAAGTGGCAGGAATTGGAATAATTCTGAACTTTTGTTGTGTAAGATTTCTTCAAATTTCATGGTAATTTAGACGTAGCTGTCAACATCCAATGGTGTACAGTCAAAAAAGCTAGTTGGCAACATTTTCCAAAATGTAAGCTAAAAAAATGGGGTTCGGCCTATAGCGTAATAATTACTGCATCCTTGGGAACGTTAAATTTCAATTTTGTGTTAAGTGAAGAATTTCAACATGCAATGCCAAATTTTTCAGTAGCTTTAAATATAACCCTCATAAAGCTTTCACATAATTGCGACATCCAGATCTTAGAATTAGAAAAATTTGATCTCATAAAGAAAAACTTTAGTCAAAAATATACAACAATGAACAAACAAGTCCGACTGTTTCGAAAAAATATTTTTACACAGCCAATACATGTGTATTGATATACACAGTTCCAGAAGAGCTAAAATGATTCTTCCAGTTATTTGAGTAATCCGATCAATAAAATTCCCTGAGGCAAAATTTTCTCAATCGAGGTTTTGTTTAATCCACTACATACTAGACCCCAGCTCACTGACTGGCGGACCGAGTCTGGACCCAGACTTCATCCTATATGGACCTGGACAGAAAAATCAATAAATTATGAGGGGATTTTAAATTTGACAGGACGCATCTATTTCAACCGGCACAAATTTTCTACTTTTTATGGCATTTAGCAGATCAGAGTCCTGAACTACAAAGATAGTCTGACACAGTCTGACTTTCTTTGTGTCAGCCGGCTCGACAAAAACTAAAACCTCAGTCAGAGTTACCAGGTTGAAGGTGGTTTTCAACTTTCTTTGTTAACTCAGACTTTCTGCTTCAAACTTGTCACACAAACAGAGGAGTGTTTAATGCATCATTTGACTTGTTTTCTGCACAAAATCAACTGATCATGTTCAGCTGCTTCAGGCACCACATTGTTTTAATGGAGAACAATGAGGAACATAAAAATTAATGACGATAAAAAGCACTGCAAGTGGAAATTATACACGACAGGAATGCTGGTAGAAAATTGTTAATCACGCGCAATGAATTTATTTTATCAATCAATGCAGCTGATTATTTCTAACAGACAGCTGCATAATTAAACTAGTAAACTTCATATCAAACATGATACTAGATTGAAGCGCATGTAGGTCTGACACTGTCTCATAATGAAGTAAATCACTTTAATTTGTGGTCAAATCAAAGTGAAATTAATGTTACCGATAGAATATTCTCTGTAATAAATACTGATCAGCTTTCTTATTTGTGTTCTATCAGCTGCAGTACCAGCAGTTTAAACGGAACAAACATTAAAACATATTTTTGTGATTTCTGCATCACCAACTAAACACATGTTGGGTTCCCATGGCTTTGAGTTTTATTTGAATACTCCTGTACTATACATGTACAATGCACTGCAGATGTCTGCCTGTGTTCCACCAAGACGGTTATTTCTGTTGCACAGCGCGCTCACTTCCGCTTATGATGCTGTAACGTGCATGCCAGGCGCAGAATCAGATTCCTTGATTAATTGCCAGAATAATCAACAGATTACTCGATTACTAAAATAATTGATAGCTGTTGCTCCAAGTGCAACACCTTGTCAGGCATAGAATGGGTTTCATTTTCAATAAGACCACTGGCAAGATGTGAAATGGCTGACTACTGACTACTAACTACAGTATGTGAGAGTTTTTTGTAAGTTGAATTCATGGCTCCAACATATATTTATGGTGCTACGTCACAGATAATTTTAACAAAACTGAGCTAATGAGCAAAATTTCAACAACTAATTTGAAACATCAGTTTTACAGGAGGACATGGTTCTACTGATGCAGGCAGGGATGGAGTTTCCAGAGGAGGTTTACGCGTTTTCTGTGAAAAGGGTATAGCTATAACTAGAGGTAACCGATAAAAACTCGATTTATATTCCTGTGTCGAACCTATGCAGAGCCTTTTCCCATGTCTACACAAGCAGCCTGCACTGTTGTGAGCATTTATACTTGTGTGCTGGTGTGTCTCTGGCGAATGAAACACAGCAGATAATGTTGAGCTGATAAATGTTGAACAACAGTTACTAAGAGACTACTACAACACCGAAGGGAGAGAAGACACTGAAACTGATTGTATCTGAAAATGGACTAGTCGAGCTATGAAAATGAGAGACCGGCTACACCGGCAGAATATCGGCTCTTGTATTTGCCAGACGTAACTACTATCTATTTACCTTCTGTTTCACAGCAGCATTACCTTTGCATAGTTTCCTCTACCTTGTTCTTTGTTCAGGTAATGCAAGCATGGGATGCTGATTTGGCATATTTTATTTACATATTTGAAGTGTCTGATGCTCCCAAAAATATAATTTCTAAGCTAGGTGCACATTAGCATACGCACGTCATTCGACTTTAAATTTTAAATAAAATCTAATTTTAATATTGTTTCTCGCAACATGTTTATGTTGAAATCTCATTTTTTGACTGCCTATCTTATAAATTCATGTGTTTGCAGCAACAGATACTGCAAATATATATAGAAAAATATGCAAAACCTGCATTCCATGCTAATAGAACCTGAACCCAAGAAGACGGAGGGGAAAAACTTGACAAGCTAACCAATGGCTTTGGTAGAAGAAACACTGTACAATTTTGACTAAGAATGGCACTACAAATACATTTTATATGTTTAGTATAAAGTGCATCATGTTAGTAGATACTTTACATAAAGTCAACAAGGAACTGGATAACAGGCAAAAATGATTTAAACAAAACAACTATAAAACTGCTAAAATCAATGCATGAGAGTCTGGCTTTAAGCTCTGTAGATTTTTTGCTCTTTGCCACTCCTTATTTTATAATAAAGTGATTCTGATTCTGATAATTTAATATTATATAGTGTCCCACAGGATCTAATCCAACTGTGGTTCTCTATCTCCTATCTCCACCACAAACTAATCCAGGCAAGCACTAATGATGTCATTCCCGTTGTATGGAAAAATCAGATAGGAACTGATTATGGTACGGCATAGTACGGGTGTTCCATAAGGAAATTTTGAATTATCTAAAACATACAGGACCACAGGCATCACAGGGCTCCAGATTGCAACCATTGTGGTCACATACGCAACACTTTCGGAGAGACTGGCAGCTGAAATTTTCCACGATCACATTTGTTTAAGTCTAAGATGAGGCTGATTTGGTGCCCCTTCAGCTGCCACAGATAGCTACTGCAGTAGCCATTGTGGTTGTAGTAGTACATTTATTTCTTCTTCACTGGCTCATTCAGTCCCTGCCTGCCTGATCCTAGAAACAATTCATTCAGCTGTTACCAGGCTCCAAAGACGAACCAATCTATAGCTGAATAAACACAAAAAAATAACTAAGTAAGGAGCGAGAGATCTGACTCAGCTGATCGTAATAGTGCTGCTGCGGGAAGAGAGATTACGACGAGTAAAAAGAAAAACTAGTTCTCCACATTTGAGTAGTTCAACCACAATGTCTGTGGCAGTGCTAGAACTAAAAGCACCACTGCTACTTGTGAAGAGGTTAGCCTGGAGACCCAATCAAGATGCTTTCTCATTATCTGCCTGAATCATGAGCTAACTACATGCCAGCGAGACATAAGTTGTAGCCTTAAGGCTTAGCATAAATCATAAAGAATTAACTAAAGAGCAACATGTGCTATGATTTCACTAACTGTAGGTAAATCAATTTTCCCAGATATCTCCAACAGTAATTAATTCATTACAAGCTGGAACACCAATACAAACACCTCACAGTTGCATAATTACTGCATGTTGCAGTTAGGTGTTCACTAGAGTAATTATGATGTCAAAGATCATGCAGATGAGTTCATATCTGCTGCCATGACTTAGTCAAGGATTCGCTCACTGGCACAGGAAGGAGAAAAGTACCTTGTCAAAAGTACCAGTGTACAAAGGGGATTTTAGTATCACTGTGTATTCAACAGGCCGATGAAGTCTACAAATGCATTTCCATCTTTTAAAATTTACTGTTAACTTGACTCCAGTCTTCTGGATTTCAAAACCCACACACTGACCATTATTTTTTATATAGCATTTAGATATTTAAAATGATCAATGAACGGTCATCCATTAATCAAACAGCGAACTGCAATGAATTTTGAGCCTGAAACAGCTGTTGAAGTAAAAATCTAATATAGTTTCATTTTTTGCTTATGTCTTTTTCTGTATCTATATAAAAACATAAATGCATGCATACTTCAAAGGTGTTGGAGCTTGTAATTCTGACCTGACTCTCAAAAATAGTTTAGTGCACTCTTCCTAAATTTTATTGGGTTTAAACATCTCAATTTGAAAAATTCTGCTGATGGCATGATGGGCGTGCATAGCCATACTGTATGTCTTTAGAACTGGGGAACTGTTCCCTTTAAAGACCATCTCTTTATTCATCCATCACCTGCCTGCCTAATGCTGTAACACTACATACTTACTTTTATAGCCTTGATTCCAGATTTGGTGATCTGAGTCATCTTGGCCTTAGAGATGGGCGGCTTGTACTCATTCAGTGAGTACAACTGAAAGATGAAGCAAGACAAAAGAGATTTTTTTTATCATACAATGAAACTACTACTACATAAAAAGGTTAATAGCCATCAAACAACTGTGTGAACAAATAAGTGTCCAAAGCATCCACCCTTCTGACCTGTGAGTTTTGTTCACAGATTGCAAAATCTTCATTTCGCATCTGTTAGTCTGGTCAAAGACAATCAAGTTCCCAATGAGACGATGTTGTGGGCTTGGCTCTGACTCAGGGCATTTGTTGTGGTATTAACAAAAATTCAAAATAGCTATTTGAAATGTAACTGCTGTCGACTGTAGAGGTAAATTTTTAATGGCATGAACTGTGAGTGGATCGTGAGGTCGGCAATTACACCGACGGCGACGAAAACAGACTTAAGTGTCAATGCAGACATATACGACGCTACTAGCATTGAGCCTTCTGATAGCTAACGGTGTGTAGCAGTGCGAACATACTGCTATCCCACGCCATTTATATCCAGTACACTATCAAGCTAATGCCAACTCAATCATAATTACAGGGCAGCAATTTTAGGGAGAAAGAGAAATGAGTATTTTCCCCACGTCCATATCACTTAGCTAACCAAGTTAACACGCAACTGTGGCGGTTAGGCTAACTTGGAGCTAGCTAGTACCCGGTAGGACCAGTCTGTGGAAAATATTTCTTCACAAACTTTCAATCTCAAACAGTGTATGGTAGGAAACACATTCTCTTCTCAGCTGCAGGCCGAGTAGCTAAAACGGATTACACACTGAATAACTGAATGTTGTATTGCTGTGCAGACAGCGGCCTTGTGTGAGACTACCCCGCACTCCTTTTCTGCTACTTGATGCTAACGTTAGCCAACTAGCTACGGCAAATGGGAATTAGACAACATATTCACATTTTTTTGCAAGGGTTTCCAACAAACCTCATTGTTAAATGCTTTGACGGCCTCCATAGTGTTGTTTGCCGGCTCGCAGGTCACTGTAAAAAATTACAGTTGTCTCCTCTTTAGCCGGTTAAAAACATGCATGCCCGACGTTTGGCGAGATGGAGGAGACTGCCAATATGGCGCATAACCTCAATTGAGAATCTGCAGTGAGGCCGGCGACTCCTAGCGTCAACGTTGCGATATTACAAGTCGTACCAAAGCTCCTCCTTTTTGTACACTATCTAAATTTATATAAATATAAATTTAAATACAGTCTATGAGTATTAAGTCCATCGCACAACAAATACTCTACATGAACACCATCATCTGTGGTCACATTGATCACATGACTCAAAATTAATCCTGTGATAATATTTTATTTCCCTGTACACAAACAGGCACACTGACATTCATACCAGAAGCAAAAACATTTAACATCACACGCTCATCATGTACAGTTATTTACATGGAGTTAATATCTTACACACACAGATGAAACAGATGAAAGATAGGAAAATATGCATCATCAAGTCTGGAGTTTATCTGGATCCCTACCAGCAGGTCCTGGCACGATGTCCAAGGCCCGTTTGGCCTGAAACTCCTAAACCTGTTTGCAGTCACATAATGTCTGATGTCTATACGACATCAAAATGATCCATTAATCTAGAACTTGCAGCCTACAGTGTCTACTGGGTCTGTGACATTTGCTTGTATGGTCCTGGAGAGTTTGTCCTGAGATTCATCCATCATGCATCCTGTGCTTAAATGCAAATGAATACAGCTATGATGCACCTATAATCAATATACTGCATCTATAGTTAATATAAGATATGGAGCCTTTATCATGTTTGAAAAAATATATTAAATTGTGCAATGTCAATATCAGTGGTCAAAGAGTTGACAGATTTTCCTGATTTTAGGTTGGATTTAGGTAAATTCTTCAAGGTTTATTTTGGTTTAGTAGATAATTAGTTTTTTTCTACAAAAACATCAGGTTATCACATCTCTTGGCTTTAAATTACATCACAGTAACAAAGATTTGACATGTTTGATTTTTAAAAATCTGAAATTGTCATGATTTGTAACCAACATTTATTGTGTTAGTGCAGGCCCTAGTGTTCAGTCTGGAAAGTTTAACTGTTAAGTATGATGATAGAACGTCTAGGGCGAAAAATACAAAAATCACTCACAACAGTCACTGTAAAACATATGTAACAGGCACTGATGGTGCATGGCACCAATAATTGACTGAAAACAGTTTGAAAACAGAACAGAAACTTGTTCATTACAGATGAATATAAACTAGATAAAACATACCATAAAAACAAGTGTTTCCATGCAAATAACAATGGCTCCATTATTTCAACATAATCCATCATTCAAAATAAGTTTATGCATACGCTCACACAATTAAAACATAAAACAACCAACTGTAAAATGTTCTAATCCTAGAAATGAAATAGTAACAGTAATACTAAGACACTTTTCACATTTTAATGTGATCTGCTTATCATATAATGTCTCCATTTCCATTTATAGAACCTAAAAAAAAACACTCTTCATTGATCCAGTTACTTGTTGAATAGCATTTAAATATCCACTTCTGTGGAACAGAGGTCTTGACTGAATAACCAACAGCAGTGTGTGTGTGTGTGTGTGTGTGTGTGTGTGTGTGTGTGAGAGTGAGAGTGAGAGTGAGAGTGAGAGTGAGAGTGAGAGTGAGAGTGAGAGAGAGAGAAAGAGAGAGAGTTGTCCTCCAAGTCCAAATACAGTAATAACAGTCACGTAGAGTCTTTATAAACTGGTCTCGACCACAGGAGCAGCAATGACTGATGCTGCAGCCTTTGTGGCCTCTGATGCCACCTGCTGGTCCTGTTGGACGCAGATTTCCTGCACCAAGGGCGCATGAGCCTCTTTCCATGCTCTGAACTTGTCTGAGGTAAGCTGTGGGTCTGACAGCACCTGCTCTATTGTCTGCAAGTCCGCCTCTTTTGACTGCACCAGAAATGAAAAGAGCAAAAGAAAACAGAAAGTTAAATGACGGCATATAGCTCTGCACTAAGTCACACTATTTTGCTCTGTTTTAAGACATGCACTTAAGTTATTTACTACAGAATCAGCTCAGGACAGACAGAAAATGTACCTTTAATGTGCTGTTGAGTGTCCTGATAAGGTGCAGTTTATCATTGACAGTCTGGTTTTTACAGCGTTTTATGAAGGAGGCCCTGAATTCCCGTCTTGTAGATGGTTTACGATCTCCTATTGGCGAAAGGCTGGCCTCTTTTAGATGAATATACAGCTTCTCCATCTCATCGGAGCTGTTCCCATGATCGCCTGCAACAAGATAAGGTTGCATTATATTGCATCATAACCATACACAACACGGTGATTACAGTGAGTAACTGCCTGCTCCAGAGAAAGTAAAATATATTGATAACAGCATATTTAAATGAAACACAGACTTGTCTATCTAAAGTAACATAAAAAACACTTCATTATACTTTTTACATACTTATATCAGGAGCAGAATGAAAATGTGCCAGCAAATTGATAAATCATGTGTTCCTTTAAGCACTAAAGCTGATGTTTTCACAATTAAAAATGACACCAGAAAATACAGACTTTACTAAACGGAATAAAACCTAGTTAAAGGACTAACACAAAGATTCACCTTCACTTTGAGCACCTAAAAGCCTCTGTCCCTCCCCCTCCGCTGCAGGCGTTTCCTCATTCGACTCTATTTCTGAGGAGTCCTGGGAAGCCAAGTTCTCCAACACAGTCTCCTCTTCTGTCTCCTCTTGTGGAGGCTGATGCGAGTGAACCTGGGCCGAGCACACCACTGCCGTTTCCCCGACTGGAGGAGAGGCCTGCGAGACCAGGTCCATCCAAGACTGTCGGTGCTTGGTGAGCGAGGAGGCGGAGCTCTGCGATGTCATCGTACTGACAGGTGAGGAGAGCGAACCGTTAGCTTCGCTGGGGATCGCGGAGGAGTAAGGGGGAGGAAGAGTGCCCTGTAAAACAAAACACCAGGGTTACATGCAATATATAACCAATAAATAAACAGGTTCTGTTTGCTACATATGACGGTTTTATTATATTTGGTGAGAATTGATGTGTTCAGCAGTGTAAACATACTACAGTTGCTTAGCAGGAAATGAGAAGGAATGAGACTATAATGGAAAGTTTAATATTCCACGGCTGTTTTAGATAGAATTTGCAGACGTTACTGACCTGATGTGTGCTACCAGGTGGACCAGGAGCATCCATGGAGTGCCGTAGAGTCTGCTCGGAGTATGGTGGAGGGGGAATTTCTGTGCTTTCGGCTTCTTCATGGTCACTGGCTTCACTGTAACACTCTGAATGTTTGTGGGGAGACACATAAAAAGTAGGGATTCGTTTCATGACACATTCAGTGCAAAAACTGTCAAGAGGAAATTACAGTTTTAATATTGTAGTTGAATTCCGTATTAACCAGAATTTTTTTTTTTCATGCTAATCGATTTTGTTGAGATACGTTCATTTAGAGTGCTCAAGAAATAAACACACTAAACCAAGCAGAAGACGTTAGAGTAGCAGTTTACATCTCAAAAAATGCAGGGTTTTATTTAGCAACAGTGAGAGATAACAGAAAAAGATTGCCCTGGGCGCTCACCCGCTGCAGTGTTTCGTTCTGTTGGCTCATACTGAATGGAGGCCAGCCCAAGCTTATTCAACCATCTGAAAGGAAGGGATTACTCAACTTTACTACATTTCTTATTTAACAAGACAATACATAAAAAAACAAAAACACCCTCAGATACAATGTTTTGCTTTTACTTACAAGTTCATGTCCTCATGGCTTTCAGCAGCAAAATAAAACATCATGACTTGGGGGTGGCAAGCTTTGAATGCACTGCGTGAGGAACAGTAAATGGACAGTCATTAGGACAGAATCAGCACAAAAAATAGCATTTTAGGGAAGTGAAAAGAGGTTTTTACTGGAAATAATAAAGAATGTGGATTCAATTCTACTTCACTGATCACTTTAAGGTTGTTTCAAGGCTAAACAGTTCCGTTAACCGAGTGGGAACACAGGTTCAACATCAGATAAATATTGCTAATAGTTCCTTTTTAACCAAAACCACTGATAGTGGGTGGCTTATATCAGCTATCTCTCAAACAGATTAGAGTAACTATGAGCTTACTGTTTCTTCTTGCACTCGATGGCTATGTCAATCATGAAGTTGGTGAGATCGATGTAACCTTCGGCTTTTTCTGCCTGCAACATACAGATTGAACAACAATGAGCTTTAGAACACAATGAAGATTTCAGACCACTTCCTGACCGTAACACCTGCAAGTGAATTGCAGCAGGCTACTTCTTCAATTTGTTCTTGCTGAGTGATGGTGACATAAAATAGTTTTGACTGAAGTCATCGTGCCAGTAAATGAAACACGTCAGTAAATTATGTCTGTATGAGGTCTATTAGTGACACTGTCACATTCAGGAAACGCAGTGACACCGCTTCGTGGCTCCTGCACTGACAGGCTGGCAGGGAAACAGCTGTGGAAGGAACAAGCATGAATCATGTGCCGCCTCCGGTGCTTCAGACCGCATCTCTGACTCAATAAGTGTTAAAAGTGTAAAAAAGATTAAAGCCGCATGAAAATTCAGATGTATTTGGTTGATTTTTACTGTCAGTGATAGGTAAATATAATGCTTATTTATTTTGTGAATATGATGAAGATACCTTTCATTACATTTCTTTGAAACCCCAATTATGTTAAAAAAAAAAAAAGGTTAAAAACATGAACAGAAAAATCACTCTTGACTAATATTACTATTTTTTAAAGTTAGCACCAATAAAACAAATTAAACTAAAGCTGCAACAGTTACAGATTGGTTTTTAGGTGTAATGCCAGTTGAAGGCTAAACATTTAAACATAGTTTTAACCATGCTTAAATAAAAAGCACATCACATCAAATAAAACAGTAATATCATACACTTGTCATATTGCTAACAAAGTCCATGAAAACAGACACTTTTTAAATTCTGCTCAGTAGCTGTGTGACTAAAGTCTGATACACTGTTTAAAATCTATTAAAACACATTAAACCACACTAATTGAAGATGCATATGTTATCTATCAGAGTTATAAAGGTGTTCACCATAGTATATTTAGAATCTACACAACAAACACCATTCTGCTGTGGTAAATGTTCACTAGAGAATTAAATACCCCGCTGAAAATGCTCCCAAATAAAAGAAGAATTTAAAGAAACGTATGGACCTTTTCTTAAACAGGAGACTAAATATTCATGAGCTGAAAGGCTGCGGAAAGCCATTAGTGGTTTTGGTGGTGGTGGGATTTTTTTCTTGGCTTTTGTTGACAATAACAGCAATATAGAATTTTTATTTTTTTAATGTACTGGTACCAAAAGGAGAGGATGACAGAATATGCCAAAAAAGATCCACTGAAGTGCGTTGGCAAACCAAAAGAAAGAGACAGGAAACTTGACTAAGCTCCTCTCAAATCATCTACATTTTCATTATGCCACTTCACCATTACTTTACAAGAGACAATACAGAGATTAAGAACTTGCACATGAGGGAAACTGAGGGAGTCTAACAAGTATCTTTATTTGGAATATTGTGAATAATAAAAAATATGTGTAGCTCAGGGTTTATGTACCTACAGCTGCTCAATACAATCTGTATGAATGGCAACATGCTGGGACACCGTCTACTACATCAAATGGGATTTTACTCACCAGCTGGTTGGTATACCAGTAGAGAGCCGTCTTCTTCAGCACAAACCAGTACTTCTTCCATTTGATACCCAGGAAGCCTTTGCTCTCTTTCTTCCTGTACAGCCAGCCCTGGTGGTCTGAATGACCCAGCTCTTTGACCGAGATCCGTCTTCTGCTCATTGTACCATTGCCTATGCACAGAAAACACACGCAAACAAATGCGTTGAGATCTCCGGCCCTGTGTCTACAGAGAAACAAAGCCAAGGCAGCATGTACTGCATTAGAGGAAGCAAAGAGTTGCAGTCTAACATGCTCACGCAAACAACCCAAAACGTTTCCATTCGAGTGAAGTAGGCCAATGTGTTTGATCAATAACCAAATGAAGTCTAAAAATACCACTGAGCAAAGCCACAAAACATCCATGAAAAGTCAAATCTGAAGTGCTGCTCTACATTTAACCCACCTGTTATGATTGTGAATCACTCAGCAATGACAAAAACAAGGCTGGTTTCTCAGAAGAATCCTAGATGCTGCCACAATCGACTAAACGAGACCAGAAGTGAAAGCAACCGAGCGTCTGCTAAAAACCCTCTGTACACACTAATTGCCCTGCCACTTGACACACGCCTACTGAGGGTCCAAATTACAGTTGTGGGGACACACAGAGACAAAGTGATGGGAGCTGACTTACCTCCTCGGCTCTTCTTCTTGGATTTGTGTCGGAGGGAGACCTTTGGGAGGAGAGCAGAGGAAGAGGACAACAGGAGGTCAGAGAGTCAGAGGCAGAAGACGAGATGTGAAAATCAGCAGTCTCAGACCCCTCGGCTCAGAAGAGGAGGCTGTCCGGAACATCCTGTTTCTCACACTGAGTGTCACATGCATTTTCTCTGTGCTATTCTCTCTCTGCACACTGATTAACATCCCCTAACATTCTCGCCTGACTTTCTGCCTTGCACTTTGTCTCTCTTTGGTGTCTTTGTCTTTAAAAGAAGGCAAAACAAACTGGACAAGAGCCTTCTATTTACATGCTGAGGTATACAGCCTTGTTACTGTATAAATATTTAACTTGTCCACTATAAAATTGGAGAAGCAGAAGTACCTCACCCATTAAAAAGGAGAGCAGGGCTTCTGTTTCAGTGGTAGCGAGAGCAAGACAACCTCTGCCTCAGTAAATGTCGCTTTAACAAAAAAAGCAGAAATACTTACAGGGTTGTAGTCGTCGGCAGCCATAGAAGGAGCCACAGATATAGGAAATGCAGCCTGTTGGAAGAAACCAGAAGAAACACTTTAGCCACAAATGAGTAGGTCTACAATATTACTATCCAAAGATAATGGGCAGAAAATGAGCACATTTTTTTCTCTAGTGTGACAAGAGGAAGTGGCGTCATGGGCAGATAGAACCGACAATGTTTCTCAATTAGTTTTGTTCTGGTTTTGCAGAATTAAAAAAAAAAAAAGACAACGGCACAAATATTGACTGAAAATGGGTAGAAAAAGCAGTGGTTCTCTTTTTGGGGAAGCTGAGGACAGAAAACTTAATTTAATGCTCATGAACAACAGCACTGACTCACTCCTTTAATGCCGCAAAGGTCAGTGTCAGCAGTTTCATTTAGTCTATGACACATATCGCAAATATCTGAAAGTATCTCACTTGACATGACTATTTTGCAAATTCACACCCCAAAAATGTTTTTAACAACAGAGAAGGGCAAACAAAGTGTGAAATATTTCCCTTTGGAATTTAACACCGTAAATAACAGTGATATTGAGAAATCTAAGTTGGCCATTATTGACTAACTTCCTCTGCACTTTTCAGTTCCCTATTTAGAAAACCACGAAAGAGAGATGGTTGACTATCACACACAATATGTTTAACGGCTTGCCGCTGTTGAAAACACCTTCATAATACTACTGTGGATGACATCAGTAAATCTGAAATATCTCCCCTATAATCTATTCTTTGTATGACCTTAACATATTGTCCTTTCAGACTTAGCACTGCACCTCCGGAAATGTAAAAACCAGGTGGTGGGCTGGTCACAGGGTCCTGAAACCAACTGCAGTTGTTCACCTTCAGTTTCTCACTACAAACACAAATCAACAAATGTCTCCAATGAACACAAGAAAGACACTACATACCTGGTTCTTTATATTTTTACCGAATGACTTCAAGTCCAAACACCTTAGCTAAGTGCCTCTGGGACTCTACAAGCACACTGACTGATGGCAATCCAGAAGCTCTTATGTGAACTAAACTTCCATGTATCAGTGTACATGTAGATGTGCGTGTTTCTGTCTTGCATAACTCAAATGCATCACAGCTTGTTTTCCGGGTGTTTGAGTTCTTTGGCAACCTGTGGGAGCTGTTCGTGATCACCGCATAAACCACAGCACAAGGCTGACTGAGAGTGTCTGTGCATGTTTAGTAACTAACTTCCCTTCTCGCAGATGTCACACAGTAAGTGTGACTTAAGCTGTGAGACCTGCACTGAACAAAAACCTATCTGCAAATTTACATGTATTCTTGACACCTTTGTAGCTTCAGACAGCTCAGTTGGTAGAAAGCTGCTAGCATGCAGTAGTTTTGTCTCTTCAGAAGAAGGAGGTAAGAAGGGAAGAAAAAACTGGTTAGATAGGATTGCAAATTTTATAAGATAAAATAACATAGGAAAAAATAGAACTTTACTAATCCCAAAGCGCCTAACAAAATCTAAAAAACAAACAAACCCAAAAACCAATGGAATAAATACAGTGCCTATGAGAAAAGCAAAAACATATAAGTATGGCACACTACCAAAAATATCAATAAGTGAACTAAAATAAGACTAGTAATAAATTAATATTGCATATAATGATGAAATCTAACAAATGAAATTGAATTATGACAGATTTTGCTCCAAATTCCAAATAAAATGTGACATGCTTGCAAAAGACAATCTAATGCTTATCTGTGCAACACAAATAACAGGGAGGAAAAAGGCTCACAAACCACAAATTGATGTAAAGACACGTGTTGACAACCAAATTGTATTACATGTTCTTTTTGAGTATTTAGGAAACGTATAATCAACTGAATAGTAAGTTGATTTTCAGAAAGAAACAATTTAATGTGGTACTTAAATACAGAAAGCAATAATAGTGTCAGCACTAGTCAGACCAGTACAGTTAGCTGCTAGCTTTTTGGTTTGGTGGTTTAGCAGCAAGAGAAAGTAAACACGGTCACCTGCGATAAAATGTAGGCCAATAGTACGACACATTTCTATTAAAACATGTACGGTACCTTCCACCATAACCTCAACGAAAGCAGTTTGGCCTGAAAGCTCCGCTTAAAGTTTGACCAAGCTTCGGGGAACATGTCAGGACCAAGACTGAGAGGAAGTCCATAATAAGGTCAACTGGTTTCAGGTGGGTTCAGATCATGTTGGTGTGTTCTCGGCCTTCAAAGAGGTACCGACCAAACCTAAGGTTAGGTGATAAAAACTGTAAAGATACATTTCTCCAATGTATGCGTTTGTTTATTGCAGCAACAAAAATGATATTTTCGGCTTATTTCTACTGTTACATTTAGACAAAATGAACAGCTTCTCTCAGAAAGCAGTTGCAGTCACCAGATGCGACTGCTAGGTGTCGCTGTTTAACTGCCTTTATGTGCGAACAACAACATCAAAAGGACACAGACTTCCTCTGTTACTGAAGCACATGGCTGATGTTACCTGGTATAACTCAACAATCTTGCGTCGTTTGACCCCAGAGCTACACTTTTGTTTGTTTGTTTTGACAGATCTCACTCTGTCATTCTAATTTTTCCTGATTTTGTCAATCATTGTGTTCCTGCTCACGTTATATCATTGTTGTCTCTTTTTTATTTATTTAAAAAAAAAAAAAAAGTACTTGGGTGAAGAGTATTTAGGCACCCAATCCTGCCTATTCAGTCTCGAGTGATGGAACTATTTATTGAGCTCATGTGTGCCATGGGGGGCAATTTAAAGTCAGCACTATGAGGGAAGCTTGGGGCAATCTGTCAGTCATTTTGCAGATGCTTGTGCTCTATTGACAACCATAATAATGCTCTTCCTCAGATCACACAGTGTTTAAAATCAGAAATACAGCTTCCAGTTTCATACTGAAATGTTTTATGGCTATCAAATGTTTATGTTCTGTTATACAAAATACTACTGAGTGTGTATGGCAATGATGCCAACTTCATGTGAATGTGGGGAAAAGCACAAATGTAACCGTTTTTGAGGCTGAGAAAGACAGTTATGCAAGAACAAAGCTCTGCCCTGTTTTTCAGAGCTCCATGATGTGTTTGGTTATGATAAATCGAAGATATATCTCTACCATATCATTTTTGATGACATAAGTGTTGTTTTTTTAGGCAGGTCAAGATAGGCCAGCATTTGCATTGCTGACATATAAACATGACATGAATAATGTTTACTCGAAATTATGGAAAACAAAAATGATTACAGAATCAGAAGTTGTTAAGTCAGCTTTTAAGTAGGTCACTAATGTGGACAATGCATGGGATAGGGTTAGTATTTGTTATTGTTTAACACAATATGGCAAAGGAACTCTTTACATATGTATTTCAGGAGACAGGTGCAAAATGACTGAGTATGCCTGCTGAAGGTC
The DNA here is from genome assembly GCF_021347895.1 of Acanthochromis polyacanthus. NCBI lineage: Eukaryota > Metazoa > Chordata > Actinopteri > Pomacentridae > Acanthochromis > Acanthochromis polyacanthus. The sequence goes on along the minus strand of NC_067113.1, from coordinate 14,847,869 downwards.
TGACACCTAAATGTTTCGAATAAGTGTATATTGAAGCTGAACGGTGTTCCATATCTATTTGAAACTGTTACACAACATGCATACTGATAGTACTTTATCTGCAATTATATGAATGCCTTTTTTAGATGTTGATAGGTACATAAATCAGCATATTTTTTGAAGAAATAAATTAATATTGAGCTATGATTGTGGTTTCTTTAAGTAGTTTAATCCTAGTAGTTGGTAATGTTGGACAAAATATGTTGTAGAAGTACATTTGTATTGCTTAGACCAAGGGTATCAAACGTGCGGGCCGTGGGACAACTTTACAGAGTGTAAAAATGACAGAGAAGACATTAACTGTAAATTGTAAATTTGTAAAACTGTAAATTTCAAATAATTTCTAGACTTTGACAAGTTGTTTTGATCATAAAGTAAAATACTAGATTGCTCAGCTCCAGATACCTGTGACTAAATGTTTTGTGCCTTGGTAGATAAACTGTGACTGGCAGCAGAAATGCATGTGTGTAAGTGATAAACTGAGGTATCATGTTGCTGAAATTGAACGTATTTTTCTTAAGAAATTTCAGGATGTAAACATAATAATTTATGTTTTATAAAAATATAATTCATTAAATGTGATCATTTTCAGAATGTACTTTTTTAAAACTAAAACAAAGGGGAAAAGTTAGAGTTGTGGTTATTTCTAGATTATTCTGCTGTGAGTTTACCGGTGCGGCCCACTGGAGATCAAACTGGGCTTCATGTGGCCCCTGGACTAAAATGAGTTTGACATCCCAGGCTGAGACAGACTGAGTTCTCCTCTTCTACACACTTGGTCTTCAAAAATCCTACTTAGTATCAGCATTTCAAATGACTGTTAAATACCTAAATGTGCACCTACTGTATAAGATTCACACATTACTAAAGTGGAGGAAGGGTTAAGGTCATGACCCAGTCAGATGAATGCTGCAGTACTTTTTTCTTCTATTGCTTTGAGAGGACCTGACAAAAACACAGACGGCTGCCTCCAAGAACAAGGAGAAAATAAGTGTTTCATGTTACAGAATCCACTCACTGCTTGGAGTAGCTGTGTCCTTGTCTATCAACACCCCTCACTGTCTCAGTGGGAAGCGAGTTTGCAGCCATAACATCACTGCTCGACTTGTATCTGCGCAGAGGCTTTGGACGTTCTGGCCTGAGTCCGTCTGTGCCATGATGGCGATAAACCAGCAGACACATTCCTGCGTTATTATAGTCTCCGTTTCATTACGACTTAAATAGACAGGGGCCTCTTCTCTTTTTCCACTTGCTATTGTGCTGCAGCGAGTGGTTTGGAGTGACTATGAAGAGACCCCCTCCCTTTAAAACTCTCTCACACTGTAGCTTCCTCTTTGCCTCCCCTCCCATTTGTCACCCTGTCTTTCTCATCCATAACAAGTAACGCCATTGTGTTACCCCTAAAATCCTTTAACATTTCAATTAAACGTGTTGAGCTAAATGGAATATTTCAACACAATTCGCACTCCTCTCATTTCTGTGATGAGGGAAAACCCCCAGCATGCCACTTTAGGTTGATTTAAAGGGGCATTCTACTGAGGCTGTGCCTCAGTGGAAGTGAGGTAATCCTGCCTGCGACTCATGTCAAAGGCCTCAAGGATTCACGGGAATGCAGATTGGTCACACCATTGTAGCGCTCAATCTCCCATCACGATCCATGCTGAGAATTGTCATGGCACTTAGTTAATAACCCCCACCCACCCAGAAACTAAATGTGTGTGTGTGTGAGGAAGAGAAATGAGAGAGGAGAGGCGGACAGAGTAGCCATTATTCAGCAGGAGAATCGTACACAGTGAAACAGGGGGAAGGGCGCAGGGCTGGAAATGATATCAGATTCAAGCTTGCTCAGTTTGGTGGTGCTGCTGGTATCTGCCTGATTGACCTGCAACTGATCACAACCTCAGTTTAGATTTTGCTCATATGGCTCCAAACACTAAAACTGAATGACAGTAAATTAAGATTGGATTTGAAATAAATACCTTTCTTCTGTGCAGCACATACATGTGAACACACACAAATAATGTAAACAGAAGCCCTTGACAGCATTCTATATCCTCTGTTCTTTATAAATGTTGGTAGAAAGGTCAAGGTTTTCTTGTTTGGTGCAACTAGTCAGAATTGCACCATAAATCTGTACAAATGTGATTTGTTCACTTGCCACCTCTGACTATGTGCCTAATCCATCTGACCTATGTGGAGGAACTGACAGTAACTCATAGCACTGTGGTGTGTGGTTTCTGTGGGCGCAAAAAAGGGCAAAGCAATCCTCAGTTTACCACTGCGCTCATTTCATTTCCACATCTGCCAAAGGTGGAAGGTGCATGATCGATTTTCCATGAACAGAACATCCAAAAAACAATACAGCGATGTTTTCAGCTGTGGAAGGCAATACTTTGACCTGAATCCCAGCGACAACGCTAATATACGGATATGTAGGAGCTACGATCTCTGCCATTTTAGTTTAGCATATTAGCATGCTAACATTTCCACACTATGCAGAGCTGAGGCTTACAACAGAATAATCAAAAAAACATTATTGATAGTACAAGATGTAAGCTAAAGGAGTCAGCAGTTACAAATTATCCCGAGGGACACATGAATGTCTGTGCAAAGCTTTGTAGTAATCTATTGCAGCATAGTTACATTTCATTTAATATCCCAAATTTCAACTTCAGCGGGGAGCTACAGGAAAAGTCAGGAGATCACTAGTCATTAAGATTAATCGTCTTGGGACACTGCAAGTTTTGCTGAGATGTTTTAATATGGAGCAACAGTGTCATCCCAAGAGATATGGCGCTAACATGACAAAAAAGTAAGAGCCTCCTGTTGCAGATTCAAGCTGACAAAGGCTTTTCACATGATGAACATGATCTGCAGGTTGCATTTCTGCATACCGGCCTGGTGATTTGTGCATGATAGAGAAAGCGTGCGTGTAGTCTTATCTGTGTGAAATGTAATGTGCCTGTAATTGAGGCTCTCCATTTCACTGCCTCTCGCCAAGGCTGAGGCCAGTGGCATTCTTCACATTGCATAGCGGACGTGGCAAACTCACACAGATGTATGCAGGTGCTGTCACAGACTGTGTCACTGCATAGACTTTATATTTTTCAGTCAGAGGGGCTGATAGTTGAGTTACTTACTGCTTGAGAGAAAGACCAGGATCGTATGTGTGGCTGATTATACCTGTGAGGAAAACGGAGACAAGCACATTCATGGATTAAAACACTCATGTCAAATCAGACTTCATAGTAAAGTTATCTGATGCGCCAAGAAGCTTTGGCTAACATCATCGTACTTTAGATCAGTCAAAAGTGTGTGTTAAAAAACTTCCAACACATACTTATTGCTTCCCAGCTTCCTTGTAACCACTTATTATCTTTATCTATGTTCCAATCCAGCTCACTTTGATTTGGCCTGAACAAAACAGTCCATGGAGACTGGTTCAGGGTTGGCATTTAGATGTTATGTCAGCGGTTCAGATAATACTTTTTGGAAACCAGCCACTGCAGCATGGCAGACGAGAAGCTTGTTCCCAATGCTCAGAATACTCAGTTTACCTCAGCTGGGCCTCACCCTACAATTTCAGGGTATGAAATTGTCTCCGGCTCCTTTTTTTTTTTTTTTAACATTTTTTGCTCTCCTCCTCCTGTAATCCATAAATCTTCACATCTTTGTCTCCTCCTTAAATTACTACTTTGCTGAGAGAGATACCGATGATTCTTTTGCGACTTGTTTATGATGGTTTTGACAAGTGACGCGGAGAGAAAACTAATGCACCATTACATTTTATGCTTTGTCATGAGAAAAACAGGTTTGCTTTCACAGACTGAATGGCCAAAATTAATGTGACACCTGATTAAATCCACTGTCAGTCAAATTCTATTTCCTGCATCAGTGCCACACACTCACAACCGCCACCAGAAATTAGTCAGCCGCTTATCTACAAGATTTACTGTAGCATCTGTCTATATCTTCTAAATGTGAGTAATGTGTTTTGATCGAGCGTGCAGTAAACCGGATGTGATGTCCATGTGTTCGGCTCTTAGAATAGAAGCGCCAGGGAGGGCGGGGGTATTGTACAAGGCATTTAGTCATCGATAGCGGTGCTAATGTGGGGAGTCACACCTCCTCAGGACCTACATCCAAGACCAGAGGAGACACTGGGGCAATAGAACAGCGATCCTCGTGTGTCGTCATATTTCGCAGTGGGATGAGGTTATTTATAGTCCCAAGACGACGCAGGATTTGTCATAACAGTGACATTTCTAAAGATTCCCAGGCACAGTCTGTGATGCAAAGGTGTCTCGAGGGCGGATGAACACATTGTTATGTGGGACATACTGGAAACTGGAGGGCCAGAGAGACAGCTATGTTTGAAAATAGCACACAAATGCTCAATTAATAAGAGCTTGAAATTGATTTAGCATTTAAAGGAATGAAAAGCCACATTGCACTGCTCAGAAAGATGGTGATAAATTGTCTGCAGAGGTTTGGTAAGGCTGTTTTACTTCACTGAATCGAACCTTCAGACATGATCTGCCGCTGCTTCTGTTTGCATCTCTGCCATGTGTATGGAATATTTTCCTGATCGTCAAAGCAGCCCACCCACTGACCCTGCACCCCGTGGCTTGTTTTAAAGAGATTCCACAGCTTGCTGACCGTCACTCCCTGCTGGAAAAGTAGACCCACCCTGCTCTTATGTTTCTCATTTGACCTACAGACTGCGTGACACTGTGTGTACAGAAATGTGTGTGTTTGTGTGTGTGAGAGGAACTCACCGGTTGAGGAAGTCACTGCTAGAGTGCCAATCAGGTCCCTGCGATACATAAAGATTGATGTGTTAACGAAAGTGTTCTGAAAGCCTCAATTTGACTGAGAAACACTAACAAATCCTCAAAGCTATTTTTTTAAATCAATGCTGCTTTTAATTTGTGATTATTTTAAAGTAGCCATGGTAATGATTTGTGTGATTATACTTGAATGTTAACTTAAACTGCAGCAACTTCTCTGGAAGGAAACTCAATTAGCTAATGTATCTTAGGTGTTTGGTAATAAAAATAAAGAGTCTCTCAAGAATAGGAAAATCAAAAGGAGAATTAAACATTCATTGCATCCATATACTGACAAAAAAATGTGATTTTTTTTTAAACAATGAGAATTTTTTCTACATGCATAAACTAGCATTTCATTCTCTTGTAACCATTTGTGATGTGCAGGCATAAAATGTTAGTGGTTAGCAAACTTATGCAGTGGGTTAAACAGAGTGCAGGTAGTATTTAGCCAGACCACAGCTTTTCAGAAAGTGCAAATTAGTGAGGACCGCAGGCGACTACAGCTCAGCAAGCTCGGGCAGAGAAAGGCGTAGGGATGAAGAAGTGACAGAGAGATAAGAAAAGAGGCTCCTCTCGATCAGTAAAAACATGCAGAGAGAAAAATGCAGGCAAAAGGAAAGAGGTGAGAGCGGTGGGTCGTTCCTGACAGCAGTCAGATCTTCATGATGAGAGGTGCTGATCCTTCTCAGGGAGACACTTCTTCAAATTAATGAAAACTGCAAAAGCCGTCAGGAATGGGAATCCTAACCTGCCGTTTGAATGTTTAAAAGGCAACATATGTGCAGGAAAAAGATCTCCTGTTGGAAAAACCGGCTTTGAACATATGGTCGCCCAGCTGGAATTTAAAGTTCATCAAAGAAGGAAGTAGTCGCATACCCATCACCATCTGAGATACAAAGGAAAGGCAACATGACGTTGGCTATCCTGTTTCGCCACATGCTTAAAAAATAGAAGCAGGGTTTGCCTCAAAGGTCAAAGCAGGTTAGAAAGACAGCAGTTTGGTTCTGAATTCAGCCCGAGAGCAGATATGAATAGCAGCCTTTCCAGTTACAAATTGTAATGGGAATTTTATGTATGTCCAATGATACTAAAACAACAACATTCTACAATGTAGTTTTCTGTAAAAATAATCATCCCACACGCTACATTATAGTTACACATTTAGGAGTCATTCCACACGCACTGGTAAAATAAAGACAATACAAAAGTTCACTGAAATGAACTGCAATTTTTAATAAAACGCTATTCAAATCTTACAAAAAGGCAGAGAAAGCAACAACAGACACTTCTTCCCTGCAGCTTCTTAAATAATACTGTCATTCTGTCTCTTGTGATCTGTGGTCTTTCCTTAGCATGAGCTAACAGATTAGACCTGTGTGTCCTAAAGAGATTGGTTCAAATACTGGCTTTCAAAGACCAGTTATTACTGTCAACCAGCTGTATGTATAGGCCCTTTTGGTGGGTAATTGCAGAGTAAACTGGAACACAGGATATAAAGTTTACTGAAGAGAGTGCATAGCTTTAAAACATGCACAAATATTTGCTAGTGACAAGATATAAACACCCTTTTACCAACCAATGCAGCATTGTCAGCTTAAGTGACCATAAAAATCTTATGCATAGCTTACAAGAGGCAACCATTGGCAAGACAGTAATGTAACTAACTGATCACAAAAATGTCAAAAGAAAACATCAAAATAAAAGCAGTTTCACTAACAAATATATGCTGTTAATTTCACTGAATTTTATTTTATGTAAATGAAAACCAAATAAGCACATAACTTAAGTGATATCAGGCAAGTTTTTTTTGGGAACTTCAGTGTCTGAAGCCTTGAGTAACGGTACCGGAGAACATCTTAACGGAAACATGATATAACTTAATATGTACAGAGAAGTCCATAAGCAGCGCACAAGGCCAAAGTGTCCTAGACCTGAACAAACGGTATCCTGTTGAGGCTGAGGCTTGTAGTCAGAGATGAGGGTAGTGGGCAGTGTTAAAGGGGCGATGACTTAATGTAGTGAGCACTACAAAAGCAGGTTTGGTTGAGGAGTAGTAGTAGTTGGTAGTAGTAGTAACACCAGGGAAATATGGAGGTTTGGGGAGAGAGGAGTGTGAGAAAGCCCGAAGCTGCCAAAAAAACAGCGGGACGTTAAATATCAAAGGCACTGAGGAAGGACACAAGACAGGGACAGGAAGCCCCGGACAAGAAGCACATCATCAGTGAGTCAATAGCTTAAGCCGCGTGATCCAACTGACCAGTAGTGAGCGTTCAGCCGATGTGCGCTTGGAGATGGGGGCTACGGGGGCCTTTTTGACGTCTTCCTGGTAGGGGATGGTGGCGCTGTTGTGGAGGTCTGAGTTGGAGTAGTAGCGGCTGCCCCGGATATGGTCGACCCGCACGAGCTGACGTTCCCCTGCGGGCCTGTAGGGTGGAGACACTGAGGGGACCTCCTCCGCTATGGTGGGGATCCGCTCATTGCTCAGGTACCTGTATAGGAGGTCTTCACCTGAAGAAGTGAGACGGTGACAAGTTAGTTTATCGTGAGTTTTAGCAGAAGAGAACACTGTGCTTGCAATAATGTAGCATGTTCAGCCACAGCTGAAGAGCAGACTGTTTGTTGAGCTGATGTGCCACAAAATGCATCTTTTTACCAGATCAAGCAAATTAAGACTGGAAGTTTTAATTTCAGAATTGTTATATTTTTTGGTTTATGAATCCAGTAGACTGTCTGTGTAGGTTCTCATTCATCCAGGTCATGGTTATCCAAAGTTTATAATCAGGTCAGAATTCTCCAAAAGAACTACTCAGCAGACTCATGCTAATGACCACCATTAGCACACAGGGACTCAGTGACATCTGTGCATTTCAACGACCCCCACCGATACTCACAACGACCAGATGAGTTTTGGTATTGGAATAATGGCCCTGAACACACCTTACAGAGGTTTAAAGGCTGAGGCAACACCAACCACCACCAGAACTGAAGAAGCCTCTTGGATGAGAGGTGAAACGTCTTCAAAGAACTTTCTTAAAGTCCAGCGGATTTATTTAAACAACTCTGAATCCAGTAGACTGTTAGAGATAAAGTCACTAAGCAACCAATAGCAGATAAGGGCAAAATAAAGCCATTAGGGTGATCAAGATACCAAAGTGGAGGCCCTATTTAATGAAAAGCAGCAATTTCCTGTATACTGATAGTTAATCTGAAATGAAAAAAGGCACTTTATGACCTATTGTGCTGCACATAACTTGCATAAAAATCTAAACAGAAGACTGGTCTGTTTTTATGGTTGCACAGCTGATATCCAACGCACATACACGCCACTTTCTCACAGTGTAGCCACTTTCTTGATTACAATAGAAGCGTAGTGTTGCAGCGGTGCATACATTAAATGTTCACAATAACCCATTGTAAGCTGTTATCCACCTGATAACATTAAACAGGTAAACACATGCCACAGCATTGTCAAACACTGGCCAAATCTCAAAATGGAATTCCAAGCTTTGTACTGAGTGTTCTAAGTTTTTAATCAGATGTGTCTATATTTTTGTACGGTAATAATACAAACCCCAGGTGTTAAAAAGCTTCCTGCAAAACTACACTTCATGTGAGGTTAATTCAATGAAAAAATACAACTTGGAATTACACAATTTTAACGTGAAAGCATGTTTGTACATACCTTTCCTTCCCTGTGCCCAGGGCTTAGCATACGGATCAGCTACTCCCACACAGGTATCTGCTGGCATGGACAGTGGCCGGGGCTTACCTTGAAAGAAAAGATTGCATTTGTATTATTTTAAGAACATATTTCCTCCTGTGTCATCTGTACCTGTCAGTGGGATATTTATAAGATAACGTAATGAGAAGGTACTGACCACGTGAAGGCTTGTGCTCTCTCATTCTGGGCTGAATCACGTTGGCTTCGATGGGGCAGCCAACGCTTAGCTTGTCATAATCTGCGATGGTGCAGCGTCTTCTGCTCTCCTGGTCCAGGAAGGAGTTGGGTGACTCAGAGCCCTTTGGTCTCTTACTAATGCTGGCGAAGGAGTCTGTTCTCACCTCTCTGCATGGAGGAACAAGTGTCCATTTGGTTATTTCAGCTCAATGAGCCATTCCACAGCATAACAGTGTAAAGTAACCCATCACGACTGGGATGATTTGTCAGCAAGAGCTGTCATTCTATTGGCCTGAGTCTAGTACAAATGAAATAAATAGAATTAGGTTGCAAACTTCTTTTTTAGAATTCAGGCCCTCCAGTATTTTTAGTGAAACGGTCATACTCTGTCATCTTCCCGGAGGTGGTAGATGAAACAGTTGTTGCATAAGGACTGTGGCGGGACTTGTGGGAGCAGAGTAGGCTGAAGACAAGCAGAACACAATGTGCAGTAGGAGGAGGAAGAGGTAAGGCGATCACGGGCCTGGGACACAGTCATTACCCACCAGCCTCAAAGGTCTGAGTCAGGAAATGTTGCAAAGGTTGACTGGGGGCGACTGGGTCTGTTGCTGTCGGGCAGCAGATGGCTTCTACTTTTCTTGATACTAGTTCTTTGAGTATTTGTGTGGCTAAATTTTCAGTACTTTAGGTTTTAGAGCTTAGCTTGATGAATTAAATTAAACCCTGTGAAACAATAACAGATGAAACAGGACAGCTTACCGTGGGGTGTATGGCACTGGAGGGGGTGGGGGGATGTACAAGTCCAGGATGGCTGGTTTCTCCTTTTTGGTTGATCCGTTGGCGGAACTGCAGGGAGACTGAGCTCTGACCAGGGAGGAATTATTCTGAAAAAAAAATACAGCACGATTACTAGTTGATGACCTCTCAATGACCACAGTATAACTCCTACTACTAGCTCACTGCATGGATAGATGTCAAAAACTAATTAAGTCATTACTTTCCGTTTCTGCCTACAGTTTGCTTTCTTCAATTCCCAAATTAAGACTAAATATGACTAGCTGGCAAATGGGAGGACTTCACCAGATGTGGTGAGACATTTAAGTGCTTGTGTGTGTCCCGGAGTATAAACCTTCTTGTTTGAGGTATGGAAAGATTGTAAGTGAACTCCAAAATAGCTTGTGAGGCATGTACTCATTTACCACAGATATGTTTCCCAACAACGTGGTGTCCTTGACTAAATGTATGACTCTCATTCCCTGCCATTCTCATTAGAGTAAAATGATACACATGTTGATACAGGCTAGTAGAAGTGATATATTAATAAAAAACTAAACATCCGATCTGGGATCTCTTGAATCAATCCCCAGCTTTCCTTCTCCAAATAGCTCCCATGTGTACAAATTATATAGTATTACAAAGCCGGTCATTTATCCTTGAGACAGGGTGGATGATTTGTTTCTGTGTTGCCGTCTGGAGCTTTTCTGTCACAGATAAACTGAGATGGTTACCTTTGATACCCCTGGCTACCTGTTAAAACAAGACGCTGGTGGACATGTTGACATTAGCCTCCTTTGTGTTGAGAGCCTCTTTGTTGTTTTGACGAGCCCACTCCTTACTGTTATCATCTCATCTTTTCTTCTCAGGCTATGAAACAGGCTACGCATGATAAGACAGTGCCAGAGCTTGAATGTTGGTAGTCTTAGTTTACAATGGGCTTAATGCCTTCCTGTCTGCTAAAAGGTGACTCAGGAGCAGAGATATGGTTAAAAGCTAAACTCTGCATAATGAGTTCACATAATGATGAATAGCAAATTGGATTACAGTCAGATAATCTTATTGGGTCTGTATTTATCAGCCGTCTTTGACCTTTATTTGAACAATGAACATTTAGAGTGGTTTCTAATGAAAGAAAAGAATGTAGGCCTAAATATATTTTCGTATCCTAATATCTTTTAATGGCAACATTTAGGCCTTTTATTCCAAAAAATAAAAATAACCAGACTCAAACACTGTAAACTGGCAGCTTTGCCTCTTTTGTTTCACATGAAAAAAAACTCCATGCAGTATTAAAATGAGACAGCAGCACTGTGAGGGTGGCTCTGCCTGAACATGCTGCTTTGGAACCAACTCCCTAAGAAGCTGATAATTGGTTGACAATAATTAGATGCACAGGTTTTTGTTGTTTTTCAAAGATGAGAAGAAAATGTGCATGCATGTGTGTATTTTACCTGAGGTACTGGGGGCTTCCAGCGCATGTTCTTAAGCGGGGCGGGAGTGAAACCTGTTGTGCCTGTGGGCCGTTTCTTTAGCAGTAGAACCACACCCTTGGGGTCCTCCCTCAGTTTGAAAACCAGGTTTTTCAGCTGCCAGCCCACCTGGTTAACAGGATGTGAACACACATGAAATCACACACTCAATCCTATATACGTTTACATTATGTACTCCATTCACCACTGTGTAAACATGTAAAATAAAGTAAAAGCCTCACCACTGTCTGCTGGTTAACCTGGATCACCTCATCGCCAGCATGGATCTTCCTCGTCAAGTCTGCAGGTGACTAAAGAATAAATATAAACAGTAAAAGTCAAGACCAGATTATAAAACTTAGCATTCACAAAGCCTTTCTGGTAAAATAATTTTTAAAAACAAACATGAAAAACACACAAAGTTCAAAATCGTGAGAAAACGCCTCTCTCTGTTTATGAATATCGGTTTCATTGTTTTTCACGTCACACAGATGTCAGGCAGGATTAACTAGTCACTATTGGTGATGATTCAGGTCCTGATTCACAATTAAGGACTGGAGGCGTTAGGAACCAACCGTGGCAGTAATGCTGTTGCATGAGTCACCGACTGGTTGTCTCAGTGTGGGGAAAAGGTAGGACATCTTTTTGTGGAGGCTGTTTGTGATGTCTATTGGTTAGTAGAGCACAGAAACAAACAATTCCCATAACGGATGAACAGTTGGTAACTCCTTCAGATATGAGAGCACCCTCATATAGTGGGAAGACAATGAAGAGGAAGATAAAGTAGAGCGTGAGAGTATTTTTTATTTTTTTTATCCAGTAGGAGAAGCTCAGTTTTAGGAGTCAATGTACCCGTAGTGACTAAATTTAATCCAGCACAGAGTGGCTAAATGTATTCTTGTGGTTTGCATATCAATGTACTTACATGCTCTGTGGTTCCAGTGATGACATGTAACCCATCATAAGTAGATTTGATGTACATTCCCTGGGTTAAAAAACAACAACAAAATCTTACTTATGGTTATGGTAAAAATACTATACTCCCAAAGGGAGACAAATGTGACATGAGGTGAGATGTGAGGGTCACAATTTGACACACATTACATGCATTCCTAGTCAGTGAAATCAAGAAGTGGATAGCAAGACTATGGTTGAACAAAGAGAGAAAAATATTCAAAAAGCATTCCTCACCAGGCCCTCGCCCGGATTGATATTGGTCAGCTGGACTTCCTCCAAACAGGCCGACTGGCTCATCAGGGGGTCAGAGGTGGTTCTCACAGTCTGATCACAGATACTGTTCAAAACCTTAGACTGCAGAGGAAAACAAAGTGCAGCAGTGAATCCATTAGGAAGCACAAGACTTTAATAAACTTCTCACTGTGCTCACAAGTGGTGTGTTAAATCCTCTAATGTCTTTTATGTCTATAAAAGCCTGAAGAGTTACTGTGTGTTTTACAGGCTAGAACTAGTCAGGTTACACTGCGACCCGTGACGTTCACAACACAGATACCTTATCCTTCATCAGTTCTTTCTTCCTGTGTACATGCCTCCGTCTGTGTATTTTTAAGTTTACTGCAAGGCTTAATGGGCTAACAGAGACCATTAGTGTGCTATTAACTGAATGTACCAGTGGACGCACAACACTGCAATCAGTCATGTGCACACACCCCTTCTTTGTCCCTTGCTTGTAAGGACAAAAACGGTAATTTGTCAACAGTAGAGGGGTCTTTTCTGTGGCACATGCATTCTGTTGTGAACCAGTGGTGTATGCTTTAAGTAGATCTGAGCTCATGGAGAAACTCACAAAAAGAGAATGATAAAAGGATGAAAATAAACAGAAATAGCACAAAATGAGAAACACAACAAGAAAAAAGTGGGTGCAAAAGGGAGAGAGCCAAAGATAAAAACAAGACAAGTGCAAGAAAAACATTTGGAAACAAAGGAATGAACAAAGACAGAACTACTGTGGCCTTCACTTTGGTTGTCTAAGAAAGAGACAAAGAGTGCTGGAGGAAATCTAGTGTTTGCCCACAGAGTCTGGAGAGTGTCAGCAGCAGGAAGCACTGATTGATGGCAGGGGCGTATTAGAGCTGCCTCCTCCGCTGGCAATCCTATAGACCTGTCTGCTCTTTTCACTCAGAAAACTGACCTTGCTGCTGAAAGCATGTCACACAATCTCTATGTAAAAAGGCATAAAGGCCCTTTCCCACTATTTAGGAACCTCCTGGGTCTTATTTAGTTTACGTTATGGGAAGCAACGAGAAGAGATACAGTCTACTTACAACTTCTAGGATCTTTTCTTCCATCTCGTAGACACTGCAGTCCTGTTGCAGAGAAGACAGTGATGACAGATTAGACTGGTGAGCAGTAAACAACAGGGAAGAGGTTATTCAATGGCTAGAGAGACAAAGTATAGGGGTTAGGTAAATACGATATAATCACAATTCCACATATAGAACTAAGAAAAATGGAGAGCACCCACAAACACACAGCTTTTAGTTTCAAATGACCTCTTTACCTAAAGTATGTGGACACTATAATTGCAAAATACCCTTTGTGGGGGAGTTTACTATACTGGAACGTAAATACCATGAGAACACTCATACAGGAAAAATGTGCAGATAACATGGTGGAAAACAGTCGGGGAAAAACACGAGTTCATGTTTAGAAGCCCCTATTCCAAATAGTGCTTTGGTTTTCTCCAAACATTTGGATGCATTGCTGCTGTTCACAGCTATAAGTGGGTGGGCTAGTGAAGCCAGAGGTCTCTGGAAGTCAAAAGAGACAAAAACTGTCATCTTGGGTGAAAAATGAAATCTGCAAAGTCAGCTGGGAAACTGTCCAGCGTCCCAATGCAGCTCTCATACAGCTGGACTTGACACAGCTGAGGCAACAGCCTCCCCTGACAACTGTGTTGTTGGTGGTGAAAGAGGCCATGGTTCGGAGGGTGGGGGTTCACAGTGAATGTGGGGGGCCCCTGCCTGTTTGTAGAATTGCCTCTATGTTGGGAATACCCCAGGGGAAGTCATCCGTCAAAACACAGGTGAAATGCTTCTGTCAAAAGCAGACAGCACAAAAAAAATCTACTTAAACAAGCCTCTTACTGCTTGAGAGCCCTCACAAGTCACAATCCTCTGTCAGTGCAAAATAAATGAAAACTGGTGTTGTGGCCCTTATAGAGTTAGTGACGTGCATAGACATGTGCCGTGTACAAAGCCAGCTCTGTTGGTCTTTGTAAATCCATTGTGCAGACGGTGAATGGGGGGGTCTCAAATTTTTCCATATTTCCAGAGCTTGCACATTCCACCGGCCTAAAGGGGAGCGTCTGTTTTCAAATGCACTTGGCTTGAAATCCTGTTGGTTTGTTTGCGTTGATAACATTTGCACGACTGTCTGTGGCTGTGAGTGATGGCTTCACATCAAAGCAGCTCTATGTTTGAAGGACGAAGCTCATTTGGTAACGTGTTGGACATGTAGCTTTGCTACATATTGCTTATTTGGGTTCAAATGGAAAGTGTAAATGTAAACACAAGATATATACATTAAGAAACATAATCATAGTAGGTTTCATTGGACATAGATTGCTCCCAAAATCATGTTTCCATATAATGTATTTTCTAATGTCAGCCAAGAATATATGTGGTTTTAGAAAGAATTTGGCTCTGCCTGTGTAAACAAGCCGCTGCATATTTCTTTTAGAGAATGGCCCATGTTTGGATGACTACACTACTGACTGAGCCAAGAGGGATGAACTAAAAATACATATTTTGCTGTTTGGAGGTCATGAAACAAAACAGTCTAATTATGAGCTGCAGACATGTGTTGGCCCATCTCCCACCAAGTTTAAACATTTACACAATTTGTCTCCTATTTCATAGTATCATATCATGAGAAACAAAGATAATCCCTCAAAGATCTATTTGTGATATCCCAAGTAATCCCATATCTTTGTCAAAACGACAGTCGTTGTAGTAGACGAGGGTCAGATCATAACTGAGCACTCTGAGAGGCTGAGGGACAATTCCCTGGGTGTACTGATCCCTCACATTATGGACTTGATCCCACAACCAGTGTGGATCAGATGACTCTGTGTGCAGCTCTCTGGGCCTTTGATCTGCCACCAGAGCGGATTTGCATGGTCGAGCAGCATAGCGGCTGAGAGAGAAGGGTTCTGGCACAGTGCAGGGACCTGGACTGCCTTTACATCAGTAGGAAATGACTGCAATATTTCAGACCTGACCTTGTGACACACTGATACTCATGTGATGGATGTGTTTGATAAATTTCAGTTTCTAGGCTACACAATGGAATCTTTTTTTATGACTAAAATAGACAGAAATGAACTTCATATGTCATCCAACAATTGAGGAGTGGGAAGCACGAACAAAGGCACGGGGGATCAATGAAAAATGCATTCTTTGAAAGCGACTGACCTCCATGCTGATGGGTCAGCCAAGATGGGTGATGCGTTCACAGTTTTATGGCCGTGCCTCATTGTGTTTGTACACACAGGCTGCATTCAGACTGAACACATAAATCGCGTGATCTGAAAAGCCCTAATTCTTGGCTGAAGTTCATGAACAGCCTGGGCAAACCTCACGCCGTCCTCCCTATCATAAAATTAATCACTGCAGCAGTTCTCCAGTGCAACCTATTTTATTAACCGGTAGTTCGTATGCATGACCACATGTTAGGAAAAACAAAGAGAATCTAAATGATCCGAACAAACGAGACATAAAGTCAGAAGTCTTCTAAGTCTGTGTGCAAGTTTAGATGCTTAAATAATGGAAAGGATTGGAAACAGTATTTCCCAATGGATAAGTTGCTATTAGCTACTTTAAAACTAACTGACCAACTGGCCAAACTGCATCTCTGCTCCAGCAACGAAAGGAAACCAATCGCTCAGTTCCGACAAGCCTCTTTCAGCACCTATCAAAGGTTTATCCTTTGCCATAACCTCTCAGCCTTACATGGCAGTGTGGGAAATGTATACCCCCACTTCTCCTGGATGACCATGACCGAGACACCCACAGTAAATCACCAGAGGCGCTGAAATCCCAGACTCTGGCGAGGAAATAGGCACTCTGGGAAAGGAATTTATTTTGATGCAATAACCCTGTAAAAATGACACCTGCAGTCACAGCAGCCACTTTCACTGGCAGTGAAAAATGGGTTTCTTACCATGCTAAGCTTAAGACAGACCCTGAAGGGATAAACGATTGTACATACAGGCTAATGAGATTAATATTGAAGAAAAGACCACACACCGGCTCCTTTTGTTCAAGACATATGTATGACCAACCACTACTAGTTGCATGAAACTAGCAGAAGCAGACTGCTAAATGTGCTATGATGCAATGCTCGAGCAACTCTGCAGAAAGTAGCGAAATATGAAAGATGCATGCTGATGCTCTCTTTTATCAGTTAGCCATCTTTCTGGCAGTCAGACCGACTACCTCCTCATCCCTGCATTAAACCTACACACAGGAACCGCTTGCAGACAGTTTGGTCTCCCACTGCGAGCATCTCGGAGAAGCAAAAACAGGAACCACATGGCTGACGGAGCGCGGCAGCCTGGGGAATGTTGGCAGCCACCTTTAAAAGAACGCCAGTGGGTTTTATGAAAGTAGAAAACACAAAAGCGACGTTTACCATTAAACGTCCCCGCACCAAGGGGTCGCCTCATTAGCCAGCACGAGGAGGAAAAAGATCCCAAGAAAAACATCAGCATTTGCAATAATGTGCTCAGACTGCTGGCTTCAGGCTTATGTCATGGCTGCCAGACCACATTTCCCACAACGCTCTTCTCCTGCACTTTATCCTGCATGTCTGTGCCCCAGGGCTGGTATGTGTTCAGTGGAAAAAGCTATTGTGTGTGTGTGTGTGTGTGTGTGTTTCCCAGGGGCTAGCTACACGTGTACGGTTAAAATAAGTAGCGTGCAGACCTGTTGAACTGTGGTGGTGAGCTCCAGGCACAGCTGAATGATCTTGTTCTTGGTGGCTGTGAAGTCACTGATCCCTGTAAGAGGCGTCCTACAAGCAGACAAAGAAAGAATAAGAGAACATTGGAAACAAGTGATGGACTGCAGAGTTGTGTTTAAGTTTGTTGCACTGACTCAGATTACAGTGTGGGGGACTCGCCACAGACACACTTAGTACAGAATGTTACTATTCCAGTGCCACTTTCCTCCTTTCACTAAAACATACGCTTATGATTCTCAAAATAACCCCCCAAGACCACTTTGCTGTCCTTGAAATATGTTAGTTTGGTTGATTATATTAGATAAGTGCTGAAAGAGCAAAAGAAAATTGAACTGCAGGCTGACCTGTAGATGGCACTTGCTCTATTAGAACCAGAGTACTGGTTTCGAGCAATCAAGGAAAAATTTTAACTTGTCTGTTGACATGACAAGAGATGACAGCACTGCATGCAAATTCATCATTATTCTAACTTTTCTTAAGTGCTTACGTAGATGTTTTCCAATAGCCTGACTACCTAAACAAAGGCCATTAGCAAATGTAATAAGATTTGTTTGCTGAAGCAATGTGTAGTAAAAATGTTAAAGTACAAATAAATTATTATTTGATATTAACACTGTAAGAGGAAAAATCGATAGTATCAAAGTTGAGGTGTGCAATTTTTTTTTTTTTGCCGTCAATGGGCAAAAAAATCTATTCTAACCTT
Organism: Acanthochromis polyacanthus; assembly: GCF_021347895.1. NCBI lineage: Eukaryota > Metazoa > Chordata > Actinopteri > Pomacentridae > Acanthochromis > Acanthochromis polyacanthus. The sequence goes on along the minus strand of NC_067113.1, from coordinate 14,830,169 downwards.
TCAGCATATTGTAATTCAAGCGGTCTGAAAGGAAACTAGACTTATGCCCCTCATCCTGGCTCTATTTTCAGACTATCTCATGATGGTAGATTTTACGCAATTTAAAGCTTTTCACTGATCAGATGAGATGGTACCAGTAGTAAAAAAGTCTGATTAGATGAACGACTTTCACTTGGGAGACTGGGATTTAAATCCCCTGTGAAACCACAACTGAATGTTGACTTGAGAATTAATGTATATTTTCAAAGTCTGGCATCATTTTTGCTTTTTCCAGATTTCTGTTTACTGCAGCTTTAAAACCTCATGACCTACAAACTTGAGTCACGACAGTTCTTTTAAAAAAAAAACATATACAAATGCAAAATCATGACATCAGTTAGATTCTAACTCACAGGACAACTCTGGTCTCTACTGCTGCCCTCATAAATACTATTTACCAACTATCGTGACATCACTGTACCTGCTTAAGCCAAGCCCGCCACTAAAAGAGAAGCTTAATTTCAGCCAGCCAACACTTAATCCTGGCAACCTGCTTAATGTGCTCTGCTTTTATGGTGTAATGTGTTTTGGAGCAGGTCAACAAGAGAGCACAGGGTACTCTGCCAGCTCCTGTCAAATCTCAGCAGACAGGGGGTTGCGTGTCTGTTTAAAAACTGCACACAGCGTCAAGTGGCTAGTGCCATATTTAAAAATGCCTGTATCTACTGGATCATCATCGCTACTTGTGGAATGATTTATTTGGGCCTGCAATTTAGATCAGACGTTGTGTGAACACAAAAAGTCGTGTCAATTATTGTGAAATTATGTTTTATATGAAAGTAGTGTGACACCTGCGTTTGTGCAGCTGGTTTAAGTGCTGCTCTAATTGCAGCCCTTCTGATATCAAGTCAATCAAGTGTTATTACCTATCGAGCCAAGCCAGGAGGCTCTTTGCAGCACCGATCAGCTCCACCACAGAGGTAAGGAAGTCATTGGGTGGCTTGCGTGAGGTGCTTCCATCATACGCGGGGCTTTTTCTGCGGTCGGCCGTGGCCATGTGTAGACTGTTGGTCGCAGCTCTCATCCTCACAACCAAAGTCTTCAAGTTGTCAGTCTCAACTCCATAGTTCTGAAACAGTAAATAGAAAAAGAACACACTCATGACAATCAAACTTAAGATCAAAGCAAACAACCCTTTACAGTCTAGACCTGGGAGGGAAGTGCTTTTATTTTCATTTAAACAGTGGAGTCCTTTTTTTTCCCCCAGAAAAACAAGTTGCTTCCTGTTTAACGACTGGCTGTAATCACTTCTTTGACAGATATGATTTAAGTGCACTTCTCCGTGAGGACAGCATGGGTATGAAATTCCCCCAGCAGTCTGCAGATTTGTTCTCGAGCGTGCAGTAAGGGTGTGCACGTGCCATCACCTGATTCCTATCAAGAGGAGCAAAGTTTGCATTCTTGAGCCTGGGTTGTTTCCTGCTCTCACATTCCTCTAATTTATAGGTTATTCACAAGCATAAAGCAGCCATGCTCAGTGTCATCAAGGGTCACTAAGTACAGTAAACACAAGCTATTAACTTAACTACAGCAGCAGTCTAAGCTGCAATATTACAGTTTTGCAGAGGGCATGCTTTACGGTCCAGGAATGTTGTGACTGAAAGATTGGAATATTGTGTTTGCTATAGGAAAGCAGGGGAAGGGTCGCCTGGCCCTTGTCCTGGTAAATATCAGCTTTCAGGGTGTTGCATCGCTGCCAGCAATGCTGCTGTATGTGTGATGTGCCAGTAGCTAAATATGCTTTGCAAAGAGTAAAACAGCACGTGTTTGGCAACCGACAAAGGGGATCTGCAAATGGTTAGTGTCTCCTTTTATTCCACTGCTGCTCTCAACATGTGCTCAAAAACCATACAGATCATTTCACTCACTTCAATCCCCAAGGAGACACTGGAATAATTGGACTAGTCAAACAGTAGCTGTAGGCAGCTGTATTCATGCCACGCTTGACATGAAATGGATGGCTGAAACATTATTAAAGATACGCAAACATGATCAGGAGATATATGGAAGAAAGGAAAGAAACCATTTGCTGGTTTGGTTCCTCATTCAGCCATTCACTCGGTCAAAGTGGAACTTTAGCACAAAAAGCGGTGTGACCATTTTCCAAGTCAAACACCTCTCCTGGCTTTTTCATTAGCAGGCTAATCACATAGTCACAGCGGCTCTGACTGGCCCACAGATGTCCAGTGAGCTTTTGTCCCACGCTGCCAGCTGAGCTAAAAAGCACATTTGAGCAAAATCTGTAGTTTCAATCAAATCCAATTTTTCATTTGCACAACAACACTTCAAGCCAAATTTATGTTCTTTCAGTGACTTTTTAGACTCACTGAGCTAATCTAAAATCAAGCTGGTAGAACCTTTTTTTCCTTCTGTAAACACTAGCTGGGGCTCTTTGAAGGAGTTACTGTATATACTGACGTATGTCCTCAGAAACAATGGAGAACAGCTATCACAGCTGAGCGCTTCTTGCCTACACCACAAGCATTACTGATCTGATTTGACTATAAAAGATATCAATGTCTCTAGCACAGAGATGGAGAATGTGTATGTGTGCGTTTGCTGCAAACATGCCAACTAAGGTTATATTTTACATTATACCTATAGACAGATGCACCCCAGGGAAATAGTAAAAAACATTTACAGCAGCTCTGTGGCTCATGATGAGGACAGTTGATCTGTTATACTGTGTGTTCAATGGCAACTGGATACAACACATGTGTGAGTGAATATCATGAGGTGCTGGTCTTTGAGCGAGTCGCTGGGGTCTGAGAACAAATGAAGAAGTGTTGGGTTTCAACACTGACTCTGCAAAAGGCATCAAGGCTGAGAGAAGTCCAGTAAAATTAATTGAAATGTTCTTCCTTTGTCCAGACAGCAGTTTGTTATTGATAGCTTTTGGAAGTTTTCTGAGGGCTTGAGAGGCTGTATGTTTGGTCATGAGTCATTATGATTTCGGTTTGAAACTACAGAAGAGGACACAAAGGTATTATGATATGTGAAATCCTCATTATGTGAGCACATGCATCAGCTGAATAAAAAGCAAAAGCAAAACCGAGCATCAAAGTTTCTGGCCTAATGGTAAATAAAAAAAGAGAAGCTAGGGAAGTGTGAGAGCATGCGGGGGTTTCGGGTGCTGGTGGCCAGTGTTGCTATTGGTAGCAATGACCTTGTCTCAGTTAAAGCTCATTGAATCGGGGGCCTCACTTCCTCCCCTGGGACCTGTGGAAGGCTGAGACCTCATTCTTAATAAGGAAACCTTGAAGAGACAAAAAAAACATCTAGCTGTACTGCTTCAGCCAGAGGTGAAAGGTTGCTGAGAGTCCAGAATTCCTAGTCTAATGTTCCAAAGAAAAGACGGAGGAGGTTGACAGTACAACGTGCCAAATACTTCCTCTCCAAATTCCACAGGACTGTATGGTGCTTACAAGCACACGCATACACAGAATTACAAAGTAACACCACAGTTTGATGGAAAAAGCACAAAGGAGTAAAACTACTTGAGATTTCACAGCCTTAATTCAAAAGGTTTTAGGGGTGAATGAAAATCTGGGCCTGATTACAACGATAGTAAAAAAGGTTACGGCCCAAAGGATAGACCATATGGCACAAATGCTATGATGAGTAAATCTATCAAAACAAAAGGCAATATATATATATATGTGCCAAGTGTTTCCATATGTCCACACTAATGGTTACGGGTAGATAATATGCTGTAAACTGATAGAGGACGGGCTACTTAACTTGCATCTCTACCCTTTGGTGCTTAACTGCATCAAAGGATAGTAATGAATGAAATTTGTGTGTCGCTGACAGTCTGGCTGGACCTTGGTAATTAAAGGACATCCTCCAGCTGGATTCAAGGTTAAAGCTACTAAAGCACTATTCATTACAATAGGTTAATTCATGTGACCCCATCCCAACACAAAGGAGCCCTAGCAACGATCACCAGAAGCAACTTAAGTGATTGGACACAATAAATGATGTGCCTGCTTTACTCGGTATGCAACAAAACTCATTCATTGCTTTTTTGGTTCTACATTGTGCATCAACAACATATTGAACTACAGTTTTAAGTTCAGCATCACAGCAAGACACAGAGGAGAAGGACTGAACGTTTAAGTTTCTTCAGGGTAAAAATAAACATGCCGCAAACAATTAATGTAAAGCGTTTTAAGAGAGCATAAAGACAGAAATGCTGACACTGATCAAAACGCAGGAACCACAATCTGGAACTTTTACGGCACAGGAAGTGATAAAACTCCAAATCGATCCCATCTGCTGGAAAACCTGGTTCTCCTTCAGTTGGAGCATAGAAGCTTTTCATCACTTTCTGCGTGCTGGCTGTGTGAAAGCAGACATTTTTGTTGGAAGTTCTTCTGGGAGCCGTGATGATGGACAGCGGGTCAGCTGTCTCCAATGTGACTCATAGGGGCCAAATAGGGGATCTTGAAATGAACTAACAGAGATGCACAGGTGTGCAGAAGGTAGCAGCAGTCAGACTGAAACAAACTATTTGATATTTCTGCTATTATGTTTGAGATCCATAAACAAACACAGCTGGAGTATGTATTCTGTGTGTTCAAAGGGAGAGTGTAAAGAGCATGAGTTTATCTATCTAACAGATCAAACCGCCACTTCCGGCAACATGATAACTGCTATTAACTGCCTCCAATAATCTCCCGCAGCTTCAAACTGCCAAATAGAGCCCAAGGCCCCTCTGACCCGATCCTCTCGTCCCTAAGCGATACTACTGTTCCCCAATGTCCTCGTGTGCTGTGGTGCCTCCACACCCCGCTGGGCTGTGTGGGAAACGAGGAGCCCTTCTGCATCGCTGCTTCATTTAGCTGCCGAACCAGAAACTACAGGCTGAGTTTTTAGTGAATGTTGGACACTGACAGCAAGAGGGGGAGGGTCAGTGACCAGCAGAGACTACGCTTTGTTACAAAATCTTCCTGAACATCCAGTCTATTCCCACAATTACGCATGTACCTGTAATATCCTTGCAATACTAGCCATGTACAGATCTACTGACCAGAGCGCAGAGCAGATCGACAGCCTCCAGCACTAGTTCCTGGTGTCCGATCCTGGCAACTCCGAGCTCCTCCAGGTCCTGATGTGTGATCTTCAGCAACTGTTCTCCACTGATCTTCTCCCGTTCAAAGTTGCTAACGTATTGCTGCAAGCTGTCATCTAAACCTGGACAGACATGAGGGAGAGAGACAACAGAGGGAGTCATTAAACAAAACTTAAAATACAACAGTTTATTGCTCTTGTTCACTAGTGTCTTTCCCCCATTGCAAAACAAAAAAAACATGCATGTGCGCACACACACAGGGTAGATAAGGAACAGGTGGGACAGCTATCTTTGCTCAGTAAACACACCACGGACAGAGTAACAGTCGGGATCAAGTCTGTTAAGATGGTTAAACAATGGATTGCTATATTTGTGTGTGTGCATGGATGTGATGTGTATGAGGGTGTGGGCATGTCAGGAGTGTCCCTTTGCTACTACGTAACCTAATAACGATTAACTTTGACCGTTACACTACAAACTCTTGCAGTTACTGAACATACAAGGATACAACTCCTATGAATAAACCGTTAACTGTAAAACACTGCAACAGGGTCCTCTGATACTGTACAATGAGTCATGTACTGTAAATTACAATAAACCAACTCACAAAACATGCCCTTCTATGCATGAAATGTGCCCCTCCATGGACCATTAAGTGGTGTTGAGACAACAGAGTGGAAAAATGAGCCTTTGTGTGTGTTTGTGTGTGTGTGTGTCTAGCTGTGGGTGTGGAAGTAAACGCCATCTTTCTCCCCCATCAAAGAGCACACAGAGAGGGGGCAGCTGCAGCTCCATGGCCCAGCGCCCTGCATCTCTGAAAGACCCGTCAGCTGCAACTCTTTCAGACCACAGCGCACACACATACGCACAAATCACATTCCTCGGGACGGGACGAGATTAGGTTCAGTTTGACATTCAAATTGCAAAAAGGTTGACTTTTCAGCCACATGCAACGTCAGCAGATGCAGTCATATAAAATGCAAAGCATGAAGTTATGAGCGAAGACCCACTGGGTGTGTTCTGTGGTCACCCATATTTTTATGCCTCTCTGACAGTCTGTGCATCTGTTGCTGACAGTTTGCATAAAAAAGGAAAGACAAAGATACTTCCATGTGTATGTGTGTGTGTGTGCATGCAATGTGGTAGTCAGTGCTGCCAAATAAGATTAAACTGTCTGTATCAGAATATTGGCGGGTTGTCTCGACAAGTTGTAAGCACATGATCAGAAAATGAATGTTTTACTGAGCTAAATCTAATTGTTTAAGACTACATAGTCATATATAGCACATGTTCTGCATTAAAAAATGTCCTGATTTTAACTGCTGCAACAAAAAGCACAGGTGACATACAAATAAAGATAGACTAGTATGGCTTCAAAGGTGCTGAAAACTTATTTTTTCAGTCACTTTCTAATTATAAGTTATGGCAGCCAAAATAAGCATACTATTATATGACTAAAATAGGATCAGATTTGGGTATTTCGTGTCAGAGAATTCAGCATTTGGGGTTTTCTCTGTGCTTGTCTGGTTGTTTGGTTTGAAGTTCCAGTTTGAAAGCAATGACTTCCACACACCAATCAGAAATTAACAACATTTGAATCAGAATCTCATGACTGCTACCGTGTTGTTTGGTGACTCAGTCAAATCTGTATTAATACAGTCTCAATCAACCAAATATAATGAATTTGTGAGTGTTAAAAGACCATAGTCTAACATTGTTGCTCACATGGATGTACTACCTATAAAAGGACAACTTTCAAAACCATTAAAGCTCCATTATGACATCAAAGTTCACTTATGACAGCATTTTCCTTTTCTGATAAACTGTATGTGAGAGCTCTAGTCATCTCCACTGAATCAAAGGAAAAATCCATCATGACTTGTTAACCATTAGCCTCCATACACGTCAACTCCAGTTAGGCTCATTACATTTTTCTCATTCCTTGGCATGCTAATTCTTAGGCAAGCCTTCAGAGAATTTTGAGCTTAACCCCCGACTCGCCAGCATTCTGCAGGGGAATCCAGTTCAAATTGTAAGAAAGGAACTGAGTGCTGGCCTGAGCCCACACCGACATGAACACAAGCCAAATACAAACACTGGCCCAGTCACTTAATGCGATTAGATGAAAACAAAGACTTGGGATCTCGAGGGGGCGAAGTTTCTCCTTCCTGCTGTGTTAAAAAGGCATTTCCTGTGGAATGGTGCCACCGTCTTCGCCATCAGCAAGGGAAAGTTGTGGTTTGAGCTGCAATAAGACTTAGTTGGGCTTCAACTGTGTGTGTGTGTTTTTAGCTCAATTGTTCTAAAACCACACAATACCATCCAAACAGACTAGAAGTTGGAAAAAGGTCTGGAAAGAAACAGTGGGCGGAATGAGTCTGTATCCGCTAATCAATGAATGAAAAGCCTATCCTCTGTTTAAGGTTTTCACTTACACTGATTGGCAATAGCTTTTTTTCACCACCTAATCTATCCCTGATCCTAGAAGTCAAATTTCAGAGAGTTGAGAATTTTATTGGAGCCTCCAAGCTGATGTGCATTAGGTTGCACCTCCTACTCGCATTTGAGTGCTATTAGTAATTGAGAATAGGGTAAATGTGCACTACAGAGAAAACGCATTACTCTCACTAATTCAGGGGTCTGAAGAGTAGTATAGCATAGCAATCGTTCCCTCTGGACCCAGCCACTGACACCTTCTGAATAAAAAAGGGGGTGTCCTTACAGTGGGGCTTATAAAACATTTATTGCCTCTCGATCAATGGCTGCTGAGGTGTGTGTATGTGTGTGAGACTATCAATTTTCATTAAGGGCAGAGAAACCAGTAAAAGAGATAGAGTGTCACATTATTGTGAATTGAGTGAAGGGGGAGGTGGTGGGGAGGACTGTGTGAATGCTTTTCAAAAGCCTGTGCAGGATGAAACGTTTTGGAGGAGTTTTATGGCCTCTGTGAACCACTTGGCAAATATCCTCAGACCAAAGCAAGTGGGAGTAACTGAAGCAGAGGCACAGACAGAGTACCAATGTCAACTGCAGCTGCATTGCTAATAAGCTGGACAAACATTTATTGCACCCATGATTTCAGTTTGATTACAAACGTAGTCAGTATTAGTGTTGAATTGAAATACCACACATTTACACTAATAAAGTTAATTTACAACATAAGTTAAAAGTGGGTTGTCAGTTTCTTAAACATTTCCAGCTCGGTACAATGAAGTATTTTAAAAGCAGAAGTTACCAAATGGTCCATAGTCTGAATTTTACACTGCTTTTTTTACTGTAGAGTTTTACAATGTTTCTCATTCACCCATTTACACATAAAGTGAGTGCAGAATTTCCCGCTCTGTTTCCCACTTTGTCATGTAGAGAGGCTGGGGATCAAACCAGCCCTGTGATTAACAGAAAACTCAATCTACCATCCGAGCCTCAGTTGCCCATGACAAGTAAAACAGTAAACTAGAAAGCATGGCAAAGTTGCACAATCTGCCAAATGTACTGTATTATTGCAATAGTGCATACCTACACCATAGAAAATTACACGCGTTTGTCAGAGCCAAAAGCTGTAAAAACAGTAAGAATCAGTGGACCTTCAACTTTTAAACAGTGCTTCAACTTATCTGTGGCATGACGCTCTGTAAGGAAACATAACCACATCTAAGCTTAAAATTGTGTTAATTCATCTAAATCCCTATAATCTGTATTATTTTTAAAAATGCCAAAAAAAAAAACTTCATTTATCAGATTCTGTACACCAACTATATAACCATGACTGGTGATTACTTCAGCTGCCAGACAATCTGTTTACATAGAGATTCAGCACCAGAAACTATTTGGGATACTGAGGTTTAATTATTCATTTGAAAAATAAACTATTTTATCTACTTTGAAAGCTCATTTATATTCAGATTTCATTTATCAAGCACAAATTCTAATCATTTTCTGGATTCTGGACGACAAAAATTGCATTACACAGACATCATCATGGGCTCTGAAACATTGTGATAGACTGTCTTAAAATCGAAATAATTACTCCACAACATAATCAACACATTAATAGTTTAAGTTCCAAATATCTCCACTGACTCTACCTGTCACAGATTTTTTTAATTGAGAGACGACAAGGAAAGAATTCTTGCAAAAATAGGGCCGAAAAGGTACAAAATGGTCTGTCACAGTCTTAGAACTCACTTAAACAATTTCCTGGATCTGCAACTAATGACTTGTCCCTTGGCCCTGAGCCTAACTTTCACAGAACATTTCCCAGAAATCCAGGCAGTCATTCAAGCACATCAAAAAATGTGTTATGAATGGGCTAACAGAGGAGCATTGTAAGCAAGAGAGATTGCTGTAATTCAAGGCAATCCAACTGACTACAGTAGCATTTCCTCATATTTCCCCCATTTATGAGGAAGAAGAAAGGATGTTCAGTAAATCTGTCTATGATCAATAACACGGTGCAGGAAGTGATTGGCATATGTCGTTGTGTCACCAAGCGTGGCACCTGCTGTTCAATGTGGGGTCTTTCTTACCACCCACCGGCACAGTTTCAGTAAACACTGGTTATGTGCAGAACAGGTTACCAACACAACGTTTGTAGTGAATGTATGGACAAACATGCACAAACAGGCATATTTCTGGACAGCTGGACAAGCAAAAACTGGACAATGTGAACAACACAAATGGAATTAGACACAGCTGGAGTCTTTCAAGTTGTGCAACCTACTTAAAGGCTGTGTGAGCACACATTTTTGGCAATGTAAACAACAGAATCTTTCCTCTCGGAAATGGCTGGTTTATTCTTGTCTTAATCTCAACATTTCCCATCCATACTGAAAGAGGAAACAGCAGATTGGGTTTAAAGTAAATGATATCTCAGGACCCACTGTGTCTGTGTGATGAAAAGTCCATCAAAGAACAGTCAACAGGTTTGAACACGATGTCTTACACAAGTTCAGTGGTCTGTCCTGAGAAAAATGTTGATCAATTTTGATCAACAATGCATTCAATGCAGCTTTTGGTTGCCAACTTTTCGTTCTCAGGGGTTTGATTACACTAGAAAAAGAGCGAACAGAGTCTTTCACCTCCTACAGAAAGAACCAAACAAGCTCCCTCCCCCATCTTTCAACCCCTCCCTGTGCTCCCAGTGGGAGCTGCAGCCACCCTGTCACAGACACACACATACAAGCAGGGACACACACACAAACCAATATCCCCACTGGGGTGGCCAGTGGGAAAGCTACTGGGTGTAGAATAGCAAAGCCACTGTAACTCCACTGTCTTTATTTGTCAGCCCGGCCTCTGAACCTGTGGGGAATGGTCAGGAATTTGACTCATTGTTCTCCGCTGAGCAGCCCCATTGTGGGAACATGCAGCACTCTGGCACAATGGTCTCTGGCTGGACCAGGCCGTGCTGTAATTAAAAAGAAAGAAAAAGCTCCTCTCGGCTACTGCTAAGCTATCCTCTAATGCATGACTTCACAGGACAACAACAAAGCCTGTATAAACACTGGGAACTGAGGATAAGAGTTACACAATGATGCTCCACATCTCTCTGTCGCGCCTGTTGTGTCCTCATCTGTGGACAGTACAGAGTGTTGCTTTATATGGGACTCTTCACTCCTAAACAAGTCAGTTCAGGAATAAAAAGCCTATCTTATTTTATAGTTTTTAAATCCAGATTGTTTCAAGATACTGGCATTTGGTTCTTCAATGACTGGCACTGCTCTGAGAAGAAGATTGGTCTGGAGAATAAATGCTAGATTTAAAAAACTTCTGGAAATGTTCTTGCAGTGCTGCAAAGATGCAAGCTAGTTTATTCCCAGGACAACATGTGCTAGTACCGTCTATCTCTAACTGCAAAACGGTCTGTGACCCTGTGTGTGCAACCCATGTTTTAATCTTATCGCTGCTTCCTCCAGCTAACCCAGAGTGTTTCACTTCATGTACGCTAATCTTAAAGACAGACAACGACAAAATAGCAGTGACATGTCCCGAGTGGGATTTCTGAGTGAGAAAGAGCAGCTGAGGCTATTCCGTCCACAGGAGACAAAAGCGGCTCTGTCTCATACAGGGTGATGGATGATGACTGATGAGGGGAAAAGGGTCAAAGTTCAGGGGGCTGTCGAGGTTGAAGCACATCAGAAAGCATGAGTGCCAGCCCTTAGGTTCAGTTATTCCTCACCTCTAGCATCACACAACCCCACTCACATGGCTGATACCTTGTCAGATTTTTAAGTTTAAATGTGTTTAAGTGGGGGGTGGACAGCTCAGTTAATATTGGCTGGGTTAAGGGGAGAGGTCAGGTCTGGAGGCGATGCTGGTCTGAGCAGAGGATCATAAGAGGTTATGAGTGGTATTTTGGCTAAATGATGACTTGTGGTCACAAGCAGATGAAGCCATAGAGGAAAAACAAGGAGAGACTTTATAAACAAAGATGTGCAGACCGCCGCAGGCACTAAAGTGAGTGTCTGTGCAAACTTGCTGCAACCAAAGCAGTTGTTGTTTAAACTAAAGGTGTGGAGGAAAATCTGAAAAACTGGTTTACTGGGTCACTGAGTTTGCAGCTGAAACATCATTTATTTTCATTCTTGTCAGATTTCCTTCTTACGTTTAAACTGATCACTATTCATGCAATGCTTGTTCCACTCAACAATTTTTCTGCAAGGCCAGCACTTCCTTGCACACCTGCATTCACAAAATACTTTGTCAGTTAGAATAAGCCACATATGCGTAAGGTCAGCACCACAGATAGCTTCTATTCTGTCACTAAAACAGCTGAATCCAGGCTACCTAATTGCATACTGTTTTTCAAATCAATTTTTATAAGGTTGTATTCTCCAGGTTGTCTGGTTAATTGACAGGTCGAGATGCTTTCATCTGACCAAATTCTCATTGGTAGGACAATGAGCGGTGTTACTTTAATAAAGAAATGGCTGCTTCGTTAACAGAGTTCCAATATTAATTTATTATTTTTGGGAGTTTAACTTTAACTCGCTCAACCTAACGAGGACTGTTAGATGGAACTTCTTAAAAGTCAGATGCAAACTGACACTAGATCGAAGAAGAAGCCATCAATGTGGCTGCAATTTGTGTAAACACATGGCCAAAACATGAGTCAAGGGTAAACTTTTTAAGCAGCAGGTATCGCAGCGCAACAATCAGGTTTAATATCAGTAGACCAAGATTTTCCTTGGTTGACTGCTGACCTACATTTTTATTTTCAGCACTTGCAATGGACCTTTTTTCACTGCATAATTCTTAAATATTTCATAGTAGGAGAAGCTCAGGTGTAATAGACAACACTGTAGCAAATAATATTTTGGGTAACAAAATGTCTAACTTCATTTGAGTGTTTGCACATATTGATTTAACATATTTCCAGAAAGCAAATAAGTATATCTCTTAAAAAATATTCCTTTAATGATGGCTCTCTTCTAGGTGATCTGTTGAACCGTGCCAATGGCTCAAGGTGCTGAAACTGAACTGAACTGTAGTGCAGTCCTTATTAAGTGCTCTTCCAGCTCTGACATGTCAAAGTCTGCCATAAATCTCTAACTGTACAGTCATAATGTAGGTGACTTGTACACTTATAAAGATGAATGATATATTTATGGATGCATAAGCACAGGGCCATTTGAGATAAGGCTTATAAAACTGTATATACAACTGCTTGTCTGTGTTGAAGAAGACATGAGCTACCGCCAGTAATAGTTTGTGCAGGTAAGTGTAAGGCTTGGAGCAATAGCCTCTTAGGCCAACATAAATACCCATCACTCTCTAGCCAGTCAGCCGCCTGTCCATGCTGCAGCTCGTTACCACTAGCATAAACACCCAGTAAAGAAAGCAACAAAGTCCTCAAAAATGTCTCATGCTTCCCCCCTCCTCTCCGTCTCATTCCTGCCTCTCCACCCACCACAATACTTTGGCTTCCCTGAACCCTCCAATGTTCATATTGTTGTGGTTCCGCCTGTTGACAAGTATCCCAATATAGTCACAGTCTTTGTGTCTTGAAAGTGCACAGTACAACAAATAGTTTGTTTTGTCATTTCAGATGGTTTAGTGTTTCACAATTTTAATCATATAGGTGTTCAATCTTAAACCAGTAATGAAACTCACTGTGTGTGGCCTGAGAGCTACTACTGAGGATGGGATGATGCATAAAACACAGCAGTGTTTTTGTGTCAACAGAACTTCAGAAACACTCACTTTGTTACAACCTATACATCACTGCCCTGAGAAAAAAACTATAATTAAAGACTGTTCTGTTGGCAAAGAGACAGAGAAGGAGGGAAAAAGGCAAAAGGTTGGTAAGCAAAAGCAAGCGATTGAGAAAGACTTGTAATGGCAAAAAAAACCTAACACTACCACATTTGTGAGGTGGCATCGTCCAATAAACTTAAACCTGAGGCTCAAAATCATAGCTGCTGAAACACAAAGGTTGGAGGAAGAAACAGGGATCTCAGTTTAGTAGTTTCCCATCACATGTATGACCAGGGTGGCCCTGCACGCTGATTACAGACCAATTTACCAGCACCATAATAGCTGCCTATGGAAACCACAATAAAGATGTACAAGGTTTGGGGGAGGAAATGAGTCCCACTCATTTAGTTTGCCATGGGAATAGTGGGCTAGCCATCCTACTACTATTGCATGTGGGCATATTTTCAAGCAGAACCAAATTTAACTTCACTTCCATTGTACCATGTTGTTGTATGACAATGCTTTACTGGGCTTCTACGAAACAGACAGATAAAACAGACATAACAGGCCTTTAATTAAACTAAAGATAGCTTTGTATTGGCCTAGTGGCTCATATGGTGCCTCTATGAATGCAGTGCTCACTACATTCTGAATGTAGAGCCCCATAAGCATCTTTGGATGAGAACCTGCTAATTGCCATAAATCTCCTACGTAGAAAGTAAATCCCCCCACTCAAATCTAGTTACAAAGCGTGGCTAAAAAAAGTAGAAAGAAAGACGTAGCTGCCAAACCAAGCCAAGCAGAGGATTTACTCGATGAAAACCGACAGTGGGTCCATCTCTGGCCCTGGCACAGCAGAGAGCTTTTCCTCAGCCTGGCTGGTCCACACGCACATCTGAGCATGCTCTTTACCCCGGCTAAACCCAGCTGCAGCATTTTGCTGTGGCAGCACAAAGTGCTACTGGTGGTCACCCCCTCAGCCACAATGGCCGTCAACAAGATCCGTCTGAGGCTGTAAATAAAATTAGGGTTACTATAGTGACAGGGGAAGTGGGAAGAGGTTGGGTAAGGAGGGGGGATGGAGGTTTTAGGGGATCTTGGAGGAGGCTGTGTGTGGGAGAGTGGCAGACTCAGAGACCACAGTCCAATAATTTATAGCTGGCTTGTGTCCAGGTCGGTGGAAGGAGATGCAGGAGTCAAAAAGACTGAGAGCATCACCAGTCTGTTCATCTTCTCTGTACAGGTCTGACAAAAATGACAAAAAACACACACAAACACACACTTACATGTCACACATCAACATGAATCCACCAGTCACGAGCTTTCCCTGAAAATGAATGACACTTCATTCTCTCATAACATAACAGAGGCACATTTCAACTATGCAATGAGAGACATTACTAGGCAGCTGATCCTATTCTCCCTGCTGCAAGGGGTGATGGTGAGTCATCTCCAATCAAAGATAGCAGTGAATGACAGTATGTCACCCACAGGCCAAGACAGGGCACCTGTGACGCATGCACCCACATGTATGTTATGCTCTACCAACTCTCCATCTTTGGTGTCCATACATTTTATTTCAGTACTCCAAACCAATGATGGATTCCTCTGAAACACATTCACTCACGCCTCTGTAATTAAAAATACCCGCCGCCCATCTGCAGGTGACGTTTGTTTGTTGTCTTGCCAGCAACTGTTGTGAGTCTCCATCACAGCCCTCATAGACACAATAGAGAGTCATATTCACATAAATGCTAAATGTGCTGCTGACTGGAAAGAGCTAAAATAGGATGCCGCATAAAATTTGAGATGAAGGGCAGGTAACCAGGTTTTCCCAGGTGTTTACACCAATGGAAATAAAGGAGGGATCAACAGAATCTTCCCTTTATTGTTTCTCCAGGTCCTGAATTCTCTCAAAGGGGAGCCACCACTCCCTCTTTAAACAAAGTCAAAACCCTCCTTTGTACTACATATTCGGCTGAAATCCAGGGAACAAGAAAGATTTGTTTGAATCTTGTTGGGGTTTTCAGCCTTACAGTCCAGTTTTAGCAGAGATATTGTATGTCTTGAGTACTAGTCCCTGGAAGGGAAAAAAAAGAAGTTGACAGTTTTAAGTTCAGTGGGTTGAGAGGCTGAAATTCAGTAAAAGAAAGCACATATTATGAATCTGACGTATTCTAGTTGCTTTAACTATTGGTTGAGAACAAGGAAACAAGTCAAAAGGGCTGTTTTTCTTGATTATCGTAAGGAAATACAGAGCAAAAGGGCCAGAAAGTTAAAGAAATCCTCTAAGTGTATAATATGTCGAATATTCTGAGGACTCCATAGAATATTTTCAGCCATAGTCAAAGAAAAACAGAAGCTTGGCACAACTGTCTCACTTTATCATCTTTATAATGTTTCAAAAACAATATAATATGAACCTTTGTGTGCTTTAGAGTTACATGGAAAACCAAATACAAACAATCACAAAGAGAGTATGGAGCTTCCTTTTAGTCTTCCAGGTGTATTTTAGTTTCCTGCTTAAAATAAACACTTCCATCCATCCACTCATGGAACATGAAGCCATAATGACAGTGGGCCCGGGGGCTCATCAATGCACCGTCAACGCTGTGAAAACAAAGGCTAGCTCATTGTAGTGGCCTTATCTATCAGCGCTCTGTAAAGTAACTGGAGAAAAGAGATCTGACAGACTCAAAACGGAGATCACAGGCTAGTGAAAACACAAACATAAGCACAGAGGCCTACAAACAGTCTGCATGGTATATTAATGCAACACCTGCACAAACTTATTATGCAAATATAAACAGAGTAGATTGCAAAATGAAAGTAGGTAAATGATCATAATGTTCAGCAATAAGGTTGTATTTCCTACAGGGATGGCGATTTTCAAACTGAGTGAACTGCTTCACAGGAATTCAGCCAGTCTCTGTAGAGGACTGAGAAAACGTGGACTAGTCTGGACATGCACTAAACAAGCTCAGATTTGGCACTTGCCCAAGTGCCCAGTTAAACTCAAAAGTGGGGAACAGTTCATAAAACTACTCTCACTTCATATTCATAATGACATTACACTCCCTTACAGTGTGAGCAGGTGGCAGGGTGAAAGAGCTCTGTGTGCATTTAGCCGACAAGGGAAGACCATCATCCTGACTAGCCTTTGAATTTTAAATCCGTTAAAAGCAACTGGTGGCCCCAAATGCAACAAAGGACATGTGTGACCTGTTTTGACTGCTCATTCACAGAGCCGCCGGTTTGGTTTGGTAGAAGAAAAAACAGCAGTTACTGCATTCCTCTCATATTCTGTGGTTATTTGAGCATAAAATAATTAGCGGTGCTTTGATAGTATTAATAACACAGCCATACACTTCCTTTTTCCTTCAGTCTGAGTTTAAATCACTGCACAGGCATGGAGCAATTTAAGACTTCAATTTATAGAAAACCTAAGTCACAAGACTGCCAGAGTATGTATACAGGCATACCTATGACATACCAGTCAGTATGGCCTCACACCTGTCATCCCCTCGTGGTAGGTCAGCCATCATGTGACCTGCATTTACACTTTCACCCACTACACCATCTCAGGTTGGAGCTTTTCCTCCCATGACTTAAGCGAGGCACTTCACAAGCCAATGCTCTTAGGGAAGTCCGAGGCCAAACGGCTTGTAGGTTCTACTAAGCTGAGATCATCTGGGAGATTTGCATTGCACATTTTAGATTTGAATGAAAAGCAAACTGCTCGAGCCCAGGTTGGCTAGGATATGAGGTGACACTAGTCATCTCTGCTGGCACTGTGACAAGACCTGTTAGATATGCATGCAAAAGCAAACTGACTTTGCTTTGCTGATAAAAATCATCAGGCCTTTAAGTGTCGTACACATGAAATATTAGTACTCTGTACTTTCTGAACTAGGGCTGAATGATTTAAGGGGAAATATTCAATTATTTTTTCCTTGTGGCATACGTTGTGATTTGCAATATCATTTAAAGTTACATTTTGTTTCTATATTCACTTTCAATCCTGTGATGGAGCATTATCACATGAGATACAATCAAACTCTTAACTGTATTCCACTGCAAAGATGAGAACTTCATGATATAAATTGCTTCCAACTTGTCACAAAAGCTGTGACCAAGAGTTAAATAAATTTGGTAATAATGAAGAAAATCATGCTAATTTCTAAAAGAAAAATCATAGGACCTTTCTGTGAACAACGTCTAACACTGAAACGTGTAGGTCATTCTTGTGACCTGCAGCATTACGCTTTCTGCAGTCGAATTTAGAAGAGTAATAATCTAAACGTAATAAACATTGAGTTGCATGCGCTGCATAATGTATATCCTAAATTGTGTGTCTGTGCAACTTGCTGATTGAATCATAATTTTGATTTAAAATCAATTATTGCTTAGTCTTTCTCTAGATGCCATTGGAGATGAAGTATATAGCAACTATCAACAACTATGCAAAAACTCCAATGCTGATTAAAATGCATGCTCTAGTTTTGTCTCTTCAACACTAGATCAGAACAGTCCCATTAACAATTGATGATTTATCGAGCAGTGCCCATATGCTGGAGCTCCTGCGGCTATAAGGCTGGGACGCTCAGGCCGTGTGAGAAACAGGCCACGGAGGTTTCGACAGCAATGAAACCACAGCAAGCCCTTTCAGTAACCTCTCCCCAGAGGGAATCCTCTTACAGCACTTCCCTTGAACTCGAAAGGGCACTTTCTGCGGAAAAGTAACAAAGTTAGCTTCCCATCAATGGAACAATGGTCAGTTTTAAAAGCTGCATGACATGATGACTGGAAAGTAGTTATTGGCAAAAGAAATGAGTTTAAGCTTTGAAGGAAGGAAGACATTCGGCTAAATAAATTATTTTACCTAGTGACTTCCTGTTATAAGCGAGGCTGCTACAGGGGGCATACAGATTTCCGCTGTTCCTAGAGAACATGTTTGGATTAATCTGACACCCGTTCTCTCTGATGCATATACACACAGCCTCTACAGCATAAGGGTTGCTAAAATGGATTAATGATGTCTGTGGCGGTTATCCAAACATAGAACTCCACTTGCCTGACAGAGCAGCACTAAAACAGGGGTAGCTGATGCCTTAATAAGGGTGAAGTGTCTGCACAGCGTCTGTTCACGCGGCTGCTTAGGAAGTCAGTGTTTCAGCCAGACAAGGACCATTAGCTTTCAATGCCCACACCTTGCTATCATCTCTATAGATAAGGCTACTGAAGGCACCCATCAGTAAAGTCACTCATCATATGTACTGACTCACATTCCTGATATTTTTCCAGCCACATACTTGGTCAAAGACAAAAGCACATTCAGCGTGTGTTTGCCGCCTCTCTGACAAGTTAATTGCCTACTTGGCACCTTGGTGCTACTTGAGAGGCATGATGCAGTCACACCCACACACCCTTGCTACTACGGTTTCCATAGACATGACATCAAACACCCTTGAACATGGAGTTCAATGTGTTCAATGTGCATCCAACCATTCGTGCCAGACTCCTGGTTGATCACGTACAAGACACACATCTGCAAGTGTAGCTCCTTGTAAAAATGTGCAGCAAACAAGGTCTGACAGGGTTAGCTGATAAATGGCCACTGATCAGCACTTTAATCATGACCTCTTGCTTTAAATAAACCCATCCCTAAAATTCTCATGCCTAATCCATTTCCAGATTCAGAACTTTGAAACTTGATTAGGCCAGTATACAAGTATAGAAAATGCTGGCAGACATCCAGTGTTTGCTGAACTGTAAAGTCTGGACTTGTTAAAGAACTGGACAAAAACCATGCAGTCAAACAGTAGTTGCACAGGTTTACATGTCTGGGATGCCTTGTTAAAACCTGGAAGTTGTAGCTTCAGTAACTAAAAAGCGGATGAGTGGGAAGTGAAAAAAAGCAAGTGCATTTGGTAAAAGAGAAACTATTCAGCAGCGTTGGACAGCTAAACATTCCCTGAATGCTGCCAACCCGTCTCAACTCAAGCATGTGGATTCAGGACTATATTTGGAAAATGACTTGCAGCATCTGATTTAAACTTTTGACTTTGTGAACATGGGTATGTGGGTCACTGTATTAATGTCACTGGACGCAGTCACTCAAATCTAACCCTAATTTTATTTAAAAAGTGTCACAAATTGCTAAATAAAAGTGCTGACTGAAAACACAATGCATCCTGCCCTCTGTCCTCTCATTAAAGGGAGTGCATATTTCCCCCGGGGTAACTAGTCCCACACATGACATATGGCATACCAATCACACGACACCACAGGTTCAGCTGGAAGATCAGAGCTTATGGTGAAGGAAATGTGCTTCAGGGCACCTTCAGTCCCAAAACAAAAACACAACAGTGTTTAAATGAAAGGAATCAAATGCCCTTTCACTGCCACTAAACATCCACCAACCACCACTTGATCTCTTGTAACAATGCAAGTGATTAACAACAGTCTCAGTACACAAGAACAAGCCTGTGTCCTACTGAGGAAAACAACCTGAGGCAAAAGAGAGTAAAAGCCTACATACAGTGCTTCCTGGGACTTTAATTTGACTTCTGTCACAGGCACAACAACTCTGAAAACCCTGTTGTTTGCCGCTGGTGTGAACAGGTCAACATGAGGCCACGACCCAGCTCTCGACATGGGTTTGATTTCAGTTTAATGCTGCTTGGCTTTGGTATGAGAGGATTACACAAGTTATTCTTCAGCCAAATAGCATCAGCGGTTACATGCTATGATGTGGCTGGGGACTGTACAGCGGTCAGCAAGGACAACATCAAGTCTTTTCTTGACAACATCCGTCGAGATTTGTGTTGTGCAGCTGGAAGCAGGACCAATCGATTGAAATGGTATAAATGACATCAATAAGCAGCGCCGCAGGTTGAAATTTACACAGGCGCTTCATTTGTTCAGTGGCTCTGGCTGCTTTAAGGCAGATCAACTTGCTTGCAAAGTAATTGCAGTGTACACCCACTGGCAACACCTCTAACTAAAGCAAATGGTTATTTAGCCAAGCCAGACCACAATGAGGGAAGCAAGATTTTGGGACTGGACTCAAAAGC
Organism: Acanthochromis polyacanthus; assembly: GCF_021347895.1. Taxonomy (NCBI): domain Eukaryota; kingdom Metazoa; phylum Chordata; class Actinopteri; family Pomacentridae; genus Acanthochromis; species Acanthochromis polyacanthus. Next base: position 14,809,784 of record NC_067113.1, on the reverse strand, counting down.
CTGCAAAATCCACATTTGCTAAATCTCAAGTGTAAAGACAAAACTTCAATAATCACTTCTAAATACGTCTAAACATGTCAACAATGACAGGACAACCTAGCATTTATCCATGACCTACAATTTGGTTTGAAGTGTCCCATGCAAGTCGACCCCCTTCTTCAACATCCAGTGTTTTTATCCAATGTGTATGAAATGTTCCCATGGTGGTCGGTTCTTTACTTTTACTGTGTTTGCAGGGATCTGAAAATCCAATGGTTAGGACCTACAGGGACAACTGCTGAGTCAGGTTTTCAGGAGATTGACAGCCATGGAGCCTGTATAGACAACTAATCCTCCATCCATGCTTGCCCCGGCTGGACTCTTTTCACAGGACACGAGGAAACTAACCCCTCCACAATCCCCTTTAAGTCCCCAGCTATAGATGAGCACCAGCAGGCGCCTTGATCAGCAGTTAATTTGCCACGAGACAATTACAGTTCCAAAAAAAAAATGCATCTAAAAAAAGAGCTTGGAATGAGTTACACATTAGGGAATGGAAATCACCTAAGATTTGCTTTGGGAAGTTTCCAAATGTCCTTTAGTGAGAGTTTCGTCCCACCATCGGTCACATAAACAAAACATGACTCACTTTGCTGGATGATGTACACAAACTTCACTGCCTCTCTCTTTGGAATAATATGACTGTGACTATTTCAAACAATGCTTCACATACCACATCCCTCGCTTCACATACCTACGCTGTGACTGAAGTGAGCTTCAAAGTGGAATGATGTCACTATCATAGCTAACATTCCTCTCAGTGGCTGAAATAAGCATGATTTTAATGCTGTCAGGTCCTAAGAAGCAGAAAATGAGTGAAATCATTCAAATAATTGTAAGTTTGCAATGGGGGTCCACAGAACAGTAAGTATACATCAGTAATAGATCATGAAAATAAGGAGTGAGAGTTATTCAGTGAGTGTTATTTGTCACTCTACTAGTTAGATAGCTGGTTTTTAGATTGGAAACCCTTTGGCTAAGCTTTGTCAGGTAAAAAGTCTGAGTTACTGACTTCAAGATTTATGACTTCAAAACTTTTGAAAACTAATATATTTGAGACTGAATTAAATATTTATTCAAATATAGCCATGTTTAATCCAATTAAAGCTCATTAAAACGTTTTATGCAACAATTTAGCAGGCAGGTTCACAAGGCTATCTTAGTGACACTTTGCTAACATCTGTAAGTGAGAGTTAAAGAAAAAGCAGAGCCATTGTTAAACGCCTCAGTGGAGGTATGTTGTCACACAGGGGCAGTTTCAACGAAACTAGCAGGAGATAACAGAGGAGAAACTCAGAAGTAAAAATGAGAAGAAGCTCGTAAAAGTCGAGATAGTGTCGCCTCTGTTTGTACGAACAAATTTAAATCACAAAGTGCTTCAGACTTACCTTTCATCCAGTCGACAACTTGTTTCGGTGTCCACTTCGTTATCGGCTCCATGGCTTCTTCAGGAAAAAATATGTGAGATTAAAAAAAACTGCAGCGACGCTAACGTGGAAATGAAATAATCTTCTGTCACATTCTTCTCAGCAGCTCGGTGCTGTCCGTGTGTTGGTGTTCACTCTCTAAACTCCTGTGTACTCCCGCATGATGACTGGAGGCTTGACTGAAATCCCCCTCAGCTCCTCACCGCTCGGCTGGGATTTATGCTGCATTCAAAGACTACCGGGAATACTGGGAAAAATCACAATTAGTCACAAATTTTGCCCACAAATCACAAACGAGGAAGCCCTGAAATAGCTTGCTTCACTCAGACACAAACACTTGTAGTTTGTTGTATTTTCATGTTAATAATACTTTATTTTTCATGATTTTACACAGACATATTCCCAACAGTGCATGCTTATCGAAGCTAATTTACCCATGTTGCATTTTCCTCATTTATCACATCAAGCATTTTTCTTCTGATTATATAGCACCTAACTTTAAAACTTCCTCTATCCACAGCTACTTCAACAGTTATCATTCCGCTTTATTTGCCACTTCGGTACATTGAAACTGGATTTTACAGAGAGTCAAGGAATGTGGCGTGTGATGTAGGTAGTTCCTGTGTGTTCACCGCCCTCATTTGAAAATGGAGGCGTGGATATAACAAATGGTGTGTTCCACAGTTTACATTAAACTGCTCCTGCAAAATGAGTTGTGCAAGAACACACAGATTATTGTACTGTAAATCTGTCAGCTGAATTTAAATGGCTGAATATCTGTGCATGATCTTGCTCTTATTTGTTTGTATTCATGTGTCTAATAACACAATGCTGGTGCCTTACTTATAAGACATTGGTGAGACATTTGTTTTTGTTCAATCATATTTGCAGTCACCAACATACAATACTATGTTTGTCGTGACAAAACAACAGAAGCAGCTGATACTTGTTCTTTCCACTAAATTCACCATGACTCACTACTGCTCTCTAATGGTAACTTGCTTCTTTGCAAGTCATATAATTTGCATGTCTGCAATACTCGACTACACTGTAACACTTCACATTAACTCAAATTCAATTAAACTGGATTTTATGTTGTAAAAAGTCTGTTGCACTGGAGAATCGATTTTTGAAGAGGAATTCAAAGAATACAGTTGTCTTCATTTTTTGCTTAAATTATTCACAGATAGAATGCCCTGTTTGAATGTTAGAATGCAAAAAATATTATTTGGGGTGTGTTGAAGAGACTCCTTGCAATCCTTTTGTGTGGTGTTTTTTCCCCCAGTGACAGTGACAATAAGCGGTGTATGATCAATTCATTCATCATTGTGTATCATCAGTTCGTACATGCCCAAACTAAATCCTACTTCCGTGGTCATGACTAATACAGAGATATATACTATGTAACTTGACTCAGACTTACTTCGCTGAGAGCAGCTGGTAGTGTGAGTTTACAGCGCTGCAACAGGTGGCTGCTACACAAATGAATAGAAAACATAAAGGTCACATTACGCATAATCTGTGTTTTTGAAAATGGTGCTCAGGGAGTTTTTTTTTTAAAAGCCCTCTTTGGTTAAAAATTCTTAGGTGCCTTTACTATGTGCCTGTGTAGTGCTGGAACTGTTTCAAGATGTAATTATATGTCTTTATCATGAGACTTTGTCAAGTTTTGCATTTTATAAAGTCTCTTCTCAAAGTCAATCAACCTCACAGAGAAAGTAACCTTGCTTGCTCATTGTTTTGTCTGAAACACACCTTGCATAGGAGAGAGTCCTGGCCCTACCCATCACTCCTCTATTGTGCAGCTGGAAGCTGTTGTGTGCTCTGCACTGTAATCAGCTGCAGATTAAAGCTCTGCTGTTATTAAACTTGGGCATGCATCAATTTGCTGTCACAGACATACTGGAAGCCACAACACAGCATTATGCAAGTTTTGTTTTGGCTCTCCTTCTCTTCCTTGCTTGAACTTGCCAGCTTTCTTGCTCGTTGAACTGAACTAAGATACCGTGTGAATAAGTCCATTCTTTAGGTTGAAGTTAAAGGAAGATATTTTCTATTCCATCTCTTAGCTGCATCATTTCAGTGTAAATGAAAGGTGAAATGCCTAAAGTAAGGGTTTATAGAAAATGTATTTAGTATAACACAAAGAGAAAAGAAGTTAGTACATTGCTTGAGGATGAGTGTAATCAACAAAGTATAAAGTCAGGAAATAATGTAACAGGACTTCTATATCTGTATCTTTTTGGGTGGAATTTTCACTACACACACATACAGCACGTAGTAATCTTGGGTGACTCATGGTCCTTACGTAGTCATGCTTTTAATCTCTTTTAATACTAGATGTACACTATCTTTGTATAAATTGTTGCCAGGCATCGCAAACATTTCTTCCTGCAACAAACGGGAACAACACTGTGTAAGCTTTTCATGGGAGTGGTCTGGACTGAAGGGGATTTAGGTGGTGTGGAATTCAGGGGAGGGCCTCCTGATAGGATTAAGAGAATCATAGGATTGTTGTTGGAGAGACGGACGGATGGAAAGAGTGTTGGCCTCAGAGAAGAGGGAAAGGCCTGAGTGCATGACGCAAAACTGGGAGAACCTAATTGACAATTCAGGTAAAAATTACAGAAAAGTATCACGCTTCCTTATGCAAAATGTCGCTTTGGATCATCACAAGAACCAGACTTCAGAGCAGGTTCCAAGTCTTTACCCCCAGCTCCCAATACTAAAACAAAGATGTGTAAAGAAAAGCAAACTCAGCATGATCTCCTTTGTTTTCTGAATCAACATTTATTTCGGTCTCAGGATACAGGACGTCCAGTTTTGGCAGTGTATATTATTTCGAGCATCTACATTAAATTCAGGCTAATAATGTCAAATAAACAAAGGCAGGCACATGAAACATCAGCACAGGAAGTTATCCACTTCACTACGTAAGATGGCAGGATATACAGAGCTGAAGATGTTGCTTTAGCATAGATGAACCCCCCTGCTCCTGCCACTGACGTGTTTGTTCTCTAAACACTGAACAGATCTACTGTAGGAGAGGAAATGCTCTGCACCACCTCATGTGCGTTGCCAGTATGTTTTGCAATATCTGTGTGGGTGGCCATATTATATTTTTCACACAACATAACAGATCAGGGATTCCTTGATGTCATTATGTGACTAGAAGCAAATGCTTTCAGGCTTAATTTGTTCTCAAAGCAATTCATAACGAAATTATCACCTAGTTTAGACTTGCGATGCCTTCATATAATAAAATGTTGCTATGAAAATCTTCATTTGAACTGCTTTTTTCACTTTGCACTGCTCTTTTTAACCCTCTTTGAGGCAGAAAAAGACTCAGATGCCTCCTCACTGTGTAAATGAGGGCCTTAGGCTGATATAAAGAGAGCAGTGTAGTGAAAAATACACTGAAGATCCTGTGTGCTGACCTTGTTGCTGGGGAGAAAACTTAAGTTAGAAGTCTGAGCCTCTCTCCTGAAGCCATTAGAAAAGAAAATGCATGTCATATTACTCTCAAAAGACAAAATATACACTTTTACTCAGATGTAAATTTTGAAAAGAAAAGTGCACTTGCCCATGTAGATGACAAGAAGTATGTCTAAATATACTGTCTGTGTAAAATGTTCTCTGGAGTAGGCACGCTGAGTTTCTCATCTTAATCATTAAACCACGGAATGTGTTGATGTACACATAGGAGTCAATGACGTGTGTTTTTTCAGTCCCAAAGTAACACCTGAAGATTTTGACTACAGTAAAGCGAGAGAAGATGAAGAAGGAGGTTTACAGAGTATTTTGTGGGTTTGAAGGAACAGTGGGTCTGGCGTTGAGGTACTCCAAAACAAAAACCTGCAGGATCTTGTTGAGGTTCCCAATGGTGGCACGATCCAGGTTCTGCTCGTCGTCATCAAACGTGTGCCACACGGACGGGAACGGGGAGGGGATGAGGTGGAGGACCCGAACACCTGACAGAGTCACAGGATGAGGATCAGCCAATGCAACGAGCGTAATCATAGCTGTGTTTCTCTGTGTGTATACCTCTGTCCAGGAACGGAAGGTGATCGTCTTGTATGCTGCCCACAGGTCGGTTAGGCCAGAAATACTCCACACTGTTGGGATGATCTACAAGCAGGTTCAAGGAGTGTAGACGTTTTTCTGAGGGTAAAGAGTGAAAAGGGGATCTGTTAGTTTAGTTTAAAGAAAGAACAACAACAGCAAAAAACATCTGTAAGTAATATTTATTAGCTTCAAAGTCAAGAATTAACGTCTTTTGTAGCTTACAGAGTCCAGTTTTTATGAAGGCCTGCTCTTTGTCATTTAAGATGTGTAAACTCCTGGCTGCTTCTCTACAAAATAGCGAAAACAATGCTAACCATGAGGAAGTATTGAATTCAGTCCCTACCCATGTTTAAGTATTATATAACTAAGTCAGCTGAAGCAGCCTCAGACACTGTGTTACGTATGAAATCAATTCAGCATTTGGAGAACTGACTTCTTGAGAAACTATCATAGATATTCAATACACACTATTGTTCAAAAGTTTGGGGTCACCTAGACAATTTCAAATTTTCCATGAAAACACACTTTTTTTTTCATGTGCTAACATAATTGCACAAGGGTTTTCTAATGATCAGTTAGCCTTTCAGCACTATTAGCTAACACAATGTACCACTAGAATACAGGAGTGATGGTTGCTGGAAATGTTTCTCTGTACCCCTATGAAGATATTCCATTAAAAATCATCCGTTTATAGCTAGAATAGTCATTTACCACAATAGCAATGTCTAGAGTGTGTTTCTGATTAATTTAATGTTGCCTTCATTGAAAAACTGTTTTTCTTTCAAAAATAAGGACCTTTCTAAGTGACCCCAAGCTTTTGATCTGTAGTGTATAATGACGTAAGAAAAGTAAAGCAAGTCTGTCATGATCGTATTGAGAGATGACACATCTGATTCAAAGCTTTACATATTAAAACCCATAAGTTCAGTTAACTCATATTTTTAAGCAGTGAAACTTCTGTCACCAACCTGAACAAACCTAAAATGATTTACACTGTAAATACAATAATGTGACTGTCAGCGTTGTTGCCACACTGGCCTCCGTATGATGATGACTAACATGACAACTGTATTAATGACTAATGATAAGCGTGACTCCTGTTTGTGACACACCTTCAATAATATAGGTGTGGCACAAACATGGGTCTGTGACACACCTATATTGTATTAAAATAACAGTAAGTAGTTTATTATTCACCAATGCTCTGCAGTCTGGTGAGCCAGGGTGTCGTGCTGGGGAACTGGTTTCCAAAGCGAGGGCTCGGGGCACCGATCAGGTCCAACAACACAAACAGATCCTGGAAGAGAAGAGGCAGGGAGGGGCAGACAGCATTGGTGAGCTCTTATGAGAAGGCTTATTCTAGTCTTGCCTGAGGATACAGAAGCCTGTTCCCATAGGAATCACTCCTTGGTAACACTGCTTTGAAGTGTGATGATGACATCATGTATTCCACGGTGTGGCCTTCTGACATCACACTATCTCCACAACACACAAACTGCCTGACTACATGCACACACACATGTTCACACACCTTGGATAATGTCTCATTTATCTCTATCTGTGCACACAGGATGTCTCCATTTTTTAATAAACAGTTGAGCTATCCTTCCAGATCTAAGATACAGAAACATAGGATACCAGTCACCATGACATCATATTATAATTAATGATGTTCCATATCGAGCCTTCCAAGCTTACAGGATTAGTAAACGGGTGTTTTTGTGATTTGAGATTTCTTTGAAACCACAAAACTATATAAGAACTCCCTTTTGAAGGTGTTTGTGTGTGTTAAAGGAGATCAGGGCTAAGCAGATTGGGCTGAAATTGAGGTGGACAAACAAAAGGATGATCTGGAGTATGATTAAGTGATTATGCTAATCCCAGATAGTCTGGACAGAGAAGGCTGAGTAGAAGTGATGTGTACTATGCCGTGCAGCTGGTTGGTGTCTGTGGCTCCTGTAGGATGTGGGGTGATCTCCATCTTCTGGGCCAGGTGTCGAGAGCCGTACAGAGAGTCTGTGGGCGTCCACTGGAAAAGAGCCTCCTCTCCGTCAAAGAAGAGTAACTGCAGGGTCAGGTCAGGATTGGAGGTCTGCATAGGTGGCGAGAAGAAACTTCAATTCAATTCCAAGACTTCTGCTTCCATCTAGTGGTCACGACACAAAACAGCTAGAGATGCATAATATTACTTGCATTTGTTGCTTTTATGAATTAGTTTCATTCATTAAACTAAACAAACAATATCGGCTGCGTGATTCATCAGCTGTGACATGTGTCCTCCTCCATACCACCTATTGTATCTGTATTCAGGGTGATTCCTTTTCTCTGAGTGACCTCTGTGACAGACAGCTGAGTCTGATAAACATGTCCCTTGGCTGATCTCCCCGTCACAGACACTGAGAGGCATCGGAGCTCAACTGTGAGGCAGGGAAAGGGCAGAGGAGCGAGCCGCATGAATGCTAATGTTTTATTTGCGCATCAATAGTTTGGGGAACAATTAAACATTGTTGGTGGGAGTTTTCATCAATTGCTTTGAAGCAACCAGAATTTACAGCGACCTAATATTAAAAGCTATTTATATTTAGGTTTGTACCTACAAAGTGTGTGTTTTTCATCTTTTTACAACAAAAAATATAGAACTTTTTCACAGCAGACATTCAGAAAAAACATGGCTGAAATTAGCAATAGCCCTGTTTCAGTAACTGCCCCAGAAAGTCTGTCTAACAACCGTGCACGTACAACACCAGGGTCCTGGATCTGGTTCGCCTATATGGAATACAGTCTTCATTAACTGCAATTAATTAAAAGTGCACTTTTCCTGTTTTTATGTATCATATGTCTGTTGTGACTTAATGAAAAGCTACAGTCAAAATTCTATTTTTTTTCTCAACAATTCTCTACTAGAAGTCTAACTTTTTTCTTTAGTATAGCATGCAAAACCAGCATGTTCCCCCAGTGTTGACTATGGGTTTACTCCAGGTACAGTCCCAAGACATGTCTGTTAAGTTAATTACTGTTTCTAAACTGGTGGTAGATGTGATGTGATCATGCATGGTTGTCTGTCTCTTTGTGTTAGTCCTGTGATAGACTGGTGACCTGTCGAGGGAACCAACCAGTGTCAGCTGTGACAGGCTTAACCTCCCAGCGACCCTCCACATGATAAGGCAGGTAAAGCCTCTAGGTGGATGAATAGAAGCATAGTGGGTATCAGCAAAGCTCGATAAATCTTACAGAGTGCTATAGTGTGTCATTAAAAATGCACTGATGAGCCATGCTGGTGTCCTGGGTGCCGTGCTTCTTCATGAAAATAAACATACACAGTGGTTTCTGTATTACCACACAGGGAAGTGTATTAAAATAGTCCATAACCAAGTGTCTGGTTTTAGTATTGTTTGATAAATGTAGATGTTTTAATGGAAATCCCTTTGTCTTTTTGAAATTGAAACTGTACATTTGTGACCTCATCAAAGCGCTGCAGGCAGGAAACGGAACATGCAAATACTGAGAAACAGACTAGCACAGTCTTGTTTTTTTTGCGATTTGAAGACATGATGTGTTGATAAGGAAAATATAGAACAGCATTTATTATTTAAATGATATAATATGTTGTTTGCGCTTCCTTCTTTCCTCAAGTATACACTCCAGCATTTGTAAGTTAACTTGAAGTGACATTGGGGTTTTTTTATGTTTGAGTGATGCAAAGAAGATCGAGTAAAAAAACTCTAATCTGAGTTCCTGTCTACCAAAAGTTAGGCGGTGTTTTTCCAAGACCTTTTACCCCATTGTGTTATTGTTGTATGACGTCCCTGTGATTCACAGCCACACTCTAGTCAGAGATGACCACAACCACAAAAGCACAAACATGTTACAACCTCCCAAATGACTAAACTATCACCGAAATGCCTGTATAATTTAACGTTCTGACCAATTCTACGTTGTAGCTTTAAGTTAGATGTGTACCTTCTGGGCTTTTAGTTCTTCATCCAGGGCTCGTGCTAGCTCCAACATCATGGCACATGGAACAGCAGAATCAGTGGCACCATGGAACTCCCTTCCATGCCACTGTGGTGGGTAGTACTTGGAGTCGTAGTGACACGCTAGAACCAGGCGGCGCTTTGCTGAAGGGTTGAGGGTGGCGATTAAGTTGGTGAAGGGCAGAGGGCCATAGGGTGTTTGTGACATAAACTTATCCTCTGTCACTTCCCAGCCTGCTCCGAGGGAACCCAGGGTTGTTTTGATGTGCTGTAGACATACAAACAAAGGTAACTTCTTAGTAATGAGAATCAGACCCTATTTTACCTGATCACTACCTCATTAATTAACTGAAACAAGCCTGTGACAATTAAACTTGTGAAAAATGAACATTCCCAATTTTGAAATGTTCTGGCATCTTTTTTAGGGATTAAACAGGAATTTGAGATAGAACTTTAGCTGTCATGATGGCACCAGAAACATACTACCTTTTTCATGAGGTAGAAGTAACAGGATTTTGGTATTTCTGTTCCCATTCCTGTCAAATATGTCTATCAAGACAGGTAATACTTTATAGGCAGTGGTAAGAAATATGGATGTTTTAAATGCTCACACACAGATCAGCCACAACATTATAATCATCAGCCTAAAGTTGTGTAGATCCCACTTGTTTCTGCCAAAAAAGCTCTGACCTGTCAGGACATGGTCATGGGACATCTGGAGGTGTCCTGTTGCATCTGACACCAAGACATTTGCAGTGGATCCTTTGGGTGTTGTAGGTTGTGCGGTGAGGCTTGTTTCAGTGCATCCCACAAATGCTCAATTTGAAATGGATCTTGGATTGGAGGCTAAGTGAATGCCCGGGGCTCTTGGTTGAATTCCTCAAGCCATTCCTGAACAGTTTTTGGGATTGCATTGTCCTATAGGTGGAGACTGCTATTGCAGGGAGAGCTGTTGCTATGGGGGTCTGTCTGGTCTGCAGTAACGTTTAGGTGCTACATGTCAGAGTAACAGCCACTTGAATGCCAGGACGGAAGGTTTCCCAGCAGAAGATTGCATTCCAATGAGATGATCTGTGTCAGTCACTTTAATTGTCTCTGATTTTAATGTTGCAGCTGATCGGTGTAGAAGTCTTTCTGTATTCTAAAGTGGTCTAGTCACTATATATTGCTTTTGTTCATGCATTTTTCAGTGTTAATGCAAATCTTGAGAATTCAGTAAGCTCAACAAAATAAAAAAACTATTAAAACAGTTACATCCAATAGTAGTGTGTTTTGGACTCATGAGTTTATCTATAGGTATAAGTATAGTACATTTTAAGGTGTGTTGTAATTTAATCCAAGTGTGTGCAGCACAAAAGTGCTTAGTGTTTGCACACAGGACTTTGAGCAACAGCCAGTCACTCTAATGAACAGAAAATAATGTGTGTGGGACTAGTTTAATAAGGAAGTGGTATATGATGTAATTTAGGGCTTTATGAAGAAACAGAAAACAGTGCCTGCCAAATCTTACTGTTGTAGACACCCATCCAATTTTTTATATAGACTACAGTGATGGGTAAACAAATGTTGCGTGTAATAAATCTTGGGGTGGAGCAACAAACTGAATTTAATGGTTTAAGAGTGGAGGCAGAGGCATGTCCGTAGATAACATCATCAAGATGCTATCTCTTATCAGATGATATACTTACATCCTGCACAGCCTGGCTGCCTGTAGATCCTGGATACCTGATAACCAGCAGGGGTCTCAGGTCTCTCTGCCACATCTGCTCTAGATCAGTGTGAGACAGGGCGGTACTGATCTCGTCTCGTGTTAGTGTGACGGCTCTGTGATTGAGCTGTACAGGAGCAGTGGGAACAAAAAAGATGACACACAATCAGTGCAATGAGTATTTAGAAAGGAAAGTGAGCAATTAAAAACTGGTGCAATCTGATCATATTGCCGGAAAAAGTCAGCACCGTGATCAGATTACTGTGATATCCTGTTAATTAAGCAATCTATTTTCACTAAGTGTTTGCCATGGCTCAGTTTCACATCAACAACTATTTAATAAGAGCAGGGGAAAGTCTTCCTCTGACGCATTTAAATTGAGTTACGACGGGAATGACACATCAGTTGTCACATTACCAGTAAAAACTCCCTAAGCCAACTAACAGGGGAATTTTTGAATTTCAGTGTTTCAGATTACGAATAGGACAAAATAATGATACAGCAATATACTGTACCATATCATAACGTCTTGTTGTACTTTATCTATGCACTGGTGTCAAGTACATGCAGGCACTTCAAACAGGTTCTTAGAACCAGTTTATCAGATTCATGAATGCTTGTGATGATGCCAATGGGAGCAACCCTTAAGTAACCTGCAGTTAAAAAGAAGAAACTCACTGGGGAAAATGGTACGCAGTGCAGACAGGAGAACAGGAGAAGCAAATCGGAGTGTTAATTAATGGAATTGATGTGTTTTTGAAATTTAATAATAGTACTCACAAACACTGACCTCACAATGCAGTGGATAAATACAGAATTCCTCCTTTTTGCCCGTTCCAGGGGTGTTTTTTCTATAGTTCAGTTGCACAAATATCATAATGTATCACAGATGATTGTCTTAAAATGGACTGACCATTGCAGAATTGCTATACTACGATCTTGCATATTGTGACAAAATCGAATTGAGAGTTTCTATGCTTAGTCCTCATATCCTGGGGACATCTCAGGAGAATATTCTCCATAGTCATAGCCAGATATTATAATGCAACTTACTCAGAAATGACAAGACTTATTGTATTAAAACCCCTAATCTGCTGATCCTGTGGTAATGCTGTTAAATTAAACACTGTGTCCTGCTGTGTATGAGTTGTTAAAAACGCCACCAGGGACACAGGAGCCAATTAGGGCTGTGTGAAGGCGTATTGATTGAGTGGTTTCAAATACAAACAAAGGATACAGTGAATACAGACGCGGGATGAAGAAGGGCACATATTAACATGTGATTGCTCTCTTTTGCTTGAAGAAATACTTTCTAAACATAATAGTAAGAAACAGAAGCAAATTAGCTGGTTTGTGTGATTGGAAATTTAGATCTGGATTCAAGCTTTAAGCTGCAAGTGTCAAACCCATAAATACGAAACTACAGTCACAGGCTAAAAAAACGTATCGATCCTCTGATCCCATGGCTCTTTTTCATTTGGTCTCAAAGTTCACCTGCTGAGAACCACGGTTGTCCTGGTAACAAAGCGGGACAGGGAGCAGGACTGAAAAAGCTGACAGTAAATATCACAGACTGGTCAAACCCCGAGTCTGTGTTCACCACTGCTCCATCCTCTCCCACAACAGGCCCTCCAATAATGTTTGAAATGCAAATAATTATGAGGTTATCAAATCCAGGGTTATTCCTAAAATTAACATTTCTCTTGATCGTTGTAAGATACATTATTTAATTGTCTACAAAATGTCCAGAACTAGTGAAAAACATTTCCCAAAGAACACAATGCTGTCATCAAAGTGGCATTTTTTCAGTCCAAATCCCAGTTCAGTGAATACATCAGTCCTGTAATTGCAGTGGAGAGGCACTCAGCACAAAAGGTATAATTATGTGGTCACACAGACTGAATATAGGCTTCCAAAGAGCTGGGGCTCACCGAGCTCAGAGAGGGATAAAAAGGGGGTCCACTTAAGGTCTATAAATATCAAGACCCACAATTGGAGGATCAATGACGATGACTGTGCTGCCATAGCAACTAGGCAAAGAGGAGAAGAGAACATAAATGAGGAACATGAATGGCCAGGCATACCCAGGTGCGCCTCAGGAGAATTACACAACAGTGTGGAGAAGCAGCACCGTGTGGAGGGCTGGTGGAAGATCAGGAATGAATATTTCACGTACATCACTACGTGTAATTACAAAAAATGCAGCTGACAACTTGTTGCTAGTTATTGTCTTCATATAAGGTGTGAAAACAATAGCAGCCTGAGTACAGGTCCATTTCTAAAATGGTTTACATGTGCATGCACAACCACAGTACGAACACACTGGCACACTCAATTTCATTATTTTCCTCCTCTGCAATTATTAATTTAACAAAATTATTCAGAAAAATTGGGCACAAATAATTTTAAATGATAACAACAAAATACAAACAATTAGCAAATAATTAATTAGTCATTTAACACTAATCAGAGGCAAAGTACTGAGACTGGAAATGTAAGAGCTCTGCACATGTCAAGTTTTATAAATGCTTTCACTTCTGAAAACAGTCTTTCGAGCGTCTAGAAAGACAATTCTGGCGGCCGGGCAATGACACAATATCTGAAAAAACACAGAATGTAAACAGGTCCTATTTATTTGTTTACCTTTTCTTGTGTCCAAGGGATGCCGTTGGTGTAGTGGATAAATGCCACCCAGACAACCACAGTGTAAAACAAACGCATTGTGGGGGAAGTGTGGCCACGCTCAGCCATCGATGTTGTCGCCTCTTTCCACATTCCTGTCTTTCCTCTGTGAGAGCTTTCAGATCATGTGAAAAGCAGGAGGGAGGACCCAAGGCTGTCTGAACCACAGCACGTCACTGTGCTGCTGCTGCTGCTGCTCTGAGTGTGTGTGTATGTGTGTTGCTTCATCTACTCCCTGAAACCACATCAGTGTATGTGAACAACATTGGCACAGGGACCCCACAGAGGCTGTTGACAGTGCTTCATTTTCACCAGCAAACCAACACATTTACAGTATGCCACACACACAGACTAATCATTGTGTCTCATAATTAGTGGTTAGGGTTGAAATGAGAGCTACTTATTATAAATAAATAAATAAATAAATAAAGCACTACTACTACTGCTGCTGCTACTACTTAGAATAGTAATAATAAGAAGAATGAGAGTAAGAATTTCTGCTAAGATAAAATGATCATAGGCATTTATTCAGGAGCTCATATTTTGCTTGTAAATGATAATTAAAAGTGAAAATCAATTTAACAAATAGGTAAGTAAATAAGAGTGTGTGTGTTTGTGTGCAAATAATAAAAAAAGGCTCTGTGTCTGTTTATCTGTCACTCCATTCATGCGTCAAAGGATTCAACAACAAAATTATATAGCTAGATAAAGCTGAGAAAAAACGATGGGATGCTATTTTAAAGTTTGATTTTACAGATCAGATCTGTCTATGGAAATCATAATATTCTTCTGCCATGTCAAGTTTTTTTTTTATAACAGCAGTGACATTATTCTGTGTATGGATGTTTCCCCATGACTACATAGAGAACATTAATCACAAGTAACTAACAAAATATGGTGCCACATAGCTGAGCAGCATTGAAATCACACTGTGTTGTTTTAGTGTAAATTGTTATGACTAGATAAGTTATCACTGCGGACAGATTTTTTTTAAACGTCAGCAAACATAGGCAGCTTTAATTATTTGGTTGATTTATGGATGCTTTTTTTCTTCTGCTCACCAATCCCTGCATCTCTTCTCCTGAACTATTCAAAGGGTCTGTCCCCAAATTACGATTACAAATAAATTTGCGAAGACAAGTATTTTAAAGACATTTTAAACATGATTTAGAAGACTAATCCTAAAGCACACAGTTTGAGAACCACAACTCTGGGCAGTCTGCATGTACTGGGGTATTAATATGGGCTAAGCACACAAAAAAAAGCGATTTTATCTTACTTTGTCTCTCAAAATTAATGATAATTTTACTTACTTTGACAACGGTGCAACTATCTATCCATCCATCCATTCTCTATACACCGCTTTATCCTCATTAGGGTTGCGGGGGATGCTAGAGCCTACGGTGCAACTATCAGATTAAAATTTTGATGGCTCGAGTGGGAGGAATCCAGCAGCGTCTGTAAATTCAGCGTCTCGTACGTCACCTACCACGTGATCTCTTTTTCACGTGGTCAACGCGGAAGTGTGCAGCGTGTGCTTCATATGTCAACATCTTGACGTTGTACAGTTAAAGCATACTTATAATTTTTTGTGGTAAAACGGTATATTTTTGTAACTGTTGGCGTTTTTTTGTGCCCGTGTGTTGCTATGGCTGAAGAGGTCTGTTGTTTGAAGACTCAGCTAAAGGAGAAAGAAGAAGTGATTGCTGCACTGAAGAAGAAATTGGCACAACTGGAAAAGGTACGAAAGACTTCTAAGTGGCTGTTAAAAGCGTAGCTACAACTTTAGCAATTTTGCAGCCGAGTTTAGTCGACATAACCCCAAACATTCCCTATAGTCTGCCACAAAACGTAACAGCACGTTGTATGAGGCAGTAATGATATAATAAAGACAGCTAGCTAGCGTTTTAGCCAGCTACACAACTACTTAACTGTCCTCTCAAGATAATGTACAGCTGAGGAATAAATTCACATTATATTGATCCTGTAACAGTGGTGGAAGAAGCATACAAATCCTTTACTTAAGTACAAGTATCAATACAGCATACAGAGTAAAAGTCCTGCATTACAAATGTTACTTAAGGTAAAGTACCTAAATGTCTGATGCAGTATTTAGTTATTCTGAAAATTCTGCTTTCAACTCTCTAATTTACATTTTTTAAATCTATGAAATCATGAAATTCTTCATACCGACCCATCAATTTATTTTTCCATTCAGTTTTAGTTTTTACGGCACGACTTGATAACATAAGTCACAGTACTCAGGGTTCCCACGGTCCTTGAAAATTCTGAAAAGTCCTGGAAAAAAAGTGATCCTGGAAAGTCATTGAAAAGTCCTGAAATACTGCCACAAATCAGGTGGTCCTGGAATTAGGATTATCAGCTAAAAAAGTCATTGAAAGTCCTTGAATTCAGTGTTGCATGGATGTTGGTTGTGCTCAATATTCTACAGTGTGTCATGTCTGCACCTATCACATGACTATGGCAGCCATGCACGTACACACATAGACCTAAAGGGGGGCTTCAGCCCCTGCCCTTTTTGCCTCGTATTGAAAAGTGCCCTCTTTTGCCCCTTTTATATACACACGTGGACAAAATTGTTGGTACCCCTCAGTTAAAGAAGGAAAAACCCACAATTCTCACTGAAATCACTTGAAACTCACAAAAGTAACAATAAATAAAAATTTATTGAAAATTAAATAATCAAAATCAGCCATCACTTTTGAATTGTTGATTAACATAATTATTTAAAAAAACAAATTAATGAAATAGGGCTGGACAAAAATGATGGTACCCATAACTTAATATTTTGTTGCACAACCTTTTGAGGCAATCACTGTAATTAAACGATTTCTGTATTTGTCAATGAGCGTTCTGCAGCTGTCAACAGGTATTTTGGCCCACTCCTCATGAGCAAACAGCTCCAGTTGTCTCAGGTTTGATGGGTGTCTTCTCCAAATGGCATGTTTCAGCTCCTTCCACATATGTTCAATGGGATTCAGATCTGGGCTCAGAGAAGGCCACTTTAGAATAGTCCAACGCTTTTCTCTCAGCCATTCTTGGGTGTTTTTGGCTGTGTGTTTTGGATCGTTGTCCTGTTGGAAGACCCATGACCTGCGACTGAGACCAAGCTTTCTGACACTAGGCAGCACATTTCTCTCCAGAATGCCTTGATAGTCTTCAGATTTCATCGTACCTTGCACACTTTCAAGACACCCTGTGCCAGATGCAGCAAAGCAGCCCCAAAACATTACTGAGCCTCCTCCATGTTTCACCGTAGGGACAGTGTTCTTTTCTTCGTATGCTTGGTTTTTCAGTCTATGAACATAGAGTTGATGTGCCTTACCAAAAAGCTCCAGTTTGGTCTCATCTGTCCAAAGGACATTCTCCCAGAAGCTTTGTGGCTTGTCAACATGCATTTTTGCAAATTCCAGTCTGGCTTTTTTATGAGTTTTTTTCAGCAGTGGTGTCCTCCTTGGTCGTCTCCCATGAAGTCCACTTTGGCTCAAACAACGACGAATGGTGCGATCTGACACTGATGTACCTTGGCCTTGGAGTTCACCTTTAATTTCTTTGGAGGTTGCTCTGGGCTCTTTGGATACAATTCCAACGATCCGTCTCTTCAATTTGTCATCAATTTTCCTCTTGCGGCCACGTCCAGGGAGGTTGGCTACTGTCCCGTGGGTCTTGAACTTCTGAATAATATGAGCCACTGTTGTCACAGGAACTTCAAGCTGTTTAGAGATGGTCTTATAGCCTTTACCTTTAAGATGTTTGTCTATAATTTTTTTTCGGATGTCCTGGGACAATTCTCTCCTTCGCTTTCTGTTGTCCATGTTCAGTGTGGTACACACCTTTTCACCAAACAGCAGGGTGACTACTTGTCTCCCTTTAAATAGGCAGACTGACTGATTATGAGTTTGGAAACACCTGTGATGTCAATTAAATGACACACCTGAGTTAATCATGTCACTCTGGTCAAATAGTTTTCAATCTTTTATAGAGGTACCATCATTTTTGTCCAGGCCTGTTTCATTAGTTTGTTTTTTTAAATAATTATGTTAATCAACAATTCAAAAGTAATGGCTGTTTTTGATGATTTAATTTTCAATAAATTTTTATTTATTGTTACTTTTGTGAGTTTCAAGTGATTTCAGTGAGAATTGTGGGTTTTTCCTTCTTTAACTGAGGGGTACCAACAATTTTGTCCACGTGTGTATATATATATATATATATATATATATATATATATATAAATATATATTAAGGCGCACTGCATTAATACAACTGCACAAAAAAAACTGTCCCCCTCGGTATTTTCTTGTAATTCGGGGTCTAGAAAGTGTCTGAGAAGGCAGATGAAAATCTGAAACTGGAAAAGAAACTAGAGAGCCTCAAGCAGAAACTGAAATCACTGGAGTGACTATTTTCAAGAAAGATCAAAAGATGAATTCTATGTGGTCACTGATTATGAATGTCCCATTATTATCCCCCGCCACCACGAAGTGGAAAGGGGGATATAGATTTGGCCTCCGTCCGTCCGTGCTTCCGTCCGTCCGTCCGAGATGAAGGGGACAGCTTTTCTCGGAAACTATTACAGCTAGGATTACAAAATTTAGTGTGTAACTTCACACCATGGACACCTTGATCAAGTTTGAAAATGAGACCTGTGCGATAATATTGAACAGAGTTATGGCCCTTGATCACTATTTTGGAGATAGACTCATAGACATCACATGTGGCGGGGGATATTGATGACCATGTCGTCTTGTTCACTTTGTATTATGTTACATAATTTATATTAGTAGGCTATTACATTACATATATTAGTAGGCTATAAAAGTATCATGTACAATTTTATGTGGCCATGACTCTGGAAAGATTGGTGCATTGTTACGTAGTTGTAGAAACGTTCCCTTAAAGGGGAACTTCGTTTTTTTTTCAACCTGGGGTCTGTTTTCATATGTCATTTCATACATGTGAGTGATGGAGAAATGAATTTTCGACATAGCTCCAGTATTTAACCAGGCAGGCAGCTTAGCAGCTCAGCTAGCGAAAAGTATGGGGCAACTTGCCCCCCCGCGTCAAAGTCCACCTTAACGTGCTTTTTTTCCCCACACTGACCGGCTCGGATAGTCTCAATGAGTGTCCCACAACATACTAGAGATGAGAAGTGAACGAAAACCTCCACGATAGCTCGTGAAATCGTGCGATTTCGGAACGAGATTTGCTTTCTAGCGTCCTGAGATTTGGATACAGACCACAACAAAGAGCGATCACCAGTTAATGTGGAGGTTTTCGTTCAATTCTCATCTCTAGTATGTTGTGGAACACTCATTGAGACTATCCGAGCCGGTCAGTGTGGGAAGAAAAGCACGTTAGGGCGGACTTTGACGAGGGGGGGCAAGTTGCCCCATACTTTTCGCTAGCTGAGCTGCTAGCTGAGCTGCTAAGCTGCCTGCCTGGCTAAATACTGGAGCTATATCTAAAATTCATTTCTCCATCACTCACATGTATGAAATGACATATGAAAACAGACGCCAGGTTGAAAAAAACCGAAGTTCCCCTTTAAGGTGGTGGTCTGCTTTCTGTTCTGCTGAAATAGCATCTATAGCCTAGTAGTGTGCACAATAATTTTGCTGAATTTTTGTAGTTGGTATTTTACCTGACACTTTAATGTTGTTATCTAACACAGGTAGACTGTATAGTATAATAAAGTGGGTGGAATCGGCTGGCTGTAAGGGGTGGAGGAGGCCAGAAAGATTAGTTTGTATGAGAAAATTGTTTCAGAAATTCCGTTCAAAGTCCTGGAAATTGGATGATTTTTATCCTTGAATATCCTGGAAAAGTCCTGGAATTTAGTTTTCAATTTTCAGTGGGAACCCTGAGTACTGAACACCTTACAATTTAATAATATAGAGGGAAAGCAAACATACCCTGAGATTCCATTTGAACAACTGTCGCAACAGTAGGAAGAAATTAACTCTACCTCAACCAGTTGGTGTGAGGATAAAGGGGAGAGGGAAAAGTATACTACTGACAAACAGACAACCACCTATAAGGAAAGGTTTGTAAGGCCTGAAACAGTTGATCAGAAACCTGTAGCTCCAGAGCCAGATGTGCCTGCAGAGAGGAGAAATCACAAACTACAGGAGGTAGAAGACACAAAGTTAGTGACATGGAATGGTAACAGAAGTTTATGGGAAGCAAGGTAGAGGAGAATAGTAAAGAGATGCTTGTTGCATCGTGCAAAGTCCCCGTACAGTCTGGGTTATAGCAGCATAACTAAGAGATGGCTCAGGGTCACCTGAGCTGCTATAATTATTTGTTTAATAAAAAAGGAAAGTTCTAAGCCTAATCTTAAAAGCAGTGAGGGTGTCTGCCTTCCAAACCAAAGCTGGTAGCTGGTTTTACGACAGAGGAGCCTGATATCTCAAGGATGTGCTACAATTCTGCTTTAAGAAACTGTAGGAACCAAGGCACTGTGAGAGTGAAGTGATCTTTTGGGACAATATGGTACAATACAGTCTTTAATATGCAGGAGAGCTTGTTCATGAAGGGTTTCATATATGAGGAGAGGGATGTGGAGTTATATTCTGAATTTTTTATGGGGAACCAATGAAAATAAGCTGATACAAGAGAAATAAGATCTCTCTTACTGGTTCCTGCCATCTGTGTGTCAACATCATATTTCTGTTGCAATGTCTGCAGGTGGACTGCTGTATTTACAGTTTTATATTCAGGGACACCAGATGACTCCTAGGGGATTACATGATTAGGTGATTAATGAGAGAGGAAAGACAAAAACTTTGAAAGTTTGACACAAATCTGTTTTCAGTTTCAATTTTTTGGTCTAATTTTGACTTTTGGTTAGATATTGAATATGGATCATTTATTTATGTAATGAAACCATGAGAGAAATTACAGGAAAAATTTCTCTACTTGATGAGGTTGTTAAAAATTTAAAGACATCTGAAGTGTGTCCCCGACTACACAGTAGTTTCTGTGAGACATCAGAAATCTTTCACACTGTGCTGTATTTTAAAAGGTTGTATTATCACTGACTGTGTTACATCTCCATTTTAAAAGTACCCAACATATCCCTACTGAACTATAGTGGAGTGGAAGTATAAAAAAGCATAAAATGAGAAGTGGAAGTACCTCAAAATTGTACTTGACTACAATTCTTGAGTAAATGTGCTTGTTTCTTTCCATCACTGCCTGTAATATAGCTGAGCCACATGACACCTGCTAAATCACAGTGTGGTCATTGTTTCACCTCCTAATCCGTAGACACGCACACATATCCACATTTGAACATGCTGAATGCATGATAGGCACTTAAAAAGGGGATATACACGTGAGAGTAAAATCCCAACCTGTTCTCTTCTTGAAAGTGATTACACAATACCCATGATAAAATCAATGTGTTCAAAATAAAACATTCAACATTCTTATTTATCTAAATCATACATGGAAATGCAGTACATTCAAGGTTAACAATGTACTTTTTGTTGCTGCTTGATGCAAAAAGAAAATTCGCACAATTCTCATTTTTATGACTAATTTACAAGGAAAGTCTGTTTCCTCCCATTTAAATGATTGTGTTTTAAGGTTTGTCTCTTATTCACAAGACACAAAGTTTGTTGACATGCAGGCTCCACATGTGCACAACAAAATGAGAGAGGATCTGGTGAAAAACACTGAAGCTTTGGTTGCAAAAAGAAGCAAACATCAGTTTTATGGAAATACTTTGGCTCCAGAAAGAATGATGTTGACCAAAAACAGATACTCTGTCACGACAAAAAGCAACTCAGCTAATTTGTTTGCTCATTTAAAACAGCACCACAATGCCACCACAAATAGTTATTCAAATCAACTGGTGAAAATTCCTGAATTTTTCATATTGCAGAAAAGATTTTTCCAGTAGTGTGCAGGCCTGTTTCTAAGGAACTACACCATATTAAATGAGTTAAATCAATCGTAAATCCCAAAATAAAAAGACAAGTAAGCACACTAGAAGTCACTTTTACTAACCTTTTATTAACAAAAATGTTCAGGGCTGTGATGACACACAACTCAAAGCTTTTGTACAAATGCATTTGATCTGTTTAGTGTGTTAACATGCTCTCTTGGTGTGACATCAGAACCCTACCGCTGTCCTGGAGCTGCATGACAAGGTGACACCCCTAACCTCCCTGACACCCAAAGCAGCGCTCAGCAATGAGGACATCATGCGCTACAGCAGACAGCTCCTACTGCCAGAGCTGGGTGTGCAAGGTACGAATAGCTACAGCTATTTTTGATGTACAATGCAATAAGCCTTCTGTTGACAGGTTTATCACACAAGTCAACACAACAGAGTTTATCTTGATTGTCTACAGGTCAGCTAAACTTATCCAAGACATCAGTGCTGATTGTGGGTTGTGGAGGACTGGGCTGCCCCCTGGCGCAGTATCTTGCAGCAGCAGGTGTTGGTAGGTAATCTAGTTTAATAATAAACATCATGACATTGTGCCAAACTGGTCAAATCATTCGCCACGTTTTAGTTGTCTATGAATATAATATACTGCCTGTCCAAAACAAAAAAACTCTCCACCTGGATTTAACTAAGCAAATAGGTAATAGTCTTCCACTGCAGTGATGAATACATTTCAGCAGCAACAACTTATTTAACCCTAGCTGATGCAGTGAGGAGCTGCTTATTTTTTAAACAACCATGGTGAAAGACATATCCTGTGGTCATGGAAAGGATGTTAATCTGTTTCAGAAGGGTGACGTTATTGGCCTGCAACAAGCAAAGAAAACAAGTAAGGAGATTTCTGAAACTAATAAAATTGGGTTATGAACTGTCCAACGCATCACTAAAACCTGAAAGAGTAGTGGTGAACCATCATCAACGAAGGTGGTCAGTCATGTGGTCTGATGAGTCCAGATTTACCCTGTTCCAAAGTGATGGCCGCATCAGGGTAGGAAGAGAGGCAGATGAAGTGATGCACTCATCATGACTGATGTCTACAAGCCTGTGGGGTTAGGGTTATGATCTGGGTTCTAAAAAATAGAGAACAGTGGACTAAAAAATACCAAGTCTTTCCATCAATAGAGTTTTTTCTTCACTGGTGGCACGAGCATGTTCCGAGATGACAATACCAGGATTCATGGGGCTCACATAGTGAATGAGTGGTTCAGGGAGCATGAGACATCACTTTCAGGCATGGATCGGCCTCCACAGAGTCCAGACCTCAGCCCCATTGAGTATCTTTGGGATGTGCTGGAGAAGACTATGTGTAGTGGTCCAACTCTCCCATCATCAATGCAAGTTCTTGCCAGAAAATTAGCGCAACTCTAGACAGAAATAAATGCTGTGACTTTGCAGAAGCTTATCAAAACAATGTGTGCCATTCTCAAAGCTGAAGGTCGTCCAATGAAATATTAGAGCGTGCGATAGGTTTTTTTTTGGACAGGCAGTGTATAAGGTTTGGGTGTAATTGTAGAACTGTCATAAGTTTACAGTTCGAGTCTATCGCTAGCATTCTAACTGGGCAATTCAAGGAAACAAGATGACATTTAGACTTTTTAATTTAAAAACTGCCAGTAAAACCTTCAAAATACTCACTTTTTAGAATTTGCATGCAGGTTAAGGAATGTAATGGTCTCTGTTTGTCATGGTTGGACATTTACTTTAAAGTCCTCTGAGTGATTTGCTCATTTTCGTGTCTTCATCAGGACGCCTCGGCCTGTTAGACTACGACGAAGTGGAGCTCAGTAACCTGCACAGACAAGTGCTTCATGGGGAGGAGAACCAGGGCCAGGCCAAGGCTCTGTCTGCTGCCAAGGCAGTTAAAAGGTATACAAAATTACGCATAGTGTGAGACAGTGCCAGTGTACAGTATGTGCAAATCACAAGCAGCTTCCAACGGGTTAGTACTTGCAGAAAAAAAGATGATAAGCATTTGATAAGTGAGCCCTTGTTCATCTTTGCCAAAACAGCCCCAAACAAATGGGAACAAAGTAGTTACTGTTTGATATTATTAGTATATGTTCAGCAACTATGATAATTGGCGTATTTTTAGGCTTTCTGGGACAATTTGGGTGGTTTGTAATTCCTGCTGGCGCTCTCCAGTCTCACCACGAGTTATATTTGGTTGTGTATTTCTCCCAAGTCTACAAATATTGTGTAAACATGTTATTTTAGAGACAGCTGTTTTTGGTGCCTTTTTACCTCACAGTGGGCCTACTGTGGTTAGGGCACACATTGTACAGACACAGCCACATGGGGGCGTTATTTCTCTGACCAGCAAATAACTAGTAGCTGTTTTGCTGCTGTGCCACACCACATTACCATCCCTCCTTGTTTTGCTGTTAATCACTCTTTAATGCTGTGTGGCTGTGTGCATGATGCAAACTGTAACAGGAAAAAATGTTGAGGTTATTAGTTACTTTTTGCCTCTATATTAATAGTTGAGACAGATAGCCATGCTTAGAAGGAAGAGAAAAACCAGGGCAGACATGTGACTAAGGTCCCATGTCATACTCAGAACTCACATTTTGCAGTTTTGTGGTTTGATAATGATGTCACCAAACCACCAAAATGGCTATTGATAGAAGTTGTGTGATTCAAATCTGCTAATTATGGAGGACAGAATCAGACTTTTTAGGAACTAAATTGCTTTTTCCAAATGTGAATTTCTGTCTGCAGGCTAAATTCCACTGTCGAGTGTATTCCCTACCACCTGCAGCTCTCACCGGAGAACGCCTTGCAGCTCATTCAACAGTATCCTCAGCCTACATCTGTTCCACAGACCTGCCACTGCCTAATTGTCTTCAGGAACACATCTTATAGCTGCCATCTGCTAATTCTTACTCAAGCTTGTGATTACTTGTAATGCATGAAGAGCATTTAGGAATTCAGTAGGAAACTGTAAATAAGCTGTCATACCGATAAGCTCCCTGATGAGGACACCTTGACTTCGCTGACCTCATGTATGACATTGTGGCTGATTGCTCAGACAATGTCCCCTCTCGTTATCTGGTGAGTGATGCCTGTGTGCTCAACGGCAAGCCTCTCGTGTCAGCAAGTGCATTGCGAATGGAGGGGCAGGTAAGGTTGAAAGCGGCCTTCTTTTTCCCAACAGTGTGGCCTTGAGATTTGCAGTGTCATTTTTATGTGTCTGCAGCTGACAGTATATAACTACCGTGGAGGCCCCTGCTACAGATGTCTGTACCCAGTACCTCCACCAGCAGAGACAGTGACCAACTGCTCTGATGGAGGAGTGTTGGGAGTGGGTGAGTCTTGTCCCCGAACTTTCTCAGAAGTCCTTAAGTTTCATAGATTACAGTTTACATAAGCAAAGCTTTTTTGTAACATGTTCCACTTTCAGTTCCAGGAATAATGGGCTGCTTCCAAGCTTTGGAGGTCCTCAAGATTGCCTCTGGACAAGGCTGTATCTTTTTTTGTCATTCTTTACTCCAGTGTTATGCACTGCTCCTTCCTTGGACATTATGTTTCTTCACATCATGAGTTAATTTTTTGCCTCGTCGTTGGGATAAATCAGCATTGAATGGGTATTTTGTGCATGGCTGATAAAACAGAAGTATTTTTATCTGCTTTCTCTGGAACTCTGCTGACACTTCATTTGCTGTTTTACCCTGAAGCTGTAGTGTTTACTGTGTTCTAGTGCTAATACTTAAACTAGCAACAGGGAATGGACTTGCCCAATCTCACTCTTTGTGTTGCATTGCCGTACACATGCTAGCACCTGGTGATGATGTGTCAGCCAAGGAAGCGTACTGTTTTTCCACCAAAAGTCCCGAATGTTGCTGTGGTGTTGTGTACTAGAGAGAGACATGCCATTCAAATGTGGTAATAAAGTAGCCTTTTCCCTGACTGGGCGTGCCAGCTTCCTGCAGCCAGCAGCTGGTGATGTTCGACGCTCAAGATGCCAGATTCAGGTCGATCAAGCTGCGACCGAAACAGCCTGGCTGTGCAGTGTGTGGAGAAAACCCCAGTGTGACCCAGCTGGTGGACTATGAGGCTTTCTGTGGGTCTGCTGCCACTGATAAGGTTGGTGGTAAAAAGAAACTGATGAGGTACCTCATACTGGCAGGTTGTGCCCGTTTTCACTGGGATGTAGTGAAGTGTTTCTTATACTGGATTTCATTAATATGACATTTAGAAAGTACATGTAATTATCCCCTAATTACAGGAAAATTCTCTTTTCAGTGCTACAAACTTAACCTCCTGTCCAGAGATCAGAGGATCACAGTACAGGTAAGGAATTCATACTCCAGGACAGTTAGTCATTGCATGACTGCCTGCATTTAGTGCTGTTTATTGTGTGATTACTCACAATTTTCTCAGTTTTCATGTGCATTCATAGACTGATTACATCTCAGTGCTGACCCAGCCCCAAATGGGAAATGACTTAAAATGTGCCTGTAGAATTTCTATGGGAAAGAATAACATGTTCTGTTTGGCATCGAGAGCAGTGGTAGTGGATTGCATCTGTTTATATTTCTGCAGAATTGGCGCTTTGAAACCCGCTGAGTCATTAGGCGCAGAGATGGGGATCATGATTGATTGGGGTGCCGTCGAGATTGTGCAAGGGGCTCCAGTTAGAAACAGTTTTGTTTCCTGTGATTTAAGGAAAAGCAGTTAAAATGTTCATAAGACTCCCCGATTACAAATCCAGCGTTTCAACATTTGCTGCGCGTAATTTTGGTTTCCCTGTTTAACTAAAGATATAAATCAATGTCTTTTTTCCAAAAACTATAACCACACCTCTCACTAATCATAGCAGCTCATAGTGTGTCTGCATTAAAGACTGTTTTAATGTGATTTCAGGATTATAAATCAATATTGGACAACGCAGGGCCCCATCTCTTGCTGGATGTGCGCCCTCTTGTGGAGGTGGATATATGCCACTTACCCTTCTCTCTCAGTATCCTTTTAGGAATGGCGACACCAAAAATTACTGTGTCATGGTTTTGCATTTTCTTTTCATATTCCTCCTGGTTCCCATTCCTGTGTGGTTATTCTGCTTATATTGCTGCCAGATATTCCACTCTCAAGCTTAGAGGACAGGAAGAGTGAGCATCTCCAGTTACTTCAGGAAAGAATCAGCGAATTGAAACAGCAGATGGCAAGTGACTGCCGGCCTCCAGGTAACATGGCCAAACACCATTCAGGCTCTGTATATGTTGTTTGAAATGAACAGGCACGCAGAGTCACTCGTGCATATTCACAGTCCACTGTGTCGTCTCATACTGCCGGGCCGCAGGCTTATTTTGGACGGCTACTAACAGGTTGTAATGGGGTTGCTAGGTGAGCCCTTTTCCAAAACATGTACGGTCAACCTGAGCAGCTGGCTTGCTGTAGAGAAATTAACATGCAAAACATTATTTTGGTGGTGTTCTTTAATCAGTCAGCTAAATTTAGCTTTGTGAAGTCTTAACTTACCACTTTACACGGTCTTAATTTTAAACTTTCACCTGATTTTATTTAACGTAAAATTCTGAGATCCATTAGTAATAAAATTGTGATTATAAGTATAGCTTTATTTCAATAACAATACGAGAATATAATTTTAAAAAACATAAAAATAGTATTGATTATGTTAAATAAAGGTATTAAGTAGGTCTGATACAAGTAAATTGCATGAAACTACAAAAACTTTACATAAACACAAGCCTATAAAGATAAGTTTTGAGGTTTTGTGGTGTTTCTGAATCTTGTAAATTCTTCTTCTACAGTATATTAAATCTCCAGGGGTGTGATCATCTCTCATTGTTTTCTCCCTGTGGGTTCTTCCAGTTTATGTGATCTGTAAGCAGGGTAATGACTCACAGAAGGCCGTGCAGGTTCTGGAGAAAATGAGTGGATCAGAAGTGGACAGTATCGCAGTGAAAGACATCAGTGGAGGCCTCATGGCATGGGCGAAGAGGATAGACCCCACATTTCCACAATATTAATGCATTTTAAATCTCATTGTGTTAATAAATTATGTATTTTATCTACTATCTTTGTTTATTTTCAGTTGTATGTGTGCTGGGTATGCTTGGGGGTAAATTCCCCTTGATGTTAGTGCTGAATTGCAGAATTTAACACCGCAAGAGTAACCATGGACAAGTTCCCAAAATCTCTTGTGTAATCTGGTGAGCTGACAGTTAGATAACACGTAAGCATCATTGCAAAATCAGGCTCTTCTTCCTGTTTTTTTTCTTGCCAATCCTTAGAAGTTCCAGGTAGTTGCAGAGAATATAAAACTCCCCGTATGTACTTCAGGAAACTTACTTTTCTAATGAAGTAAAAGCAGTAGCCACAGACTTAAATTCATCCAGTAAGCTCTAGTTGAACTGTTCATGGATGAAGAGGGAAAAACAGAAGAAACTGAAAGTTAGCAGACAATCTATGTTGCTTTGTTGTACTTTCATATAAATAAAGTCAAGTCAGTTTATTCCTCATTTAACTGCATTTAAACTCATAAAAGGCTGCTTAGGGCTCAGTGTATTACTAACCGATCCGGGTCATGTGGAATAAAGTATTTTTTCTTGGCATGGCCAAGTTGAAATAACGGAAAAGAAAGGCACATGCGCATTGGCTGGAGCTCCATCGGAGGCGCCATTGCTTCACACGGACTGTAGTTCAAGTTTTCCTCCCCACACATGGAAAGTCAGTTATGCGGAGATAATAAAAGACTCCAAGCCCCAGCGACGGTCGCTGCTCATTTTCTCGTCAAGCAGGGGGAGTAGTCACAGCTGGAAGGATAATAAGATGCGCATGAATTTACAAACTGGAATAAAAGATAAGAGAAAATAAATGGACGGCACGGTTAGTCTGAGCGAGTCTACGTGCAAAACTAAAGTCGGTGTTTATCATGTGTAGGCTGCGACGCTGTGCTTTTGTGCGCGACTTCCAAAAAAGTGCAGAAGAATAAAAGTTCAGACTCCGCTTTCCTCAGTGGATGGAGTTAAAAAGTTTCTTCAGTGCTCTCACAATGGAAAGAAAAGCGCCCTTCGCCGTGGGTGAAGGTAAAGTATCGTTTCAGTCACCTTTCACTCGACGTTTGCTTTTAAACGAACTTCACACGAAGAAGTGCTTCAACTGCGACTAAAGTGTAGCGAAAATGTGCAAATTCAGGGCTTGTATAACTTGTTTTGCTGGCATTCTCGACTCGGGTTGTGTTCTGCCAGCAAGCCAATCGAAAGTGGGAGGGGTGCAGATGTTCAGAAGCCTTGGTTCCAGATGTTTGTGAAGTTTGAATTGGTGCATACACAGAAATGATTCGCTTTGTCGACTTTTACGTGTCTTTTAAGCTGTTCATTGATTGTTTTCCGCGCTAGCGTAAAGGCACGATGTAGTAGCAACTTTATTACATGTATAAACAGTCATAAAAGTACAGCAGCGTTGTAAAAATATTGACTTTATACAAAAATGTTTAAGTTGTAGCTCTTTTTGCACAATTTATGTACTATATGGTAATAAGAGCTAGCTTAAAGCTTACCATGAGGAAGTACTGAGAACCAAAACAGTACAAGGCAGCAGCAAGGCAAACTATAATAGAAGTTGTGTGTGTGTGTGTGTATGTATATGTGTATACATACATACATACATATATATATATATATATATATATATATATATATATATATATATGTATAAGTAACACAAATTTTCTGAATGAATTTGTGTTACCAATATACCTGATTCATTCATACTCCCTGGATGTTCTCCACTGTTTTCAGATTAGTGAATATTTCTTTCATTGTAAAAATAGCAGTGTGTGTGTGTTTGTCTCTGTGTGTATGTTTGCGGTGACAGGCTTCCTGTGGTCAGAGTGGATTACTGACTTCAGTAAGGAGAAGGAGCAAAACTCCAGGATATGAAGTTTGTTGCAGTGATTTTACTGCAGAGGTCTGCGGATTGCTCAGAGACCCTTTCTCCATCACTTGCCCATCTAGTGAATGAGCGTGCATTGTACCAGCTCAGGTGGGTGGATAGGTTATTATCCTCTTAATTTCTAAAAAGACAATGCCGCTTTAATATAAGCATACGGTGTCGAGTCACTACTACTGATGAGGACTAAAGATTCCCCATACGACGAGTCACTCCACAGAGGTCCAGCTGTGCTTTTTTCCACCAGCCCTCAGTGAATTCTCCACTATTCAGCATTTCACGTCGCAACTGGAAGAAACCCAATGTCTGCCTCCTCTCCCCCATCCTTACCTCGAGCCTTCCTCCACTCTCTCCATCCGCACCACCCGTCATCCGCCCTGACGCCGAGCTCACCTGGACCGCTCTACACACGACTGTCCAACGGCAGTCACAGCGCCCCCAGCCCCACCAACTCCCGCAGCTCTTTCCATGGGGTGTCCTTCCTGCTGCAGATCGGACTGACCAGAGAGACGGTGAACCTGGAGGCCAGTGACCTGTCGCTGTCGGCTGTCAAGGACCTGGTGTGCTCCATAGTGGATCAGAAGGTAGGGATGACATCCAGTTTCTGAAATCGCTTCCCATTCATGTAATTCTCACTCTGTTCTCAGTTAGAAAGGCAAGGCAATTTTATTTGTATAGCACAGTTCGTACACAAAGCAATTCAAGGTGCATTCAGCACATAACTTTAAAAATAATTCGAAAGACGATTTAAAGGTAGAGAAATAAAACGTTAAACAAACAGCAATAAAAGTGCATTCAACACAGAACTTAAGGTCATAAAGGTCACCCCTCATCAAACATTTTATCTCCAATCTCCTTTGAGGTAAAAGGTTTTCCACAGACACACGCATACCCATTAATCTGACCTTGTTTTCCGACTTAGACAATAATATCAAAGGTGGTAGGGGACCAACATGATGGTGCACCAGCATGTGTTTTGCCATCTTCTACCATATTCATCTGTTTAGGTTTTGTTTTCCAAAGCAGACATCTGGGCCATGTGCCTCAAAATGAGTCAAACACCGCAGAAGCATGCACACAACAGCGCTGATGCTCCTCCAGTTACACGACACAGTCTAGCAGTGCCAGCTATTTACATTGTGGTGTAATGTTACTGGACACGATGCAAGTGCACACATACATACAAAACTACTCAGTGGTTTTGTGCCTCTTATGTATGTTGGACTTACTTTATTTTCCATGGCAGTGGTAATGTGTTGTAATGGCACTGGAGTGTAGCCTCAGCATGAAAAGAGGCTTTAAACACAAGAACAGGCTGCATCATTCAACTTCTTTTGCCTTCTCATATTTGGTCGTGCGAGAAGTGCAAATCAATGGCGCCAGCTTTAATTTCCTTGTTCTTATTCGTTTTTGAGTGCTTGAAAAGTCCTGATCATGATTTGTGTGTGCGCCTGTTTATAATACGCAAAGTAAGACTGAGAGAACATTTACATTTTTTGTTTTTAATTTGAAGCAGCCCTATATAATAGGCATTGTAAAGCTACAACGCCATGTTGTGCCTTTTATATGAAGTGGGGTTCTTTGTCAGACAAACATGATCAAAAAACGTACTTCACATAAACTGGGGAATGAAATTTAACAGTACATTGCATAGAATTAAAATGAATCCTTCAAATAAAATTGAAATTTATTAATATCCATTCTTATTTACCTACTAAATATCCAATACTTCTTAACATATGTAGGTGCTCTAAACCTCTTGCAGACCTTCTATGAGCCCATGAGTGTGTGCTGTACTTCATAGCTGTGTGGGATTAATGGTGTGCAAAGCCTGTTGGAATAATGAAATGGCTTCTGGGAGCATCCACATGTTGCAGTTTTTTAACCTTTTGTGAATAATGATGATTACTCCATTTGCGTCTCTAATTATCATCAACTAAATAAAAAGAGGGTGATTAAACAAAGCACTTTCATCAACCACTAGAATCAAACATTTAGGTAGGTCAGGACTACAGTCATGGCAGGAGGATGATAATTACAATAAAAAGAAAAAGGAATGTGGAGGAAACTTGTGTTGAACAATAAATGGAAGATAGTGAAGGAGCTATTTGTATTGAGCCTGTGTCCTTTGCTTCCATGTTGTCCAATTTGACATTCCAGAGGAGCAGGGTAATGTTGTTGTTCTTTACGAGGTCTGCTGATTCTCACTAGCTAGTTATAGACAGTTCTGGTCCGCAGAGCAGAAAATCTCATCACTGCGCATATTTACATGGATCCTGTAACATATTGGCATAGTTGCAAGAATCTGTAACAGGAAAAGGGTGGGAAATGTGATGCTTAAAGACAACTCATAAAGAAAATCAGTGCAGTGGATTCATGGTGAGTGGGTGCTGCTGATAATCTGCCAGGATGAGATCAGGATCACCTATTGCTTTTGTGCAGTTTATTACTGTGTATCACATAGATAATCTAAGGTTGGTGTGGAGTCTGATAAGATGTGGCAGGAAATTGTATAATTTATGACCCACAGTCATGGGAACTCCATTTAGAGAGCTATGTACACAATAAACATCTGAACATGCTGTATATTCTTTCAACATAATGTACTGTACACCAGCACAGAACATACTCAGCCTTTTCATCCACATTATTGTGCAGTTCTTCTATTAAACACTGCCAAATGCAGTGTACTGCCTCAACTATTTCATGAAATCCAGCCATATGGCTTTGATATCAATGGAAAATATGACTGTAGGCCTTGTGTGCTTTCAGTCCATCCCTGCCTCACTTCTTGTTCTAAAACATGCATGACAGTGGTGAGCCTTTTGCAAAGTCCACTCGTCCCAGCCAGCTTTCCCAGCTGAGGATCTCTGACCCGAGCTTGCTAAGCCATTGACAGTCGTCCCAGGACGTCTCGAGTCAGCAGAACTTCAGGTGTCTGTCAGCAGAGGCAAGACAGGAAAAAGCTTTAAACTTTATGTGGTAATATCTGCATGGAGATAGAGTCTGGATGGAAGTGTATTCCCCCTCAGTGGTGCTGCTTCCTCCACTGAGAGCTGGCCTGCTCCACGAAGTGACTCACCACTCAGCCATGTAGCAAACAGGGATGCTTATCCCAACTTAAAACTGTGCAGTTCAGTGTGAGGTTTTCTGCTGTGTCAGTTGTTGTGAATTTACAGCATGGGATTAAGCTGCATGTAAACTGTGATAGACACCATGTTGATATCTTGTTAGCCTTCAACCTGGTGTTACAGTGGCTATGCAACTGGTCCATCTTCCTGCTGATTGTCTGGGTCTGGGTCACTGTGCCAACGAGGCAAAAACAGCAACCCAGATGCACTTTTCTCAGCAGCTTCCTTTAATTCGATCCCAAGGTGCTTTCAGGCATGTTTGAGGCTTAAGTCCTGCCATTGTGCCTTGTCTCTGATTTGGGTTTTCCCTTTACACAGCCAACTACTACCTCTCACTGACTTTAGTGATTAGTAAACCAGGTTTTACAGTCAAAGCAAGGTGTTAACAGAGGTCCCGCCTTCGACACCGCCAGAACAGAGCTTGAATGACAGTTGAGCAACAGATTTGTTGTTGAGACACTGATGTAACCACTAGTATCGCAGTCAACACCACTTCAACTAAGACATGAGTGCACCAAGACCAAGACGAGACTAAAACTTTGATAGGTTGAGACAAAGTCAAGACCAATACCACAGCAGTGCAAGTTCCATACTCCATGACTGATGTATAATTAATAAGGAACATACACACTATTGTATTCCACCACGGAAATAAGTGGTCTGAAACATACAGTATATACATGGGTCACTAATTTGTATGGCTAACATTTGCGAAATCTCATTGGGTGAGATGTAAAGTATGTATGAAATGGAGCGGGCAAGGATGACAGTCGTTGAAAGTAACATAAATTTAAAATTATTGGTTGCATTTGAAGCTGGAAATTTTACATCCAATTCTAATTATGTTGTCAACAAAGAAACCTTACAATGCACAGTAAGCACAGTGATGTTCCTGACATTGTGATTTTTAACCACTCTGAAAATAAAATCTAAAACTCTTTCTCTGAGTAAAATTTTGCCTGAGACCAGTCAGGGGGAGGAGTTAAATCCGCTTATTTCGTCATAAGCGGACCCAAATCAAAATTGGACGTTTGAACAGGCATTTTCACAAAATGTGATGTAGCAAGGCAGGGAGGAAACAGACAGTTTTCAAATTCGAACCTCATAATGAGGCTACTGCAACACACACTACTATAAGAACACTTTCACAAAGTGAGGTTTGCATAATATGTTCCCTTTAATGTGTATAATGTGTCAAGCCTCCAAGGTTGACACTTTGTATCTTTCCTTAACCCTTCAGTTTTGAATCAGCCTCGTTGTTTGACAGAGAATCATGCAGCCTGTTGTAATAGCTGTGTATTGT
This sequence comes from Acanthochromis polyacanthus, assembly GCF_021347895.1. Lineage (NCBI taxonomy): Eukaryota > Metazoa > Chordata > Actinopteri > Pomacentridae > Acanthochromis > Acanthochromis polyacanthus. The sequence continues at coordinate 14,775,560 of NC_067113.1, read as the reverse complement.
ATAGGTTTTGTACGACTCATTCCTCTTCCTGTTAAAGACTCAACCACATGACTTGGCCTGCTTCCACAGAATAGATTTGCTTTCTCTCTGTTCTCTGTGCTGATCTGAAGGTGGTTTGATAGGAGTGGTTTGAACCACAAAAGCCAACTTTAGTGAGTAAGGTCAACCTTAAAATGGGGCAACTTGATCCTTAGAGCAGCTATTGCAGTCACTGCTCCTGCAATCTAATGAATACATGAAAATCTGACTTTTTTAGTGTCACCACTTGGCACAAGGGTATCAACTCAAAGCCAGACTCCTTGAAGACTGTGAGAAAGGATGAGTGGAGCCGGGCATTGGGTGGTGGAGACCGCCCCCAGTCTGGTACCGTCAAGCCCAGATCTAACTCATGATGGTCTTTAATGGCCCCGTTGTGGCTGCATGCAACTCCAAGTTGGGACAGCCTTGTTTCACTATATGGGTCCTGACTTCTCTGTCTGGTTTTTGGGGCTTGATGAATGGTGCGAGATAAACATCCATGGCTTCCACTTGTTGAGAGTTTCCTGTTTGGTGTCGCCCAAGTCCTCTCGTGCAGCCAGCAAGGGAGCAGTGGTGGGACAAAAGTTCACGACTCTCTGAGAATGACTCCCAGTTAGCCAGCTGGTCATGCTGGACAGCCAGCCAGCAACAGAACATTCCTTTTCACCCAGGCATTTTTGGAGGATGATGTGATGTTGCTTGGTATGGGTGGGATTAGACTGTTAGGAAACTGAAATATTTGAGGCTAGAAACACTTGCTTTGGTAGTATATTTGACAGATTTTGATGGATGCGGTAATGCTAATTGCATGGCCAAGACAGTTTAGTTTTCAGTCTTTATAGGATTATACTTAATATCTTACAATAGCACAATAGAATCTTCTGGTGAATGTTGGCAGTGGACATGTTTGATATAAATGGAGGATTTACAGTGTAGCTTGGCATCACTTAAAAGTTTCTCCTTCCATCAAAGGGAATGATAAAGCTTAACAGGAGGAAGGAAATTTGAAGAGATCTGGCAAAGGTAATGGAAAAAAACATTAAACCTTTGCCTCAAATGTTAGTTTTATGAATGCTTTAATTTTAGTACTTGTCCGAAGGATGTTGCTGCATTTTCACTCCAGCTGGAAATGCTGTGAAAGGCAGCTGCCTCAGCCACAGGTTTCCCCACTGGTTTTGTCAGTGCCGTAACTCCTAGTCTCTAGTTGAGGTCTGTACAGCTGCCTCTGTAATTAGCAAGACAAAGGCCTTTTTGAGTTAGAAACAGGCTGTGTTGGACAAAATACAGGAAAATAGCAAAGTATTATAAAAACAGAAGGATTTGGATTGTTCTAAACCTTTGAGTAATATCACTTGCATGATGCAAGGTAACATTTGGCAGAGAAAACATGATCAGCTCAACATTCCTCCACAAGATTAATTAGATTGAGCTGCAACAGTAGAGAAGATTTTCTTTGGTTTGTGTATGTTTAGTTTTGTTAAGATTTTATATCTACCTTTGGATGATTCAAGCTAAAAGCTATTGTGTATATTTTTGACTTGAACAGTTAGCTTTGGAAGCTGATCATCAATAACTGATTATGCTCTCATCAGCCCTCTTGTTTGGGATCTTATGTTCATGATAAAAAAAAGCTGATCTGGAGAGTTGATCTGGAGAGTAGTATCTACAGAAAGGATTAAGAGAGAATAGCAGAGCTGTAAGAAGAAGAAGAAAATAAGAGGAGAAGAAAAATGCAAGAAAGAAGGGTTCAGATGGAAAATGGAGAGACTGCAGTTCACATCGAACAACACTAGCTGAAGCACACTGGAAATAAATCACCACCATCTCCCTCCCTCCTTCCCTTCGGCAGTATAAGCCCACATCTGCATGTTCCTATGGAGCTGGAGGACATATTTCACCCCAGAGGACGTCCCAACAGCACAGGACTTTATGTGTGATATACATGGGGCCAGACGTTTCCTGGAAAGCACATTCAGCTCCGTCTCAAGAAAAAACAGGTCACCCATGAGTCAAAATATTCACTGTTGGTACTGGTTCTAAAAAACACTGTTATGACCTCAGCCTTTTTCAAACTGTGATGGTTTTCAGTGTCCATTTGCAAACATGTTGATGTATTCCAAAGCCATGGAATTGACTAAATTGATATCACAAAGGGGATTGCTGAAAAAAAGTCTTCCATGTACAACTCAAAAGCCTACTTGCACAAGGAATCTATCAATTTCCCCAGGCTTGGAGTAATTTGTGGAAAAAAGAGAGAGAGAAGAAAAAGGAAAAAAAATATCTCTGAAGTTAAGTGAGCTAAGTAATTTCTACCATCTGCAGTGCACATTTCTGCCGCCTCGCTCCCCTTTAAATGTAAAGTGGCAAGGCAGAACACAGGGCCTAGCCACAAGAGTCCCAGAATGACAGAGTGGAGAAGCGTGGTCCTCTCCAGGGACAGGGGGCAGGGGAGACTGGGACAGCCCTGTTGGCAGGCCCTGCATGAGGCACAGAAGAGGTTGTGGGCGCTGTACGGCTGCTGTTTTTTGCCAAAACCATCAGTTGAAGGCTGCTCCTGCCACCAAGTGTGGCTTTTTGCTTTGGATGTTTTGTGCTTCTAGGTTGCACAAATGTCCTTCACCATACTTGACTTTAACCCGTGGTAGGAGATAATCTCGCATCAATCCAATCTCAGCTAATGCTGGTTAAAAGGGCTTTGACTGTGATTATATTGAAGTGGTAGGCTGCAGCAACGTACAACCATTTAATACTCAGGGATCCAGGTGACTTTGTCCTTGTGAAGTCAACCACATGGAGTGATTTAGAAGTACTTCCTGAGAGACTCTTGTTTCCATTCATAAATTTGTAACTGTGGCATAAAACGGTTCACTGAAGGAGGATATCTCATTTCCCTTATTAATTTACTCATTAACAGTTTTTCCATCTTGACTGCACTTGCTGACAACCTCAGCACACTTTAAGGATTTCAAGCATGACAAATGCTGAAGAGAAGGAGTTCAACTTGGCTTAATGGCAAGGACACTACCTTCTTCAATATATTAACAGTTACCTGTTTGACCGAGTTAATCACTAATGTCTTTTTTCTGACTTTAGGAACCCTCCAGCTGAAAAGGTTAGTACAAACAGTTGTAATATTCATGACCTTAGCAGTACTATTAACATGTCAAAAAATGTTTCCCATGTCATTGCAGTGAAGACCACATGGTCTCTGCTGTGACCACACAATCATATGTGTGTGGTATTATTGATCCCTGTAGTATGAGCAGGTTGCAGAATGTCTTATTCTGTGTTGTTTTCTTAGCACTGTTTGCCTTTCCTGTCTTTCAGTATAGAGAGTGATCTGTCAAACTGATAGGAAGGTGGCAGAGGAAGTGAAATTACATGTTTATACAACAAGAAACTCTCCGAGTTACAAAGAAAAAAGGGTCTTAAGAAACATTTAAATAATAGAGTACTCATTTATTAAGCAACGGTTTGCCCTAATGAAAAGAACTGCAGGCTAAACTAAAAAAAAAAACTCTACAATTCCACATTTGTTTGATTGGCTTGAGCATTTTTAAACCCAAGGGGACCAGTCAGCCTCTTAGCATGACTCCCTTTGTCACTGTGTCTCTTTCTTCAGTACTTGTTGGTTAGTTCCCCCTCAGAGCCGCTCCCAGTTTCCATATTCTCTCTGCTCCTGCTCTCCAATCTGCTGTGGTCGGCAGAGCAGCACAGCCTGTTCAGTCTGTGTGCCTGCGTACAAATGGCTTTTCTCCACGCTGCACTTGCTATTATTCTTGTCTGTGTATTTAAACGTTTAGAGAAATTGCCTTATGGTGGGTCTGTTTTGAAGAAGGTGACAGTTTGAGTGTTGGAATTTGGCTGGATTGAGTGTTTAGCTTAGCTCTTTTGCATAAGTACAATTTTCTTTCTGTGAAACTACTAATTCAACATCTGTAAAAGTAGGTCATCGTTATTTATTGTAAAGAAAGTAAAAACTTCAAACATTTGCCCTCAGCCACTTTCTGCAGTAGAACTCTCAGCAATTGTTAATGTTTTTGTTGTGCAACAGCAGCCCATTCTTACATCCTGCTATTAACGCACACCTTCTGACCTCCCGCTCTGCCAGAACAAGAGAAAGTGCAGTCGCCATCAATCTCCCATAAATTCTCCCCAGGTTCACCTGTTTATTTGCCCCTTGTGGAGGTGAATCTGGCGGCTGTCCCCTGCTACTCCATGCCAGAAAGGGAAGATGGAGTGTGTACTGCACTATATCTTTGGGGTGGAGGCGCTTGCGGAGGATCACAGTGGAGCTATAACTCATCAGCAGTGTGCGGGGGCCTGGCCAAGCATGTCTTAGATCACACTGCTCTCTTCCTGCGAGGCCTTAGATCCTGTGACTCAGCCTTCCTCTTCTCTGCTTGGCCTCTGGATGCTGTTAATGCATGTAAAACTCATGCACATACTCATAAGTACACAGATTCATGCAGGCAAACACCAACACATGTATGACACTAAAGAGAGATGAGACGGTTTGTGTCGTGTATGTAAAAAACGTTGCTGCTGTTATAACAGAAGCCACCTGGCTCGTGTTGAGGATGCAGTGGCTTGTAACCAAACAGTGACCTCACCTCCATTATCTCCACTTCACTTCAGTGCTTTTGTTTTCAGGCCAAATTACCACAGAAGAGTATTGTTTCTCTAGATCCAAATAATCAAAAGCTGGTTAAATAATTGTGGGATTTTCTTTGGAATGCTTCACAGTGACGTTTTATAAAACCAGGCGGAGATTTTGCTGGAAACCGTGAGCCATTGTGGTTGATGTAAATTGGGTAAGCGGTATAGCTTTCCTAGAGTCTCCTGATGATTGAACGGGGGTCTAGGATGACAGGTGTAGAGTCTCCTACTATGCTGCGGTCTGGACGAGGCCGTGGACCTGGGCTCAGTGGTTAGAGTTTTGATTCCAGCTTGTCTGCACCAGAACTGTAGATAAACACACACAAATTCATGTAGGCTGCAATCAGACACATACACAACCTTCAGCTTACAATAAGAAGGAAACCAGCACTGAATTAATTGCACATGAACGCTTGGCACTTTTTCAAACCTCTGCGTTTCTCATTTTACAGCTCGCGTCAGCTATGCTTAAACCATGCCACAATGGTCACACTTGTCTGAAACATACAGATATAACACCAAGGGTGAGAAGTGACTTAGTGCCGTCAGATGCTGGTCAAAGAAAAAGTTGTGTTTTTGTTGTGCTGACTTTGTTGCATATAAAGCTGCACTGTGAACGTGTTGGCTGCATTAAGTGGGGAGAGTTAACATTTTCACCTTGTGTGATGGGTTTTGCACTTTGAAAGTGCATTGCTATGCTGTCCTGCACATTAAAATTGACTGTAGCACCTAATATATTTCAAGTAAAGCTTTATTTCATGCCTGGCTGAAACTTTGACTGTTGAGCAGCATCAGGTGTCAGTCATTCTGCATCTACCTTCCATGATGACACAGCCTCATACTGTAAAAAAAAAGCAAAACCTATGAATGAACCATGAGCCATACTCCACCACATGGAAGAAAACAAGTTAGTCAGCCTGTAGAGTGAGAAAGTCACAGCTTCTTTTGCCGCCAAGCCACCACATGAGTTTCCTTTCCGCTGCACGCGGATGCTTCGGTTGATTGCTCTTAGTGAAGTCTTCCTGCAGTGGAAAAGAGGTTGTCTCGAGCACATACTGTGAATGTGCTGTAGACAGTGATAGGACGACTTTGCTTGATCCTGAAAGTGTACAAAGATGCCGTCTTGAATATAAACCATACGAGGGTAGTGCTTTGTCAGCCCCCACTTTTTCTGCCTTCAGCTGTAGCGTGTTTTTCTTGGCCTGTACCTGCAAACGGAGGAGCAAGCAGTTTTATGTACTACTGAAATGAAGCATATGTTTTGGGCCATTCTTTCCATGCATTTGCTGCAGAGTGGAAGTGAAGCACATCCTATGAATTACGTGACTTATCATCAACTGTGGTCAGCAGATTAGAGCTATTTTTTAAAATGCCTTGCTAAATGAATGAAATAATTAATGCTGTCGCTCACATATGAAGAGATTTTAAAAACTGTTGCAGTTTGATAATGCCTCCTAAAGTTCAAGAGGAGTTCATTAAAACTAGAGTGATATTGGTCAAGCAACAAGTTGAGATATGTAAATAGCAAGGATTTGTTTGACAATTTAAAGACAATGTCTCCATTAAAAAGGCTGTCCATTTGAAAGAACTGACAAGTTTATTTTTCGATTGTGAAATGTCCAGATTAGTATAGAGTGTGGCCCTGTAATTTTCAAATTCACGTTAAACTATTCTTTTAAAAAAGAATGGTTCTTCTGTGTTGTAATTAGATTTTTTGAATCCCAAATATCATATGTCAGTTTTGGTTTGACTCTAATGAAAATGTAATCCTGGGACAGCTGAACGAATTGTCCAACATTGTGAAATACTTTTTACTAAGTTAAATATTTGTTGGTCAAATATGGCTCCCAGCCAGAAAATTCTGCAGCACATGACCGTGTAGAAAACCACAATGTGTCATTTTTGCACAAACAAACAAGATCTTAGGCCCTGATTAGTAAGCTTTAGAGTTGGAGATTTTTCTTATGTGGACAGGTTTGTGCTAGTTGTGTCTCTCTATTTCTAATTTTTAAGGTAATATTTAATAGACAGTAGAGTTTCATGTAACTCTGTACAAGAAAATAATATAGTATATTAAGTGTTTTTTCCCCCCAAAATGTCAAACTTTTTCTTCAGAGTTTGGAGACTAAATACTGAGTTTACTCCTCCTTCCTTGTAGTCATGGTATGTTGCACTTTCCAGAGTGTTTTTTCTTAATTTTTTTTTTTACATTTTTCATTCTATTTTTTTGTATTTTACTTGAAACACCACAATTATTTTCCACTTCAGATGAGTGAAATTTTGATCTTCTTATTTGATTTGCTCTTGTAAGATCACTTAAATTAAAAAAAAAAAACATTCATGATGCATCATTTGAAGGCCCGTTATAAATGTGTTAGTTGTTTGTGAGGAAAAAAAGTATTAGAAACAAAACTTGCTTAACTTTCAATGCTAAGGAAAAACTACTTTTCTGCCTGTGACTGATTCCAGTGACATATTGTATATGCATGCAACCTCTATTTTACATAGCCTTCACTCATTCTACCACACATCTCTATGTTTAATTCCAAATGAGCAGTCTCTTCCTCACAATTGCATTCTATATGATTTGGTGGGTTGGGCAAGATTGACTACTCGTAGACAACTGAACAGATATATTTTTTATTTATAAAGCAATTTGGGATAAACTTCCAACATAGTTTTATTTACTTCTAAGTCTCAGGTCTGGTGGTTGCTTTTAAATGTATGCCAGGTTTCAACACATCACAGGAAAACTGCATTTCCCTATTATACAGCATGGGTATGGAATAAACTGCCATAAAACTAAAATTGGACATGTTTATGTCTATTGATGAATTTAAAGAAGCTGTAAAGAATGTGGTGACAGAGGCATGTGGTTGTTTTTTCTTGTGAGGCCTCTAATTAAATAGCTGTTTTCTATATTGTGGATTTTTGTATGTGATGTTTACTATGTTGCATTTTAGTGTTTGTGTGAGTTTGTATGGTTGTTACCTTGGCCAGATCTCTCTTGTAAAAGAAATCTTTGATCACAGTAGGACTGCTTACAGATTAATATTTCAACTTCAGTGGGATAATGGTGTCTAAAAACTAATTCAAATACATTTTTATATTTAATTTGCTCTATACCTACAGTATAGTGAGGACATCTGTGGCATCAAAGTGAATTATTTCGAAATCATGCAGCCAAAGTATATGGAAACTGTTAATGGAGGACCTAAAACACTTAATGTTGAGCAAGACAGTGGAAAACCAGAGTGTTTCCAGTGTGCCCTCTTTTGATGCATCACTCCAGTGACAAATTAATTATTTGGCTGCTGTTATTGCCCACATCTTGTAATTGTGTAGTTTGCTGCACATGTGTTTCTTGTACCCAGGCTGCGTGGAAAACTTTTCCTTGGTATTATATTAATAATATGTAATGAAAACAAATGCAGTTCCACTGTTGACTTTAATAAATTAACACAGTTTTCCACATTGTGTTTGATGTGACTTGAACAAAGTAATTACACAGCTTTCCCCCCAAGGTTTGCGTGAGCACATAATTGGATTTTCCAATGCAGTCGTTTGCCGAGTTGAAGTATTGAAGTGTATTTTCCTCTGTTGTGGGCGTTAAAATGCACCTCAAAGTCAAACAATGGTTTCCCCATTGTTTTGACATAAAAAAAAAAACAGTTTTTCTATTTGTGAAACCCTCACTACAGCTCAGTGGTTTGAAGACTGACTGTAGAGAATGTTGATGCAGCACATGTTGTCTATTAAATCTGCTGTACATCAAAACTCATCAAGACATGCATAGTTATTTGACTGAGTTTGCTTATGTGTGCCATTTTATTCTCCTCTCTTCTCATTGGGCCCGCTTTCAAGATGTTCTTACAGACTCACTGAAATGTATGACAAGCAAAAAAATTCTCATCCTGTGGTGTCCTGTGGTGTTCTGTCTCTGGGGCTGTTTCACTATCAAAAAATTTCAAGGTCATCAGTCAATGGACTTGTTCGTCTGGTGAATAAAAGCACCTTGTATCATACTGATCTTGTGACAGTCTTTATCTTACCACCTCAAGCTAAATAAACAGGAGCCGTGTACCTCCTGACTCTGGTTACATGTTTCCAAGAATCTTGTACCTCGATGAAAGTATGTAAGTTTTCATGGAGGGTTAGATAATCTTCTACCCTCTGCTTTTGTAGTACTGTAGCTCAGTGTGGAAACATATTTTACTTTTAGCATTCCTACAACTGAGAACTGATGAGAAGGATAGTTGTTTTCTCAAGGGCACCTCAGAAGTAGTTGTGGGCTGACATAGTTGCTTATTTAACACCCTCAGTTTCCCAGCTGGACTTTGAATTAGAATTGGCAACACAGTGAAAACGTGTCCTAAGTTTTCTGTCCTCTCTAACATATTCACTTTTATTTCTCCAGGTGCACTGTTCAGCTGAAATGCCAAAACATTTCACAAAATCTATCAACAGGTGATTTTCATTATTGTGCATAAGAAAATACCTGGTACAGCCACAGATGGGTGACACATTAGAAGAAAACCCAACGTGAAGTGTCTTAGTAATGTGTTGGACCACTCTGTGCCGCTGGAGTAGCTTAATGGCACGCTGGTATTAGTCTCTAGAACTGCACTGAAGGGAGGATTTAACACGTTGTTTCCAATATATATTCCCTCACTTTGGTGTTTTGATGATGGAGGTGAAGAGCACTGTCTTACTTGTTGGTCCAAAGTCTCCTACAGGTGTTTAATTGTGTTGAGGTCTGGGGACTGTGAATGCTACAGCGTATGGTTCACATAATTTTCATGCTCATCAAACCGTCTATTGTTTCCCGAAAGAGACCTCTCCTATCAGATAGAAATGTTTCATTATACGATAAAGGGGTCACTCAGAACGACTTTGCATTGAATTGCAGGAACCTGTCCCTCTAAGGGAACAAGTAGACCCAAACTAGCAAAATGCCCCCACAGCATAAGCCCTCCACTATAGAGGTGAAGAATACAATTTTTCCTTGAATTTGCTAACCCATCCCAAAACAAAACAAAACAAAACATCATGTAAGCATGTAAATTGTGAACAGTTTGAAGAACTGGGCTGAAAAAAGGCTTTGAAATGGGATTTTACTGCTTTTCATAATGACAGTTCACTGCAGTTTCTAAACTAAGTGTTGTGCAACTGGAGCCTCAATCAACTGAGAGTTGGACTGTGTCAGATTAGTTATTTAAAGTGTAAAAAGCAAGGATGGCAGTGAGTCAGAGTTATCAAGAAAAAGTCACATGACAATGGAATGCCTGAGGTAACAAGACTCCTCTGTCTCTGACATTTTTAAATACTAGTGTTTTTTGAAAAGATCCTTTGTTGGTCTCCTAAAACACTGTTAATTTGCCTTATAGACTGACAAGGAAAGATAGAAAGACAAAAAGCTTCATTTTAGAGCTGAAATTTATCATTTCACCGGTTAAGCTATCAACAGAACGATCATTCACAGCTAGTTTTCAAATTTTGTAATGTGTAAAGCAGAAACATGAAGTATTTGCTTGTTTCAGTTTATCAGATGTGAGATTTTGCTATTTTTCCTAAATTTCTTCACAAGCTGGAGCGTTGGTCTGACCAAACCAGCTATTTGATGACATCATTTTGGTTTAACGAAACTGTAGTAGCATTTTATAGGCTAACAGGCGGATGAGAATAATTGTTAGTTCCATTAGTGTGCATTACTACACATTTTTTTTATGAGCTGCACTGTTTACTAAGACACCAGTTCATGTACAGCCTTTATCTCATGCAGAGTGATGTGGAGCAGGACGTTTAACTGTAGCTGTCCTCCACATCTGTGTGGCCCGCTGCCAGACTAATAAAGGTGTGATGCAGCCTGAGGTCAAGCAGCATACTTTTCCTTACTGTAATCACATGGCCATCTGTCAGAGCCTGTGCGCTGCTCTCACTGCTGTTTCCCTTTTGCCAGCCACCTCTGCCACACATCACATTATCAAGTGCACGCTATTCTGTTTCAACAAGAACTCGTATTGTCCTCTATGACTGAGCGCCTTCACACGTTAGTTTTGTTTCTTTTTACAGCAGTTGCGAAGAAATTCAGTATAAAATTCAGCAAAAGCCAAAGGTTTTTAATGTCACATTACATGTACATGGATGGGTTATGACCTATGAGTCATCTTCCTAGTTCATCATTTTGACTTTGTGTCCTACAATGAAAATGTTGGTAAGAAGCATCAATATTTATCAAAGCGAAATGTCACACTTTTCAAACCAGACTTTTTTCACGGCTGCTTTGAGATCATTTGTTTTTGGCTACCAGCAAAATGGCACCGTATTTCAGATCAGTCCCACTCCCCCCCATCATCTCCCCTCTCCTCTCACTCTCTTTCCTTATAACAGGATTTAGCATATCAATAGCGGATTACTTCGTTTAACAAAAGCTTACGACTGCAAAGCCCCTTTCCACTCGTCCTTCCAGCCTGACTTGTAGACCTCACACACAGCTCCTTTGCGCTGGGGCCTTTGGTGTGCGTGTGTGGTCGCGGCTGCTCGGCTGAATAGATTTGAAGATGACAAAAGACATGCTTAGTCACTATGGGCTTCGGAGATGTATGCTGTAGCGTGCGTGGGTGTTGGTGTGTAAGGATGTATACATGCACAGGAACTCGGTAGAGGTGAAAGGTTTATTTTTACGTGCAGGGAGGAGAAAATGTGTGTAGGAATCTGCTTTATACATGCATGCGCCCACAGGTTAGCCATCAATTATCAGTTTATCGGTATGATCTGAACAACAAGCTGTTAAAATAGTAACCTAAACCTGCCAATCTATTGTTCTTGTACCTCAGGCTTCCTCTTGCTTTAGTGGGGCATGGAAAAACGTTGTGTCCTCTGCCCCCATAGTCATTACGTGCTTGCCTGCAGATGCTCCTGTTCTTGAATGGGACGCATTCTGTACAGTGGAAAGTGCTGTATGGGGTGCCAAGAGGAGGTGACTTGAGTGGGCTGGATTTGGGCATCAACCTCAATTTTTCTGTGTGTATCCGAGTGCAGGCGTGTCAGGCAAGTGGAGGAAAACCCCACCGTGACACTGCAGTCAGCTCAGGAAGGATGCCCCCTCCTCCCGCCCATGGTGGTGATCGTTTGAGCCATATAGCATTAATCACCTGAAAGCATGACAAGGTTTCGGATGTAGGTATGTCAGATGAAGGGGGCAAGTTGGAAATGTTCCATTGTACAGGCACGTGCCTTGTTTCGTAGTCAGACCTTTTCATTTCCGTATAACCATTAGCTTCTCATGCTTGTGCTTGCAATCGATTTCATTTGATTGAAATAATGTTCATGCAGGAATAGAATTTGCCATAGATGGTAGGCTCGTGTGAAAGGTAAAATATCGTAAGCCTGAGGTAGGATGAACACGTGTGTGTGTGTGATAAATCCTCACAAAACATCTCAATGTGTTTGTGTTGTGTTGCATAATTACTTTGATTTATATTGAAACCATGATTATCTATCACTTATTCACTGATTTTAGGGACAAAATATATATATATATATATATATATATATATATATATATATATTTTTTTTTTTTTTTTTAAATTGAAATAAGCAGCATTGTTTTCACTTTTAAGTCATGCTATATTTGTGTAACTTCACAAAACTTTGAAATAAGACCTACAAAATGGTTCTTCTTTAGCTGAATTTAATGCGTCTTTAAAAGGCAAAGCATGGGTAAGTCTGTACCCAAAATGCATCACTTGCTGAACATCTGCTTATTGATACACTACATTTTACTGATGTTCCCTTAATGCCTCACATGCAGACGGACTAGTGTAAACAGCAGCTAGGCTATGCATGGAAAGGCCTCTTGTCTCCATTTAGTTATTGCAGACAGGTGTGCGCCCAAAGATTACTTCAAAAAAAAGTGAAGGCGTCCTCATGTTGGATTTACCCAAGTTGAAACCAAATGATTTTATCTACATAGACTGTTTTCTATGAGCATTGAAGTTTCATGTTTATTTATTTGTGGATTAATGTTCATTTAATTGTTAATTCCTGAAGTGAAAACATACTTTTTACATCATCACTGAACACATCTCTCCTTAGTAGGAAAAAAAGTCAAGTCTTATCCTACAAGTGGCTTAAAACCACAAAAAGGGATTCAACCATTAATAAATTTATCTTGGTTGGAAAAGACAGAACCTTTTGCCAGCATGCACAGTGCAAGAGGTGAGTCATCTGCCCTCACTGGAGCAATACTCATAAAGCATATTTATAAATATAATTTAATCCAAATCACATTAAAGTTTTTTATTCTAGTTATGCCTGATAATATTCCCTATGAGATAGTTCATTCCATTCCAGTACACTGGAGGTAAAATTCATTATTTTACATTTACAACACCCAGCTAGAGTGTGTCTTTCCAGAAATAATATCCTAATTTCTGCCTGGTAGGTCCGATATGTCTTAGATTGTAGGTTTTAAACAGTATGCGTTTTTTTCAGGTTCAATTCCCATACTGATTATTTGTAATCAAGGAGAGTGATAACAGCTATTTGGAACAGATATCCATTTCAAGTGTAAATGAAAATCTGGGTGTTACAATTTATAATTACATTTAAATTGATTAAATACTTTTGTTTTTCATGTGCTTGATTAAAACTTTTCAACATTTGTCCCTCAAAGCTGTTAGTGTTCGTTGTTTGTGGGTGGGACATTGGACAAGATCCCAGAGTAACTACAGATAGAAAGTGGCCGCTACATCAGAGCCAGAGTAGCACATTTTTCTATTATTTCATTATTTTTTATAGGAATCAGCTTCAAAATAGCAGTACAGATACACTATACAGATGTTATGAAAAATGTTAAGTATTTGATCCAGTCATGTGTATGGTCGACCTCTGTTACATTGCATCCGTTGCACTGCAGCAACCCTGAGCAGGATTAATGCTCAAACTATTTGTTGTTTATTCCTCAAACTACAAGTTGTTTATTGCTGGAGTGAACCTATAGGCAGTTCATGAATGGTATTGTAATCACCCTGTGACTGGTGGCTGTTTGAGTGCAAAAACCCATGTCCATACGAGAAGTGTTGTATTTTGTTGTGATGTTCTAATTTGCCGATCCTTTAGGGGAAATTGTTCCCCTCCGCTGAGGGAGATCAGAGGACAGGTTGGGGGCAGGGGGTCCAGTCCCTTTGCTGGAGTGTCTTTTTGTCCAATCAATAGTCCACAAAAAGTTTTAGTAGTTATCACTTTCTTTGCAGAATTACATTTTTTTTTTTACCTTTAGGTATTTCATCCTTCTGGCTCTGTTGACACACAGCATCTGATACACTCATGTTTTCCCAGCCATCAATCTGTCTTGCTGTCTCTGTGTTTCTTGGCAATTATAAGGCTCCAGGTGTCTTACATGTCCCGTGCCCAGACACTGCGCCAACCCCTGGTTCTCCCAGGCCACAGTGGCATTGTTCTGTGTGGCTCATTGTGCATGACCCTGGTTCAGGGGGAAACAGCTGGTGGATCCTTCAATACCAGCCTGCTTGGCATCAAGTGTAGAATGCCTTGGTGTAAAACTGCAGCGGTCCAGTTCCCGCTTTGATGCAAACCATGCAGGAGAGCTTTGAATAGCCACTGATGATTGTTGTTGATCTACTTTTTCCGCACTGTCAGGTGCGCTAGCGTGTTGTTATGTTGCTCAGGAGATGAGAACCTTTTCCCTGGTATTGAAAACACAATTCTCCTTTGACCTCTGAAAAATACAAGGGAAGAGGAGAGGTCAGTGCCAAACAGATATTCATTGTGTTTCTCTTTGAGTCGACCGTTTCATGGCGTGATATTTCCTTTTGAAATCAGAAAGGTGTGTAAAGAACAACTGCACGACAACAAGCTGCGAGCTTCGCCATTTCACCTATGTACAGCAGATATGTGCACATGTGCTGCACTCTGTATGTGGTCATGTGCAATACTTTCCTTACAGACTATCCCTGTGACAAGAACATTGCTCTCTAAGAGGTTATGGGCTGCCCTCAGTGCAGGAAGTGACTCAGTATTGACTGGCGCTGCACTTCCCGTGCGCTGATTCTCTTCTACTCCTCTCAGGATGTTTACCTCCTCCTCCTTCTCCCCGTCTCCCTGTCCCACCCTCATGGCCACCCCTTTCCTTGATCATGTCACTTTAAGTCAGTTTACTCTGCTTTCGCTCATAACCTGCTTGTCAAAGTTTGTTTTGGACAAGGCACTGGCAGTGACTGTCTGCTGAGTCCAGGTCATAGCCAGCTTCAATCCAAATAATTGGTCTTTGTGCCAAAGATAATTTGATTTATGTGTACACAATTCAATATATAAACATTGCTTATGGCAATGTGTGGTTTTGATTAAGATATCACTAGATTTACTGGAAACCGTGTGAAATAAAAGACTGCTTTTACTCGTAAAACAAGCCCAAAGCAAAGCACCTGGACTTTATGACTTGATGAATATAAATGCAAGCCACTTATGTTGATTGCAGTGGGGAAAATGGGTATTAGTCTTTACTGACGGCTCCCCTTAATTGCATTTCCACCTACTTTATAGTGTAGATTCCTCCGAAGGGAGGAAAGGAGGTCTGAGCAGGAGTCCTCTTCCTGAGCCGTTGGGTTCAGAATACTACAATACCAATAGCAGTGGTGATGTAAGCCACTGGAAATGACGTAATATGAGTGTGTGTGTGCTTGAGTGTATTTACAGAAGATTTATAGTAGAACAGCTTGCAAATATGAGTCAGACTAACCGGGTTGATGTGTATCTGTTTTTATTTTTTTGCATTAGATTACGACTCAGAAACAGTAAAGTAAACAATAAATGTCCTGATATAGTGTACTGGATATATATAGAACATTACCTCTATCATTATTTATCAGGTTTTGAATTTCTCGAGCCTCTTTACTGTAGTTAATATCTTCATCTGTACCTCTGTTTCTCTCCAGTTCCCAGAGTGTGGCTTCTTTGGCATGTACGACAAGATCCTGCTGTTCCGCCACAATTTAAATGACGAAAACATCCTGCAGAGGCTGACCTCAGTAGAAGACATCCATGAAGGAGACCTCATCGAGGTGGTCCTCTCTGGTACGTACAATGCAGTGGATCAGTGCAGTGGGATGATGCATATTTTGTAAACTTACTGTAAATGTTTTAGGCAAGTTCTGCATGCAAACATGAATACCTTAGCACTAAAGTAAGTGTGAAGGACAAAAACTTTGACTCACTAGATTTTCTTGAACTGTTGCTTCTGGCAAATACACAAATGAACAAATAGTTTTAATCGTTCAATAAAAGAGTTAGAACGCTGCCGTGTGGTGTTTCAAATTTTTTATTCGATATCCAAATAACTTAGTGTTAGGGCTGTAGTCAGCCCGACAGAATGTTGGTTAACTGAAATTGTATTTGCTCTTTCACCAGCTGATTGGTCACAGGGAGAAAAACAGAATCTGCATGTTATCTCAAGATGAACTAAATCAGCTGTAATGCTGCAAGCTTTACTAGCCTTAAAATAATTATAAATACACAAAATAAGCTAGTATTTGAAGGATAATAAATAATATTAACTATGTTCTCTAATTTAACTAGACCCACTGTGATGCACTTTTTTCATTATGATGAGAAGATGCTTTACATATGCTGGAGCTGTCGAAACTGTGACTGGATGTATCTGTTGTAGTGATTCTGATATGTTCACTTTCACAGCATCAAGTGTTAAACACAAATGATGACTGAAAAGTTAGCTGACTGCTTTTGCTTTTATTCAAACTGCTGCTGGCAAAGTTTACAGACAGCTTACTGGACATCTGTCTGAACAAATATACCAAAGTCGATTACTTCTTTGACATAATGTCAATTACTGTTGTCTACTAAATACTTAATCATGGAAAGCTATTCAGACTTCAGACTTATCCTTATGAAAGTAAAACAGCAATTGCCCGAACAGTGACAGTTTCGTCAAATGATACCATATTGATCAATTAGCCGACCTAGAGGCCATAGCCCTATTGGTGTCATCCCTCATGGAAGCTCAGGGTCACAATCAGGCGGGAATACAGAGACGTATTTATTCACTGTCGAATGCAGTAACTTAAATTCAGCTGAAAACATAAAGATAACTGTGATCTATTTAAGAGAAACCCAGCAGAAGACTTTTAGTATGGTGTGACCCATTTATTTTACAGGAGGGAGGGTATAAAGATACAATTAAAGATACTGATTAATCACACCGCACGGCACCAAACCTTACGTAGACAGTTTGACCTGTTTTTATTATTATTTTATTTTGTTATTTCTTATATAAAAGCTTGTAATACAGAACAGTGTGTCTGCTAGCATAGCTTTGGCTCAGTCTGCTTCACTCCAAACAAACTTAAGGTCCTGCTTCTTTAGACTTCCAAAACAGGAGAAAAATGGATATAAAATTCCTCTACGCAGTATAAACCAAGTGTTTTAAAATCCAAACAACGGTCTAAAACTAATACACTGGAGGAGGCTCCACTTGTTACATTTTGTGCCGAGTCACAGTTGACACTCCTTCCAGTAAACACAGCCTGTTGTGTCATGTTCAAGGGCACTTCAGTGGGTCGGGTGCTTGCTGTGAGAATCCTTTGTACTCACTACTACTTGCTGTCCAAACAAAATACTAGTCTTGTGCAATTTTATGCCGTCAGGTTAGCGACTGCAAGAAAACCGCTTGTGAAAAGTTTGTTTTGTTTTCAGTCCTCCTCATCACAGTTTCCATCAGATTGTGCACCTTTGTAGCAGCTACACAGGTGTTTGGTTTTTCTTTGTCATTTCCTGTGATAAATGAATCAGCTTCCTCTGCGGTGCTGAGACCAACAAATGGCTTAGAGTATCTGTTCAGCTTTAATCTGTTCTCCTGCTCCATCTGTCTCTACTGGGAAGCACCTGACACCACCTGTGCTGAATATCTCCCCCTCTCTCCTGGGCTGAGGGTATTGTTTGCAGGGATTTAGACAGGGGATGATTGTATGGGTTCAGGATCTGAGGATACTTCAGGCATCAGCTCTGAGGAATGTAGACTAAAGACTGGAGAACTTCCTTCTTTTTGTTTCTGACTGTCTGTGTTTGTCTTGTGCTGTCTTTTGTTTCAGTCTTTGTGGCTCTCTTTCCCTCCTCGCTTTCTCTCATTCTAATCCCTCCTACCTCAACAAATCCATCTGCAGGTGTAAGCTCCAACAGCAGAGCCAGACGATTTATAACCTGAGATATACCTGATGATAACCACTTCAGAAGATATCAGCTTTGCTACATATGCAACACCTGCAGTTTTTTTTTCTATTTCATCAAACCCTCAATGAACTTCATGAGGGGGTTTGTGTGTCAGATACTTGATCTTTGTTTGAGAAACACGAAAGGAGAGCTCCACATTCCCAAGGCTTTCATTTGGCTCAGGGAAAATATGAACCTTTTTCCGCCCCGCAATTTGTCTCCTGTCATCTTCCGTTCACTTCTCCTTAACCAGTGTGTTGTTGGATTCCGCGGCTGTGGGAGAGAGACCGTCTGAATATCTCCCTCTCTGCAAGAGGGAGGCAGAAGTGGCTTTTTCTTGGCTGTGAGCTCAAAGAAAAGGGCTTGTTTTTCCTGCAGTAAGTGATTGTAGTAGACCCGCGGAGTGTAAACACGCTCTGATGTGCGGGGCGGCCCTGGACACAGCGGACACTGCACAGGCCATCTCGGCCCATGAGGTTTGAGGTTTGGCCTGACCGATTGTCCCTTTGTTCTGTTTTTCACTCCTCTTAAATTCCCACCCACTTTCACAAGCTCCTTATTCACCACTAATGGCAGCATAAAATTGATATTTTACAATAGCTTCTGTTTGTCATGAATGTGACAAACTTATTTTTGTCAGAGGAAAACTTTTGGCCTCCAAATGGAAACTTTGGTGCCTCAAAGCAAACAGATAGTGCATTCATGTAAGCCCCTCTGCTCATGAGAAATGCTGCGAAAAACAACGTGTCGAGTTTGTGCTTGGTGTTGTTTGATGCTAATTAGCATGACAAGCATTGCGTAACACTGCGACTGCTAAGAAGTGGCCAGTTGTTTTGCAGACGTGTGTGAAAAAGCTCATGAATGCCGCTTTTCATGTATCTGCGCCAGGGAGCTATGTTCGCCTTATGGCATGTGACCTGCCTGTGTTCTTTCTTCCCTTTCAAATCAAATCCAAACTGCGAACATCATCCCGCCAGCCGTCAGAGTTCTCCGAAATGGGGGGTGAGGAGGAAAGTTTGGCGCCGTAAATGTTGTCTTCTAGTACTAATGGTACTGTGCAAAAGATGAATATCTGAGAGAGTTTTATCCCAGTGCCTCCGGGGAGTGACATAATAATTAAGAAAATTGATTTATGTCAGTGCCTTTATTTAGTTTGACCCTAAAATCTACCGATATAATTTCCTTCCGGTAAAAATTTTTTCCTGAAATTAACAGATCAAAGTGATTCAGCATGACTAGCCTTTTGCTGTCAGTAACATGTAAGGATTTAGGAAATTATTTTCTTTCCGAAGGGATGTTTTCATTTGTCTTTATGCCCAGCATGTGCTGATTTTTAGCAAAGGAAATGCTTTTAGTTTTTGCTCTTGACCACATTATATTTGTTCTTCGAACCCAAATCCCACCAGAACAACTGACATGTTCACACAAAGATATGTTTTGTTGAATCACTTAAAAGGAAAAAGACCAACACACTCTACTTGACATCACCAGTGCCACCACGCAGGTTTTGCTCTTCAACCCAGGTGTAAAGATTAACCATTCCCTTGTTGGTCAGAGAGGTCACATAAATGATTGCATAGGAACAGCAAGGAACACTGAGAGAAGAGAAGCTTCAGTTTCGCACAGACAGTTTTTGGCAGCATTCACCTCCATATCTTACTCATCTTCACATCTTTGATGACTCACAGCCAAGTCTTGCTTCCCACAATGAGCTCGGTGTGTCTTGTTATACAAAAAGCAGCAGAGAGTTGAAGGCAAAATAAGAGAAACAGAAATGGACACTTATTCATACCTCTTCTGCCTCTGACATGATGTTGAACATGAGATAGACGGTGTGATATAACAACATTATACAGGATTCTTCTGATGTTACATGGGTGTGCCCTGTCACTAGATAAAGGGAACTATTATACCGAGGTTATGTCACTTCAGGTGTGACGCCCTCTACTGCAGCAATGAGGATATAGCACTCATTTTGTTTACAGAGGATCATCCTTGCTGTTTTTTACATTATTTTTCCCTACACAAGCTCACATGCAAATGGTGAGAGTGCATTTTGTCTGCAATATTTGTGTGATATTAAAAACTGTATGAAATAGCTCCCAAATACACCTGATAAATAGCCGTTCTGCTCTTGTCTTTTGGATTCCTTTGTCATCTTTTCTCGTGTTTTGTTCAGATTCTTCTGTTTTATGGATTTCTTTCACTTTCACCATATTTTACTCACACCACATGTTTTTTGTTTTCAGCTCAAGCCACAGTTGAGGACTTCCAGATCCGACCCCATGCCCTCTATGTCCACTCCTACAAGGCCCCCACCTTTTGTGACTACTGTGGGGAGATGTTATGGGGTCTTGTCCGTCAGGGGCTTAAATGTGAAGGTTAGAAACACACTCACATGCAAACTTCAATGAACACTTCAGGTCTCACTGTGTAATTATCAGTCCTTCCATTCCCCAAAACCTCTTGCTGTAATTCTCTGGGGAAGCTCTTAGAGATCCATCTTGTCTCTTATTGTGTTCACTATCCACACTCATTTCCGATGTTTGAGAATGAACAAGTTAGTCTGGGAACTGCAGCCACTGACATGCTTGACTGTCAGATCTTGTGGAGTTATGGCCCACTGCTTTGCCTTTCATTTTTTTTCAGATTTAAATTATACTGTTTTGTTTTCATGTCATTAGGCTGCATTTGAAGTCATCACTCACTATGAATTAGGTTTGACAAGTTGATTTACATCATAGAAACATTCCTAGGTTTGAATTCTCATACTGGTGCCTGTTTATCAGTGGGGCCATCTTGTGGCTGATTTCTAAAATGAAATATTTTCTAGTTTTTGTGACTGATGTCATCTATGTTTCTGTGTTGTAAGGGTGTGGGCTGAACTACCACAAGCGCTGTGCCTTCAAGATCCCAAATAACTGTACTGGTGTCAGGAAAAGGCGACTGTCCAATGTTTCGCTGCCCGGACCGTCTCTATCTGTCCCCCGACCGATGCCTGCTGAAAATGCAGTCGTTGTCCTGGATGAGGTGAGTTCTCATTGCTAGAAGTGCGACTCAAGTGTTTGGACAGAAATGAACAAACCCAAAAAGCAATGTAGAAAGAATTTAGTATCTGCTTATCCTCTGAATGAAAGGGGGAAATGTGGTGATTTTTTATTTATCCACGCATAAAATGAACTGGCTGCAGCTTTGACATCATCCTAAATCAGACTAGAATCCAGGTGAACTGGCCAAGAATTTGAGGCACTCAATCCACATGCGGCTCACAAGCTCTGCCTCCTCTGTTAAATGTTTCTAAACTTATCAAGTCTGGCTTTTTTCCATGGGTGAGTCTCCTGGGCCATGTTGTAGAATACCACTGATCCAGAAAATTGAATTGAGCTGCACAGAGCTCTGTGGAGAGATCTTCAGTGAGGTCTTATGAAACAGTTTTTGCATAAGCTCACACTAGAATATTCCCCTCTTGTCTGTGTCCCCGCAAAAGGTCATCAGGAAATGTAATTATGCTAATGACATAAAAGTCCACTGAAGTCCAAGATTATGTATCTACTCACTTGTTGGCAAAAAAATGAAGAAAGCGCCCTTCCTATTTCTGTCTGTGGCCTCCAGACTGCTGGATTTATTCATCTAAAATCAAAACTAAATGCTCATATGTGGTAAAACATGACAAGCCTAATAACCTTACATAGGCCACTGGGATTGTAAATAGTATGCAAAGTCATGCTAACTCTGCATGACAGATGCTTTTTCCCTTTTCATTTCGTTCTCTTTTCTTCTGCCATGTCATTATTCACTCTGTCTTTCTCTACCACTCATATAGTCTGTTTGAGGTTGTTCTTCCTCTGTTATTCCTTTTGCTCCTGCCCTGCATGTGGTTTTTAATTCTTACGAATATCCATTTGATTTCTTCTTTTTTTTTTTTCCATCCTTCCAACTCCAGCAGCAGAGGTCCCATCAGGAGGCAGGGAAGCGCATCCTGTCTTGGAGCGGCAGGCCTATCTGGATGGACAGGATGGAGAAGACGCGGGTTAAGGTGCCGCACACCTTCGCCATTCACACCTACACTCGTCCGACTATCTGCCAGTACTGCAAGCGCCTGCTCAAGGGTCTCTTTCGCCAGGGCATGCAGTGTAAAGGTAGGACTACATCCAAAAACGTCTGTTCTAATTGCATGGTGGTTCATTTCTGACAAAAATGGCAGTGTTTATGATAATTATCACTGGTTTGAGTCATTTTTCAATTTTATGTTTCAGATTGCAGATTTAACTGCCATAAGAGATGCGCTTCAAAGGTACCAAGAGACTGCTTAGGAGAGGTCGACTTCAACGGAGGCAAGTTCTACTCCCAGTTTCAAAACGATAGCTGTATATTTCAAATTTTTGCAATTTTAAATAACTGCGTATTCGATTTGAATGGGCAGAGCCAGCTAGCCCTGGGCCAGACTCAGACACAACCATGGATACCATGGAGGTGGACAGCAGTGATATGGATGGTGGCAGATCACTGGATGATCCAGAGGAACCTTCCACCCCAGATGAAAGGATTTTCGACATGGATTCCCCTTTGTTAGATAGAGAGAAGGACGAAGAGCCCATCAAGACTATTAGGTACGAAGATACTGATTTAATTATACAAGTTGTCCACTTTGGCATCTATTATATTTTTGTCTGTGATGTATAATTTTCAATAGGTGGCAGTGTGTGCTTTGTTGTTGGAGCAGTGGTAGATATTGCTGTTCTTTCCAAATGCTTAGTTCTGTTTTTCATATTACATTGTGGCATTTTGCGTTCGTTGAATATTTCATTAAAGAACGACAGGAAACAAGAAGTGAAGGGGGAGAATTTCAACAAAGGTCACTGGCCTGATTCAAACCGGGGACTTTGCGGTTATGTTTTAACCACCAGGTCTAACTGCCCAATTCCTATGTTTATTCTATACCAGCAGCAGCGTTTTATGTTTCCAGCAGTACTGCCATTGCTGCAAATATAAAATGCATCACTTCCTACCTACCAGACACTGGGTAGTTAGAAAAGCAAATATAAAAGGTTTCATGACCTTACTATAGGTGAAATAAATTGTAGCCAGCGAGTATTTCATTAAATTGGGCTCCAAGAGGATTATAATTATGATAATCATCAATAAAATCTTCTTTTTGTGTTTCTAGCCCTTCCACTAGCAGCAACATCCCTCTGATGCGGGTGGTCCAGTCCATCAAACACACCAAGAGGCGGAGCTCCACTGTGGTGAAGGAGGGCTGGATGGTTCATTATACAAGCAGGGACAACCTGGTAAGACTGATAACCCCAAAAGCCCAACAGAGGAGCCCAGCCTGAAGTGGCTGCGCTTAGCCTGTATGCTGGGGAAAAAATCCTTCTTCAAAGCTGTTCACATTTGTTGAATTCAGCGCAGAAGGTATTTTAATTGTGAAATAAAATCTCACACTTCTGTAATATATTGGTAGAAGGGGGTGTATGTTTTGCCATTTAGACTAACTTTTTCATTTTTCACTTTCACAGCGGAAGAGACATTACTGGAGGCTGGACAGCAAGAGTCTGAGTCTCTTCCAGAACGACACTGGAGCCAAGTTCTACAAAGTAAGCTTAAAACTATCATCTCTGCCTTGTTCTTGGAAAAACATGTCTCATCCTCCTCGTCTGACACGCAGTAACATCCATTAAAATGTCAGAAAATTGTTCAGTTTAATGCGGGGTGATTTATTGTCGACCTAGCAAGAATGTTTTGTCCTGAAAACGTTCAAGTGAAGTTTTCAGTG
Source organism: Acanthochromis polyacanthus (assembly GCF_021347895.1). NCBI lineage: Eukaryota > Metazoa > Chordata > Actinopteri > Pomacentridae > Acanthochromis > Acanthochromis polyacanthus. The sequence goes on along the minus strand of NC_067113.1, from coordinate 14,751,862 downwards.
GGAAGTTTTCTTTTGTTCCCAGAATGTTTTTCTTAACAGTAGGATAGCATTCTCTAAGATGTTTGGTATTAATTTTCTTAAAACATTCTTGAAATGTTTTACAAGCGTCCCTCTTGTGTTATCTAGAAATGTTGTCTAACATGATGTGGAGGAACATTTTATATTGCACTGCCTCATCAGCATTCCCAAAAGAAAAATGTTCTACCTTTGTTAATATATTGCATTTGAGGGAAAAAAAAACAAAAATGTGTGATTTGAGTCCTTGACAACATCCTCTTTTTTTCTTTGTTATCCTTTAACATAGTCTGTGGCTCTGACAGCATCCCCTGGATGTTGCAGTTAAACCACCAGTCTGAGTTAACATTTAGCCTTATAGGAACATTATTTAAAATTATGAAAATCCTTAAAACACTGTTGTATCTAATGGTAACCAATATTGTGAAAAAGTTCCATGGTAGCTGGAGAGTTAATTTTATTTTATTTTTTTATGAAATACTCATAATGACTTCACACAATTCAGAATTTAAAATGTCAGTACTGTCTTGTCCTTCTGAAGTGAAGTGACTTATTGTCATATTTATGGGGGAATATTATCTGTCAGATGTATGAGAGATATGTAAAAATAATCTAACTAGTGGTAGCTGTGTGACTCAGCTTAATGGCTGCTGTGTTGCAACTATAAACTACCGTGAGGTCAGTTCGGCCTACTGAAATTTCCCCTGTGGTTTTTCACCCTGCAGCCTGGTCTCTTCCCTGTAAGAAGTGAAAGGGTTGCGATGTTTTAGGTATTGTGTTGTCACTAACTGAACAGATGGGACATTTGAAGGGGTTTTGGAAAGAAAGTCATAATTCAGACTTAGTTTAAAAAAAGAATAGGCAGGAGAATTTTTAATCAACATTTATTCTAAGAAATAAATGAATTTGAACACCAGACAGTGACATGTTGAATGTCAAACCTAAATAAGTAAGTTGAAGTGGTGGCTGTGAGTGAAATGCTGTCATTTCAACGTGTTAAATCAGTTGGGTAGAATGTGTGACTCTTCCCGCTCAGCGGCAGCACCGTAGTCAGTCATTACACTGCCGCAAGGCTTAATAGTGCAGTAATTACACACTGAGGCCTGAGGGAGGGAACTACAGCCTGCTAGGTAAAGACTTCCACATGTGTGTTGGTGGTTGTGTGTGTGTAGGGTGGAGGGGGGATGTAATTATTTTATTGTTCATGTCGTTTTGTGTGTTTTGTGACTTTTGACACCTCCTTGAGCTGTGGTCAGAGGTGCATTGCAGTGGGATGGTGTGTAGGATGCAGAGTTTCCAGTGCGAGAGCCATCAGTTCACTTGTCTAACAGGTGGTTTCATACACAGCTGTATGCTTCATTCTGTGTTTTTCTTCTTTGTCTATTATCCCCATCCACGCTGTTTGTGAAACAAGCATGAAAAAACTTAATTCCCTCTCCCTTTCTCTCAATTATTCTGTCACACCCTTCATCCCCTGCCACTAAAGCCTTGAAGAGGAAACCTCAGCGGGGACCGACTCCTCAGGGTGTGTTTACTGGCAGCTTTATGTGGTTCTTTATTATCAACTTGGCACTCAGCTACGTTTAAAACCTTCAGGAGGCTAATTGAAGGCTAGCTGTAAATCCCTTCTTTTCATGCACCAAAGTTTGCTCTTTGTTTCAAGCCTGTTGCCTCAGAGCAGAAGATTTTTATCTGTCATAGATAACGTGAAATGATTTCCTGTACATATAGCAGAAAAAGGTTCTTCTAGGGGTTTCTTTTCTGAAACCACTTAAGCTCGGTATCCGGGAAATCGTCTATCTTGGCCATTTTCTTTTCAATTCTCTGAAGTTTCTAGCCTGCTGCTCATCAGTGTGTGGCCACTGTCCTTCCCTCTCCGCTTTTCTTTATACCTCCAATCTGATTAGTGGTGGTCGCGTGGTGGCTTGCTTGCCAGGCATGGCAGCCATTTTCACCATTTGGAAGCCATAACGGCTGCTCGTTTGAAGATGAGACCCCTGTACTTGTGGCTTTCTCTGAAGAACCTTTTATGGGGTGAGGGGGCTTCTCTCTGTCTCTGCCAGACTGTGTCCTGTCACACTGAAACATTGCACCCACCCACAAGCACACACACTCCCACCCACCCACTCACACACTACCCCGTGGAGGAACGGTAGTTGCCTTGTCTTTCGTCTCAGTGGCTAGTGGTAGCGCCAGCAGCTCGTGCTCAGATGGGGCCTCTGGCTGGCCCTGCCTTGTAATCAGGGAACCAGAGCACTTCGGCCGCCGCAGGGCCCCATCACGTGACCCGGCTCCGCTAACCACAAGCACTTCATCTGATACTCTGTGGTGAGCCACGCGGAGGGGACAGCGTGTGCCTCTTGAGCCCCCATTGGCTGGAAATTTCTGTGTTTTTTAGTTTTGACCCTCCCTCCTCTCTTTGATTTGACAGTGAGTTTGAAGGGGAAGGGGGGACTTTTAAAGTGCACTGCAACTCTTCTCTCTGTTTGTGCTCATAAGAGAGAGAAGAGGAAAGGAGAAAGTTAGAGCTGGGACTACTGAGTGTGCTGACTTTTGGAGTGTGTGAGTGTTACTACCTGTATCAATATTGTTTATCTGCTGTGTGCTGCTTTATTATGTAGGTATAGTTTTGCATCCTTTGGTTTTTTTGCTCTGATAAGATTTTTGGTGTTAGTTTTTTTAAAATGAGCCAACAGTCATGTACTTTTGTTACATATGTAGTTACAAAGTGTCTTTTAAAGCTAAGGAGGAATTTTTATTATTATTTTATTTTTTATTTTTTTACTAATTTATCTGCGTTTATATATTTACTTTATAGGTCCACTTTTGTTTAGACAATGTTTTGTTTCTTCTTTTCACACTAACTGTAACTAATTGTTCATTTAGGTATTTAAGTGTCTTTGCTTTTTTTTTTTTTTTTACCACATTTGATTTCTGTGAATTTATAATGTGCGTGTTAATTTAAGTCCTCTGCACTTTTTTCACTTTCTTTCATTGAAAAGATATTTTTTATGCCTCAGTGTTAAAATATTGAGAAAAGAAATAGTGAAACTTCAGCTCTCGCTTGATATTTATTTGAGAAATGCCTGCCTTTTAGAAAACCGTCTGTTTTTCTTATTAGCTGTCCCTCACTGCTTCCACAGGAAATCCCCCTGTCTGAGATCCTCCAGGTAGAACAGTCCAGAGACTACAGCAAGCTGGCTCAGGGCAGCAACCCTCACTGCTTCGAGATCATCACAGCCACCATGGTCTACTATGTAGGGGAGAACAACGGCGGTCACTACCACAGTCCCGCTCTGGCTGCCTCAGGAGTCGGCATGGAGGTGGCTCAGGGCTGGGAGAAGGCCATCAGACAGGCCCTGATGCCTGTCACCCCTCAGCCCAGCGTGGCAAGTGCTGCTGGTCAGGGCAAAGATCACAGTAAGTAGGATTTATTACAACTCCATGGATGAAATTGGGAGAAAAAAAACTGTGTATTCACAAGATATTTAGGCCTGCCTTAACATTTGATGAGCAGGATAAATCCTGTTTGAGTGTTCAGAAGGAAGTGAGGCTCATTACGTTTTGGAGATGACAAATGAACATGACGGTACGGAAACTGAGCTTCACTCTCATCGGTTAGGACAGAGATGGTTTCAAAAGAGCATAAAAGTCTGTGTTGTCATTTGAGGCTCTGTGGTTAAAGATTAATTTGTAGATTAATGATTCATATAAAAGATGCTCATTGACAGCACAGGATTGTAGGCATCGCATCAGAAAAAAGGCCATCGGAAGAAGTTATAGACCTGAAGAAGAAACTCATTATGTCACTGTCTAAACCACTTCACCACTCAGAAATGAAAGCACATTGCCTCAACTACCCTTGCTTCATAAATATGGATTTATTCATTAAGTATAAGTACATGAAGTCATAAATATTCTTTAATCTGCAAATATCAGTGCAGTTTATGTGGTCCTCTCTATCAACTGAAATCAAAGCATGCTGTCCAAGATTAAAATTAAATTTCTGCGTGCAGCATTAGTTAAATGATCACACTGAGTTTTCTGCTGGCTTTCATCTCTGACTTTGTATTCATTGCCTACTATGCAAAATCAGCCCCTGCGGCTGCCTAAATTCCCAGCTTTGAAATGCGTTGCATACTTGCGCCGTTCAGTCACACATAGCTTTCCAGATCAATTTTATAGCCAATTTATTGTGTAATAAAATGCTTCATTATGTAGAGCTGTGACTTATTGCGTGCAGCTGCGATAAGATTGAAGGTTGTGAAAAAAGAAATGCTAGTATGTGAGCAATGCACCTCTGACGGCAGTTACTTAAGGATTCACTGGCTGGTTTTTGCATCGGTGAAGTGGCGTTTTTCACTTGTTAAATGTGGAAATGTGCTTTCCCCTCCAGAAGAGCTGTCCATCAGCATATCTGTGTCCAACTGCCAGATCCAGGAGAATGTGGTAAGTGGAGCCGCTTTTTTCTTTGCGACCGTGTTGCACAATTTCCCAGCACAGCCTGCAAATTCAAGCATTTGTGTGCTATTAAAGTAGCTGTTGTGGTCAGATCAGAAATTGTATCCTACTGTTTCTTTTGCTAAAACATCCAGTGGAAGCTTTAATGCTGCACAAATGGGGAAGCTGCAGACTCTTTTTGTTATTTTTTTTGGTCATGGGGTTTTTGACTGAGTTCCACTTCTGCATTGAGTGAAAGTTAAATATTTGGCAATACCAGAAAACATTTTGGAAGAGCAAGAGTTTTGCCAAACCATCGATGATGTAACTGTTTGTCACTGCCAGTTTCAGCATGGAAAGTTAACTTGAATATTTCCACAAATGAAAGTCTAACAAAGTAATTAAACAACGCTGTAAATTATATCTGTTCAGGATATTGCCTCGGTGTACCAAATATTCTCTGATGAAGTGCTGGGATCGGGCCAATTTGGCATTGTGTACGGAGGTATGTTTCTCTTTTATTAAAATTTACTGCCGCTCTACTGAGAACGGTATTAAATTTGTGGGATATTTACAGTTATTCTTTATTCTATGATATTTTAGGCAAACACAGAAAGAGCGGAAGAGATGTGGCCATCAAGGTAATTGACAAGATGAGATTTCCGACCAAGCAGGAGAGTCAGCTAAGGAATGAAGTAGCCATATTACAGGTAATGACAGAATCCATCAGTAAAACCACCAAACTAAATCCAGTTTTTATTTAATTTATTCTTTTACTGACAGGCCTTGTGTGGTTCCTTTTCATACACAGTATATGCTAAGGATTGAGATTTAGAAGCTAAGACTTCACTTTTATGTGCTTTTCTTTAGAATCTGCACCACCCAGGCATCGTTAACCTGGAGTGTATGTTTGAGACGCCGGAGCGGGTGTTTGTTGTCATGGAAAAGCTGCATGGCGACATGCTGGAGATGATCCTGTCAAGCGAGAAGAGCAAACTTCCTGAACGAATCACCAAGTTCCTCGTCACACAGGTTTGTGTTGCTAAAACATGCCACTCTTTTCTTCCCTTTATCCTGTTTCCCGCTGTCCATTTCCTGTCTCCGGGATCAAGATTCATGTGCTGGTTTTCTAGCGTTATCTAGATTTGCCATGGTTTAGTGAAACTATATTCAATCTGAAAGCAGTTTATCACAATAGTCCATGATGCTCAATTAGATTTACGGCATGTGCATCATCTTTTTACATTTTATACATTTAAATTGCATTTTCCTTCAAATCCATCCCCTTAATGCTCCACCCAAGCATTCTTCCCTCTCTGTCCTGTTTTGGGGTGTGATGAGCCTCTGCTGCAGCTCTAGGGCCTGTTTATTCTTGTGGTGAGCTGATTGGGGGGAATTGTTTACGGGCTCTGTCTGCATGGCATCACGGCCTCCTCCCTGGCTGTGGATTACAGCCTGCAGTGTGCTGGTGGCTTTGTGGCCTGATTAGAAGAGCAGGAGGCTCCTGGGCCTCCGCGGATCCCGGGTCCCAAACGGGAGCGGGGCCATTAACAACAGCGCCATTAGCTGCGGCGGGCCTGGCTCTGATGTGGCCGGGAGGACTTCTGTCAAAGTCAGGGTCAGGATAGGGGAGCCAGGCGCACTGTGGTTTTGGTACAGGGCCATATGCAGACATGCGTGCAGCACAAGCTTATGGCAGGCCTCGTGAATATAGATGAAATGATGAGATGAGATCATGTGTCTTTATGTGAAGGTACTGGTCAAGATGGAAGTATTTAAGGGCATTAGTATGCTTATATTGCTACTATTTTTCCACATGGCAGCACTATAGTTTTGACTGCATAGATTATACAAACAGCACTCTGTTTATACCAAACGCTCTATGGGTTAAAACATTTAGATGTTGGAGTTTACAGTATTGTCATCTGGATTTTTTTTAGCTAAATCTGTGCTTATGGGACTTGTGTTTGCAACAGATCCTGGTGGCCTTAAGACATCTGCACTTCAAAAACATTGTTCACTGTGACTTGAAGCCTGAAAATGTACTACTGGCCTCTGCAGAGCCTTTTCCTCAGGTAAAAACACAGATTTTTGTGTATATATGTATGTTTTGCTGTGTTTATATGAATGTGTGAATTATGATTAACCCTGATGTTCTGTCTTTTTACAGGTAAAGCTCTGTGACTTTGGCTTTGCCCGTATCATCGGTGAGAAGTCCTTCCGGCGATCGGTAGTAGGCACTCCGGCTTACTTGGCTCCAGAGGTGCTGCGCAGTAAAGGCTACAACCGCTCGTTGGACATGTGGTCGGTGGGAGTCATTGTATATGTCAGCTTGAGTGGGACCTTCCCTTTTAATGAAGATGAAGACATTAACGACCAGATCCAGAATGCTGCCTTCATGTACCCCCCAACACCCTGGAAGGACATCTCTGCAGAGGGTAGGGCAAACAATTAGTTTGTTTGCTTTCCCCTTTTATGCCAGAATTCACCAGTGCTTGATCTAGTCTGGCTGCACCGGTAGTGTAGAGTCAAACTGCTAGTCAGACATGTAGCTCCACAGCGTTCCTCCCCACCTACATGTCTGGGTTGTCTGAACTTTTTGTCGACTTTTCATTGCCTGCGGTTGAGATGAATCATTTTCAAATCTCCCCAGCTGTCCAATCCCACATACAGTGTAAAATACATAACAATGTGAAACAGCTTATGAAGGTGCTGATGCTAATGTTTAGTAGGGAAGCCACAGTAAGTTTTGATCTATATTTGCATGCCTTGCCCTTTTGAAAGTCTTAATGTCATGTGCTATGTGCTGTTCATATGACAAGATGCATCTTTTATGTTTAGTTTATTGATACATCGTGCACATTTCCCTCACAGCCACAGATCTGATCAACAATCTTCTCCAAGTCAAGATGAGGAAGAGGTACAGCGTGGACAAGTGTCTCAGCCATCCCTGGCTACAGGTGACTTATTTGTTCTTTTTATTTTTCTCTTTAAATGGACACAATTTGTATTAAAATGCTTCTCAGGGTCTTAACTCAGTCAAATCTTATAATCATCACATCTGAAGCTTTTTTCAATATCAAAAATAATTTGCTGATAGTTGACTGAACATCAGTAGTTACAGTGCAAACAGGAAGTGGTTATAGCTTTATCTGCAAGACTTCTGAATTTGAACTTGCCAAAATGTAAACAAACAAAGGCATAAAAACAGAGTTCTAAGCAATGTGCAAACCACAATATGACTTTTTCTGGTCAGAAATGACAGATACCACATTTATATAGCATTTGATTTAGCTTTTATCCATCATTTTTCCTATTATGAAAATGTAAATAATGAGAAAATGAATGAAGAGCAGCTCCTGCTACCTGCTTTCAGCACCACAGATGGTTACGTTTGTCCTCCTCTTCTGTTTAATAATAGTTGGTATCAAGGAAAAAAATGTTTTGATCTTTGAATTAGAGTGAGAGAAGTTTATCAATCGATTAAAGTTTATGTATGTAACCCTTTACAACAGCAAAAAAGGGTGGCCAAAGTGCTTTACAGTAAAACAAGAGAATAACTTGAAAACAATACAGTAACTTAAAACAAAGACAGCAGTAAAATATACCATGAAACAAGATCAGTTATGATGAAGGTACGCAAAATTCCGAAGAGGAACCAAGCTCCTCCAGACTCTCCTCTAGTTTATTCGCTGCCTCTTAGTGTTCACTAGTTGCCTGCTGAATCCAAAATTCTGCTCTAACATGATATTTAGAGCATAAAAATAGTATGTGTTTTTTTGTGTGTGTGCATGAACCCAATTTTGTGTGATATTCATATTATTTTGTATCACAGTAGGCAAGCACTGGACACTACAGGGACATAAATATCCCACAATGCAATGCAGCAGTGATGCACATAAACCATGGTGGACAGAAACCAGTGCAGCGCAGCGCTAGCATCAGTTACTCTTCAACTGAAGTCTGTGGGTTCACTTTTCACTGAAAAGAAAAAGGAGTATAACGACTTGACAATTCTGTTTGATATCAGACCAGCAGGTGCAAGCAGGGTGTAAGGAATGTGGTTGATGGGTTACCATGGTAACGCACAGCCAGTGTGTGCCAGTTATTCACCCAAAAGTATGTTGACATGCTTAATATGGTATACATATTGAATAGGAAAGGCGTATTAAGGCTGCGGCTGCCAACTGCCATGGCAACGCTGTACTTCCTCACCAAGAATACCCCAAATACAAGTCAGATTTTATAGTCCGCAACACTGATACACTCCTTTTGTGGAAATCCACATCAACTAGAGCAGCCTTTTTTTAAATACCAACATGGGATATGTGGCTAAGCCCTGTAGTATAAAGGCTGTAAATTAAAGGGGTGGAAACTGCGCATAAATGCCATAGCAGAATTATCCCCAATCACTTAATGTCAGCATTGGTTCCTCAGTACTATGGACAAGGTACCGACACAACTTTAAACTTCATGTGTCTTCTCTTCAGGACTATCAGACGTGGCTGGACCTAAGGGAGTTCGAAACACGGCGAGGCGAGCGCTACATCACCCACGAGAGCGATGACGCCCGCTGGGAGGAGTACGCAGACGAGCACAGTCTTGTTTACCCCAAACATTTTATCATGGCTCCCAACCTAGATGACATGGAAGAGGACCCCTAGTGGCGCAGGAGGCTTACAACACCACATGTATTAAGCGCAGGGATTGTCACAGGGACTTTTTGCATGAAGCTTTGGAAGCGGCAGGTTTTCCCTCTTAAACTGTTTGTTGTGAAAACAGAAAGAAGCCGATCGGGTGGAGAATCACTCTCCAGAGGCTTAAAACGTGGGGAAAACCCAACAAAATTTGTAGCATCATGCGCTGCTACAAACAGGTGGAGATGCGTGCCCCAGAAACGCATTAAGAAACTGTCAGGAGAGGGGAGTGGTCTCACTTCCTTTATGTATAGCATGAAAACATTCCATGGATTTGCTCAATTTTTGTTCATTTTTGAGAGCAATCCCAAGCAAAAATACACAAGTCGAACTTAATAGCTAATAATCCTAATGTATACACAATTTTGGACAACTTTGAGTATTAATGGCTTGATGTAAGAGAGGAAATCAGCCAAAAAGAAAGGCCAGGAGTAAAGGGCACTTTTCACAAGGGATTTACAGTCTGAGAATGAAACACACAAGTTTGTTCTCATTTCTGAGCTGTTTGTGAGACTGTCCTTTGGCTTGAAACTGGAACTATCACATGTTTGTATGTTTTTTTTTTTTTTTTAATGTATTTAGTAATTGTGGTAGGTTTTTGCACTATATTACTATTGAACATAGCAATAGAATAGAAACACTATTCGCTGCTACACAAAGCAAAACAGTTTTTGCTTTTCCAGTACAAGTGCGAAGTGATAATCAGTAGAAAGTTTATGCAGCTCACACAATATCAGCTGCTTTGGCACAAATCCCGGCAGGTATTTTGAATACTGTTAGTGGCAGCTTATAGTGTGTAAGTTTTATCAACTTTCTCCTGGATCAAGAGACCAAGAGACCCTGACCAAATATGTTAACAAATGTTGTTCATTTAAGTTTTTCCCAACTGTTTTCCTTGATTAACATTGTGAATTTTCTTTTTTTTGTTTGTTTGTTTGTGAGGGACATAACCCTGAAAATGCAATAATGGAGCCAATAGGTTAAAACAAGCAACGAACTCTTATGTTACAGCATCATGTTTTTGTGTCCCCTTTTCTGTACTTTTGCAGTGTTCATGAATGTGACTTTTGAAAACCTCCAATTTTGAAATTTGTGTGTTTTTGATGCTCTGCTGGTGTCCGAAGCGTTGCATCACCAGTGGTGGCCAGCCTAGGTTTTACATAGAACAAAATATAAGTGTTGATTTCCTTGTTTGTTATGTTGTCTGGACCTTTTCAACATCGATTCTGTTGTCAGTAGACAAAGTAGAAACTAGGTATAATGACATTTTGGTTCACATGGGAGTTTGTTATACTGCAGCCTTGTAGTTTGCTCTGTTTGTGTGATTTGGGAGTATGTTCCAGTGTCCTGTTGTCTATTTCCTGTCTTTGTTGCCGCTGGATTGGCAGGTGTCAGTGTTTTGTATATTTCAGTACATACCAATGGAATAAAAACTCAGCTGTAAATGAAACACTTGTCTTAACGCTCTGGATGTCTTTCTCCTGACTCCTAGTGACGGAAAGTTTATTTATAAAGCGTCTTTCTCGAGACAACATCACAAAGAGCTACACAGTAAATGAAGTATAACAGGTTTTGGATTTGTGTGCAAAAGCAGTTGTAGTTTTGTGTATGATGCATCATGATGTGTGAGTGATTGTGTGTGTGTAGTGGTTTCACGTGTCAGATCCCATCCTCGACAGCTGGATGTGATTGTTGCACCGCACCGAGCAGCCTGCCGAGCCAGTCGATCACCACAAGGGAGTAATGACATAGTTAAAGAGGGTGGTGGCAGGCGGGGGTTTGTGGAGGACTTTGAAATCGCGCATGATAAAAGTTATCACAGATTTCCCTTTAAGTATCAAGTGCACGTTGAACTTCAGCCCGTATGAATAAAATGTCTTATTCCTTGGCTGCACTGGTGAATGGGTCTATTGTTTGAAGGTACAGTTTACCATAAACCTCGACAGAGAATCGACAGCTGTCGTTAATTTAGAAACATGTTTGAAGTGAGCTTCCCTTGATACCGACTGACCCCTGTTAGCAATCAACCTTATTGCGGTCCTATCATTTTTTTTTCTCTGGTAAAGATACTCGATCCTGCTCTCCTCTATCTGTTAGTCAGAATGATTTCAAGATGTGGGTTTTGTCTGCAGGCCAGATGACCCCATTAACCTCTGCTGCAGAGGCAGACATTCGTACACTGAACAGACCTAAATAACACTGTTGAGTCCACTGAGCTGGACTTTGAACATTCAGCGGTGACCACGGTAAACTGCCCTCTGGTACATATCCTGTAGTTTAATGTAGCTTGTGTTCGTCACATTTAAAGATACAATACGGAAAGACGCATATCAGACAAAATAGATGCAATGTCTCCCTCCTCTGGCTGGAAGGAGGTTTCAGGTTTTTGTCGTGTGATTTACTTTCGAGCTTTAAGCATATTTTACTGTCAGCTTAATTTAACTTTATTACCCCTAACTCTCTGTGATCAGCTTTTGTTAAATTATGTTATGAAACCATGACTAATTTAGGAGCAAAAAAACTGTGAAATGTGGAGAATAGATTCACTTGTCACTTTATTAGGTACGTCTCTAATGCAACCCAATGCAACAGCTCTGATCTGAAACCTGCTTTTATGAAGCTTCTACATCTTCAGATGATGATTCTGCTTTATGTGTATTATTGAGGTCACAGTGGGTGGTTGTGGTGTACTGGACTGCAATACATTTTAAAGTGTTCATAATATTTTGGCCACTGTTGTGCCTAATAAAGTTCCCAGAGAGTGAGCATAGTAGAAAATAATCTTTTATTTATCTTTTTTGTTCAATTTCACTTCACTCTATATATGGCTTCAGCTAAGGAGAGAAGTGCTTACACTACCAGTCAAAAGGTTGGACACACCTACTACACCTACCTACCTAATTCTTTTGTACATTGTAGAGTAATACTGAAGACATCAAAGCTATAAAATAATACATGTGGAAGAATGTTGTACACAAAAAGTGTTAATCTTCAGCATTGATCTACAATGTAGGAAATAATGCAAATAGATAAAAAGCATTTTAGATTTGTCCAAACTTTTGACTGGTAGTGTATAAGATTTTTTTTTTTTGATGGAAAAAGAATACCACAAACAAATTCACCTTCTAAACTGAGTGTTTCATTTATCTTGTGAGGAAATTTGCTCAAGTACTGTTCTGAGGTACAATTCTGAGTTACCTGTACTTTACTTGAGCATTTCCATTTTGCGTTTCTTTGTATATGTAATCCACTCCATTAGAGAGGCTAATAATGTACTTTTTATTTAGCTACATATATTTAATAACTTCAATTATGCTGCAAATTTAGTTTAGGAATACAAAATACAATCAACAATGACCTTATTATATAACACAACAGATTAAGAAAAAACTTTATTCATTGATATAAACAAGCTACCCTTCAGAAAAACTATATAACATATACTATATGACAATGATTAACTCATTAATGCATCAATACTTACAATGCAGTTATTCACATTGCATTCTGAAATATGCTATTTTGCTTAATAAGTACGTATCCTTTTGATTCTTTAAGTATATTTGACTCGAACACTTTTCTACTTCACTTGAGGATAATTTAAATGAATGGCTTCTACTTGGAGCACAGTATTTCTACAGTATTTTTAACTACTAGAGCTAAGTATTTATTTCTCCTCTGCTTTAGACATATCTGGAAGGGACCTTTCAAAAGTAAATTTTGATGTCATTTTTATGAACAAACGTCAAGGCGAGTTTCCAGTCATCCACTTGCTACAGAGTCTGATGGTACTCCTTAACAGCAGCATGTGTATTTCATGACATTATGAACCCACATTATCATAAGGAAAGAAATCGAATGTTCTCCTTCCTCAGATAATATCCTGTGGGCTCAGTGCATAGAGCTCTTGCCAACACCGGTTTTGGCGCGAGCTCTCGCGCGATTTCGGAACGAGATTTGCGTTCCAGCGTCCTGAGATTTGGATACAGACCAAAACAAAGAGCGATCGCCAGGTAATGTGGAGGTTTTCGTTCACTTCTCATCTCTAGTATGTTGTGGGACACTCATTGAGACTATCTGAGCCCGTCAGTGTGGGGCAAAAGCACGTTAGGGCAGACTTTGACGGGGGGGGCGGGCAGCTGCCCCATACTTTTCGCTAGCCGAGCTGCTAGCTGAGCTGCTAAGCTGCCTGCCTGGCTAAATACTCGAGCTATGTCAAAAATTCATTTCTCCATCACTCACATGTATGAAATTACATATGGAAACAGACCCCAGGTTGAAAAAAACCGAAGTTCCCCTTTAAGGCACTTTTGAAGTCCATGGGACAGATCTTGCATACATTTTTATAAAAAGTAAAAAAAACTAATACTTTTTTATGTTCATTACGATCATACAAATTCCATAATTATTTATTATGGAAACAATCACTTATGAATAAAAAATGACTGGATATCACTAAAATGTCAACTAAATAACCGTTCCAATTTAATAACAACCACTTTCTAATTTGCTAAACAATCATAAAATGAGCTGATTCAAAAATGGTTTTGATTGTGTTCTTTTTATTAAACTGAGATAATCATGACAGATATTTCTTTTTTTGGCAATATGTCAAATTTTATATGGAAAATAACAAATTCTATCTGTGTCTGAGAAATCATTTTCAACTAAGTTACCCATTACCCATTACAAAAACACCTCTTAAGGAAGTGTGTTAATTCCAAATCACATGACCTGCTCCTCATGATGTCATTTCCTCCTGAAAAAAAGACTGGCAAGATTCAAAGGTATGTACTTTCTCCTCTTTCTTAGCTAGTTAGTATAAAGTAATGTGTGAGTCAAGTGTGGACGTTGGTACTACAATATCTTTATTATTAACTTTTAATTTGAATTTTACTCAGTTGCATATAATATTTAGAAAAATCTTTCTGCAAAAATGCCATGTGGTGTTGATTTTTGGCCTGAAGCAAAAATGTCAACTATGATACCTGTCAACTGTGTTACAAAAAGTCCGCAATTATACATTGACCCGCATACAGTAACTTGGCTTTAGTCTGTGTAAAGTCAGAATACAGTTCCCTTTGCTGCCAGAAGGTGTCACTCTCTGTTGGTTTATCCACTCAAATTGTAAAGGAGCACTTAGTTTGTTGAAGATTTCTGGAAACTGTTTAGCATTTGGTGATGTCAAGATGGCTGAAGAGCGTTAGAAATGTTACTATCACGTAATGTGTGTTATAGTTTGCAATATTTACAATTTACCTGTGCAAATATCTGGATACCAGTCACATAGTACGACTGAATACAGCCAAGTAAAACTCTTTCAGAACAAACTATGAAAACATCTGAAAGGCTGATGTATGATTGACATGAATTACGACCGTGCTACAAGATTCATGTCAGAAATAACATCTGCTGAAGGATCAGAAGCGGCGCTGGGCCTTTGTGGCCCTGATCCTGGGGTCTGTGTGTATTTGTTAAGCAGCTTTGCCTGGTAGCTTCTCGGCAGGTCTCTCGTCACCTCAAGGGGAGGTCTGCGTGTCATGCATCCTTGCCCCCACCCCCCCTACACACCAGCGCCTCCTCCTCCACAACCACCTCTCCGCTCTCCTCTTTCACGTCCTCCATTCCTACGCTTCTCCTCTCATGCTGGGTATCCATGGGCTCCAGACCAAACAAGCAAACAAACAGAACAACAGAAAAACCCATCACCCGGACAAGGTTGGTCTGGGCTTGGGGGAGAGATGAGGAGAGATCTTGTTTGCTCTCTGGGCCAGTTCCATTTCACTGTGATGGCAGAGAAGGCCTCCCAGGACACGGCACACTTCTGTTTGACTTCCATGGAGGGGGGCGATCAAGGTGGTCTGCAGTCTGCACTCACACATCATCTTCTGACCCAATACACAGCTGGCTGCAGCCACAGGCCCGTAGCCTTTACCTAAGCTGGCCCTGTACTCTTTAGCCGTGGTGCTGGCCTTTATCTGAGGGACTTGTTGGTGTGGCATTCAGCTGGTGGCCTTTCATTCTCACAATGCTGTCTTTCAGCCGCGGCCAGTAAATAGTGATTCATTATGGTACATTTTCAGTAAATGTTGAATGGAATTAACAGCCTAAAAATATAACCGCTTCTCCAGATGAATGTTCAATACTAAAGCAGGAGAAGCCCACAACTTTCACAGTATGTATCGTATGGTTAGGCTCTATTTCCACATTATCAGTCATGTGGCCTCTGCTTTAACTGACTATAACCCACAAGCTAACCACACTGCTTTGTTTTTGTGTTCTGTGTCCTTGATAAAGGGCACAGGTCCTAAGAAACACTCCAATCTCTCAGTCTCACAGCACGCAATATATTTTCCCTAACCCTTTCCACAGTAAGACCAGGGTGATAAATGAATGAAACTACAGAGGACTTTTATACCTTAAGCCTGTGTGTATTGGAGACAAAGGTGCCCAAAACGTGGCGAGTGCTTGACAAGATCAACTTTGAATTCCATTGTATGTTTACTTTCTGCCTAATAGATTAGTTACAGAGAATTTTAGCTCATGAAAGGAAAGTTGAGTCAGAGTTTTAAACTGTGTGCTGCAGGGAAATAAAAGGGTCAAAGCTATGTGTGTGGTGCCTCATAGGGACAGCAGGTCATTCCTTTGTTGTAAAAGCCGAGGAGAGAGGAAATGAAAGCTGGAAACGGTTTCCTCGTCTGGGAAAATGCAGATGAGCTACATAGGTATGTTTGATTTGCTGACTCCAGCTGTGCCTGGAGAATTCCCCTGACCCATCCTGTGGACTGGTTGCTGTGTGAGGCCACATGTACCCCTGTTGCAAAGCAGGCAGGCGCAATACGCAAACCACCCCCCCCCCCCCCCCCCCCCCCCCCCCTCGAAAAGGGATGGCCATTGAACTCTCAGGCAAGTGGCAATATTTGCTCACCTGAAATACACACATCTTGCCAATTGGGGTCGGGGTGGGCTCAGGGACCGGGGAAGGCCCCCTTGATGCAGCTGTGGCCCAGAGAAAGACCAGACCAGGAAGTTTTGTGGCTGCAGAAGAGCGGGGGCTCTGTTGTTGGGGGGCTGTTTAGCGGTGGCCGCCCTATTGTATCTTGAAGGAGGCAGGGACCATATTTGTTCGAAGCTGCAGGAGGCTGATGAGGTGCTAATCTGTTGAGTGGCTGTGTCATTGGGCTCCTGTTCCCAATAGCCTGTTAGCTGTCAGAGCCTGTAAAAAAGGCACAATTTATGGGCCCCAGGCCAGGGCTCAGCCATCGGTGTCCACGGGTAAGCAAACACAGATTGGACACTTATGTTGTTGCTCTGCTAGGCCAGGCTTTAACACCAGGCTCCTGGGGTGACACATAGGCTGCTCCTTTCAGGCCTCTTCATGAGTTGTCAGCTCCCTCTATGCTCCTCTGTAAACAATACAAATTAGCCATCTGCATATGGATGGGATCTCAGTCCTTACACGAAGGAGACAACTGCCTGGTGGAAGGTAGAAGATATCGACTCCTCTGTAATCGATCAGATATAAATTCTCCCGTTTTAATTCTATCCTCACGTATGCAAAACAAAGATGGCACGTTCAAGCTTTTTTTTTAGGTACACCAGCCGTGATTTCCTGCTCAGGAGAGAGTGACATTTTGTTGTAGGGTGCACTGAAGCGTGAGGATAATGAAAGCAGGCCGGTTGTCTGAGATGGGTTCAGGTCAGCAGTCAGAGGTAATCCCAAACTTGAATTTCCCCTTCAGCCCGGAATACAGATAAGACAGCAGCAGATATGAGCCTCCCTCACTGACTGACTGAGTGATTGATGGAAAAAAAAAAAGGAAACGGACCACTCAGATGTAGAGATGTGTGTGTGCGTGTTTCCTCAAGAGGTCTCTCAGCGACTGGCTGCAGTCCAGTAGGTTTGAGGAGACTTTCACAGCATTATATCAAACCAAAACTAGACTGATGGGTTAATTTAACTGTCTTGGAAAGGTTGCTGCCCTTTTGAGATGCTTACGTTCGGAAAAATCATTACTGATACACAACTTTTTAATCATGAAGCCAGGTTTGCCCTCTTGTCCACACTGACAGGCATCTGATAGCACGGTGGCGGAGTGCGAACAGCAATAGCTCATCATAGATTACTGCATGCGCTTGATTGTAGTGATATTTAGTCACAGAGCTTCCCATGGGAGCCTGGCACTTTAATTAACATAGCACTACTGGCCCCCCTCCTGTTTTAATTGCCTTCAGTCTGTGATTAAATGTGTATTGACTCTGCAGTTGGTCCACTAATGAATAACAATGTGCTGATTTGGTGATATTAAATCTTCTGGACCTAATACACATCCCATCCACGTTTCATGGGAAGTTCAGATGTTACAAGGAGCCATTGCATCCAAGGAGATCAGTGTCAGAGTGCAGGTGTATGTAATCTGCAGGAACAGCAAGATTTCTACATTTTTTTTGTTCAATTCTTCAGCTTGTCAGCTGTTTTCAATTTAACAGATGCATACAAATAATCATCGACCCCATTTCATCTAGAAAAGATTTAATTATATTTAAAATTGGTGATCACTATCTAATAAGATGCTTTTTAAAAAGCTGCACTTCAATTTTGTACTGATAGTTTCAAAATGACAATTTGGGGCTTTTGGGTTGTGAAAAGTTACACTTCTAGGGGTTTCATTCTTGAAATTTAGCAATAATGCAGGTATAAATGTTTGTAATTTATGAATACATGCTCATGGCTGTCTCAGTGTTAAATAAGCAACCAAATGTGCAGCTACAAATGTTATTAATAGCGATTTTGTTTTGCCCTTCTCTGTAAAATGGTAACACCAGTCGAACCCTGCTTGTTGGGCTTATTGATGGTTTATAATTGATTTCTAAAACATTAGTAAATGATTTACTAATCATAGTAAAGCAATTATTTATTGATTTTGACTCTTTCTAAAGGATGCTTTATTGTAAAGTGGTGACTAAACCTGTTTTAGAAATCCAAAGCTCCACATGCATTCTTTAGTGTCGTCTGATCTGTGCATCTCTCAGGATCCCACCTTCCTCAGTCTACTCCTGTGGTCCAATAGATAAACTGTCACCTTGTTTGATAAATGAAGGGCAGCGGTCAACACGGGCTCCTTTAACATGACAAGAGCCAAGTATTGAATCTGCGATGCCCTGGATACAGTCAACATAAAACATATCAAATGGCATTCCTCACCACATTCCTCTCAATATCAAAAGGTGCGTATTTGAGGATATCCTTAGTGCGTTTACGCCTGTGTTTGCGCCCTGACCCACTGGGGCCAGTGCAATAACTTTGGACTCCCTCCCACTGCATCTCGTTGCAATGACCACTCTCAGTTTTTATTTAGCTGGGTTGTGTGCCTTCCCAGTCCGGCCGCTTTTCAGATTCATTTCCAGGTAAACACAGTGTGGCCAGCCACAAACCTGCAGCCAACAGGCGTTGTCACAGCTGTGGCAGATAATGGCAAGTCCAAACTCCAGCCCGGCTCTGGAATGTTTACTGTCACCACAGGCAAGTTGGCAGCAAACATTTTTTTTCCCAACACTTTCCAAGAGGAAGACTCTCTCGTTATTAATTTTATTTTGATGAATTACATGCTTAACCCTTTGCCCTGCGCTGTTTTGTGTGACTTGGGGAAGATACAAAGGCACAAAAAGGGGACATTCATAAGTGGATCTTTTAGTTTCAGCTGAGGTTAAAAGAAAAGAGCCTTACTTTGAAAGTTGAAACTTAAAGTTAACACATTCCCGCCAACAACTCCTGGGCGTCTGAAGGAATGTTCCAAGAGTTCCGCCTCCCTCTCACAGAGCAGAGATCAGCCTGTTTCCATCCCTCTGCACACAGGAAAACCTCCCAGAGTCATTTTAGGGCCTCACTCATGTCGGTGCTGTGCTTTCACTTCTTTAACAGAGTCATTAAACTTTCACCACTTAGTGGTTTCCCTTGTCACAACCAGTAAAGGAGCAACACCTGAATGTGTGAAATGTGACGCTGATCATCATGGAAGCTAATTGATCAAGAGAGTGGCAAATGTAGCTGGAGGAGCAGAGGTGGTCACACCATTAGTCTCTGGAAATATGTCAGTATCGCATCAACACAATCAGCTTCAGTGTAGGTGTTTTGACTCAACTTTGTGATACAAGTAAATTCAGCTCTGATGTCATTTCCAGTGTGTGTTCGGGGTTGTGAAAGATGGGAATAAAAAGACTGGGTATGCAACTGCAGCTTGTTCATGTTACAGCACGGATTCAGGAGTTAAGAATCATGGTGCAATTCAAGTGTTGACATTTTTAAAAAGTCAAATTTGTAAGCTTACATATCACAAATTAAGGTTAAGTCAAGTATTTATGTAGCACATTTAAAACAATTGACCCTTGTGCTATACAAATGAGATTGATCATTAACATT
Source organism: Acanthochromis polyacanthus (assembly GCF_021347895.1). Lineage (NCBI taxonomy): Eukaryota > Metazoa > Chordata > Actinopteri > Pomacentridae > Acanthochromis > Acanthochromis polyacanthus. The sequence goes on along the minus strand of NC_067113.1, from coordinate 14,732,290 downwards.
ACAAATATACCTGGCTAATTTAAATGCTAAAGTCACGATCTGACAATATTAATAATATTATTAACACCAAGGATTCCCTCAGCGCAAGCAGCAAAGTAGAGAGGAAAAATTCTCTTAATCTACAACCAGACCCAGGCTCAGGGAGGACAGTCTGCTTTGACCGGTTAAGGTGGGGAAATCTGTTGTCACTGAAGTAATAGGATACGCAGAAACTAACCAATGTCCATATTTGACAAGACCTTTACACAATCTGAACTTTTCTTATAAGGCCGTTACCTCCCTAAAGGAATAACGGAGAAGATAATATAATCATGATTTTACTGTGCAACACCTTCGAAATAGTCTCAATTTTTTTATGTGAAGAACATTTTTCTGTGTGTTAAAAAAACAAAAGGCTGAAATGGTTATTTTGTGTTTTCATCTTTTTAAATTATGATTCAAATTAGTGTTGGTGTTCATTTGACATCCATTTGCATTTTACAGCACAATTGCACAATAACAGTGTACCTGTTCACACCACAGGTAAATCTGCGAATAGTGCAGTAAATTTGGACTAGTGCTATTTCATTGATCATGTGACACCCAACTACAGTGGATCAGTGAATTATATTTTTTTTCTTCAGCACCCCCCAGCACTGATGCAAGTTCACTATGTAAAATATGCAGGACAGACTGTTGTTTTAGTTGTAAACACATTGTGGTACATTTTCTTGTCATGTTTAACTGTTTTTTCTCTGTAAGGTACATTTAAATCTCATCTCTTTGCAGTCCCTTTTAATATTCACAGTATTTTCTCAGTACTTTGTTGACAGATTTAAATTTTCTCACTAATTTAAAGGGATTCAGCTCTAGAACACGTTAAAAATGTCAGGTGGAGCAAAACTGTTTTCAATGCTTTTGCTTCAGCATGATTCACTGCATTGACAAGCCAAACAGAGATATAAAGGAGCCACGTTACAGTTCGATACTGACTGATGTCCTCCTGCAGCCCAGAGGAGATGTTGCCCAACTTTTTCTTTTTTGTGCCTCATGTAAAAAGATAACAAGGGCAGTTATTGTTGAGGAGTGACACGCACATGATACACCAGGAGGGTAAATAAGAAACACTAAATATAGCGATAGAGCAACTGCATAAGGTCCCAGATAAAGTTTTTGTTTTTGGCTAAATCCAAAATGTGACCTTCACCCATGTGAGAGGACTCAGGCAGGTTGATGATTAACTGTGGAATTAGCAACATGTCTCATTCTGGAACAGAATGTCAAGCAGGTCAAGGACCAGTTTAGAATGTCATTTTGAAATGACCACATCAAGTGTTTATATTCCCAATCCATACAGTAGGTTTACAGTTATTATAGAAGAAACCGTCAGGTTTTGGTCAGATTCTACACCAGTGTGGAAAATATCTTCATTATCTCCACATTCAAAAAACACCAGTCATGCTTGTGCAACACTCACAGACATGCATCTGCTGATATATGTGCACTGAGGTGTAGATGGTTTGGACGTATTTTTGCATACTTTAATGCAACAGAAACACTTAAGAATAAGTAGGCAATTGATTTGCATGGTTTGGAATTGATTTATGTTTTAAAATATGAACTTACACGCTTTATTCATGAATGTTTTTATTGATATCTTACATCAGATCATCTAATACACTTGCTTTTTCAGCACGTTGAAATGATAAACTGCTCACATATCTCATATAAATGTGAAAGTATTTTTTTATTGTTTCATCAATCTTGAAGGAACGGTCGTTTTAATTATTTGAAATAACATATTTAAAAAAAAAACTTCAGTGTTGACTGAGTCCAGCCGAGAAAGCTCACATTTTGACCATCTCCAGCTCTCCGCCGGTGAAATCCCAAATCCTCAAACACACAGAGCTTTTTCTCATGATCTCATTTCCAAGTTAAGCAGACTGTGTTAGTCCCTCGTCAACACGACAGGTTTACTCGCCTTTACTAATGGGGCTCTATACTGATAGTTATGCTCCTGCGTAAATATGCAGTCAAATAGATGTACAACTACCGACACGTGGCTGGCACCGCTCTGCAGCCTCACCTTGATGTTTGTGTCATACAAATACTGTACGGAGCTTTTGCGAGCATTAAGGGGCCTCGACACTCCGGGCCTTAGCCGTCTGCTGCTGCTGGGACGAAACACTGAAACGTTAGGTAAACCTAGGTTATTCAAAAACGCCTCAAAAACCCAAATAAGCAAATATACGCTCGCCTTTTACGCACTGCGAACTGGCTCATTTATATAATTTCTAGGCCTATATTCACTTCAACGAAAAAAGAAGACATGAGAGTTTGGATTTTTAATTTGTATCTGTATTTATTGTGACTTAAATTATTGTGCATGTATTTGGTGCCACAAACTCAATTAACCCAAATTGTCTCAATTTTAATGTTTCACGCGTGTTTGAGTTCAAAGAATTGCTTCATGTGCCACAAAGCCAGTGGGAAGCAACATCCAAGAGAGGGCGCTCTGGAGCTACTGCTGCCATATTCCAGACTAATTAAAACATTCAGAAACAGTAAATCAGCCATTCAGGCTAAGAAATCAGGTTTAAACATGGGCTTTTATTTTGCAAATATTGCCAAAAATATTTAAGGACAAATGACACACTTTAATAGTGAAACTAAAGGGGTTTTAATTCAAACACAATGGCTTAAAAACTGGGGGGAATTAATGTTATTATTCTTATGCGTTTAGGTTTCACAGTAAAATGAACTCATTTTAAAAATGCTGAAATAATTCCAATGTATGCACACATGCAGGCTCCCTACAGCTGTAAGATCCTTATTCTAGTCTTCAGGTTAACGCAGATAATGTTCCACTATATGCATAAACATTTGTGCCAGAATTTAGACAACTCAGGTTGTAAAAAGGATGACACATGAATTTATTATCGGTTTAAATTTGCGTTAAAACACCCATTCATATGGATTTGTAGTGATAGATCAGCCTTTATCTAATTTATAATCGCTTTCGTGTTCTTTTGTGTCGCTGGTGTAAAATAATTAACAGTTATATGCAGGATTAGGCTATAAATTCCTTGAACGCAACGCAATAAAAATGGATTATGATTTTAGCTCAGCTGAAGTGGAATAAGCACGTTGGAGGACGTGCGTAATGAAAAAGCGCACCAAGGAAAAGCTGCCAAACATTCCTTTTATAGTTCCCCTCTTTTTTCTTTCTTCTTCCCTTTTTTTAACCCCTGCCAAAATACAATAAGATTAGTTTATAATGAAGCTTTTCATACGAAACTGTTCTTTTCAGGCAGCGCAGGTGTACAATTGGGGTGGTGGGGGGGAAGCTTGAGGAGTCTCACGCCTAGGTGCGAGGAGATTATTCAAATAGGGCCCAAGGCGTAGAAGTAGGGATTGGAGGCTTGCCTAGCGCACAGAGCTATATCACAGCGTTAACAAGCAGCACGGAGCGTCATTTGAACTCCAGTCACTGACAGACGCATTTCACGGCTGGCTCCATACACCACACATGCGCCAGTTCTCGACGAAGGGACACACCGACGACCTAAATACACTCAGTGGTCCCCAGTCACCTGCTATTAGAGAGACTTTTGGCTTTTCCTCTGCTGGGAGACGCTTTGTAAAAGTCCTCCATGATGCTTGGAGCAGTTAAAATGGAAGGACACGAACACACCGACTGGAGCACCTACTACGGAGAGCCCGAGGTGGGTACCTTAAATATATATTTTTTTCCGTCTAAAGCCGATCCCATTTTATACAACTCAATATTAGCCCTGAGATAATATTAACTTTGTGATCAAATATTGACTTGAGGCGCCTCCAAATCCTCCCCCATCTCCACGCAGCGCTCTATCCTAACAAAGTTGCTTGACATGTAGGGGGGGAAACTTTTCACTCGGATAATAATTTCACAAGTCTGTAGGTGTCTTTACTAAATCAGATTATTATTTTTTGTCACGTTTCTTCTCAATAAACATCTGTACTGTTTGAAGCTGGGGGGATTGATTCAAATATTTGTGTTGCAGGCGCTGTTTTTTTTGTGAGCACAGTCTTATTAGGCGTAAACATTTACATCCGCTTTGGACATTTTTAGCAGGTCATTTCTACTTACTTTACTTTAAGCAGTAGTGGAGTTGCCTACATTGTGAAATATTTGTGTTTTTTTTTATTTTAAAGCTATTATATGCGGAAGCCAAACGACTTCAGCCTTTACGAGCCTTCGCGCATTAAAAGTACGCCGCTGTCTTCAGATTGTTTTACATCAATAATGATATCAATAGAATTTTATTAGGACTAAATATTAACTGATCCATGTGTTTAGTAAATACAGCTCTATTTATTTCGTCTCTGTGTGATGCCAGTGCCACATGAAACTCATGAATGCCTCTTTCCCTCACTGACAGTGTTACACCTCGGTTGGCAACATGAACACGGGCCTGGGAATGAACTCGATGAATACCTACATGAGCATGTCCGGCATGAGCACCACTGCCAACATGACGGCCAACTCCATGAACATGTCATACGTCAACACGGGCATGAGTCCCTCCATGACCGGCATGTCACCGGGCACCGGAGCCATGAACGGCATGGGCGCAGGCATGACGGCCATGAGCGCAGCCCTGAGCCCCAGTATGAGCCCCATGACTGCGCAGCCCGCCTCTATGAACGCCTTGACTTCTTACACCAACATGAACGCCATGAGCCCCATATACGGACAGTCTAACATCAACAGGTCCAGAGACCCTAAGACCTACCGCAGGAGCTACACTCACGCCAAACCGCCGTATTCCTACATTTCCCTCATCACCATGGCCATCCAGCAGTCTCCCAGTAAGATGCTGACACTGGCCGAGATCTACCAGTGGATAATGGACCTGTTCCCCTTTTACCGACAGAACCAGCAGCGCTGGCAGAACTCCATTCGCCACTCTTTGTCGTTCAATGACTGTTTCCTCAAAGTGCCCAGGTCTCCGGATAAACCGGGGAAAGGCTCCTTTTGGACTCTCCACCCGGACTCCGGGAACATGTTTGAGAACGGCTGCTACCTGAGGAGGCAGAAGCGCTTCAAGTGCGAGAAGAAGATGGCCACGAAGGATACCGGCCGCAAGTCAGGAGACGGCGGCTGCTCCAACAGCAGCTCCGAGAGCTGCAACGGCAACGAGTCCCCGCACTCCAACTCCTCCTCCAGCGAGCACAAAAGGTCCCTGTCGGACATGAAGACGAGCCAGGCCCTGAGCCCGGAGCACACCGCCGCCTCCCCGGTGACGCAGGGACAGCACCTCATGTCTCAGCATCACTCGGTCCTTGCGCACGAAGCGCACCTGAAGCCGGAGCACCACTACTCCTTCAACCACCCCTTCTCCATCAACAACCTCATGTCATCGGAGCAACAGCATCACAAAATGGACCTAAAGACTTATGAGCAGGTGATGCATTACTCTGGCTATGGCTCCCCGATGGCCGGAGCTCTTTCCATGGGCTCCATGGCGGGGAAAGCCGGCCTGGATTCTTCCTCCATACCTGACACAACTTACTATCAAGGCGTCTATTCCAGGCCGATCATGAACTCCTCATAAACTCTTCTCCCCCTCCGTCTAATGTGGACTTTCTTCCCATTCGATTTGTATATTTGTATAAAAAAATAACAAAAAAATATAGACTTTGTGTACAATATGTATTTCAGATATTTTTGACGTTTCCCACCGTTTTAGTTGTCGAGTTTGTTCGTAGCCTAATTATTTTGAGAGAGGATGTTGATAATAATAATTAAAGTAATGATAATGTGACGAGATCTGTTCAGAGGTCGGCTTCAAGGATGGACCCCAAAGACAAACAATAAGTTGCTGTAAAATAGCGTACATCTGCATAACTGGATTCCTAAATGAATTTAAATGCCTCGCAAGGATTTGTTCAATCATTTGTGTAATTCCTATTTATGGCTTGTATATGTGTATTCTTGTAGTGACAAGAACAGAATCTATATTAAAGTGTTATTGGTTTTGTTTTCTGAATATGATGGTGTTATTATTATTATTATTATTATTATAGAATCATCAGTAGTAGTAGATGGAATAGATTTAGTGTCTCCACCACTATATGTTGTTTACAACAATTGTGTACCTATTTAAGGTGACATAACGTTTTAACAGAATATATTAAAACTGTAGTAAATATATTTAGCATAGAATTAAAAATACATATATATTAATTTACATTAATAATCCACATTTAATTAAAAAAAGAAGTTTGTGGAGAGGAAAGAATAGCTGAGACAAGTGCTCATTTTTCACTTGCATGTAGTTTTGGCATGCGTAATTACGCACACGAATTCCAAGTGAGCGCATAAAACAAGTTTCACACCACTTATTTTTAAAATTCTGGAATTTATTCATACCCATGTGCTGTGCTAATAAGGCGCATACTTTCAGCAGGGATTAATAGCTTTGCTGGATAGAACCGGGAACAATGCTCTCAATTTGTCTCCCAGGAAATGTAAACAAAACAAATACATGCTCATTAATCCAAAACACAAATCGAGATATTTATGCAGAAAAAAGGAGAGCTTATTTAACACACCAGCTACTTTGTAATGTTTGGAACTGAAGTGATTTTTAAAAAAAAAACAAAGAAGAATGTTTAGAAAGAAGAAATTCTGCTCCAAGTGTGTTTTCTGCAGAAATTTACCAATTATCAGCACAAGTGCACCCAATTTAATTTCGCAAATTCTGCTAGTGAAAGACTGCATGTGTGGGAAGAGATAGGCAGATAATACACGTGTTTTAAATGAACCATTTAAATTCCCACACATACATTATGGGCAAAACTGTCAGTCAAACACTCCGCAGGCCTGTCAGTCACCCATGTAACACACATAAACAGCCCCTCACACACACTGCAAAGTTTAGATCAGTGAATAAGATTAAGTGTCATTGTCACATAAAATAGCCTCCCGTGGCGCAGGAGAATAGTTGCTGGAAAAAGGGGCTGATTTGGCAACAGAGCCGCCTCAATGTGCTGCTCTAACTTCTCTCCCCACAATCTGGGGGTCCATTGTCTACTCCCTATTTTTAAAGTAGTCGGGCCCTCCCCTCTTGTTAGATAAGATAGGCTAGTTGTCGTCCAAATGATTCCAGCTCCCCTCCTGCCTGCTCTTCCCCCTGCTGAGCTTCAAATCCAAGGCCACAGAGAGTTTGGGGACATTTCTGCTCACCCCTTCTAACCAAATGACACCCCTTCGACTTCTGAACACGTAGGGCCTAAAGTGTGCGTTTATTCTCCAGACCCTCTTTACAGATCGTACTTTAAACAGCGTGATCTGCGAATAAACAAAGCCAGTAAACAATAGAGTGGAGGCTATGCCCACATATAGGAAGAGTACACACACAAACCAAATTGCACAAGTGTAAACTTTGAATAGGACGCCGCAGCTCTGTAAATTTACACAGACATTAAATTTCGTTCTATTCATTTTAGACATATAATGCTAAGCTGATTTTTTTATAGCACACTGATCGATATCTCTGTAAAATAATCATTTTTTTAACTAGCGGGGCAGTGAAATCTTTGCTTTGTGCTAAAGTCAACAGTGACAGAGTTTGAGCTCAAATAAATGCCGTGATGTCTGGAGCCCTTTGCAGAAGGCAGAAGGCGAGCTTCTACAATGGGCTCCTGTGTGGCTTGCCAACAACAAGCACCGGCTATTTTGCACAGGTACGAAGCATTTTATTTTTATATAACGCTCTCTTTCTTGAAACCTTTATTATTTAGCCGCAGGGGGAGACGCTTTAATGGCCATTCCGCGGCCATTGCACGGAGGGGGGTGATCAGGCTGATATCCTAAAATTCATGAGAAAGGAGACGTATTGGATTTCACGACAGGGTGGTGCAAAGCTGAGGGGATCTGCAGGTTGCGTGATATAGAGGCTGCTGCAAGTTTCTGTGTCTTTGAGTTGCATGATGACGGAGAGATGCTGCTGCACTGCAAGAACTGACATGTGATTTATTCGAGTCATTGTTAAAATATGTTCCTTTTTAAAAAGAAAAAAAAAGCAAAACGATCGAAGCTTTTTTGAATTATTGAGCTAATTCCTCTTGTTTCCATTGCTGGCCAGCTGGAAAAGCAAAAGCATCTATAAAAGCTGTGAGCCTCTCTGGCAAAAATGATAACTTGAATGTGGGGAAATTATGATATTTTAAACTTGGAAACGGCATAAAATATCGGATTTTTTCACCTGTTCCGAGACAAATGAGCCTCAGTGGACCTGATGACTTGCTGAGCTGATTATTTTTTGCAGTGTGCGGCTGATTGATATTGTTGTTGCACTGATGTCATGAACGGAGTTTGGCTGCAGCGTTGACCCTGCTGCTGCTTTCATTTTGTACCGGTCTATAAAATCGATTTAGATTAATTTATTATTTTTTTTGCAGGTAGCAGATGTTTTAATCAATAATTTTTTAATATACATAAAATTGCTCATGACTTTGATAAGTGGGTGTTTGATTATATTAATGTAATAAGCTATGGGCTTTATTTTGAATGCGTAAATTTAAATCTTTGATGCGTAAAAGCAATGCGCACTGATAAATGTCTTTTTTTCATATGACATCGTGATTTATCATTTACCTTATTAAACAAACAAACAACAACATTATTAAAAATAATAACAACAATAATAATAACTTTGCACTGATACCTTTGCATTGTTTAAAAAAATATATATTCAAGAGGTCGTATTTAATTGTTGAATAGCGAGTTCTTCTAAATCTTAAGCAGATGGAGAGCCCTCCAAATTGCCCCCTCGGTCCCTTTCCAGGCGGGGTAACCCCAGTAAAGCACCCCTCTTATCCGCACACCGTAACAGGTAACGGCTTCTTGGAGCTTTGCTGGTTCAAAGGTAACCAACCTCAGTCTGTCAGGGCACCGGGGCCACCTCCTCGCACCTTTCCCCGTCTTTTAACTTTTATACAGGCGTTTCCATCAGACACCTCTCCTCCATAGACTTGCACATCTGTTGTTATAGCAAGTGAATAAAAGGATGGTCGTCCTGTTGAGCCCCCCTTTTTTTTACTACTAACCTGACTGCTCTGCATTTTTTAGTGCTTGTATTTGCATATTTCTTGATTAAGGCCTAAAAATCAGACCTTCTATTTTTCACAGTGCGTCCTGACGCATCTAAAGCAGGCTGTCTGAGGCCGTTATTAATAAAATATATTTCGAAAATAATTAGGTTTTGCCACAACCAGGCACTCACAGAAGCGAGAAATAATACATATAATAATACATATTATCTGCTAATCATAGTTCAGCTTCTTTTTATCTGTATTGCAGCAACAATAGGCGCTTTGCCTCCTTTTTCCTTTAATGTCTTTAAATAGTATAATTGTAGGAGACCTTTAAAGTGAGGCATTTTCCCTACAGCGATGCATTTTAATGCCGAGGCGAGTTTGGGCCTCTATTTTCAATGAATGACTCAGTACCCTATAAGCCATACGCGCATCCACCCATGGGCGTCAGCTGGCTATAGCAGGGTAATGGCACTGCCACTCAGAACAGCACTTTAATGCAGGAGGCAGGGAGAGTAATAAATAATGCTGAGATAGTTTGGGATATTTTATGGACAGCGCAATCAGAGGAGCAAGAGTCAGAGCCAGCAGGATATTTTAGTAATCCAGTAATTAAATTCATCGCTCGGCTCATCGGTGTGAAATCAGGTGTAGCGTTATTCCAGGGAGTCGGATGGTGTTGCACACCGCAGGGTGTCTACCGCACCTTGAGGCGCTGCAGCGCTGCAGCCCGCGGACTGGAACACCCAAGTAGATGTGTCTCCATGGCGACGGCGGGACACCGGTCCAACAAGCTGTAATTCTGTCTCAGCCTTTTGCAGGGGAGGGACCGTCCACACTAGCCCGACTTAACTCCTCTTTCACCAGAAATACTCCTAATCCCATATCTTAGCAAGGCAAACTGCCGTCCCTCACTATATTAAAGGGAGCACAAAGTCAAAACTCAAAGCCACCCAGGGTTTCTGTGCAGGCGGCCCGTCCCGGTGCGTCGCTCCGCTGTCCGTCCGTCCGTCGGTCCGTCCTCCACACAGCCACCGGACGCGTATCCCGCTTTACTCCGCACTTCACCGGTGAACAAATCTCCTCAGTTGTTACTATTTTATTTCTAGAAGCACGTGGAAATAAAAAAGGGGCTTTTAACTCCACTTAGATTCACATTTAAGGAACCAAATTAAGCTTTGCAATAAATTAGCCTATTACAAATGAAATTTTTTAATTCGCGAAATAAGCATTTGAGCCTATAGTGCAACTCCACAGCAGTTCTATTATCATGATGTCATTATTGTCTGTTATTTTTTATTGGTCTCTGTTAATTGCCAATAGTTTAAAAAATAACTTATGATAAAATGTAAATTTAAACTACAAATTAATGATAGAATTACAGTAAAAAAAAATAAATAAAGAGAATTTCATGATCATTTGTAACTGAAAATGTAAAATTCACTCATTCTTTTTCCATAATATAGACTAAAATGTGCATTTATAAGTTTCAAAGATAAATACATTTCCACATGAAGCTACACCAGATTGTTCCAGCCACATGGATTAAAAACAAACGTGATGATAACTCAAACACATTGTATTCAACATTACATTCACATAGGTATGTAAGTCTGTCTTGCAGCTGTTGATAACATTGTTTTACTGTGCAGTTGTGCTTCAAAAAGGCCTCAAATGCAAAGTTGAGATTTAGTCCTTTGGCTTAAATCTCCCCTAAGTGATGCTTTTAATTAATGCATAAGAAAAAGTTCAAAACTCTGCAATAATTAAACTGTATCACAGGAAGATTTTATGACTATGAATTAACTGTGTTTCTGTAGTGGCCTTCTTATGAAATTAATAAACATTATTCTTGAAAATATATCTTTTTAAAATTGAAGTTTAAGCTCTCACCACTTGCAAATTATACTAAATCTTTAAAACACTTGACAACATGAGTAGCTATTTAAATATTTGTTTATTATTTCTTATGCTGCATGGATATTTGACATCATCTACAAGATGAAAAAGAAACAACTTGTGAAGAAATGTGTTTTTCTGCTCATGGGTGGAAATATCCTTTGAGATATAATCAGGGATTCAAAAGGGCATACAAACACCACTAAGATTTTTGACATAAATGTGACTTTCCTTCTGCTTTGGCAGCTATTTTTCTTTATTTTACAAAATGTGATACATTTTTACATGCCCACTATGCACTTCCTATCACTGCTAAATAAGACATATTCATGCTCAAATTTTGCTGTTTAGATCACTGGCAGATATGGCTGCTATTTTGTGAATCTAAACGTCTTGACCTGCTGTGACGATGATGAAAAGCAGGATGTGTGTGAGACAGAAAGAGAGAGAGATGGCAAGATGGACAGGGTGAGAATGCGGCCGCTAACTGTGATGTGTCCGCACTCTTCTGACATGACTGTGTGACATTCCAGTGGAGGACTCCTTCATGTCCTGAGAGAGAAAGAGAGGGAGAGAGAGAGGTCCGTCAACAATGCCCATTGAGTACTGTGAGGCAGCAGCTGGTGGGACATGCAATGACCTAAAGGCAATCTATTCAGGCCAGGACGGGGAGCCTCTCACTACCCTGCTGCTTTTATATGGCTGGAAGTGGATGGATGGTCAGTGTTTATCCTTGTAAAGTATTGCAACACAGCTCTGTCACCATGCTAATGGCAGAAGAGCAGTCCCCACCTTACCAAAGCAATCAAGTTCTGCAATGGGAGCAAGTCAGTGAATATCAGGTCTGGTGAAAATAATGTAAATTTCTGAAGAGGAGCGTTTCATCTTATGTCAGCGTGATCGAGATAAAATGGAGATGACCGTCAAAGCTTTTGTTTCTCAGGAGCACTGAAGTAAAGCTCAGCCCCACACTGGAGGGGGAGATTAGCTTCTGAAGGAGAAACATGAAGCATCCAGAAAAAAAAACCCTCCATGCCCGATAAAAGAAGTGTGATCAGCCATGTAGAAAGATATTATATTGGTTGGAGATTACAGATGCTCAAAATGTGAAGTTAGGTAGGGTCAGGTTGGCTACTGGAGGCATTTGTGTTTATACATGCACTCATGCTTGTAGCCCCTCTTTGGTAATTCCACAGGCATTTCCCCAGTGGGTCTCATGCCTGTCTTTGTGATCAAACCTTGTTGGCAAAGCCACCATAAAACGATATGTCAGTCAGCAGTGGTAAAGGGACGCCTGCTTGGCTGTGATTGATCTGCCACCGTTTCTTTATTCCCCTCGAGACTTGATACCTCTCCAGGTTTTAGATCCAGCTCTTGGCAGTGCTGATGAATAGTGCCACGTATAGTACACATTACATCCCGTTTCGGAGCCATTTCCACCCAGTGTGGCGCATTCAGCAGCACATGGCCCATAATGTAGAAGCCAACACTGCAATATCTCCTCACGTCCCCCTCAGCTCCAGTTCCAGGAAGTGAAGGCAGAGCGTTGCCAGCCAATCACAGCGAAGGACACCCAACTCATTAAAAGTTAATGAAACCTATAAACGTGGTGCGCCAGCGATTCATTTAAACCCCCAATCCAATCTCCTCTCCCAGCGAAGGCAAACAAGCCCGTGTGCCCCCAGTGCTGTCCTCGGAATAACAAACTACGGAATATTTTGTCCTGCATATGTTCTCCTATGCAGACATGTGCACACTGATAGGCTATCTTACAATGGGACTTGTCCAATTTAGAGAATGCCAGAATGGTGTTCTGCAGGGGTGAATTCTGTAATCTGCATCCGAGTTGAATTTAATACCTTTACTTTACACCGCTCCGCTTGTCGGGAATAACCAAGATAGATATGCCATTTCAACATTCATGAGAATCACTGACATTCAAATAATGTGCTCATTTTAATACCATATAAGTGAGAGTCAAATCTGTGTGAAAAACCCCACGTATACCTCCTCACGGTCATCCGAGTGTCAAGATCCACTCTTGATCCATACAGACAGACGGGGCCAAATCGGAGGCTAAGCTTTTCCCTTCAGATAAATCCCATGCCTCTCTGTCCAGCATCTAATTCAGGACACTCACACCTCATCGCAATGCCGCTCTCAATTTGATAACAGCCAATCAACAGCAATAAAGAGCCACCTTACTAGTGCTGAAGTCGAAAGAGTGGAACAAAATGCCCCCCTTGTCTTTCAGACTTCCATTTCAAGACAGCTCCTGTGCCTCATAGTGCTTCCCATGGGGGATTCAAATTAAATTCCCTCCATGTATAGTGCCACTGTCAGCCTGCTAATGAATTCCCATACCCTGACTTGAATCAAATTAATCCCCAATTTAATCCCATATAAATGGCCGTGTTATTTATAATGGAAAGACGGATGCTCAGTTGAAGGATGGCGGAAAGCTGGAAGGTGTCTATAGGGCTGTTGAGCAGATTAAAGTAAAGGATGAGGCCTGTATGTTTGCCCCACTGCAGAGTAGTCCCCTGATACACACTATTTAACCCTCGCCTGCTTGATGCTGACAGAAACATCACGGCGTTTGTCACTTAATATCCTTTTAGATTAAGGAGTCAACTGGCAGATTTATTGGTCAGGGCTGGGATACCCTTATCTTGAAGTGCCCACCAGAAAGATAATGTGTGAAGGATGCACGCTCTAGATATCATAAAGCATTTGTGGCGCCCCTGGTTACAGTTAAATGTGCTGTGGGTTCAGACCTGTCACAGCCGACCATTGTTTGAGGTCAGAGTGTCAGGGACAGTTGCGTTCATGTAATGATGCAAATTTCACACAGACTTCCCTTCACATGCAAATCTTTCATGAGAAGAGAAGTTGCATATTTTTTGGGAACAACACACTATCAGTATTTATATGGCAGGACCACCAGCTTGATTTATTGTAGTCAGCGAGGGGTGAATGACAGGTAGTTTGTTAAAGGGCTTATTTATCCAAACAGCCTAACATCATGTGGTGTAGTAAAACATCGCTAATGCTTTTTGGATGCAAATACAATGGTTCACTATTCCGTCTATGCATTTGAGTAAAGAGAAGCAAAGTCCAGATGGTGGCTGAGGTTCAGTTATTGACGTGTGGCTCTGAAGACTGGAACTGTTGCCTGTCGTCCTGTATTGTTTTTGGCCCAACGTAGAATGAAAACACAGCGTCAAAAAAAATGCCAATAAAGTGAAGTTTATAAAAAAGTGGAGCAATTTTCTTACTCCAAAGAAAACAAGCAAATATAAAAGAAAAATCCACATAGGATAAATGGGATATTTGAGATAGATGCATCAGATTAAAAGTGTACAAGGAGCCAAAAGTTATCAACTGTATCTAATCGTGATTTTCAATATGAGCAATACGGATATTTATGCATACGCTTTATTGAAATTTAGTCAAAAGTTTGTCTTTGAATAGTTTTTTAAGATGATGAAGGGGTGCTTTAGTGGATATATAGCTTGCAGGGCATACATTGGACTTTTGGAGATCCAAATGTATGATATACAGTATATAGTTATTAAGTAAGCAGTAGGATGGGATGGATATGAGGATGACAGACGGTTCTGAAGTCAGTTTGGCAGTTCAGGGGACAGTTTGGAGCCTTTAAAGCTTGGTCCACCAAATGTCTGAACAGCTATGGTTTATTGAGGCATCTGTAAGCTTACTCATTTTATTGCCAAGCTTGGCTCATGCACCTACCGTCATGGAGAGGGAGGAAACACACACATGCACAGACACACACATAAACACACACACACGTACACACAAAAGTTTGCTGTTTGCCTTCATTCCACCAAATCCTTGACAGCCGTGCTATAGCCCATCACTATTCACACCATTGTGCTGTCACAACAACTAAACACATCATTTGTGTTGCAGAAACTCATCCTGTATGTATCCAATACCAAATGTCTGGTGGCTGAGAGAGGAGATGGCGGGGCTGGGGTGGGTGGGGGGGCTTGCATAATTTGCTAGGAAACATTTTACCGAACATTTGGTGATAAAAACGCCGGCGTCGGCCCCAAGGCTTAAAGCAATTAATTCAGGATCCTGACATAAACTCTCCAATCCTTTGACAGCTTGGAGCTGAAATAAAAATGCTAGTTCTCCTGGGAACGGCAGGAGATAGCTGGCTCTTTTCTGGACTGTTTGCTCACTGGCCCTGAGAGCAATCTTCCCCAGTCAGAATGAAATGCAAGGACACAAACAATGTACCGGCGAGAGAATGGGAGATGGGGAATGAACAGTTTGGACTATTTGCTCAGCAGAAGGGCAGCCACAATGGCCGGCCCATGGCTTTCCCATGCATCAAGCCTCTTAGTCTTAGGCCTCCCTTTGTTGCCTGGTTTCTTCTTCCCCGGTCAGATAAGAGCCCAGCTGCCCTATACTTTTAATTCCCATTGTACGCCATACTGTATGGTCATTTATCTGTCCACATTCTGCCTGCCGTGATGGTGTTGTCTAATTGAACGGGTTATCGCTTGAGTATCTCTGTTCACCTTAGCATGTGTACTCGTTTAGTGGCTGAATTGCTCTCGCTTTGCTATAAAAGGCAGGCTGGCCGTCGGGAGGGGGGATAACGGCTGACCCCTCTTTTCGTCTTAGAGAAGAAAGCACAAGTCAAGCACCGAGTGCGATAACGACACTGAGTGCGTTTCTGCATTAGGCTAAGATGTCATTTTAAATCAGTTTTGCTGCTAAAGAAGTAGAAGATAAAGAGTTAGGTCCAGAATGCAAGAAAAATCAAAGCCAGGGGTCTTGTCTCTAGAACCTGACAAAAATGTCCTTTTTCAGCCAGAGGTGGAAAGCTTCCGAGGGCCCTTGAGGGAGAAATGAGATGCAGCCATTATATGACCTAATGGCAACTCCAAGCAGAAGAGAGGGCAAACAGAGCAAGTGTAGTGGCTCTGGCTGAGAGAAGGATCCATATTGTGCTCCTTTGTTTTGGTGTGTTGGTTTGTGTTTGCATTTACATTGACCAGTTCTCTGCTGAATGTGTATTCACACTCAATACATGTAACGCTGTCTGCATGGCAGGAAATAGAAGCGGCGTGCTTCCCCGCTCAAGTCTGCCGGGAATAAAATAACAATCGTAAATGAATCTGAAACAAACAAACAAATAAAAAAGAGGAGTGGTGGGATGTCACGGAAGGATCAATACACATAAGATGAAGGAGCATATTCATGCATGTGAGCAGACACTTGCCTAAACACAAACACACACACACTGAAGCCCATCCCCCTCTGTAAAGGTTGTGGTGTCAGGGACCCCCTGGGTGGTCAGACCGAGGATGATTTCAACACAATATGATGTGCAGGAAGCCTTTGAGAAAAGATACTCTCTGGCTATATTTTTACTGTCACATCCATGGAAGAACTTAAATAATATGTTTGCTTTTTTCTTTAGAGCTAATAAATCTGAAGAGAGGGATGATCTTTGGGTGACAAGCAACTTTCACACTCAAAGACATGTGCATGAAAACTGTTCTTTTTTTCACCCGAGTCAAAACACAGCCCATGATGATTCCACAATGGTTTATTCTAATGGCTAAGCTCTTAATCTATCAGATCAGATTTCAAAGTGCCAGTAGCTGTGCCAAGACAGGCCCCAGGAAGGAAAACCCTTTTGTTTGGGCCAGAAATTTTAAATTTAAGACCAGACTTTATTCACAGGGGCCCTAATCACAAAAAAAAGTTATGACCTGTTACGGAAGCAATACCTCAAAGAGCAACATCATTAAGAAACAGTAAGTGCTTGTTTTCACATCCACCTTTGGCGCAGCAGCAGAGTTTTGCCAGCATGTCAGACCTCAGGTATGGCAAGATAAATAGCTGTCTTATTTGCGGCTGTGAGAGCCCAGGCTCCTTGTGGGGTGGTGCTCTCAGCTTCACGCTCCACCAACGCTGAAATAAAGCTCTGTTCGAGGCATTTCAACACCGCTTAAGGTTGTCCGTGGCCGTGTAATTTATGAGTTGAGAGGACTTCGTTTTAAAGTTAACTACGACCTACAATCTTCCAGCATTCATGGGTGGAGAAAAGAGCCGTGTGAGTCATAGGAAACTTACAACACTCCTCCAATTACCTTAAACAATGGCGGTCTGAGTGATGCCTGCAGCTTTCAGGTGTGTGGTTCAGTCGCTAGATGTGGATGTGATGTGACCTAAAGTAATTGGATGTACAGGCACTTGCACGGGTTGGCGGTTTTGTCACCTGTGGGTCAGTGTGACGGAGGTGGTAGGGCATGGTCAGAAGCATTCACTTCATGCCCCCGTAGCTCTCAGTGGGTGGTCATATGGACAGACAGACAGACAGACTAACAGACAGACAGAAAGACAGGCAGGGCTTGCTGGCACTGTTTGCTCGTGATTAGATTTTTGGCATTTGAAATACAAAGCGGTAGAGATAATCAAAATTTTTGGCATATATCTGCTTTGTAAAAGTTCAGATATTTCAGACAAAAGCACCGCGAGATGCACACATATTTTCAAATTTAGAAAAATAATAAAATACTTGTATTTTTACGTTTGTGTCTGTTGAAAAATGTAACACTGTTTTCAAAACATCCCCGATAATATCCTCTTAAAAACATTGCAGCCTCCTTTTATATTTATTCATTTATAAAACAAACAAAATATCTGAATATGAATCATCAGAAGTCAAATTTCATGAACACACAAGTGATAAAAAATAAATTGTGTATTTTTATGCAAAAATATATCTCAGTCACACCATTTTAAATCGTTAAACCTGTATATTTACACATCTCATGTTTGCCCTTTGTTGCAATGAGTGGATATATGAGTGTATAATTATATTTTATTGCTCTGGCATCGCATAAAGGGAAATTAAACTGCACATTATCAGGTCAGTTTTATCAGTGCTACCACATATTACTGCTTCAACAAATTTACTATCACTGTAATTATACTTTGTTTATATTATAGCTACAAAGAGCAAACAAAACAATTCGAATGGATTCTAAATTAAAGTAATAAAAAAATTGATTACTTGCAAAACAAAAACTATAAAGTCAAATTTTCATTCAAGATTGAATCAATTTTATTGAAGGAAAAACAACAGATGCATTTGTTCTTATTTTATAAAAGCTTTTTGTCTAATTTATACAGGGAATATAGTAAATTTTTATGCTGTGAAATTCAATAATTCTAAGGATAATTATTTATATTCAGCTACACTCATTTTCCCATTTAAAAGTAAAAAAGAAAATGCTACTCAAACATGTTTAAAACTAATTCTAGATATTTTATATTAATATGTGGTACACACTGTAAAATTACCTTGAAAAATGAATCTATCTATATATGCATGTACGTGTAGATGTCATTGTGTCATTATATAAAGACTAAATTCACTGGGTTAACAGTTTACTCAGTGTGGGGTCAATACTGCACTGATGCACCTAGCTTCATCCAGTACTAATGGGCTGCTGTGACCCAGTGCTGATGTCATTTATATGTTACTGTTGAATTACTGGACTGTTTCTGTTTGCTTGGTTGATTTTTTACTTTTGAAATCTGGGTCATTTTAACCCATTATTCTGTCTTTATTTCACTGAGACAATTGAATTCACAGATTTTTAGTGTTAAATTAAATATCGATTGCTTAAACATAAATCACAAAAAATGACAAAATAAATACCATAAAATATTAAAATAATATAATATTTTTATGATAAACATTTTATGACAAGATTTTTTTAAGTCTTAAAAGAGAAATCCTATCCTTTTATCTAATTATACTGCTGTAATAAGAATAGAATTTTTGCACTGGTTAAAATTATATTATTATAAACCAAAATTGTTCATATCATATCAAATTAATTGAAGGAGTGCTTTCAGTTTCATCATTTAAATGCTGCAGGAGCATTTTGGCGACAAATCTTTGCATTGCAGCTGAAAATTCAGTTCAGAGCACATCTCAGTCAGACATGGCGATACCTTTCACATTACCTCTCTGCCAGTGTGTGAATGTCAACACCCTGTAAACACCTTTGACACACATGCTTGAATGCGACGGGCGACTTAACTAAACATTCCTGGGTGTTCCCCGTAAAGGTCTGCCTCTCATCCACCAGTCTGCACTGACCCATCTCCCACGCTCCAAACTGCACTCATGGAAAAAGCATTGGAAACACATTTTTTCCTCCTTTTTTCTCTCTATTTGCTTTTACATATAACACACATAAATACAACACACAGAATCACCTAAAGCAGCAGTTGCAATAATTCATAACTCTATACCATCTGGCAGATTTTCTTTCGCTGTATGTGTTTCAAAATGCAATGGAACAATGCTCTATAAGGATTTGGGAATTTGGGAGTATAATTCCAGTCCTGTGCTTATCTGTGCACCCAGACTATTTGAGTGTTTTGAGATGCGGGCTCCCTGAGGACAGATCGAAGGCGTCCTAGTAGAACTGCACATCAAATAAATAGGAGGATGGGATTTATATGGAGGCTGTGTCTCTGTCAAACAGGGCTCTGCTGACTGAAGTGATCCCCACGGCCCGAGTGGAGGAGAGGAGGGAGAGGACGCCTCGGAGGGAAGAGGGATAGCTGTGGAAGAGCTGATGCACTCGCACACACTCAACCACTCACACAATGTCCCTCTCAGTCCTGGGTTGTGACCGGCCCATGGCATTGGCCAGGTATGTCAACTATGTTTGCCAAGCCATCTATCACCCATGCACCTTCCCTCCTGAAACAGGAACTTTTGTTTGAAACATACACTTGTTAAGCCCATCCTTTGACTCTGCTCAACCTAATTTATTTCCTCATAGCTGAGACACAGGATTGATTAGCACCTATGTGTTTTTTCCCCTTTATTTTCCTCTCATTGTCGGTCGCACAGTGCAAACGTGTTGGTAGAAACATGGACGTGCTGTCTCTAAAAGAGATTGCGAGCTCCAGTTTGGGGACATCGGTGGCCCTTATCACCGGTGACCAGGTTTAGCAAATAAACACACTGTAGTGCAGTCAAGCTGCATGTAAGGAAAGGAAAGATTTATGGCTGCATGACGCTCGCACATGACACAGAAAATGCTCTTGCTGAAAATTGTTCATTGGGTTTAAATCTTGTTTTTGTGTGTGGAGATGTTATCTTCTGCACGGAGCTATCAATAAAGAGAATAATAAGTATAAAACAAATATGAGAAATGCGTGTATTTGATGTTGGGAAGGTTGAGAGGCAAAAAAGGTTTCCATCATAGATTTAAGGGAAGTGGGTTATTGATGTTAACTCAAACATTAGCCTGAGTCACTATTGTTGGCCGGCTAGAGAGCATATTGTCTAAGTGAGGCATGAGAACCGTCCACAAACATCTCAAAAGAAACCTTCATGTGGGCTGGTATGTTTGCTAAAGCACCTAAGTTGGTAAATTAGAGCCGTACTTCATTTTCCCGAAACGCAACCTTCATTTATCTTTTGACTCTGTGCAAGAGTGCAGATATCACTAAAAGTACCATGTTAATGATTGACTCTCGGCACACCAAGCATCCTGCATTGAGTGGCCACTTTGCCTGCTCTTGTGCTGCATTTTCAGCCGTAAATGTTTGTGGTCCCACTATCCTCTCCAAGTCCCATACAGTATTATTAGCACTGGGGGGTTAGGGTGGGGTCGAGACTAACTTTCAATAAAGAAACCATTGGCATGCTGAGGTAAATGGAAGATAAGAGTTTGCCTGTGACCCTTTTAGTGCTTTATAAGAATGTGACTGTGCAAACCTAATCTCCCCTCAAGATAAATTTGGCCGTGCTTTGTGAAAGCAAGTTCATGCATTGCCTTTTTTCCCCTCCCCTCCTGTTCTAAAGCTCACTTTGACAGGCGTGAAATAAGCCCCGGACTTTTCATTGACAGTTCAAGATGGAGAGCAAACTGAGATTAGGGCATGTTAATTAATTGTGGGGTTGGTAAAATGGCCTCCAATCCCATGAAAGACTTGTTCCATTTACTGCCATCCCGCCAGTCAGTGACAATGCTGTAATCATGAATGTTGTGGGGCTTGTTTAACTTTGTTTTCAGTCAGACAAACCTATTGAGCTCGGGAGCCGTATAGTCGGCTTTACAACAACTCACTTCCACTACAAGCCAATAACAGCACCACAATTGTTTAGCAAAAAAAAAAATAGAATGAAATGACATGCAAATTTTATTATGTAAAATTGACCTGCGTGTTCTCCCTGTCCTCTACAGATGCACGTGGCGTTTCATTCGAAGGACACTTTTCCACTGCAGCTCACCATCTACTTTCATCGCCCTGCGTCAAGCGACCTGAAAGCACTTTCCTGTCGATGTACTTGGCTATATCTACGTCCTGACCTGTCTGCCATATGTAATATCAAAGCCTCTGTCAGCGTGGAGCTGATTGGGAACAAAAGAGAGGCCTCCATTAATGATTAACTGTTCTAAAAGCCCCGGCTTTTGTATTCCCATGGTGCCCAGGCTATCTGGCCACCATGTGACATGCTCACAGCATTTTTCGAGCAGATTGGGGGAAAGCTAGTGAGCAAACACAGGTGCTTTGGAGCAGCGTTGCCGACGCTGTCAGGGACAACCACAAACAAGAGCAGCTATGCCTGGCTAAATGAATCCCCACCCCTCCCACCACCATCGCCACCTCCACTGCCCCCCCCCCCCCCCTTTTTTTTTTGCTTTTTGCTCTGTCGCTAGCTAACTTGTTTGCTAGCTCCCTATAGCTTTCTCCATGCAAAAGCCTTCCTTCTGGATAGTCACTGCGACCCCCTCCTCCCCTACTTCCACAAGTCCAATGTCCGCTACAGCTACAACTTCTCACACCCTCTAAAGAAACAAACAAATAAAAGTGAGGACGGCCGACCGCTTCTTTGAGGTGATGGCATTTGCTGTGGTCATGACTAGTGGGAGAGCAAACAAATTAACGGTGTCCGAGTTTTCACTTTCCAAACCAAACTAAATGTCTTTTAGTTCAAGTGGGGCAATTCCACTGACCCTGGTGTCAAATGCTGCATGAGGGTTGCACACTCTTGCACTTGAAATGTTGAGAGGAGGCCGTAAGAAATTAAACAGGGCTTGAGCATTGGCTTATGTGAGCGTGGTGTGGTGCAGTACCTTGAATAAATCTTGAATAAATTGTAGGTGTAATAAACACAGTATTTAATTTCTGCTATCCAAGTATTTTCACCACGAACTTTAACAAGAGGTGTCTGGAGCACTTAACCTTTTCATCCAGTCTGACTGATTGTTCGGAGTGACTGAGGGTGCTGTGTCGCTCAACTTTGATAAGACAATCAGATGATAGGATGGCGTTATCTTAACACGGCTTTCCGGCTGGGAGACAAATGAACAGTGTGTGATAACAGGAACAAAAGCTAGGCTCTTATTGCCTTGTTCCTCCAAAGAAAGGAAAATTATCAGAATAGAAAATTCACAATAGGGACAGTTTATTTCATTTTCAATTTTCTACTTATGCTCAGGACACAGGAACAGCTTTCTCTCTTTTTTATCACTCATATATTTATACTGCCTCTTGTTGGCATTTTGGTGTGACAGTCTGCAATTACCTGAACCTATAAACCAGTTATCACTGGAAAGATGATAAAATGTTTTAAAACAAACAATTTAAACAGGAGAGGAAATTAAGTTGTAAAAGTGAGAGATGCGGATACGGAAAAAGACAGTGAGTGTAAAAATATAGAGAAAGAAGGAAATGTGGGATATTGTCTATGTGTGAGAGATGAAGTAGTAGATAGAGAAAAAAAAGGTCAAAAGTAACTTCCTCAGAGACACGCTACTGATAAGTTAAACACCTCTTCTGTCTGGGTTTTTTGACTTCTGCAGCCAAATTCTCGGAGTCAGAGAGGGCTATGTATACTCAAGGATTCACTCAAGACTTTGTTTGCTCTATTCCCCCCAAAAAATGATTGAAAAATATTGGTGCCCTGGCTTGAAATGTTAGCACTTTGTTAGGACTTAAAAAAGAACTTGTAACTGGGTAGAAACTGCATGAATAAAATATTCTCTTTTTAAGAAAAGATGTTGTGTTATTTGAAAAAAAAAATCATTTTATCCATAAAGATTTTCATTTTGATAGACTTTTGAATATTTCATTTTGCAAAAATTGGCACATTTTAAAGTTGAATTTAACCTCCTGAGACCATTCTTCCAGGTGCTATCAGAGAGGGTTTAAAACAGGCAGAGATGTATTCGGAGAAGCTCATCTCATCCCCCTGTTCTGCCGCTGGTTCCCTGCAGGGATTTAGCCTCCACTGGTCGTGAGCTGAGTCTGATCAGAGGAGTTACAAATCCTTACTTTTAGGGGTCTTACTGTAATTCACAAGCCTTGTTGGCCACCGTTAAGCGCGGGGGCCCGGCATCTCGAGAGGGATTTGAGACAACATCTTTGTTGCCTCCTCATTGTATCACGGTGAAAGTCGTCCAGCACCCATTGTCTGACCAAACTCTGCTCAGACCTCGGCTCAATCAAAGAAAAGTTTTCCAGTAATGAGGTAAGACATGAAAGCTCACTGAACACAGCGACATGTTGAAAGGGGCCTTTTGATCTTGTCAGACACAATGGTCAAATTTGAAAAGAGCAAAGTGTGCTTTAAGCAGCAATGCACTGCATTAACCCCTTGTCTTTTGACAGGCCCACACCTAGAAAAGACGTAATATTCCGCTCTATGGAAAATGTAGTTCACGAGTAATGGCCTCCTTGAAGGGGAGGGGACCTTTGTGCTAATTCTACCTGCCGCCTTTACAGATTGGCTGGTCAAGAAATAGAGAGTTGGACTCTTTTCAAAGCTTTACAACCCTCTACTTGTGTGTTCTTTGAGGTGTTGTTTTATATCATTCACTTACCTCTCAAGATATCTCTACATCACAAGTAAAAAATGTATTTGTGCCGATTTAATAAATGAGATGACCTTCAAAGTAGCATCAAGTTGAGGCAAGTCTTTAAGATTTGCCCAAACAAATGATTCCTGATAATAATTCTTCGGAACTGGCTGTTTTGTGAAGAGTGAGGAAAACTTAATGGCACTGCAGTGGAGGTGACAGATTACCCAGCAGCCAGCTGTGGCAGTCACGGGTCAGTGCAGACTGACTGTGTCCCCAGACTCCGTTAAATAAGTGGGCCGGCACTATCTCTGTCCATCAGCCACCCAGTTTGTTGACTCTTCAAAGAATGCTAATAAAATATATGTCCTCTTACTGTAGCAAGCTGGTATCTATTAACATCTGTCTGTTAACTGATAACTGTTTTCAATATCTGGCAAGTTTGTAGCGATTTTCACCACAAGTTTCTACATCAGCTCAAGTCAGTGCCCTCATAAAACTAAATCACCTGCCTACGATAGCATCAGATTCAAGAAACCACAGAGCAGGTGCTTCTTGGCTTGAACAACATGTAGATATTCAGAAACATTCTCAGCCTTTGTCCCCCTAAACACATGCATACAAACAATCCTGGTGACGCCTGCTGGCCCGGACCATTTCAGCGTGTATTCATTTTCCACATGGAGCCATAAGACAAAGGAGGCCCACTCAGGTAATGGAGCGACTCCGAACGAAATCTGCTCAGATGGAAGACCTCTGTGCTGCCATCGTCATGCCTGAACTGCAGTCAGTGACAGACGCACAGCCCGACGCCTTTCTCAAAGCAAAAACCACGTCGATCAAACTGCCAGGAGCTTTTCATGGTCATTCCAATAACCCTCTATTCACCGAAATGTCTCTCTGCCTTCTTTTATGAAAACAGCCTGTGTCCCTCGTGTTCAATTACCTGAGTCAATATGGATGTATTGAACCTCCCGCATATGAGTCAAATCATAAAGTGTATATACAAGAGCAGGGATATTATGGCCATCTCAGTGGGGCAGTGAAAATTACACTGGTGATTTGCAGCCCAGGAAGTAAACAAAGTGGTAATATATGGGGGTGTTAATGCACAAATATGGTTCCAGCGTGGCGGGCGTCTGAACAGTTGTTGCTTTCCAGCAGTTTGACAAAATGTGTTGATGCACTTCAAATCACAGCACATCCTGTAAACGGACGACTTAAATTGTGTTATAAAATAAAAGTCGATATGACACAATAATGCCTGTATGAAAGGGTTCACATGAGACCATGTGTGCGTTGCGTGTATGAGGCAGCTGCTGCTTTTTGGCACCAACACACACACACACATGGACACACACACACACACACACACACACACACACACACACACACACACACACACACACACACACACACACAGATGCACTCAGGTAGCAGCTGGGCGGCTCACCTGTCATATTAATAAAACTACACAATCCCTTCCATCAGCAGCAACAGAGGCCAGAGCAGAAAAAGAGACGAAACAAAAGAGGAGAGAGGCAGAGAGCTGTGAGGGAGAAAATGAGCAGGATGAGAGGAGGAGCTGGAAACACTTTCTATGAAGCTTATATCTGTCATATAATATATTACAGAAGCCTTTTTAATTCCAATATCGACCATAATATGGCATTAAAAATGCTTCTGTAAGGCCTGATTTTAAAACATCATGTTTAATTGTGACTTATATATGATGAAATGAAAAAAGGTTCTGGAATTAACATGAATCAAGAGTTTAATGGTCATATCCTGCTGTGTTTCATCACTACAGTCTGTTTGCATAATAATACTACACTCTAAAAGAGAATGTTTATAATAGATCAATGTAAAATTGTTAAAAAGATTATGAAAGAGTATGGTATTTTCTATCCTAAAGCCACAAATTGTGGGTGTGTATGGCTTATTAATGAATTTACAGACTTTATAGGTAATTATGGATGATTATAGCTTATAATAACTCCTAAGATTCTATTGTTGTGCAATATGTAGATGCATTTAACACACCACACACCTTCTGTAAAATTCTATCTCAGCTCCTGCTCATTAAAACAAATATGAAAGCAGCTAATAAATAAAGGTCTAAATTTTGAAGTGGATGAAAGTGGGAATTAAGTAACAAATAATAATAATAATAAATGTCTTTAAAATTGATTTGTTGATTTAAATGTCCTGCAATTCATGGTGTCCAGCATATATGGACCAAAATACCTCAAGGGAGCAACAAATTTGATATTCTAATGACAAATAGCAAATATACAGTGCATCTGAGATTGAAAAAAATCCTCTTATTTTTCTTCTTATTAGTATTTAATAAGGATTATTATTATTATTTGTATATAAAAGTCAACTCACATATCAGCAGCAGATTTTTTTTCTCTCCAACAGTTGACACCTCTGGTTCAGAAAGTGATGCAACACAAATTAAATGTTTCATCACCAACTGCTGCTCATTAGAAATGCCTTTTTATCTGCCTCAACTGCCAGTGATGTTAACTTCAAACCTGTGCTTTTATTTTACCTAAAAGTTATATATGGTTCTGTGTAATAATGTAATTCTAAGCTTTAGCTTTTTCCAAATCTCCCTCTAAGTATAAATTGTCCTTTTTTTTTTCTTTTTGGTAAATTCAGACCAGAGGTTTGGCTGTGGATGGGACAGCGATGACAATACTGATAAGATTAGAAAGCCTTTTAGCACCTTTCTGATTGTGTGTGTGTGTTTGTGTGCGTCTCTTCTGCCTCTTGGTCTGTTTCTGTGTCTGTCTTTATGAGAGTGTGTCGATGTGAGGGTGCATGTTGCTGCTTGCTTGTGTGTGTTCTCTTGGCATCAGAAAAAGGCCTTGGACAGAGTGAAGAGAGGGCCCAGGGGAGAGAAAAAAAGTGAGAAAGAGAGAAGGAGAGAGAGAGTCATAGAGGGAGACAGGGAGTGGAACAATGAGAGGTGGTGGAAAATGACAAGCCTGGTAAAGGAGGTCTTCCTGAAAGCACCACATCTAACAGAGGAGGTTGTGCCGTACAGACGAGGCCGTCCTCCTCCTCCTCTGACTCCATTAACCCCTAGAGTGCCTGATTTGAGCAGCAGGTAGAGCTGATTCAATGAAGCCACTGGCAGCTGCTCCATGGGTGGGATCCTGCGTGTTTACTTTTACCTGTAGACTCAAAGAACTCATCCTAAAGCCAACGAAAGCTCTAATGTGTCATAACTGACAGCAAAATGAAAACACTCTCACAGACCCACAAGATTATCTGTCAGCTGGGTGGGATTGAAATTGATTATTCAAATCTAGTGCTGTCATTAGAAACAAAAATACATTGATGAATTTTTCCTGTAATTCGAATAAATTAAATTACCGGAGCATTCGCCTCGCATTGTGGGTGAATACTTGGCATCCTGGCGGCTTCAAAATCAGCCGGGTGTGATTAGGCCGATTACCTACATGGGTGAACTGACAAAACGTGTCCAGGGGGAGAAGTAGGAAATGCTCCATAAAGAATCTTTTGAGACCGACTGACAGGGCCCAGTGAGTGAGCACCAATTTATGGATGAAGGCACAATAAAGAAAGTTCCCAGTGTTCATCGGAGGCCAGTGAATCCAAAATGAACTCTTTTTATGAGGCTGACTTTGCCTCCGTGATGGTACTTGCACAAAGCAGTCAACAAAGGCTGGCAGTAAAGGGGGAGTTGTGACAAGATAGCGGCACAAAGAGAGAATCAACTTTCACGTGGCTGAATGCAGGCAGGAGCCCGGCCCAGCTGTTTTTAATGGCGATGCATTGACAGGAGGGCAGGCTATTTTTAATCGTGTGCACTTCTTTCAGACGCACACAACAAAACCCCCCTTTCACCAAGCTTTGTCAGTAACCTGCGGTGACCTGCATTCAAGGCTGCGTCAGGGTCCCCTGCACAAAAGACACTGGAAGACAGGGGTACAGGGACGTCTGCAGCTGGATGTCCAGTCCAGAGCCTGGAATCCTTCATTCAGACTACCACAGACCTCCAGGATGGACAACACTTGGAATACAAATATTGTAGTAAAACTGAATAATTGACATAATATTGTGTACAGAGACATGAAAGCCATGCCAACTTAGTTACATTTCAAACTAAATAAATGTCTATAATGTCTCTGCAAACATACACATACACTCCCAAACACACACTCACAAAGAATGTACAAACAAGTCAGAAAACAAAGGGCTCTTGTAACAAGGCTTGGGATCTTGATGAAAAATTCAAACAATATTAAATGGGGAGTGTCAACAGCAGACACACTTGTGCTGAGGGCCCTTCAAACAGACAGAGTAACTCGGCACACACATTATGCCGCCACAGTTCAACCTCTTAGCGTAATGATGATGGCAGCTTTAACTGGGGCACAGGTTTTAAAACACCTCGCCTGCAAACATGCTCCAGCAACAGGGGGGTGGGGGGTGGGGGGTGGGGTGGGGGGGTTAAAAGCTAAGATTTCTGTCCTTTTTTTAAAAAAAAAAAAAAAAAAGAGGAAGGAGTGAGGAGACGTTGAGTCCAGGCATGCCACTTCCTTAAGATTTACCTCGTCACGGGCCACCTGGATTCCCCGAAGCTCCTCCTCCCCACTCCAGTGACCACTTCATCAGGAGTCGCACTTCTGAAAGACTCAGATTAAGATATCAGTGTTGAAGGATTCCAACTGTCCTCCTGCACAACACGGAGCTGTAATGCCTCCTGACAGGAGAGCTTTAGGGGCCAGGCCTCAGATTCTCACATCCATCAGTGATCCTTCATCTCGGAGGGAGTTGGAAAAAGAAACAAGTCACATAAATATGTGGACCCCACTGTACACGTGAGGAAGCAGGAGGGACCACTTTCCTAAAATCTGACACAGCTAGGAGACTGAAAAAAGGAATTCTTTTATCAGAATAGTTGATATAGATAACAGATTCTATCTCATTTTAATTCTTGCATCTATTTTAATTTCAGTAGATTGCATTTTTTCATTACAGCTTACAATATTTGCAGTATTTCATTATAGCAAGCGGATTTTAATTGTTTTTTAATTGTGACTTTTATACAGAATTCTTACTGAAATATTGCTACTACTGTCACCTTGTCATTTTAACGGAAAATTTACAACAAATCACATTTCTACATCTATTTTTTTCTGCTGTGTGGCCATTATCAGAATAATTTTTGAGCCTGTGATGCACTTCAATCCGACCCACAGAACACATTATCTATGCTTGCACAAGGAATTTGAAATGAAGAGCCACTGTGGCTCACTCATAAGAATAACAATGAGCCACAAAAAGCCACAAATTTCTGTGTCAGTGATAGCAGAAAAAATGGAGTCATTTTCCTGCATTCTGGTGCATTCTGAGGTAAAAAAAAATGATAGTCGGGGTGAAGACACATTCCCATGTATAGATGCATTTGGCCATTGAAAAACCTGTACCTGAAACATGTTCATGATCAAAACGTTTTGACCCATAAAAATATTAATTTCATGTCCAATTTACCTTCTTTTCCTCCTATGTCGAATTCTTCAACCCTCACTATGTACCATATCTCACAACTGTAGCATAAACTCAACAAAAGCCTCCTCTTTCTCGCTTTTCCTGATCGCAAATGACTCGCCTTGTGGCACACCATTCAGAGATTTCACGCAGTAAAAAATGCTTTTCTGTGATTGGCCGAGAGCGAGTCATGACCCGGGCGCGTGATCAAGATTCGTGTGGCTCCGTCCATTTCCGACACCTGCTGAGAAGAAAAAGTAAGTCGAACCCTTTTTTGTTGCTTTTTTACAAGAAAAATAGAGCGCCACTGTGGCTCACACGGTTCAGAATGACTGCGCCACTGAAAGCCCAGTTGTATCAAAATTAGCTGTCCTTCAGGTTGCAGAAATAACGTTGGTGTTTATGAGCAGCCGGCTGTGAAAAGGGACTGTCTGCAAATTGCAAAACTGCTGCAACAGCGAAGAGAGACACAAATATTCAATAACCTCACTCTGATGCACTGTAGTGTCAACAGAATCACCGCAGCCTTCAACTGGCTCCAGTTCACACCAGTGTTATTCCTGCAGCTTGAAAGACAGCTACTTTTGATAAAACTGGGCTTGTAGCACATTGTCTGCCTTACAACAATGGGAAAGAGGCATCGTTTATGTTTTGACAATGTATGTCTAATGAGTTATTGATGCTGGAAGTCTGAATCTGTGAATGCCTTTTCAATTTTACTGAACTGTGGCCTTGAGGAGCCTTGGTGGGCGTCCTTTATTTTCGTTTCTGAAAGGTGGCAACCCAAGTGCAAGCCTAGTAACTGTTATTATGGGTTTAATGGAAGCACTGAACTGCTTATGTGAAATCAGTAGAGTGCCCCTTTAAGGCAGCAGAGGGAAAAGCCGCCTTTTTCTTGGATTGGAAGAAGAATAGAAGCAGCTAATCCTAAATAAGAACACGGCCATTATGCGAGCTGTTGGTAAGTGTGTGTATCCGGCTCCAGTGCAGGGTCAGCAGCTCCACCACCACCTGTAGGCAGACAACCGACTGTGCTGACTAGGAGGGGCTCGACTCGCTGTGGTCAGACACAGGAAGCGGAGACAGCAGGTGCACTGTTATCACCTCCATAGAAAGGTAATGAAGCCACATCACAATCAGCAGGAAATGAAGCAGCACAGCCGAGCCTGATAGCTCACTCTACAACCCTGAACAATATTTTAATCATGTATATGGGCCTGTATACGATCAGACGGTTGATAGCAGCCGTTTCTCACTCCTAACTCTTGTTAAGGACTTAATGCTGGTGATAAGGGAAAATGTCCTAACTTCTCTACCTCGCAGTTGTATCCCTTTTGTTTATGAGCGTTCCATAGACTCAAAGTGGTGTGACATTTACGGGCGCCTTCTTTGAAGAGGGGCCAACTGCTCTCCATGCAGTAAAAGAGCCACCTGCCTGGCCTCACCTGCCCTTCTGTGAAGGCTTAGTGAATAAAAACTCCCGAGTTCCAGTGTCAGTTAGACCCTGCCTTGTAGCTACTGTATAGTGCTGCACACCTTTAAAATCCCCCCCCAATTTTGGCTCTTGCAACAGACAGAAAAGAACATATAAAGAAGGAGAGCTGTTTTGTTTTCAGTGTCTCCCCTCGGCTAAGTCTGGGGTAAGCCCACTAATCCTGCTTGGTGTGATGACTCACAACGGGTGTGGCCAATGTGTTCCCAAAGATATCTTTTCCACAGTCTGAATATCAATAGGAATGTTTATGTTGGCTTTACGAATCATGTTGTGTGGCATTTAATAGTTTCTAATGGTGGCTGAACGACTCCTCATGTGTTTAGATTTATGTGTCTGACCCACAGAAAACAAGAAAATATGAAAAACCAACAT
Organism: Acanthochromis polyacanthus; assembly: GCF_021347895.1. Lineage (NCBI taxonomy): Eukaryota > Metazoa > Chordata > Actinopteri > Pomacentridae > Acanthochromis > Acanthochromis polyacanthus. Next base: position 14,701,039 of record NC_067113.1, on the reverse strand, counting down.
GCTTTTTATGATATTTGTCAATTTTTAAGATGTAGGTTGTGCTGTGCGAGTGTGTGTCTTTCCGACATATGTGTGTGTTTGTCCGAGAGGGAGAGAATTGGGCCAGTATCCCACCTAATTGTTATTGCGTCTGTGTTTGGCCTGGAGACAGTCGATAGGAATCAGCAGTGAGCCTGCTGGTGGTGCTGGTGGAGGTGGAGGGGGGGTTACAGAGAGCTGTGTCTCCCACTTCCCAGTGTCTTAGTTGTAATGCATCCCTCCACTAACAGGGATCAAGGTATTAGGGATTCAGGTTATTTGTATTGATTTTATGTGCTGTCATGCCGGGCTCGAGGACGCCCTCATATTTGTGGAAATTGCAAATTCCACCTCGGAAATGTCACCAGCGTTTAATCTCTTCTTGAGTGGTCAATATGGGACCCTCGCTCTGGTCCGACCACGTTTATTAAACAGAGACCAAGCATTTCCCACGGTTACCATGACACCATGCACTGAGGAGCGGGATTGGACCAGGTGAGATGGTAACATGGGAGTGAGGAAGTCCAACTTCAACATTAATAACTTTTGATAATATCTGTGTTGATGGTTATGAGAGTGTTCGTGGATAAGGAGAGTTGACTCTGGATTAGGTTCAGCACTGGGAGGAGTATGCAGAGTTGTGTTCAGAATTGACACTGAGAATAAAATGTGATGTAATTTTGAAGGGCTGCAAACTCACCTGCTACAATGGAAGTCAGTGTAATTCACAATATTGTGCAGCTTTAGCAGCTGGAAAATATGACATCACTGCAAATTGAGTCCACTAACTAAGGTCATTGTCATTATTCTATGAGGCCTCTTCAAGGTCCGTAAAAGCAAACTGCTTTGTTGCATCTGCCAACATTTGCATGTTATTATCATCTTTGCTTTATCCGTGTCATAGCAAATGTTTCTCTTTCTCCTGTGTTTACAGGAATGGCCGAGTCACCCCTCCTCTCTCCATTCACCACAATCAAATTTACTCTGGCTTGAGTACACGTTTAGTGGGGACCATTTGTTTGAGGCAAACACTTAGGGCCCTCGTATGTCATTGACCAGTGTCCACAAATATAATCCTATCAAGTTCAATCTTAGGATGTCCTACGCTATTGTTTTCCTAATGCAATAAATGAAAATAATCCCATCCGTCTTGTTTTAATATAGAACTATCTCCTTTTTTGGAGCGCATTATGAACTTCCTGAAGACCCTCTTTCTTCTATTTGCCTCTGGAGAAACTCGTTGATGATATTGTGATTGTTTCACTGAAATTCTATTGTTGACATCCACCACACTTTAAGTATTTACAGTACAAGTAGGGGGAACGGCACAGCTAACAAACATGAACCTGCCGGAGGGGAACGGCATGCGTGAACGCACCCTTTCTTGCTTGTTGATAAACCCCTGCTTCTTCCAAAAGCCCTCAGTTGACATGTACCTACAGAGAAAGCCTTAGCAAAACAAGCAGGACCCTTGTAAATATGCAGTGCCCAACAGTGGCACACGCAGTGTTGGCTTACATACTGCTAGTGGTGTTTTTCTTTTTACCTCCAAATTTGCTCGGAAAACTAATCATGGTCTGATAAAGCCCATGGTAAATATGGGAGAGATTGACACCCACCTGTCAAAGTTTACATAGCCAGACCAAGTGTACATATAGGGCAAGGGAACTGTGGGGCCGATTGGGACTGAACTGGCCTGACCTCAGTGAGTCTGCACTGGTGAAACAGACACTTAGTGGTAGAAGCCGCAGAGGAGGAAGATTATTCAAGACTTGAGCCAAAAAGGAAGATTGTCTGAATATAAATTTTACGTCTGCACATGGTAAAATAAAGGAAAAGAAAATGCACAACATCAACAACTCAGTGTGCACACACGATTTGCTTTGATAACAGTAAAAAAATGTTTTGTAGCACATCATTTCATGTGGGTATAATGCTTGTGCCATCTTCCTTTCACCGCTCCTTTGAAATACATTAAAATGAAGACTGCCTATGGCTTCCTTTTTGCCAGCCGCTGTCAGCTTTCCAATTGCTTGATAATCCACAGCAAAGACAGTGCAGCTAACAGAAAAGGTTAACCCCTGACTGATGTGTCTGATGTTAATCTATAGATCAATTAGGGAGAGGCACACTGGGTCAAGCTACAGATATTGCAGTGGCTATTAGTTCCCCTATCTGCCATTATTACACAGTCACATGCTCAAACATTGCGCTGGGTTGGTATGCTAGGCACAGATGCCTAGCGTAAACAGACAGGCCTACAAGGCTTGCACAAAATATTGATCTGACAGCAGATGGGAACCTTGATATCAGCCACTCAGTTTTCCTGTGTCTGTATTCTTATGTGTGTGCATGTGTTGGAACATTTGTGGCAAATATGTTATGAAAAATATTTAAAGGCACATACTGTGTGTTTGTTTTGCATGAAGTTAATCCTGCATATCTCACTTTCAATTTCAGTTTTACCATACAATGATATGCTTTGTTCTTCATTTAGTCGTATAGGTGAATGCAAATGTGTTGAGATTTTACAATATTTCACTTTTAATATAATTATTTCCAAGCTTGCATGCAAAGGGTTAGAACAAAAGAATGGTACGGCATAATTTTGATTAAAAAAATTCAACATTTAGTGCATATTCTCATGTAACTGCTGCCTGCAACCTCACAGACTTCAGCATTTCCCCAGCTCTGACAGATAAAAGCTACTGCACATAATTAGACACAAGCCAGTGGGAGCAGTTCCCATCTAGTTGTAAGACTTACATTTTTAATGGCATTCTTTGACTTTGTTCCAATTGGAACATCGTAATCCAAACCTAGAGGCATTTTGTCCTCTCAAAAATACCAAACAAAGCGCCAAACACATGCATCAGCTTCTTTTGTTGCATTAAGCTGCATCTAAAAGAGGGAAGGGTTGTCAGTGAGAAAAGATGGATTGAAAATTTTCCATTACTTCATTCAAAAAGCTTCCCTTTCAGTTTCAGTGAATTAGCTCAATGGTGAAGTAACTGAGGGGAGGTGAAATTATACCTTGTCCATCAGCAGAATGAATGAATAAAGTTCTTAAATCCTCTTTCTTGGAATCTCAACCCATACATATTTTGGGTGATCAAATTGGCTCATGCTGGGAAAAATGTCAACAGGTCTGACCCATTTATTGGTACGGGATGGTTCTTTCTTTTTGAAAGCTGGCAGTAAGATTGAAGCATCACGTCATAATGAAGAAATGCAAGTGCTCTCAGTGGTTATGAATAGGCAATCCCTATATATGAAATTTCGATTTCTAGGTCGGGTTAGGCTGGGTCACATATTTCTTCGGACTATCCCCGTGCACCACAATGCAGCTGACTTGTCCAAATAACACTGATGGGTAATCCAACATTCCTCAATCCTAAAATCTCAGGATCATCACAGCAGGGGTATGGAGGCATATTCATGACTAATTATGTTTCTATATCTTGCTACTCCGCCTCTCTGTGTTCAGAGCTCCATGGGGATCAATCACTTTGAGCTGCCTAGCCAAACACCATTGACAAGGCAGACACTATGCAAAGCTGGTCCAGCGCCTCCATGGCATGCCACCATTCAATTAGTCTTGGTCAGCGGGAGGCATGATTATTCCAAAATTAGTGATTATTTCCCTGGGTAAACAGGCCAGATTGGGGTGTGTCATCCCTTGTGATCCTTGTTGGTCACTGCTCCTCCACAAAGGGGGCTGGGGCCTGGAAGAGAGGCCAGAGTACAGAAGACTGCTTCCCCTGGAAGAGCAGTCAGCTCCCCCTTTCTCAGTGCTAGACCCTGCAGCTCGACACAGCCCTCCCTGATAAAGTGGTATTTCCCGCATACAAAGGAGGCATCGGGCTTAATCCTCAACCAACCCACACCCCCTTCTTTCTTCCCAGCAAGGGCGCACAATGAGCGAGGACCTTGTCTTAATCCAAAGGTGGGCTATCACAGTAATCTGATAATACATGCTGATCAAAGTCCATTCAATGCTAATCAAGACAACAGATCAGCATTATGATCTAATTAGGGACCGCCTAAGTGTCACAGAAGTGAAAAGCCAGAGTACTGTATAGAATAGAGGGTTGTACTGTCAAGCAAGTCTGGGGAAAAACCAAAAGCTGCATGTAAGGCTGTGTCATAATCCTGGGCTGAACGTGACAAAAAAAGTCAACAGCAGCATATTAAATAAGAGCTTGATTATTTTTGGATCTCAGGTAAAGATGTTTATCTTTTAAGATACTACAGAACTTAACTTTATCTGGCTTGTTTTAGCCTTTTTTTAGCCATAGGTTGCATGCCTTTTTTGCAGTTCCATGGCAGCAAGAGGCCACTCTTGAGATAAAGGACGATGACAAGGTCAGAGGTCGATCGTGGAAATGGCCTGTCTCACAACATTTCATATGCTTTAACTGAAGCCACAGTAAACAGAGAGCAACACTTTCTTTCTCAGGAGGAAGAGGGGCGTCAGTGAGTCCTGTTGATCGTTTTGACCACTCTGTAATTTTGCCGCTCTGGGTATGCCCAATTAGCCACAAGCTATTAACAAAGCACCAGATCAATTACCCACTTGCCTTTTCGGAAGTTGTTGTTCTCCTCTGGGAGACGCATCAGTCACGCCTTGCCTGCAGAGTCATCCCCTGCAACGCCAGAAATCTGGGTGGCCGTGGCTCTTTCAAAACAGCACAATACAGCTCCTACATTTGGATAAACTAAGTCTACTATAACAAGGCTCCTAGCAATGGCTAATCCTATCAAAATGGACTTCTTTTAGAAAAACAATAAAAGCAAATGCCCTCTAACGACAGTGATATGTTACGCATGGAATGCAGGGAAGACAGAAATCGGCGTGCAATGAAAATTCTTTTGCGGAGACCGACATCCCTTCCACCTGGGCCTAAAACAACAAAACCGTTTTCGGATTCAGTCCTGTTTAGATACTCCTTAGCTACGAAAATAAAGGCCAGATGGGCAGGCAGGAGTCTCATGTGGCTACATGTAGGTTACTTGTGTGTGACGAGGAAAGGCAGCCTTGTCGACAGCCATTGCTTTGCAAACTGACTTTCCCTTTCAGACAGTGTACAAAGAAAGGTTTAACCCTTCAGTCCTAACAAAATGTACAAACATCACTGACGCTGTGAGAGCTGAACTTGGCAGAACTTCAGATAGATGCTGTGCTTATGTTTGCGATAATATACAACATCCATTACATTTTTCACAATGTAAAATTTGCATCTCGGTATTTCAAAGATGACATGTCTAGACAACAAAGTAGATTACTCGGATTAGTCATTGTAAAAATCTGATGACTTGAAATGAGTCAAAGAGAAAAAGTGTTACACAGGCAGATTAAAAGACATCCTTACATTTCAGTTTAACCCCTAAGCAGCTTCTGAGTTGCTTGAAGTTTAAATGTTGTCCTGTGTGGGTCAGCTCAAAGCACTGCCCCCACCCCCATCCTCAGCTCAACTCCCACACACAGGCGGGAACAAAAAGACCCACCTCAGTGTGGCCCTATCAATGTCACCGCTTTGTGGAGCAGTCTTTCAGGGTACATGAAGTGTCTTTAGCCACAATGAGATCAATAGCACGGCCAACTGTGCAGCAGCTAGCGGCGGCGGCAGCCTCGCAGGACCTGCAAGACAGAGAAGATAAAGCTGATCAGACTCGACACATTGTCAGATCTGTATCTTTGATCTACTTGTGTGCTTTTATCAAGAACTTTTTCAGTCCGGTACCTCCGCTTCATTTGCGGTATAGGAAGTGGAATTACTGCAGTCGAGGCGTAATATTGATGCACCATATCTCTATTTAGTTGAAAATGTCCCCGAGGACCTTTCAAAGTTTTCTGTGTACTCTGCTGAGCCAGACCTTTCCTGACAGTGACCTCAGTCAGCCTATAGGTACACTGACTTGGACAGGTCAGTTCCATTGATTTCCCATTCCCACTTGGCACAATAAAGGCTGTCAACGAACCACTGTGATGTGTCCTTGACTAAAGTGTAACCCACGCTGTTATATCATGTCTGCTTTGAAGCTTTTAACTCCGTCAAAAGGTTTGTTCATAGCGCAGTGATCTATTGAATAAAATGCAGATTTAACTGTCCGTTACCGTTACTTTGATCGCTGCCTTCCGTAATCATGTAAACTGCAGGTAAATATAACATTATGAATAAACGGAGACCACCAAGTAAGACTTTAGAGGTTTCTCCTCTTTTTCCCAACAGAAAAAGCCCGAGCCTAATTTGCCATCATCAGCTTCTTTTGTTCAAACAGGGGCTGGTATTTGAGAATAATCCTCCTTCCATAGATGAAATAGTGTCTCGACAGGCAGCGGCAAGACTCTGTCAAAACCTTTTCCAGAGGCGAATCTTTGTGAGATCTGCAATGCTCAAGACTGAAAAATGTCTTGTTAATGACAAAACAAGTGATATAAACTTGCCACCTGGCTTCGAAAACAGGAAATGTGCAATTAAAGCCGAGGCAAGCAGTTAGATGTTTACTGTTGTACTGAATGCTTTTGTCTACGGAGGAAATCTATTTAGTAGATATTACAAGTCATTAATGTAATTACATGTTTGTTTGTTTTTTACTTGTTATTGAGAAACACAATTTGAGTCGGTCCAACATGAAAGCAAAGCAGGTGCCTTTACTTTATATTCAGCATCTAGTTATCCTTCCAAAATGCCATGTGTAATGTCATGCAATATCTGACAAAATGACCTTAATTTAAAGGGCTGCCATTGATGTCAACACCAGGTAAATACCAAGTTGCAAATGTGCATTGATTGTTTAGATGCTCCAGGTGACACCATGCCAGCAGAGAGAACTTTTGTTTACCTCTCAAATTTCACAGAATGTTGAAGTGGCACTAAAAAATTATTGACATATTGCTAAAGTGACTGTGCTAAATGACAAATTGAGGAATAGAGATTAGATGTCAGGTTCTATGAAAATGTACATTTGAAGATACCATTAAATATGTTTAAAAATGTCTTTTAAATTGTGAAAAAAATACACAATATTAAAAGGGAAAAATGCAGTTTTGCAAACACTGTGTCAGTGATGTTTAAATCATTAGTAAATAAACATTTACATCACATAGCGCAGTATTTAAACGTATATATAAGGAAACATATTGTTACCAGGCTTCCATGCTTTCTTCTGGCTGTCTCACCAACAGCCACCCTGGCCAGTGTGTCTGGTGCAATTCAATAAGGAAATGAGATGCAAATTACTCCATACATCTACAGCATATTTTAAGAACGTTATTCAGTGTTTTGATCTAGACTATCCCTTTGTTAGTTAAAATGTACAAACTATTGAAAAGATTTCTTTTGTTCTTAACCTTTGTAAGAAAGTGGAGAAAATATTTGGAATGCATTAAGTTCTGAAAACCGCCTGTCATGGCCGACAATAAAGGGTCGCCTAATAGATGTTAGCATTGATGGTAAAGAGGACAAAAAGAAGCGTCTCACTGTTGTGCACAAACTGCCTGGCGCAACTAAAAATGAATCCATTTACTTCAGACTGTTTACTTTGTACTTTTGCCTGTAAAGGCAAAGAAAATAAAAAAAAACCCAATTCACGAGGTGCAGGAGCCAAGGCCTCAACTTCTCTTTCACAGGCCACGTTTTTTCAGCTTTTTAAAAACTCACACGCCAAGCGCCCTGGCAGCCAGCACTGACAAGATGCAGGGGAGAGAGAAAAGACGGAGCAAGGAGACAAAACCAAACAAAAAAACAGTAACATCTGCAGCCGCTTCCAGCCAGACAGTTTGATGTGAATAACTCAGCACTTTGGGTCCTGACCTTGGCGAACAAAGGGGGGGAGATGCCTCAGGAGTGGAGCGCGACGCCCCGGGAGGCGAGCGTCCAGTGAGCACCCCTGCTCGTTTCGCTGAGTTGGAGTTATTGTCCCTCAACGGGGCAAAGAGGTGCCACCGGGGCACCCAGGCACTGCATGCCACTTGGACTGTCATAGTTTCAGCACAAAGATGGCTGCTTGACAAATGAAGCAGAGCAGCGCAGGAATAAAATGTCATTTTCAGAGTGGTTCACTGCTATGATCCCCATGCCATATGAATGCAGATCAGGGTCAGGCAAATAACTATAGAAGTGCCTTTTAAAGAGACTGGTAAATGTTGAGATAAATCAGTGCAAGGCGGAGTAGATGAATATTTATCAATCCTGCCGGAGGATGCTAATATATATACAGATTTATTTCACCTCAGTCCAAAGTTAGAAAAGGCAAATTCCTCCCCATCAAATCAAAGAGGAGCACAACAAAGCAACTGTGTACTTCAAGACTTAAATCTTACAAGTTCCTAATCCTTCTGAAGTCCACACAGGACCTTTGGTCTCCATGGCAACAGCAGGGCATTCAACCAAGTGATTGCCTCCAATGAATTTCAGATAAGACAAAATGGAAGTGAATTGATGTGATTTTAATGCAGAAGTGAGCGGTGGAGGGGAGGTCCACTCGGTTCATATTTGAATAAAGCAAACAGAGCAGACAAAAGGCTGACAGCCGTAAATGACATTGTCAGTACAAAAATTATCAGCCAGTTTACAATCTGTTTGCTCATGTAGAACAAACAGAATGTGTGTGGCATCCCGGGCTTTGTGAACGGCAGGGCCAGCAGCCGGCGGCAAGAGAAAAGCAGATATCAGCTCCCCCTGCAGCCCTGCAACAATTAGATAGCAATTTGACAGACACACTCAAAATGTGAGTTTGTTGTTCGCTTCCAAGGGCACCTCATTCTTTTTTTTAAATCAATAAAGGAAATACATAATTGAGGCACTGAGAACAAAGACAAATTGTGTGACCTATGGCCAGTGGACGTGCAGGGTGGGATATCACAGGCGTGGGGAGACACATTCCACACATGAGACCCTCAGTTTCCTAGCAAGGACTCGAATCAAGGTCCCCCTTTTCTGCCTTGCCCTCCTTTGGTGGTAGTAGGCCAACAGGGAGATCCTCCTTAAAGACAGCACAGCTCACTCCCTGGTGCCCTTTGTTGCAGTTTGTCACTTGTTTTGTTTTGAGCTTGTTAACTTGTCTATAGCCGCATGGACAAGCAGCAGCTGGTGAGCTTGCGGTGGGCTACAAGACATCAATTTTATCCTCGGGACAAGGAGGGAAAACAGGCCAGGCTTGCTTTTGACAGCACCTTGAACCGTCTCACTGTAGTGCAGTCTGTCCGGATTAGCGAGCAGCCGTGTGTCCAGCTCAGATTAGTGACCAGAGAGCTGTGTAAAGGTGAAAAAGAATCACCAGCAATGTCATCTCTTATTTCTCATGCAGCCCATTACACTACTGAGTCGCAACCTTTTTCAAAATGTTGAAAACATATATATGAGGTGAAATATAAAACCTAGTATGCTGACAGTGCCTGTAGGGGTTCACTGAAGGTTCTGACATGTTTAAGTTATGGTTGATAACATTTCAAAGAAAGGTAAATGTATATAAAAGACAGCAATGGTATGAATCCAACTGCAGCTCTGGAAGACATCCAGCTGAAAAGTTAAGTCCAGCTAAGTTGAATCTTTTCTTGCTGACAAGCACTAAGTAGCCCGTTTTGGAGAGGCTGTGGCCTTGTGAATCACAGCTTGCCTGACAGATCTGAAAGCAGCAAACAAAGTCAGCTGATTGTTCTTGATACTGTGTCAAACTTCTCATCTCAGAAAAACAGCATGTCAGAGTGTTAATTGATATTCATCCCAAGATTCTCCTTGCTGTTCTGTGAAGCCGTGCTCTGTTCTCTGGCTGTGGAGATGCCGTTTAGTCTTATTAAAAAGTTGTTTGATTAGCCGGCCCTGGAATGGAGGCTGTGGAAAGGTCTGGCAGCAGCAGATAAAAGGGGAATGATAAATAGGCGAAAAGCCAGGCGATTGCCAGTCAGCCACTAGAGCATCAAAACACATCCATTTCTCTGCAAAGTTGATCCAATTATTGTCAGCCACTCACAGATAGCTACTATGCTTTACTCCTTTCATTCCGGGCTAAATTGCTCTTCCCCTTTTTTTGCCGATACGGCAATCGGTCATAAAGGGCCAGCCATCATTAGTGCTGTTTGAATTGGAGCCCTGTAGTGTTTGGTTAAGAGGGTAAATGCAAATTTGATGAAAGAATAAGGCTGCATTTACATATCAGCCTCAGCTCACATGGGGAGGGTAAACATTCTGTTTATCTCAAGTGTCATTTTATGATTTCAGTCGAATATAAAACCGACCTTGGCCCAGTCGGAGCAAAAGACCAAGGAAATTTACTGTTGTTTAAACACAATTTATTCAAGTAGAACTTGTCAACAAATCTTCTATAACTCAGCAAATAAAAGAAGAATATCAGGGTGCATCAACCAGAAATGAGTCAGAGATTCCCCATTTCAAAGTTCTCTTTTACCTCCTAAATAACAGAAATAAAGGGGATCATTCTAAATATACATTTAATATATAACAAAAAATATTATAAAGACAACAGCATGTTTAAAAATGTAGTAGTCATCACATCAACTGGTGCATTAAAAATAGCTTCACTTCAAAATAAAATGTAGCACATCTAGACCACGATATACAGCTGATGCATTTATAATTGTTCTCCTTTTTGCCTTTTATTTCCAGAAAATTTGAGTATTGCTGCCCTCAGTTTTAAATTACAGTATTAAAAACTGACACTACAGCACAGAAAAGCTGTAAAATGGACAAAAATGGAGAAAAAGATGCAGTAAAATATGTATGATTTGATGCAATAGTTTAATCTCAATATAAGTGAAGAAGACAAACACACAGTTCACATTATACGATGCACTCTTGTTAATGTACGTGAAAATCAGTGTTTTATATCACTCAACATTTGATTAATTCTGGAAATTCATCTGCAGCAGATTCGAAGTGGGTCAGACAAAACTATTCAATTAAAAATAAAATATAAACTCCAATCAGGAAACATATTCCCCAGAAACAATATTTAATTTCTGCACAGCCACTGAGCTGAGGGGGCTGTTAAAAATAAGGCAAAACACTGCCATCTATGGCTATGTTCCTAGGACTGCTGAGGTCCTGTGCACCCAGCACAAAGGCAATCAAGTATTGCTCGAAAACAAATGTATGACTTGATATTTGTAAATAAGATTAATAAAATATAATTGTAATCATAAAATTGCAAACACATGCGTGACAATTCTCAATCTAGTAAAGTAAAGAAGTGTTCTGGAACAGTGTTAACACCAAAGTTTCCTGCATTGCTCATGAAGCTGACACGTTTTTGGCTTCTGAAATTGACAGATTAGACTGAAACCTAGATTTTCATCCAAATGGGCATCTGGTGGCCATATCCTTTAAGCAACACAATTCTGCACAAATCAGGGGTTCTGTCAGAGCTTTTCGTACCACCTGCTGTGTATCTTCCCCTCAAAATGATTGAGCCTGCCTTTATTGTCTCATCATAATTTTATCTTTACAGTTTGTTGGCCAAAACGCAACACACATTGCACATTTGTACTTAAATGGGCAGCATAAAGATACTGCTGGTGTCGTATACTGCACGCTGGTATAACTTACTGTATATCTTATGGTAGATACTTCATATTAAATAAATTTTTATTGGCAATAAAAACACATATCAGGACTAAATTTTGACTGTGATTCAAGAGCGTATTAAGGCACAATAATGAAGTGCATATAGCTGCCAGACTGGGGTAGCAGGTTGGCGGTGAAGCATAGAAGAAAGCCAGATGTCAGGGCTTCTATAGCTTAGGCCTTGACCAGGCCTTCGTCTGCGGCGGCCCTTTATGTAGCTCTTTCTGTGATGCACTGGTCCCCTATGGGAGCCCCGAGGCTTTACTGGTGATGAGACGCGATCTGTCCCGTCTGTCACCTCTTTCCAAGTTATTCATACGCCATCCATACAGTCAGTCCTCCAAGGCCTCTAATCCCAGTCTCCCGAGGTGGAGTACAGACAGCGATGCAGACAGGCGGGCAGGTTGCAAGTCTGTTCATAAGATGTTAAACACGCTGAGCATGACAGGGCATTTCACATTTACAAAATTTCAGCAATGGTATCCGCATGAGGATGCAAACGGCGGGTTATTTCTGCAAGTGGAAACCCCGATTCATACAATAATGGACAAAAGTTCATAGATGCAGAAAGAGCCACGTGCTTGTTTATGCATCTGACTTTACAGATGCTGTGAAACTGGTTTGGACTGGTACAGTGGTTGGCACTTTGATTTTGCAACCGCATTTTTATTCATCAGTTTTGATTAATAGTGGAGCTTAAGTCCATATTTAGAGTTTAAATGCACACTTCTGTGCAGTTATCTTCAAAAAGTTTAGTTTTTATTGTTAAAATGTAGAAAACTCAAGAGTGAGCTGGTCTAAAGTGTTTACTAATTCAGCTTCACTTCATGAAGACTGAGTTTAAGTCAAATCTGCACATTGTAATGTGGTTAAAAGTCCCTCGCTGATAGGTGGCTTTATGAATCGGAGCTACTTCAGCACCCCTGTGACCACACACGAGAGTAAATTTGCTCAGTACGTCATCTCCTGATGTTTACAAACAAATACAGAGTTTATGTAATGCATTTATTTAAACAAGACCTAAGAAATGAGCAAATAGATCATTCTTAAGGATTCTTTGCTTTGCAAACACACCTATTATAGATTAAAGTTTGACAGTATGCCAAAGTTATCAAGGTAAACTAGAACTGTGACTGACAACTGAAAGTGGTTTCTCTTTGTTCTCGTGTATGTGTGTGAGTGTGAGAGAGAGAGCAAGAGCGAGCGAGAGAGCCAGAAAAGCTATATATAAAGAGGATCAGCAGGTCTCACTGTGTGGTGCTTGTTTTACCTCCCGGCTTCCTGGAAGCACCATCAATTTAGCAGGGAACAACTTGACCACTCCCTTCAGGGATCAGCACAAAAAGACTGACCTGTTACAGACATACAGGGTTCACCTCAGAGCCCATTAATCAAGTTTCACGGTTGTGTGTGGATGAGGTCAGATCCTGGCATGTTGTGTTGCAACTACTAGGTCACATACAGGGCACTGGAAAAGACCCACAATATCTTAATAATGCACAAAAGTGGAAAAAAAAAAGAAGTCAGATTTGTGTTGCTGTTTTCCTGTTGAATATTGATTCACTGTGTGTGATCAGGAATGTTTGTCAAACTCAAATAGTATTGTTTTTCCTGTAGAGATTAACCTGTTTAATGCAGAGAGCAATCATCCATTGAGGTTGCACGCTGTTGTAGGTTGTGCGTGCATGCCGAGCGGGGTGAGTGTGTTATTGTGTGTGTGTGTGTGTGTGTGTGTGTATGTGCATGTGTGTGAGACAAAGACCACCTGTGCTGTGGAGGGAGCCAGTGAATTTGGAGCCAGAGTCGCTCTGTCAATTGGCATTTGATTTGTCACTCAGCAGACTCGGGCTCCGGCTGAGTCACTTAGCAGGCCACACCCGCTTTCCTCCATCTCTCTCTCGCTGCCTTTCCCTTTTCTTCTCCCTCCACACAAGGTGTATCTAAAGGGTTCATCTCCAGGCCAGCACTGTTGACACACATACCTTTTTGCACGTGGCTCACACCCATGTCTTTCAGTGACTTGTATTAAGCTGCTGCGACTAAAAATCATCATAGAGCGTAAACTCGTCACTATCAATGTTTGGTGGTGATTATTTCTTGGAAGGATTCTTAGAAATGTTACTGCTGCAGACTATATCTGATAACATTTCCTTCTCCGTCCTCTTTCTCCAAGACCACACACTTTTTTTTTTGGTTGCTATCAGCTGCAATTTGCAACCATCTGCACTCTGAACTTTGGTGCGACTAAAGCGTTTATATTGTCCTCAAATCACGAAAGATTGCATGTTGCAAAGAGGGCTTTTATTTTTAATGCACACCTACCAATGTAATGCCTGCCTGGGTCTGAAATGAGAGGACCGTAGCGCAGGTATTAGTAAAAGCCACATCTGAGCGGCACCACAGGGAGGCAGGTGGCAGACAGTAAGCATGCTCAGAAAGAGAGCTGAATGGTTACCACAGCCAAAAAAGATCACAGATGCACACGGAAGCCAGTTTATTGTACACATTGTGCCTTTGAAATGAAAAAAAAAAGGGTGTCACTGGCTAAATAAAGCGAAGGATGTTGAGATAACGTACTGGATGCTACGTGGATCTTTTTAAATGGCATCAGACAAAACAAAAAGAGATCAAACAGTCAAAATGTGTTCTTTTACTTCTCGAATTAAAGGATGGTTTTTGCATTTTTGCCCATATGAACAATGAAACTATTTTTCTTGCTCTATCATTTTTCCTGCATTTAAAAACCTCCTAAGAAGACTCTTAATGCACTTTAAACCTAAGTGATGGGTGGCAAAATTCACAGCCCTTGTTTTGTATAATAATGTATTTCCAAGTAACCATGGTAACAGCATTTTTAGTAGAAACATTTCTCTTTCTTCAGACTTTGTTTTCTCATTGTAAAAGTATAAAAAACTGAGAGAAATGTTGCACTGAAACAGTGCGTCCAAACATCTGCTCTCCCAGTCAGATGTTTGGACACACCTTCTCATTCAATGCTATTTATTTCTTGTAGATTAATACTGAAGATTAAAACTTTTTTTGTTTACAACATATGTATTCTTTTATAGTTCTGACGTCTTCAGCATTAATCTATAACGTAGAAAATAATCAAATAAAACCCATTGAATGAGAAGGTTCGTCCAAACTTCTGACTGATAGTGTGTCTGATTCTTCTAATTCATTCAGATGGATGAAGCCTCATTTCATCTTCAGATTAACTTTGAAATATGCTTTTGCCAAAAGCCAGGACTGTGTGTTTTGTCCACTTTCATTTCCACTGAGCTCTCAAATGACCACTATGAATCATGATTTTAGTCACTTTTTTTGTGAAAATCAAAAGCCTTCCAGCAGCACAAAACATCTCTCTCCTAATCCACATTTTCAGCAATCACACCAAAAACAGCAGAGCAAATATATTAGTCTCACACAGGAAACAAAATAAATGTTGGAAAATTTTTGAGTTAAGTTTCATTTTGAAGTTGCTACAATGGGTCCATTCATGAAGGCTTTGAGGGCGTGGAGCATAATGGGAGGCCAACCACATCAAACACGTGATTAATTGCCAATGTGATGCCGGCGGGGGTGCTGCATGAATTGTTGCTGTGAAATTTCCCCCTCAGAGCATCTAGTTCTTCTAAATTCTACCTGAAGCTTCATCCCACGCAGTGCTGCAACAGACCTAATTCCAGTTCAAGGTGCAACAGCAACAAATAGCCCAACACTCCCTTTAGTAACAAAGCAAATCTATCTGGAGCGGAGCTGTGTGACAAAAGGACAAAGCACGTCTGCACTGTAACGATGGAAGTCAGAGGAGCTCTATGAATGAGCTAAAAAACCTCCCAGGTCAGGTGAGAGTTTCCCATGACAGAGGAGTCTTTGAAGACAAGTTTTTAGGCTTTAGACAAAAGTGTGAGACTATTTAGGCTGTTGGATATATTTCTTCGGTTTGTGCCTGTAAATAGCTGAAATGTATTATAAATGGAAGACACAAGGTGCACACATGAAAGTCTGCTGCTTGGAGAGTTAGAAAGAGAAGGTCAGCTTGTTCCTCTGTGGAGAAAAACACGAGGGAAGGTGTCCATTGCAATAAGCAGCTAATTGATAGGGTGGCCCGGACAATAGGCGGGTGCTACCCGGTCACATTCCTCACATGCCAGTCAGTCTGTCAGTGACCCTGAAACGGAGCCCACTTTCCCAATTAGGGTCATTAGTGTGAGCCACTAAGTGCCCCAGTCACACATGGCTGCAAACCAGGCCCTCTTTGGCACCGTGGAAAGACCCCGAGCACAACAGCACATCTCTGTGTTTTCACCAAGTGTTGCCTAAGATGTCCATCAAGGCATTCAGGAGGAATTCAGTGGAAATGCAAGTGAGATTTGTTCCTCGCTTTAAGGATATGAGTGTCTTAGTACAAAGCAAAACATTTTGTAAAGGAAGAAAATGAGCTGCATTAATGATTCAGTGCAGGAATATGAGCTGGTAGGGATGTGAGTGAAATAGATGTTGGCAGTTTCAAAGCTGCTCGCTGCTGATTTAGAGGCAGCAGACTGACAGTTGTGGCAGTTGCTTTATTTCTCACTGATGTAGAAAACAGCAGACCACAGGATTCGCTGGGCTATTTTGTGTTTTTGTGGACACGAACCAGAGAAACACCTCCCACCCACCGTTCCCTGTTGGACAATCTGCATCAGCTTGCAGACCTATTATTATTCTCATGTCATATGGAAATAGATAATTATTCCGTGAATGATATTTTCCTATTCCTTACAATAGTGGTCCGAATGATGGAACCATTTTAAATCCAGGAACTGAAAAGAAAAAAGGGGCATTTGAATCTGCGGTCACATCTTTTTTTGTGTCGTCTCTTGAAAATATTGTGACGTTAACGTTTAGCAGATGTTGTTGCTCATTTGACTGCTAATTTGGTTAAACGCTTTAAATGTTGCTTCGAAACATCCGTTTATGGATATGAGGAAAACGATGTTGATGGGCCCGCATCATTAGATGCTACTGGCTGTTGGAAGACAGCTGGGATGCCTTTTGTTTGGCCCTCTGACATCCACAGTAAGTGCTCGCTCTGAGAAAATTAAATAACTAAGGGTAGAAAATGTGTTTTAGTGATGATGCTGCAGCATCCTTGTACTTAATTTGTTGATGCCGCCTGGTCTCTGATGCTGCTGGTTTTGCTTTGAACTCTCTATTGTGATAGTTTTCATTGAGTATTTGAAAGAGTTTAGGCCCCATATTGACTACTAAGACTAACTTAGTTTGAATTAGCAGGCAGTCTTAATTTTAAGCCTGTTTGTTTTTGTTAGGGAGCATTTCTCTAAAGTATATAAAACATGCTTTAGCTCTATATCTCTGTGGTTGTAAGGATTTAGTACACATGCTTTGTCTCTCCCCCGCTATGATTTGCAGTGAACACTATGTGCACCTGCATTCCCTTCAACCATTAACAGGCACAGTGTTTTATCTCGAGATAAGGCACGCTGAGAGATTTGGAAGGTGGCAGAACACTAAAATAATCAGTCATCAACTTTCACATTCAAGAAACAATAAAGCAAAATGACTGGAAGGGAAAACAGTAGAGATTAGTGCCAAAGCTGTTGCCAGTTGCCCGTTGCTGAAAAGAAGCCTCTCTGCTGTGCAGCTGGGAGTTGTGCAGATTCATAAGGTGAGACTCACAACCAGAGCTAGCAAGGTGCTGAAAGGTGCTAAAGCCCATGTAGAAATATTGGCACCTCCCAATGTGCTGTATAAACACTAAATGTGTATAAAAACTACAGGTGTCGAGAAAGGAACAAAGTCAGCGGCTTATGATCTTCCATCAGAAATGATAGGAAAAGATGAGATAAATGCAGAATGCATGTGCACACCAAATACCAGCACGGTGACATACTGTCAAGTCTGAAAAAGTAGGAAAACATTGTTGTTACGTTAAGATAATGTGCACTGCAGTACCCGTATGTGTAAAGAGACTCCATCAGTGCTGTGTGTATTGATAGAAAGCTATAATATTATACTAATGTCAATACAGCCTCTAATAACACAAATCAGATGGTTGAGAGTGAGTGTACTCAGTGCCTTTAGTAGGTTTGTTTGATGAGTTGTCTGGCTTGTAGTGTCTGAAGCCACTCACCTCACTCTCTGTCATAAAGAGGCTGTTTGCACAGAGATCCTCCGACTTACAGCACATCACACTGAAAAGTAGAGCACTCAAAAAGCAAGCTGTTGATCTGTTGATCTCAGTGGCATGTTGGTAAATCAAAGACAAAAATAATCAGCCAGCCCTGTTTGTACAACTGCTAAGCCAACCAACCTCTGCAAGTGAGCCTGCATTGTGTACAGTTCCAGCTGTGATACCTCGCAGATAATCTTGCAAAACGTGAACCCTATTTGTTTAATGGAACTAGTTTGTGTTCTTGTGCAGAAGGTAATTTGTCGTTTACACCGCCTCCCTTGTGAATTAATTTACATTTTCTGGAGGTGTTTTTAATTTAAATAATAATCCTCCAAAATGCCTTGGCTCTTTAAAGAAAATATAAAGATGAAAATAATATAAAAACGGTTACAGTTATAGTGAGCAACACTGCCCTCCAGTGGACTTTTACCAAAGCTCATATAAATCTTGTTAGCTTAGAAAGTCCTTGTATATCTTTCTGTGAATATAAGAAAAAAATATAACCTGTAATTTCCTAAACTAAATGCAAATGAAAAACCACACACACACACACACACACACACACACACACACACACTGGACTAAACCAACATTGCCATCCAAACATCTCACTTTATTGTGACCACAGCCATCGCCGGTGCTTGCCAGGCTATCACTGCACACAATCCCTCTTATTGTCTTATCATTGTTCCGACAGGTGGTCTTACCTGGCTGTGGCTGGGAAGCAGGCAGATATGAAGGGGATGTGTGGGGCAATAAAGCCATAACCGGCTGGTTGTATGGAGGGGACGTTACATACTGAGCACCACCTGCTAGATGTGAGGGCTCTTTATCACCAGCTGGCCAGTGTTTTATAGCACTTCTTTTACAGTGGCTGTGATTAGCAGAAAAGGTCAGGAGGAAAATGGAGAAGCTGTCTGGATGAGCGATATAGAGTTCATATCTGTTAAAACAAGCTTTAGTCTGTGTCTGATAACACAGGGGGATAATTCTCTCTCTCCTTTTTTTAGGAGCTCTTCTTGTGAGGAGGTGACATAGGCCTCATGATACCTTATTCTGTAGCACCACCATGTGTTTGACAGAGTGTACTGCAAAAGCTACTCTTTGACCTGAAACTCCTTCATTACTCCGAGTTTTAAAGATATAGAGTCTCAGGACAGTTTTCAGAGATTTCAGTTTCTGTTCTACACCCGAAGTCACTGAAGACTTTTGAGTTTTACCAACTATACAAAGGATGTGTTATGCCATGGGGGAATTTTTGCTGGCATAGTCCACTTTTACCCTATGAGGGGAAGGTCCTGGCAAGTCAATGCAGTTTTGTACGTTATCACCTTTATAGTATGATGAAACATTTCTATTCTCATAGGAGTTGTCTTCTTGAGATTGACAATGCCTCCATCCATTGAACACGAGGGGTCACCTTGTGGTTTGATGAGTGAAAATATTGTGAATTGAAATGAACTGCCTTCACAGTTAGAAGGTCTGGACCCAGGCAAACACTTACAGGGTATTTTGGGCCCACTTGTTAGACAGTAATCTCCACCACCAATACAGAATAAGGGAATATCTTTTGGACAGATTGTGTTCCCTCTCTGAAGCAGAGCTCCAGATACTTGCAGATGCAATTTACACTGAAGCTGCTCTGGTGTCACACGGTGGCCCATGGTTTTACTTTAACCCTTATTGCATGAATGATTGGATCCTACACCCTTCCTTAAGTGTATCAGAAACAACGTGTATAAGAATCATTGTGTCTTTATTCCATTTTTGTAATTTTGGTTAAGTTAATAATTTGTGTTTTTTGTTTGTATTATATTTTTGTCCATACAAGAATAATATATTTGAAATATCTCTATTTTTCACTTTGCAATAGATTTTGAACATTTTGATCACTGAAAAAGAAAATTATACCAGAGTAGAATGTCAACATTCATTCAGTAGACATTTTTCCTCCAGCTGTTGCTGTTCTCCATCCCTCCAAGTCTTTGCACTGAATCACCTCTTGTATGATATTATCAGTGATAAAGAGCTTTGGATAGTAATACAAATATAACAATTCCCTTAAAAGTAGAAAAGGTAACTTAATCTAAATCCAATGATATCAAAAACATATTTTTTGAGGAATAGCTGGAAAATGAAATGATAAAAACTTTTCATTACAAAGATATTGCAAGAAAATGACCTCACCGGGTCAGTTTTGACCCATTTATGCATTTAAGGGTGAAGATCATTGATGTTGGGTTTTCCTTTAATTTCTCCACGCATCTGTAAATCCAACTGCATGTGTTTCAACAGGGACAGTTTCAGTACTTGAATTGAAATGACAGCAGTGATGTGTGCAATCAAAATTTACAGGTGGGTCATGTATTGATGATTAAAGGCGCACTATTGTTTGGGTGTATCTTATTTAGCAACCTTGCAGCAACTATGAGAATTTAATTTTGTCCAAATGCAACAGAGGATAATACAACCATTAAAATATGCATTTTCCACCCAATTAACTATGTAGTTATAGCATTTGAAGTTTGATGCATGCTAAAAATCATGTCAATAATGCACACTTTCTGTTATTTAACCTTAAAACAACTACAAAATGTATTTAAAATGGATCAGGAAATACTGCAGCAGGCTGGTTCTTCACACAGGTGTTCTCAGTCCACTTGGCTGATTTGACCTTTTCTCAGGATGACTGGCTTCAACTATGCAAAGGATGTGTTCAGGCCAGCAAAACACGACACAATTACAGCTTTTAGATTACATCTTCTTAGCAAATGAAACTTTTATTTAAAAATCGGTTAATGGTATGAACATGTTTTTTTTTTTTCTAATAGCAAAACACAAAAAAACAATGCTTTGGGTGTTTAGGGTAACAATGATCAGGGCTGAGGCAGTGCAAGTACAATGTAGAGTATACACAGCTGCCTTTAGGCGGTGTAGGTTTCCTTTATAAGGAAGCGACTTGTATAATTAATCACCTCATGTCATTTTCTTAGTTCTGGTGGCAGAAGATGTTGGTTCCACACACAAGGTTTCAGAGGATTAAGGCCCCTTTCGTGTAAAATCTAACTTTCAAAGTCTAATGTGAGATTTGCCCACTCTCAGATTGCTAGTCCAGAGCCATATTTTTGTTACACAATATTCCGTAGTAAAAAGGTTTTTCATGCATAGATGTCCCTAACATAACAAAATACACTTTGATTCTCTGTAACATTCAAAGAAACATATGAAGAACGAAGGGCTGAAAATACAGATTCTACTCTGGAGATGTGGCTATTTATGCACCATTCTCATCTGGACATGTAACAGCAGAAGAAGCACAAGTGGGAAAAAATAAATTAAAACGGCTGCGTCACGTTGACCTGCATTCAATTTAAGTTGTTCACTGTTGCAGCTTATCAGGTAATTTGAATAGAACAGAGGCATTAATGGCCCTCTGTTTTCCCTACTGTACCACCGACTGTTAAAAAAAAAAAAAAAGCATGCTTAATATGTAAATGAGTGGTCAACAGACACAGTACTTGCCAATTTGCCATACAATTACAACGTACACTTTAACTACAAACACAATAAAAATAGATTTTACTGCCCCAGAAATGTTACTAGTGAAATTTTATAATGCTAAGTCTCAAATGCAAAGTACACTCAACAAAAATATAAACGCAACACTTTTGTTTTGCTCCCATTTTTTATGAGATGAACTCAAAGATCTAAAACTTTTTCCACATACACAACATCACCATTTCTCTCAAATATTGTTCACAAATCTGTCTAAATCTGTGACAGTGAGCACTTCTCCTTTGCTGAGATAATCCATCCCACCTCGCAGGTGTGCCATATCAAGATGCTGATTAGACACCATGATTAGTGCACAGGTGTGCCTTAGACTGCCCACAATAAAAGGACACTCTGAAAGGTGCAGTTTTATCACACAGCACAATGCCACAGATGTGGCAAGTTTGAGGAAGCGTGCAGTTGGCATGCTGACAGCAGGAATGTCAACCAGAGCTGTTGCTGGTGTATAGAATGTTCATTTCTCTACCATAAGCAGTCTCCAAAGGCGTTTCACAGAATTTGGCAGTACATCCAACCAGCCTCACAACCGCAGACCACGTGTAACCACACCAGCCCAGGACCTCCACATCCAGCATGTTCACCTCCAAGATGGTCTGAGACCAGCCACTCGGACAGCTGCTGAAACAATCGGTTTGCATAACCAAGAATTTCTGCACAAACTGTCAGAAACCATCTCAGGGAAGCTCATCTGCATGCTCCTCGTCAGCGTGTGTGGTGTAGTGTGGGTGAGCGGTTTTCTGATGTCAATGTTGTGGATGGAGTGGCCCATGGTGGCGGTGGGGTTATGGAATGGGCAGGCATCTGTTATGGATGAAGAACACAGGTGCATTTTATTGATGGCATTTTGAATGCACAGAGATACCGTGACCAGATCCTGAGGCCCATTGTTGTGCCATACATCCAAGAACATCAGCTCATGTTGCAGCAGGATAATGCACGGCCCATGTTGCAAGGATCTGTATACAATTCTTGGAAGCTGAAAATGTCCCAGTTCTTGATGGCAACATACTCACCGGACATGTCACCCATTGAGCATGTTTGGGATGCTCTGGATCGGCGTATACCAGTTCTCGCAGCAACTTCGCACAGTCCATTGAAGAAGAGTGGACCCCCACCCCAATAAAACAAAACTGCACCTTTCAGAGTGGCCTTTATTGTGGGCAGTCTAGGCACACCTGTGCCTAATCATGGTGTCTAATCAGCATCTTCATATAGCACACCTGTGAGGTGAGATGGATTATCTCAGCAAAGGAGAATGCTCACTGTACATATTTATGAACAATATTTGAGAGAAATCGTGATGTTGTGTATGTGGAAAAAGTTTTAGATCTTTGAGTTCATGCTCATAAAAAATGGGAGCAGAAACAAAAGTGTTGCGTTTATATTTTTGTTGAGTGTAGTTAGGCTGCACATGCAACATTTTTTCCACTTGGCTGAAACATGGTTAAGTTATTGTGTAGCTCTTTCCATATAGATGAATTTATGCTATTTTTTACACTCTAAAAATAGATTGCGAAAACGGCAAGGAAATGCACACTTTCGAAATAAGAATGTCCTTTAAAAAGTCACACTTCTTCCTCATGCCTGTTTGCAGATGTTCTTGCTGATTTAATCAGCTTAGGCAGCAGTAACAGGTGACTCCAATTACACAAGAAAGAGATGTCAATCAAACATGGTCTGCGCTGTATGGGCCCCAATACGGCCCGCTGAAGTTTAATGGCAAAAGCATTTTAGCTGCAAACGCAATTGATAGAAACACTACATCATGGAAAGCTTAGATTCTCATGATCCGCTTATAACCACTTTCAGATGTGATACCACAGCGGGTATATTTAAACACATTTTCTCCAACAAACAACAAAACATTTAAAGGACGCTTCTCACCTTTGGACGCTCTTTTACTGGTCAAAGATGAAAATAATCCACAAAAACCGGCCAGATCCAAGCTTCGGCATCCAGACAAAACTTTAGCAAGTATAATATTTGTCCAAAACATGTCTTGAAATAAGTAAATAATCCACAAATCGCTCGGCTCCGTGAGCGCACACGCGGCGCTGTGGGTTTCATAATCACTGTATTTATGCCCATATTTTATTCAGCGTGCAGAAATCCATGTTGGTCTTCGGACGTAAAATGGCGACTGAAGTCTTTCCGTGATGTTTACACTGCGTTTCAACCAATCAAGTGACTCTGGCCTGCCTACGAGCCCTAAACGGCCAACCGTAGCCGAGACTGACGATCTGGATCTACCTACTTTTGTCAGTAAAATTCTGAGCAAATCATGTCGGAGGAACGTTTGAACTGACAGGGCCTCGTAGCCAATGAGCCTGCTGATAGCACGTTATAATAGCAGCCTCTGCCAGCAGGGGTTCTGTGACTCTTCCTAGTGTTAGAGTGCCTGTATAATGAGAGTGAGCGACAACTGGGGATTTATCGCGCATTTGTTTCCATTCACTCAATATGGGACGCGCAGCGCGAGGTGCACATTCACGAAAACTATGGATGTTTACTGATTCACGACTGTTTTTGGACAAAATATTTTACTGGATTGTTTTGTCTGGAATGTCCAAGGTGGATATGGCCGGTTTTTTGTGGAATATTTTCATCTGTGACTTAGTTTTTGAGCCTTCAAAGGTGAGTTGTGCTGTTTACGTTATTCTTGCTGTTTGTTGGACAAATGTGTTTGTATTACCCGCTGTGGTAATCACATCTGAAAGTGGTTTATACCAGGCGGTTCATGAGAATCTAACGCTTTCCCATGGCGTGTAACATGTTCTATCATCGAGTTTGCAGCTTCGGTCCAATTTAGTAAAATACGTTTTCCCCGTCCGCCTGTACGGTGCTGCAGCTGTAGCATGTGGCTAACAGCATCCTCATACTAACGGCGGCTAACAGCCCAGAAACAGGTGAACAACACGGAGCCTGTTCGGGTCATATGAGGCTGATAAAGTGACTGCAGGTTTGGACGGAAAACAGAAAATAGGAAACGAGAAACTGTCAGCTGTGTGTTGAATTGGAAATCATGTGAATGAACAGGGAGGCTGTTGTCGAAGCTCAGATGGGCCGCTGAAGTTTAACGGGTTACCCCGTTAAACTTTCAGCGGCCCGTATTTCATGCATCTCCATGCATGAAAATGGTCAAAGTCAAAATAACCACAACTGCCTAAAATCACATCAAACTTTTCTGTCATTCACCATACATCATAACATGAAAGTACATACATTGGACTAACCTGGCACAAAAACATGATGAAGTCGGTTTTCCATCCCACTCTCCTGACTTTATTTTCCCACAGTTTCATTCTTTCACTACTCCTGGGAAATATTAAACATGTGTAATCCCTTCTCCGATCGATTTGTGCACCCAAAGGCACAACAGCCGTCATTTTTCAGGTATTTATGAAGCCAAAAAAGACCTAAAATTACTCTCCTGCGTTGTAAACAACGTTAACAGGCATAACCGGCGTTCATGAATTGGAAACAAAATGGCTCCTATAGATCACGTGACCAAAATTTTTTGGACCCGTCATGTCGCCACACTCATTATATAGGCACTCTACTAGTGATGGTGAAATCGAAGCTTTCATGAAGCAATGAACCACTTTGACACATCTGCTTCAAGAATGACACATTGCTTCGAAGCATTTGACACAACCAGAAGAGTGACATCTGCGGTCTGTGTCAGAACTGCATCCAAGTGGAAAAAAATGAAAAGCTCAGGACTGCTTGTCTCACACTGCTTTGTACTTGCAATAAATGTTTTAAAACGTTATATATGTATGTTTGTGTGCATATATGTGTAGTGTGTTTCTATGAATGAATGTGTGTTGTGTATGAATGAATCTATGCGTATGTATCTGTGTGTTATTTAATGTATGAAATGCAACTAGAATTATATCTAACCAAATTCTAACTAAATGTATACTCTCCCTAAACTTCTCTCAAAATGACAAATGGCAAATGCCTAGCATGATCTCCTCCTCTCAAAACCCACAATTTGAGGAGTGAATCAGACCCCTATGCCTTTTAAGACCTGGACAGATTGAAACGTCCAACCCCTTCAAAGTTCGCCGCGAATCACCACGACACGCAATGTGACGTACGAGGCCTCGTTCTCGATAGTCACGTGATTGTGGGCGTGCTGAAGCAGGGATCGAAACACTGTCTCGGAACACTTTCGCTTCAAAAGCTCAGCACTGTGTCGAGCAACTGGCTCAAGCGTAACATCACTACTCTTTCACACATCGGCTCCTGGGCAGCGCAGCAGGAGCCGGTCTGTCTCTCTCTCCCAGTCTCTCTGATCCACACTGGAGTCGCTCTGAAGTGCCGTTTTGGAGTTCTTTATGAGTTTTTGGAGTGAAAGTAATGTGAAAACGGGCTGAAAAATGAACATAAACCATTTTTGCCCAGGGAGTGCAGAGGGTGTACAGAGGGTGTCCAAAATTGACAGCGCCGGGCCATATTAGTACAAAAACATGTGTGAAACACTCATTTCTTGTAGTATTGCTCTGAAATTTTGTCCTGAACTATGTAAGACCCAGGCTGTTGCCTTTTTGTGTTTCAAGCTGTCACAGTGCTGCCACACTAATTTTCAGGTGTTTTATTAGGGAAAAAATTAGGCGAGAATAAAATTCATCCAAATTCAGTGTGTTCCAACATGCATAACTCTGTGCCAGTAGCACCTAGAGCAGGGGTGTCAAACTCAGTTCCTGGAGGGCCACTATCCTGCATGTTTTAGATGTTTCCCTCTTCCAACACACCTGATTCAAATGATCAGCTCATCATTAAGCTCAGCAGAAGCATGATAACGAGCCTGATCATTTGAATCAGGTGTGTTGGAAGAGGGAAACATCTAAAACATGCAGGACAGTGGCCCTCCAGGAATTGAGTTTGACACCCCTGACCTAGAGTAATTCTGACTGCACTGGGTGAAAATTCAGGTTTATCAGCTTTCAAAGGAGAACCCCAACCATGCCTGTACTCCAAACAGTTCAAGAACAGCATTCAATTTACTTTCTGTACATCTTCAGTAGAAATTTCAGGCAAAAATTGACCGAAGCTTATAGGGTTCATAAGTTGATCCACTCCAGGAAGTAGGCCTAATCAGGAAGCCAAAAATAGTTTTTATATTGCCATGCAAGCATCAAAGTTGAGACTTCTTGATCCACTCTTCAATTTTCTTCTGTTCATTACATCTTCTCAGGCACACATTTTTACACAGATGTTTTCTTTCCTCTCTCTATCATGCTGTCAGTTCAAACACCCTCCTGGTTCACTCATCCAATCAGCTAACAGTGATCCACCCTCCCATTTTACATGTTTACTGCAGCCAATCATTTATCGCCACCGTCTTTATCAGTTTAATCACCTGGACCTGCACCTGGACAGGTTTGTAGCTAAGAGCAAGCAACATAAAGGGCTTAAGGTGGAGACTTGGTTTTCTGATGTTAAGCTGCTGGTCATATCGTTGAACATCAGTCCCAAATACATTTTTATCAGCAGTACTTTAAAATTCTACTCTATTCTCAAGGTCAAACTTTTCCCAAACTCGTGGCATTAAAATTTAATAAGACTATACTCAGACTGCTGACAAGAGGGCCAAATCAAAAATTTTTACGCACAGCACAGATCTTTTTAATAGCAGCCTAAACAATGAATGAATGAATGGGAATGGAATGGAATCTTTTAAGTTCTGATTTTAGCTGCTTACAAATACGTTAAAGGATAAAGGTCAGGTTTTTTTGCCATGCAATCTCAGTCTAAACAGTTGTCATTGTTTACACTTGCTGAAGTCATTTGGTGAATACAGATATGGAAGACGTAGTCAGTGAAGGGTACAGGGTGCTCGACCTCAGAAATTTCAGGTGACATTTTCAACAAATAGAAGCTTCACAACACATTGATTTATAATGAAATTCCATGGCTCCATGTTTACTTCCATATGACAGCATGGTGTGTAATGTTTTTTGCACATGTGGGTCACTACAGACCAGATGACACTAGAATCTGATACCGACCACATTCATAAATTATTGGTGAACACAAGTCTGACAATTTGAGTGTAAAATCTGGGTCAACATCTGACATTTCTGTCTTAAGTTGGTTTTCTCCTCCTCTTCCACTGCATTTGCCATTTCAAAATCAACGACAAGAAGCAACAGAAACCTCTGGGCAGCAGCCTACACACTGAAAAAGACAACTTTTGAAGAAGATTTGGATTGATTCTTTTGGTTAATTAGCCTTTTAATTACATTAGAAACTCCCTGCATGCAAATGTTACAACAAAACAATTTGCATGACACTATTTTACAGGGGCATCATCTCTGCTTCCTGGCTCAGGGACATGTGAGACAACTGTGATTAGTTTAAAAAATACAAACAAGCTAGGGTGTTTGGTTTTTTTTAAATTCCTGCTTTAGCAGAATGATTCTGGAGTCAGACCGTTCTGCAACGCTTAAAGTCTGAATGTAGCCAAATTCAGTTAACACATTTTTTTAAAGTTTAAAATGAGACCATTCATTTAGCAAACAAGTTTGTATAAATAAAAATGTATTACATGTTTCCTTAACAATGTTCTTTATTCAAAAATATGTGTAGATACAGCTGTTCAAACGTTTGACTGTGAATAAAGTTGCTCTCAGATTTTGATGTCACTGCTTACATATGGTAGATAAAGTAACTCATAAATCAAATCATCTCATGGGTTTTTAGTGGTAAACTTTCAGAATGAAATTATTTGAATATTGAATGACTAAATGGAGAGGGCCTTGATCTCAAAGGTTGTGCAAGCACTTGTTAATGTTTTCTAATAGGTCCACAAGTTTCTGTATCTAATAGCTAGTGTGTAGTCCTGCTCCTCTTGTCCTCCTAGAGTTTTATTGTCAAGTGAGATTATCACTAGGTGCTGCCAACGCTTAGCATAGAGCATCTTTATAAGCCTTCATAAAATGGAGTCTACCGTCATTCACTGATGACCAGCTGGTAAAAGCCAATAAATCTTATGACACTTTTAGGTGTATTTTTACTGACTACAGAGACAGTAACAACATGTAAGATGACAGAAAAGATATAAAACCAGTCAAAGCAATATGGATATTTTGATTGTGATTTTGTTTCTTGCACTTTCATTGGATCAGCAAACCTTTCTTTTACAAAGCCTACTTCATCCATTCTCTCTGTATACACTGCTTTATCCTCACTAGGGTCGCGGGGGTGCTGGAGCCTATCCCAGCTGAGTCGGGCGAAGGCAGGGGACACCCTGGACAGGTCACCAGTCTGTCACAGGGCTACATATACAGACAAACAATCACTCTCGCATTCACACCTATGGACAATTTAAGCCCCGTCCACACGAAGACAAAACAAGGTCTAAACGCATAAGTTTCTTGCCGAATCTGCGTATCATCCACACGAAGACGGCGTTTTGGGGGTCTGTAAATGATCATTTTTGAAAACGGGTTCCAGAGTGAAAAGATTTTGAAACGTCGTTTACGCAGCTCCGTGTGTACGGGCGATCCGCTGCTTTTCAGAAACGCTTGCGTCATAGTTTCATATCTTCATTGACACGCATGTGCCACACACAGCCACGACAACAACAATGGCGGCGTACAGTGTAGCAAATGTGCTGATGAAGCTCTCTGTTTACAACTTTTGCCGCAAGTGCGCATGCCCACAGTTTTTTTTCTTCTGTTTGCACGTGTTTCCGTCGTATCATTACAGCGCCCCTAGAGATCTGGCATGTGTTTTACATGCTTATCGAGTGCATTCGTGTAGACGTCTTTACGGCGATCGTTTTTGAAACTGTTCAGCGTTTCGTCTTCGTGTGGACGGGGCCTTAGAGTAATCAGTTAACCTTAGCATATTTTTGGACTGTGGGAGGAAGCTGGAGTACCCGGAGAAAACCCACGTTTCGGAAATCCGGAACACGAACCGGGAATCTTCTTGCTGCAAGGCAAAAGTGCTAACCACTACTCCACTGTGCAGCCCCAAGCCCACTTCAGTGACTTAAAAATAAATAAATTTAATAGTGTAAATCAAACATTTTGAGGAAAAAAGCATTCCTTTCCCTCTACACATGTGTGGAAAAATTAATTCTGCAGCTTATACCACATGCTTTCTTGACACAATTTCAGAGGCGCACAATGGAGCGGGTTTGGCGTTCCAAAATGGTGTGCTGTTTGCTTCTGGAACAGCAACGAAATGCAAAGATATTAATTGCGAATGAACAGGAAGATATTTTTGTTGGTTCAGGGAGAACTTAACCTGGAATGAGTTTCTTGTGGAAAAAGCTGTTGGCAACCTCTGGAAGAAGAAAAAAAGAAAGCCAGCACTGAAATGCTAATAAGTGTAGTTCCTGTAATGGCCACTAGAGGCTGACTTCAAGAGGGAATTAATCCCCAAAAACCAGCCTGTTAAACTGCCCAACGTTCAACTGAAATAAATATGTTTAGAACCTGGAACCAAAAGCACTTTTAGTCTCTAAAGACTTGCTCCCATTCATGGCAACGGTAGCTGTGTACAAAGTCATCTCTGTGTTTCAAAGTTATGGAAAAGCAAAAACAAAAATGTTTTTTTCCCTTTAAATCATTGTGGATTGATGAAGTCCTTGTCTTTTTGTCCCTCCTGCTGTTCACCTGCAGCTCAAACACACCAGCTCATCTGCAGCTCTCCTCAAAGAACGTAAAAACTACTCCGTTATTGCATTGTACTATTGGATTCATTAATCAACATTCATACCAGAAATTAAATCTCAAAAACAAAAATTGTAAGAAATGCCCCACCTTGGAAGTTGACAGGTTTGGTTCCTTAGGTTTGTTATGTACGAAGCCCTGGAAGTCTGACTCTGTTTTTGAGACTGTTTTTGAGACTGTCATGGATAATCTGCAGTTCCAAGGTGGAAACACTCAGCCATAGTTCTGATGTGTCTTTTAACCTATAAAAAACACCATATGGACATGTTAACGAGGTAAAGGAACTGTATTTTCACTGGGTGGAGGTTTTAACTAAAAGCGTGTCTATTGAAGCGTGAATGCAATCCTGTATTAAGGAGCATCTTTGAATTATAATCAGTAGGAGGCAATTAAAAAGCTCCTTGGTTCTCCTCCCTTCATTTTTTCCAGCAGCCATGTTCTGCTAATGGCTTTGGATCATGTTTAAGCCTTACTGCAAATGGCTCTTAATCCAGTGGGCCTGCGTTTGGTTACCTGAGGGAAATACTATCCAGCCTCTCTGCTACCCCCACTGCGAGCTTCTAGATTAGTCCAATATATATTAATCCCTCCATTTATCTTTGTCAACTCAGGGCCAAAAATAATTTGAGAGTGAGTAAATAGAAGCCGGTGCAATAAGAAAGGCATGCCTGAGACAGAAGGCAGGTGCTTGCCACCTCATACAACTCATCACTGGGATTGGCTCTCTAATGAGCCTCTCCGTACGGTAAATATGGCTCTGCTCATTTTGCTCATCAACATTTCATGGGTTAGGTGATTATCCTTTTCAGGCAAACAAGGGATGTTTCAGAGTTTCTAAAATGGAAAAATAGTCATCAAAAACACATGACGCCTCCCAGCCTGAGTGTTTGTTCAGGAGATGAAAGGAATGAGGAATTTTTGGAAAAAAAAGGGATATTTAGAATAAGATCCAAGCCTGGCTCTTGATGAAAATAAAGGGAAGAGGTTAATAATATCACTGGGAATTGAACTAACATCACACCCTTTAATTAGCTGAACCTTTCTGTTGCTTGGAAATTTTTCTCATGCGCTTGTACAGACTGAGCAGCCGAACCCTGCAGGAGACGTCCAACATTTGACATTTACTGTGAGGTCGGCGACTAATAAATACAAGAGCAGAGTATATCACAAAAGGAATGTGTGTGATGTTTTGCCAAAAGGTCCAAATATGATTTTAGCTTGATTTCAGGAGGTTATTAGCTTCAAACATATAGTTTTTAAAAGAAGCAGTAAACCTGAGAAATAGGAGGTGCAGTCATCGGGGTATTTCTTTACAAGAGATTTTTTTGAGGACGACTCAGCAGAATTGAAAGTCCCTCTGAGTCTACTACTGGAGTATTCTTTTTTCCAGCTAGTGGAACTCATTACTAGTGGCATGCCTCTGCAACACACCCACTGAGATGCTGGTGCAGCCCACAGTTTCCATGACATGGTGCAGATACAGCATCAAAGGTAGGGATACCTGTGTAAAAGACCTCATGAGGCTCAACTTTGCTTTTAACATTTCATGGCCTTCAGATTTTCCCACTGTGCTTTGTTGAGAAACTGGAAATAATTCTTCCACTATATAGTAGATGCTGCTTAATGACTCATAAAGATCTGATTGATTTTCAGTGTCAGCTCTGTGATTATTCTCTAAAATGTGTCAGTGAAGGTACAACAATATACTAATTGAGAGCCAAGAGGCAGAGAAATATACAAAACACTGTATGTATATTCCAACTGTTTGCTAGTATACTGGAAGTTTTTAAAATTTAATAGAAGCATTACATGATTAACAGATGTAAGGATACATTGTGCCAAAAATCCAACTGAGCTGAGTCATCAAAAAACATATTAAAGCTGCACTAACACACAAAAATGTCTCATGTAGTAATAAATAAGACTTGTAGGAACAAATTCTTAGAGAATTATCTCCAGGGTCTGCAGTCCTCCATATTTTCATTGGTACTTTAATGTCTATAACCTCAGCATTTTGGTTAAATGGACCCCAGATCTCTGATTTCAAGACTCTGTAGGCAGCCATTTTTAAGTGAGATGATCTGTGATACCACTATACACTGCAAAGTGACTGGCTTGTGAGATTAGCAGAGCTAAAGAGCTAAAATTTTCCTTGAGAGCTTCAGGAGAAAAAACAGCTTTGTAAACGAGAAACAACATTTTCAAATTGCAGCTTTTAGAGTGTATTTGTACAGAAACATTGCTGTGATAATGCCACCTGAAACTGAGTTAGAGATAGAACAAGGGCAGGGTATAAAAATGTATTTAGTCATTTTTTCAGATTAATATTCAAGAATTTTGACAGCTTTCAACACAATAGATTTTAACTAAGAATTATAATTAAATGTGTGGTATGCAATTCTAATCTAGTACACTGTTGGATAAACAAACCAAATATCTCCTCATGGTCTGCTGGCTGTTCATGCATGTTCATGCTTGTGCACAGGAGAGAGTGAAGACAGGAGTAAAAGTGACAAGAAGAATAATAAATCTAGCATATTCTATCAATCTAAATATGTCAACTAACGAAATAAAACTCCTTCTCCAGAATCACAGACTCCACCTTTAGGTAAGAGTGTGTTAATGAGATAATTTGAAGCTAAAATGACTGGAGTTCTGAATAAATACATAAACTCTAATCAAATCTGTTCTTGTAATAACGCTACTATTGAAATTTTCTTTCGTAGGTTGTTCAAAAGTAAACAGTATTCCTTTTTTGGCAAGGAAATCCCCCCCTTTTTTTTTCTTGAAAAGTATTTCTTTTCTGATCCAAGATTTATAAGCTACCATCTGCCAGTGGGCAAAGCTCAGCTGGAGTATTTACCCAAAGAAAATATAGCAGTGAGAAATTCATGTCTGCGTGTCAGTCTGACCCCTGGTCATCTCCTGTCTCTCCCACCTCCGGGATGAGAAAAGCCCCTCAGTGCTGTTGAGTGATGGGGGTTAGAGAGGAGGCAGGCCAGACGGTTGTCTCTCTGCAGCTTGTGACATCCTCTTCTGTGCTTCGGGTTTTAACCACATCAGAAACAGGGACAGCTGCTGACAACCAAATGTGTAGCTTCTGTAACGTCCACGTGAGAAACTGAGATGACACAATAAACTAGTTCACATTGGTTTGATTTCGATGAAGGCATCATCAAAATCAATGTTTCTTCATAATAATAAGACTAAGTAACTCTTCTTTTTGTTTTGGTGATATCTACCAATCAAATTCGAGCTCCGTTTTGATGCTTCGACATGAATTAAATCTAAAAATTACTCTGTGCTTCTTCATTTCATAGAACAATAAACAGCCTCTGTGTTGATCCACACTTCTCTCCTCGATGAAGACAGAAGACATGCAGTGAGCCTTACAACCTCCACCTCGCAATAACTGTCAACTTCATAAGGAAGTCAAATATTCAGTGTGAGGAGTGAAAAGTAGCCTTCTACATCTGCCACGCTGAAGGGAACGTTTCGTCTTGCCAACAGATTTAAGTGGTCACTGAAGCCCACATGACGTGCTCTGTGTATTTCGAATGAAAGCACTATTTCCATAATCCTGCGTCTCTGTTAGCCACTTGTCTAAATAGTCATAAATCATCACTGGATTCCGGCTTTAATTTGGAAGGCATTAGCTTACAAAGCTAGGCCGGAAACAAAAACATTTGAATTCAGCAAACAGCAAAACTTCCAAACATTTAGTACTAAAATGCAAATACTTCCTTAATTACAAATTGTTTTGTTTAATATGATACAATCTCTGTGCATGAGGAACACATGCATGTGCACACACAAAGAAAGAGAGCTTTTTGACTTCCAGCTCTAGAGTAACTGTTAATGTCCTGTGGGAAGGAAATCAGCCACCAGTTAGAAAAGAAGACTTACTGAGTGATCCTTTTTCCCTCCCACAGATGAGAAAGTTAATAGGTTATATCCTTGTCCTCGACTGGGATTGCCATTTCCTCTCCTACTGACCTGTACATCAGATGGTAGACTCTTACAGGAGTCAAGGTGAAGAAGAACAAACATGAACGCTGGAATCTGGAAGGCTGGGCCCTGAGGTCTGGGGCTAAATGGGTTGTGGGACTGGGGCTGTGCGCTCGCTCCACTCTGCCCGCCAGCCTGCGAGGAAAGATTGGAAAAGTCATCAGCAGGCCAGGGCCCGTTTAAACACGGGTGGCCACCGCACATAGTCTCCAAACAAATGGCTTTACATGATGTGATCACTATCTGATGCACTGCAAGGGAGGGCGAACGCAACATAAATGGCACTTTCCTGTTGAAAGAGAAATCATGGATGATGTAACAGCGTCGTGTTTGAGGGTGGCCAGAGAAAACAGATGAACAGGGCTCTGTTTGTCTGCAGCTCAGGCGGGCGGCCTCAGCCTGGCCTGCCTTTCTGTATTCACAAAGTCAGTCATAAAATTTTGTGTGAGGTGAAAGATAGAAGTGGCTTTGCCGCTTTCTTCATGCTTACTGACTGAAGGGGTCAGTCAGTGAAGTGTAAGGGGGAGGAGATGTCTGTCAGGCTTAAATAACTGCAGCATGTTGCCCAAACGACGATGAAACACATCCACTATGCATTATGTCACTTTGCCATTTGGAGCACAACAGAACAATTACCAACCTAATTTATGCATTTGGATCATGTGTCAGAGAGATGACTCTACGCCAGGAAAACTACAGAACAGCTTGAATATGACGGTAATAAATGTAATGTTTAGATCTGGCTCCAGTTCCTTTCAATATGACCCTTGCTACAAGACTGACATAATTCCCTACAATGAGCTAACAGTGCAGTTGGCTTTGTGCTACAAATTTTTATATCATATGATTTGTAGGCAGGGGTTGCCACAACTTCTGCCCAACATGCCCAATATCATGTGGTGCAGCATATTTAACCGCTGATGTAAACCAGTTCCATATGGCACAGTGATGTGCAATAAATAGAGTCCACTAGAGGTCGCAACAGTCACACCACTGATGACATGATGAGGCAGCAGCAGCCTGGCTTGTACACTGTGTGCCTTTCATTCAAGACCTATTCCTGCTTTTGGTGTTCACAGTGTGAAAAAAATAAGAATATAATTTGTATCATGTGTCTGTGAGGAACACATTGAAGAATAAAGATGTGTGTCATTTTTCCTTCTATGTGAAGATTCTTTCACCTGCTTCCACATGTTGCCCCCTCCCCTCCAGCTGTCTATAAAGACACGGCCCACCGCCTGCTCTTTGTGGTTCACGTCCCTGACCGTTGGTCCTCAGGTCAAACCACCGATCCCTCAGGAGGGGTGTCCTCATCTCTCTCCCTTTAAAACAACAGCAGTGGCCAGGTCAGGGCTCTGTTCCTTCTTTCTTTTTCTTTTTTTTAAACAACATTTCTTCAAGATGGCTACCAGCAGGAGCAGCTGCAGGTAGAAGACTAACCGCAGCTGGCGATTCATTAACACTGTGACCTGTATGCTCGAAAACATTTGTAAAACTGTAATTTCTACCCTCTTAACATTCAAAAAGGCTTGACTAAATACACAAATTACAGCCGGCATGTTCAATATAAAAGCTTAATGAGAGGACTTGACAACTTGACTCAAATTTCTATGTTCTGGTGAGCTGCAAGTTTACTATGAAATGCCCATTTGTATTTTTAGGTACCACTGTTACTGGACCACTATGACTCTCTGTGTCTGCCTCACACATGTACATACACACACAGACTTAGACAAATATGTTCACCCTGCTCTCTCTTATTTTTGGAGGCGCATTGAGGTCTTTTGCCAAATACAGCTTTATACAGCCTGGCCTCCAGTCCAAATGGCTCTGTAACAGTTAAGAAACCTCCAGGGCCCACAAAGACCAAAAAGAAACAGAGGAAAAAGTGGAATTGGCAGCCAACCACACATTTTCACTGAGCTCATCCCGCCAGGCAGCAGTAAATCATTATGAAAGCGAAAGACATTGTGGTCGATGCTATCATCTAAGACCAATAAAGCACCCATTTGTACGAACAACCTCCTCACATATAACTGTCATGTCAGTAGATGTTTCTCTGTGTGGCTTCCACAGAATCATAGCGTTTCAGAAACAGGTCAAGGGTGAAGCAAGGTTGGAACAATGCTCATGTAAAAGACAGTAAAGTTAAGCTCTTTTGTCTCTTTAACCAGATTTACTCTTGTGGTTTAGAGTCGATTGACACAGATTTGCCTAGAGGGCATTTACGGCGTTCCTACAAAAAACAGGCAACGACATGATTGATTTTTTCCTAACAAATAGGGAGCTGGACTCCTAATGGAGGTAGTAATCAGCCTTATAGTCTGACCAAATGAAAATAGTGTGCTCCTGTTGGTAGAACACAAATGTGGTTTTGAAAGACCTCCTGTAAGAGGCCAATTGGCTCGCTCTTTTCCATGCTCCTGGGATATTATTCCCCCTTGAAAAGTTTGATGTCCAAACAGCCCAAACAAACAAAAAAGAGAGGATATGATTAAAGAGCTCTGGTATGTAGGACACAAGTGATTAAGTTGTGTTAGCTCACTTGTTTAAATTGACTATTTCACATAGATTTAGCTCTACGACTACACCGTGGCTACTTGAGAAGAGTTACCACTTGTTTCAGTGAGGATCATATGAACATGTGGTACCCTCTCATGATGAACTCTGCCTGATGTCGTGCATTAAAGGGAAGAAAACCAAGGGCGTCATCCTGTGACAAGGGCGTCTGTAGGCACCTCATTCCCTCTGGGCCTTGCTTTGCCTTCGGCTCCAGAGGGGCGTAAGCGGTTTGTCTACGGCTTGAAAGACATGGGGCTCTGCCAAGTTCAACCCAGCCCAGAGACATTGACTACTATTAGCCGGCTTCCTGACCAGGACCGGGAGGGCAGAGAGCGTAGAGGGGGGGATTCACAGCAGGACTGGGGCTGGTGTGATCGTCCCCTTTGAGCCTCAAGTCTCTGGCCTGTGATCTGGAGGCAAGCTGAGATAGCAGAGCCCAGCCGCCCAACCACAGTTTACTCTGCGAGCGAGGGAAGGGGACGTGGCCATGCAACAGTATTTACTTCATCACTGACTTCATGTGGGTGGTCCCCCCTTGCTGGAATACAATGGCTGCACCAGACACTGCTCACTCACATACTGTCCTGCCTCATTGGAAAAGCCATAAAACACGAGTCATCCAGTGCTCCCAGGCTGCGCATGATATATTTTGAGTTTTCTGTTTCCTCACATATTACCTTACATTTGCTGGGCTTCTGCCAGAAGACTGAACGCAATTTTAGCAATCTCTGCCTGTCCATTTTTTCCCACAAATATCTTCTCCACAAGAAAAATACGACCTGACAAATTGAGGCAATTATTGTAGCTCATTAATAACCACTTGTTATCTTTTATGAAAAGCATCCTTGTCCTGATGTTTTGAAAACCCCAGTGGGACATTTTAGCAGCAGCTTGTCATTAGTCCAGTCAGCTGCCATGTTAACCTGAAAGATGCGATGATACCAACAGAGTGTATCCGATGTGTAGATAAGAACAGAATCAGCTTTGTTGAGCGGTCTGTGTGTAACCTTGCTACATGACCTGCAGCGCTGGAAATGAAGCGCACCAACTTTGTAATTTCTCCAAATTGACATCTGACCAGGGAGGAAATCTAGTCCAGCATGGCTTAAATTATTTCACTTCCATTTTTCATGCCTCACTAGAAATGGGAAGCTGCACTATAAACCAAGGACAAATGATTAACCTATTTGTTCGTACGCGTTAATCACATCCAAATGATAAGCTGTCACTTGTGTACTAGATCAGCAATAAAACATGTCTGTGTACATGTAGCATATTATACTATGATTTTGAAGCTGATAAATGCTCTGGATGATTTGGTAGAAAGTCCAACTCCCTTCAACAAAAATCTGCTTCAGTGGTAAATTTTCACAGGCTTCTACCCCATTTTCCTTCAGGTTTTTTATTTTTCTTCAACAGAACAAACATGCATGAGCCAAACATACAAACATATACACACACACACACACACACACACACACACACACACACACACACACACACACACACACACACACACACACACACACACACACACACACACACACACACACGTGTGTGTGTGTGTGCCCATGTTTTTGCTATATTGTGGGGACCAAATGTCCCCACAACTGTAGGAAAACCGAAAACTATGTCACTTGTGGGGACCTCATTTCAGTCCCCACAAGTTTAAAAAGTGTTTTCTTGGCCATGTTGTTGTTACTGAAAAAAGTAAAAGTGCAAAAATGTTTCTTTAGGGTTAGCCATTGTTTTGGTTAGGGTTAGGGTTTGGTTAAGGTTAGGGTTAGGGTAAGGGTTAGGGGTTAGATCTGAATGGGAGTCAATGGTATGTCCCCACAATGATAGCAAGACACACACACACACACACACACACACACACAGGGTAATGGAGATGTAACTGGAAGAGTTCTTGCGGCATATGGATGCCATTTGCAAGCTGCACTGAGAATGTATAGGTCAGTCTTACCCTTTGGTATCTCTCTATCCATCTGTTTTCACATTACTTGCAAATTATAGTGTCCTCCAGACCCAAATGAACATAAATCAGGCCGGTGAAAGTGCAGAAGTTTTCCCATCTGTCATAAAACAATGATTTAAAGCACGGGTTGTCAAAATATGGCGCTGTGAATTCGCCCCGCTCCCCAGCAGTAGGAACACAAAGCACCATCTCATCGGAGTAATTTATGGCCTCTGAGGGAACAGAGGGTGATTAGGGCTTAGGCCACCAACAGCCAGAAAAACAGTAGGAGCTCCAATAGGGATGGCTGGAAAACCTAGACCAAATTTATCAAACAATTCAGTGAAATCTATTTCTGTTTGGAGAGGAGAGCGAGATATATAGCCTGTTTAGTATACTGGTACATCTCCGGAACATTTGGTCACACTGCATTTGTGAGTTTTGGAGATTCTACATTAAATAGTCGTAGCCCGGGACATGTGATGTATTGGTCAGCTGAGGTGCCGGAGGCCAAATCAAATATACAACAGGACGTTCTTGGATTTTAAACAACATATTCGTGTAAATGATGTCACCACGTCTCTATAAAATTGTTTCTTTTGAAAGGTGGAGTTTTAGAGTGAAAGCGGCTGTGTTCAACAGTGTCTGTGGGCATTTGGCACCCACAAACAAATGGACTGGTTTAAAAAAAATGCTCGACTTAACTGCCTTTACCTTAAATGGCCTTTTGAAAACTGAAAGGCATACATGGTAACTAACACTGCACAGTGGGACACGGCTTCCTGTATGGCCAGTTAATATATTATGATTAGCTCACTACCACAGTCAGCAAGAGGAAATGCAGGGGGAAAGGCGCTTGGAATAACAGAGGTACTGTTGAGGTGAGGTTGGTTGGCTCCCAATTAATACTTCTGCTTATTGACACTTTCATGTGTCTCTAAATAAATGTAGATTTCCTGTGAACCAGAAATGGTAGCAATAAAATCAGCCTAGGTGGTCACGGTGCCACGTATCAATACAATGTCTTTCTATCCACGACAAGGATGTGAGCTGTATAAAGAAATTCTTTCAGAAAGTCTTTCAGGCCTAAGAAAGCTTAAGAAATGTCTTTAGGTTTGCAGGGATTTAGAATTCCTGACTCAAAGTAAGAACAAAATAGTTTGAAATGAAGCTTCAGCTGAAATCACATCAATTCATCTTCACCTGCTTCTTTCACTGCATGGGAGACTTCTTCAATGACTGGCCAGGTATTCTGTTTTCATCTATTTTTACAAGTGCTCTGTTGTGTCCCTGGCCAGTCATAGAAGGAGTCATGCCCCTGGCCCCCACACAATGTGCAGAGTTCAAGGCTGCTCCTCTAAAGCCTACAGGTGTTTTGCTAGTACAGCCTCACTCTGAAGTGAAATTGTTCAGTTGAGACATTCATCATTTACATGTCAGCTGTGATGTGAAATATTATAAAGCAGTACAGATTGGGGACGATTGTGAAGCAGAATTTCCAGGAGCTCTTGAAGTACACTAATGTGCATCTCTTGTGAGCTGCCACACAGATATTCTCCACAGTTTGTATACTCAGTAAGAGCCGACGCACATTAAGTAATTCTCCACAAAGCTTATTTTAGTTAATTGCGCGGCTGCCTGGCAATCTCCTGAACCACCCAAGCATCAGCTCCCAGGAGGATGCTCTGCATGTCCGCTAGCCAATCAGCAAAAGGGGCTCTGCACCACTGCTGGCGGTCCACCCTGGGATCCAAAGGCTGTTCTGGCCAAATAGTTGCTTATTTCTCAGGAGGACTCCCGAAGTCCTCAGTGGGACTCTTAAACATCTGAAGTGGAGCGAAGTTCAGGGGCCTTTCCAGCCTCGGCCACACAGGCCCTGCTATCTGTTTAAACAGCAGGTAGTCCCCAACTCTCCTCTGTTTGTGTCCACGGCTTCCTCTTCCAGTTAGGGGGGATTTTCCCATACAGTCCATCGCTCCGAAGGGGCCTTGAAATATGTCTGTTTTCCAGGATGGAGCTTGATGGAAAGAAAAACACACATTTACAGTACACATTTTCATTTATTTTTGTTTTAGCTGAAACAGTGATGGATCAGTCATTTAAATTGATTTGGTCACAGCAGTATTGACACCTTTTACCATGTACATGTCAGTAATGTAACAATTTTCTTTTTTTTTTTTTTTTTTTTTTACTGAAATCCAAATTCCTTTGCTGCATGACAGCAAAACAAGAAATGAACAAACGCAAGGAGTGAAAAAGGGGGGAAAAATAAAGAAAGACCCAACATGTCTGTCTGTGCAACCTAACAGGTCTCCTCCATCAAGGTGGCCTCAGCTGGGTTTCTATTGCATCCCACGTCAACACCACTGACAGCAAAAAGCACTTAGGGACCAACAGATCACTTTACCATTCCTCCAGCAGGAAGGGAAGTCTCGAGGTGGGTGGTGGGGGGTTGAGAAAGGGGCAAAAAGACTGCAGGGCTGCACACTAACAGGCACTGTCCAGTAGGTGGGAGTATTGATGCTAGTTTCATACTTCTACCACTGAAATGCCTGTAAATGTGTAGCAAAGAGGGCACAGTAGCATTAGTATTCAAAGGAAGACAGTCATTGATCTTTGCTGCTTATTATATGTTACTGAAATTTGAACTCTTTTATTCTTTTAATTTGTGGAAATAAAAATGAACTTGAGGGAAATTCTTTTAAAAGAACATGATGTGCTCTGAGCCACCAGGTCAATGTAAAGATGAACTCATTTTAAAAGTAAACTGCACTTTTTTTCTTCAGGATCCTACATCATTGCGTCTTTCAAGTTAATAGCTTAATTGCTGACATTATGGGTTGTTCTGGGGCACAAGTGGAAGACATTATTTCATTTTTATGCTTAACTTACTCCTAAGTAAATATAAAAACATCAATTAAAATACTTCTGGACATGAAAACATTTGTGTGTACAGTTCTGTTGAAGCTGTGGTTTTCTTGAAATGCGATAATTAATTTGAAATGTTCATAGAAAGAATAAAATAGAAAATAAGGCTGAAATTGTGTTTCTTACGGTAGCTGAAATCTCCTTTTCCTGTACTAAAATAAAATATGTACTCAAATGCAACCCTAACAAGCTGATTATTTAAAGCAAAAAATATAATGTGAGATACATCCTGAAAGTCAGAGTATTATTCCCATAATTTATCACACATTCTTTTATAATAAACCAGCATACCTAGGAGTAACAGGTAAACTAGATGAATTCAAACTAAGAATGTCCTGAACTTTCAATATCCACTGAAGGGCTCTGAGCCTGTCTCGGCGCTTAGAAACCAGATCTTATTTGTGAGTTTGCTTTCATCAAGTGGGGTCACCCGCAGTTGATTTCACCAAGCTGCATAATTCTGCCAAAAGCAGCCCAAAGTCTGTGGCCCGTAGTCCACCGCTCCCTCTTTTGTGGGTTACCAAGGGCAAGCATACTCCCTGTGGGAGCCCATACATCTATGCACAAGTACAATACAAGCATTAAAATATGCACATATGCACTATCCTGACAGTATATCATAAAACATTTGAAATATTTTAAGAAATCGGATGCAGGCAGGAATACATTCTTCTTTGATATTTATGCACTGGACTATAAATAATGAGCAAAATTATAGCTGGAAAATGCAGCAAAGCTAATTATATATCACGTTAATTACAATAATCTTCATCCTAATTTGATGTAACTATTAACATATAAATCATCTTCAAAGCAATTATGAATTTAGGAAAATTTGGTAAACCATCAGATTGGTGAGCAAATGGAAATATTAAAGTGATTGTACTTGACAGCACTTATGAATACAGTAAGAGTGTGTGCTCTGCTGTGGAGACTGACACCGGTGAGGTTATACGCCCAGGTGAGGCCAGGCGCCAGTCGAAGCGACACAGTCTCCCCTTCCCTAAGCCAGACTCTGAAGGTGTTTTTTAACGTGCGGTAATGTGGCCATTCACGGACAGTCGAGCGTTTCAATGAGCCACATTAGCTGTTGCACCATTGTTTTTTCAAAAGGCAGCTCTGAACTTGCTTTGATGCCAGGGAAGCTGGCCCGAGTTTCACTTTGTCAGTCGGATGAGTCTGTCTTCATTCTGATCTGCTGAGTCTTGCAGCCTTCATGATAATGTCAGATGAAGGAGGTCAGGATGTGGTTAGTCAAATGTAGTGAATCTGCTCAAACCGGCCGACACTTTTGTTTTAAATTCTATTACAAAATGATGAATTTAAATGAAATAAACAAGATTTTACGATCATATAACGTAGAGTTTTGTTGCTCTGGTGGTTGTGTATATATGTGTGTGTGCTTGCATCTCCCTTTCAACAAAATGAATCCTCCACAAAAGGGATGTTGGCCATCTCTCATGTCCTCCGTCACTCATTCACAGCAAACCATTTGTAAGTCACACTTTGGCTTTGAAGGGAGTCAGGCACTCACTAGAGAGGAATTCCCTCTGAGGGTAAAATCCTCTGGAAGAGACCTGTGATTATATCTAT
This sequence comes from Acanthochromis polyacanthus, assembly GCF_021347895.1. Lineage (NCBI taxonomy): Eukaryota > Metazoa > Chordata > Actinopteri > Pomacentridae > Acanthochromis > Acanthochromis polyacanthus. The sequence goes on along the minus strand of NC_067113.1, from coordinate 14,657,944 downwards.
ATTAATGGCTCTGTAAGTCTAGAAAGAGTCTTTGTCTGCTGGATCTACCAAATAGTGTTTTTCACAAAGAGGAGGGTCATCTTAAACTGATTAGGGTGCAGAAATATCAGGTTCTTTTTGAAAGCTTGTGCTGTGCCTTTGGTCTTGTTGTGCAGACCCTGATGCCAGATGCAATAAATTATTAGTCTAAATCAGAACAGAATGCCAGCTTTACATCAGGATAGTGATCTATGTCAAGGAAAAGAAGCGTTACGTTTGAAGCAAAGCAGCGACCCAGTGTCAGGGTCTATCCCAGCTAAGTCCAAGGCTATTATTTACTATTTTACATCTCACATGGATTTGGGCTGTTCCTGAGAGAGCATCGCACGATCGAGCTTTGTGGGGACTCAGATGATTTACTATGTTTTACCCTCAGCAGAAACAGAGATTTGGCAAAGCAAATAATAAAACAAATTCACCAGTCGGATTTTTATGGGACTTTTCTCAGAGAAAGACAAAATATGCAGCATTATAATATGAAAAACACATACAAGATGCAACACTGTTTTTGAGCACAACACATAAGAACTGCAAAAGAAGGGTGGCAGCATTTAAATTTTTATCTTTACACAGATTAAAAACAAATTTGTGCCTTGATGCCTTTTCTATGGAACCCAGTAAAGTAAAGAATAATGGCACTCATTATTCTTATATCTGGATTAAAATGGACTGTATTGCTGCCAAAATATCTTCAGGCTTTAATAGCTATCGTAGTCATATGGGATTTGTGGGCCTTATCTAAAGCACTGTGTCATTTTCAATATATCTGAAGAGCATTTACTACTGCTGCTCTTGTTACAGCCACAGCAGCAGTGGGAAAACCGAGCGAGTTCTTTGAAAAAAGCTTTGCATGCTTTGGTTGAGTTTGCTTTCACTTAACCGTGCACCTTTGTAGAAGTTTGAAGGGTTTTATCTTTGAATTCCTTGAATTTACAACTAATAAGAATGAAAAAGTGAGATTATAAATCATGAGAATATATCATACCAAACCACAGTACTGACTATACTGACAGCCTGTCTCTAAATGCCAGACCTAAAGCCAGAATAGTTCAGATTCTTAAGAATGTTTGGCCACAGTGCTGAATCATGCTGTACATGATCAGGAAAGTGATTCATGTCCAGGAAAAAAAAAACAAAAAAAACATTATGTCTGAAAAGTTTATTTTTTTAATTTACAGTTTTATATCCCACATAGAATAGGGGTTTTGAACACCACATATTGATACTGACACACCTGCAATGCAATGGAGGCCCTAGTAGAAGTTACCAACTCAGTGCCAAACAATACATTAATCCTACACCAGTCTGCCCGTGAAACAGAATACAGTCATGCTGTCGCGTGACTCAAGAGCCACACCTCTTTTTTCCTACTAACAGCTCGTCACAGTTCAACGACCAGACATCACCTCCTCCCTCTACTCAGCAACTATGAGTGACTACATAGCCGGCCTATATGCAAACACAACTCAGACTGACTGTCATTCTAACCGGCAGCATCCATATCCACACGCCAGCTTTGTGCTTCCTGGATGTACCCATGAGCCTCATGGGAGCTGTCAGAGGTCAGCGAGGACCGAGCAGGGAATATATGAACAAGATTTCCAATAAAATAAGGCAACTCTGATCAGCATGCTAGCTGCAAAATGAGAACCAGGTGCGCTGCCCGTGTTCAAAACTATCAAATGAACACCAGATCATGATGCCGTCAGGGTGTTTTTTTCCCTCTCTGTGTGCTACTAAAAGACACAGAAGTGATGGGCTACATTTACCAAACACCACACCTGGCTGGTAGGGAAGGATATGTGAAAAATGGAACAGTGCCAAAAGGAAAGATCTCAGCACAGCAACTTCAGACCATTTCTCTCAAGCAAACCTCAGAAGTGAAAATGCTCACAGTATGTCAGCTACACCACACTTATTATTTCCTCTTCTACCATATATCATGTTGAGCCTTTTGGCCTTCAAACATTTCTGTGCATTTGAAATGTGTGGGTATCACTTGTTTCAATCAGGAAAAATGTGATTTGAGTAAGGTGAAGTGAGCAGTTTAAGTGATCATGCATTTGCCATGAAATATGTCCTCATTAGGGATGAAAGATTAGGTTTCCTTTCTGCAACACAAACGGTAAACTGAGTCAAGAAAACAGTCGTCTCTGAAATGTTTTCCTGCCACGACTGTAATGCAATTTTCTGCACTGAAGAGAGGCATATTCAGAAATGAGCCTGAGGACAAGAAGGTACACACAGAAACACTTTGCTCTCAGTCAGGAAGGAAGTACGTTGCCACTGAAAAGTGGGTTAGGAATAAGAGAAAATAACAAAACAGTGAAAGGAAATCTGTCCTATAGGAGTGTAGCAGGAAACTGTTAGACATTAGGCCACTGTAACACTGTATGGTGGATTTTTTTCTCTATTTTTTTAACTCTGCATATAACAGGATAACAGGCGTTCAAGAAAGTATCAAAGATGCAATGTAATGTAAATTCTGAGAATCATTATGAAGCTGAATGACTCAGTAGTGTCTGTGTAAAAGGTAGTGGTGCTAACAGCTTTTAATTAAGTTACCAGGTTAGTACTGAGTGTCCTGTCAGGTTATCATCTGCAACAGCATTTTGTCATTGAAGGAACTAGTACCTTAACAGCAAAATGATTTTATGATGGGATTAATAAAAACAGTGTATTAGAACTGAGCTGAATGACTTCTCATTTATACTATATTACCAAAACATCATCCACAAACATTTAAATTTCCTCCTTGGAACTATATTGAGATGCCCAATGAGCTGTAAAGGAATTTAGGAACATAAAAAATCTGAAGAAGCTTCTTTGATTCAGAATATTATAAAGTAAATAAGTTGTATATTAATAATACTCATAATACATAATGTATGTTTGGAGTGTCTCATTGTGATACTTCTCTAATCTATGTTAACTAGTAAGGATTTGCTGTTTGTGTTTCAGCCAACTAATCTGACAGTTAAATATAATATAATTGAATGATAACAGTTAGTGATCTGTTGTGCAAAGCAAAATAAATAAATATTTTTTTTTCTGTCATATTTCATGTGTTTTCTGTAAATCTCCCACAAAAGACTTGTAGACCTGACTACTGTTTGTTATTTCTTATTTTACAGTAAGTTCAGTATACTGTATATGCTCATATGTGCAGTAGGGTTAGCCGCACTGTGCATTTTAGCCACTTTCAGCTAAATGATGCAAACCTGGTTTCCTCTTTTTTCAGTGACAAAGCTCTCAGTTTGTTACTGTATGGTACTTATTCAATACCAAATGACAGAGAACACTTATTAATTAAATACTGTTGTGCAATTAGCAGTTGAAGACAGAGACACAGACAGAGAATCTTCCCAGGAGTTGGCGGAGCCCAAAATAGAGCAACAAAGGACTAAATATCAGGCTAAAAAATTGGTGGCCAGAAATGCAACCATAAAACAAATGCTGATGTTGTTCTGTGTTTGCTTTGCTTTGCTGATAAAAGATAATAATAAATGTTGGTGTCATAAAAAATAAATTTCTACTGCATTTTAATAAAATTGGCTAGAACTACAATATCAGAGGTCTGTTAACATCTTTGTTTAATTTGGATAACAGTCTCCTTAAAGAGCGTAAGACTGTTGCACTATTTACTCATTGGGAGATAAGTTGCAGCTCCTATTGTAACTTAATCTGTGTATGCATTTGTAGGGATGTGTTTTTCTATTGAATCACGTTTCTAACAGGATGTAGGAAAACTGCCCTAGAGCAAGGCAAAAAAAAAAAAAAAAAGAGCAATCAAATTAGGACATTGTGACATCATCATGAGAACAGTTTTTCATGGTTATTACCCCGCAGAGCTGCATAAAGCGTTTGAGTCAAGGACATGAAAGGCATCTGACAGCATTTTCTTATTTGGAGTAACTTAAGCTAAACTTTCACCTCTCAGTTGTTCTACTGGCTCCTCAAAAATACCTGTTGTGAGAAGTCTGCCACGGTCTGTTTGTGGTTAAGTCGGCCATGAGCGACCCTGAGGCAATTTCATGTATTTCCTTCACACTTCTGTCAAAGCTCGTAATATGTGACAGGTTATACCCCCAAAGAAGGACTGGAAGTGCAACTGCTTCACATTTTGTCTCAAGTGCGCAGATACTCCCGTTATTAACATCGATCATATACACTCTAAAAAGTAATGCAAGAGAACTATGTCAAACTCTTAATTACACACGGTTGCAAAGATTAAAAAAAATCTGACTTAGTGATTTAGATAAACCTTTTAGTTTGCAACCATTATTTTAATGGGTTGTGTTGAGTCAATAATATCGGTAGTTGCAACAGCTTAATATTATGTGTAATTTATTCTTAAATTTATGCATTAATTGATTTAAAACTAAATTCAAGATGAAATAACTCATTAAAATTGGTGTGACAACTTACTTTTCCATCACCTTGAGTTTTGGACTTATCTTTCCATCTTCAACCTATGTAACATTAGAGGAACTTTATTGTATTAATTTGCCTATTCATGATCTTATGGGGGCTGCACAGTGGGGTAGTGGTTGGCACTTTCGCCTTGCAGCAAGAAGATCCCTGGTTCGAATCCCGGGGTGGGCCTGGGATATTTCTGCATGGAGTTTGCATGTTCTCCCTGTGCATACGTGGGTTTTCTCTGGGTACTCCGGCTTCCTCTCACAGTCCAAAAATATGCTGAGGTTAATTGATTACTCTAAATTGCCCGTAGGTGTGAACGTGAGTGAGACTGTTTGTCTGTATATGTAGCCCTGTGATAGACTGGTGACCTGTCCAGGGTGTCCCCTGCCTTTGCCCGAGTCAGCTGGGATAGACTCCAGCATCCCCCACGACCCTAGTGAGGATAAAGCGGTGTATAGAGAATGGATGGATGGATGGATGATCTTATGGTCATAATTGGTCATAACTTAGGACCTAACACTAAGAAAAAAAACTTTTAAACAACTTAATTTTCACAAATAACCCACTTAGAAGCTTGCATTTATGCTAACAGTCATTAAATAAGCAGTAAATATCTAACATATTGGATTGTGGAGGTCAAACTAGTTAATTTGACTCATTGTAACTTATTGATTGAACATAATTTCATTAGAAGTTGTTGCAATTCAAAAACACTGATGCAAAGTGATTTTCTGTTGAGCAGGAACTTTATTTTTTAGAGTGAATGTGCCACTCACTGATGAAGATCAGACAAGCTATTGTTCAGAAAGTGGTATGGTATATTGTCCAGTAATTATTACACATGTTCTAAGTGCACTGTATGAGTTCAGAAAGCTAATTCAAGAAACTATGTTCCTGTTTGAGACCTTCCTAACCTTCCTCCTCTCTCAGTGCATGTCTGTGCAGACCTTATGTCCTTTGATTTAAACCATGACATCTCTGTAGCTTTTGATATGCCATTTGATAAACTAAACAAGTCATTTAAGTTACTTACGCAGTTACACTGACAACTATTAAGTCTCTGTGGCCCACATGTTGGTTCAAAAGTAAACTATGCAAGTAAGTGGCTAGTTTATGTAAACACTGAAAATGGCTGCTGAGCCCAGTAGCAGCAGAAAATCCCTAAGTACTGGAGCCCGTGATTAAACCCACTCAGCTTTGGAATAATAAACTTCAACTTCTGGTTGTCCTTAATCGGGCATTTAATCTAATTTTTTTTCTCTAGATCAGAGTTGGTTCAAAAGCTTCTAACTGTCCTTTAATGCCCTTCTAAGTGATCTGGCTGTGTTTCATGTCCAGAAGCTTTTGCCTGCTGTTCTTAGTGAAGGGTAGACAGTAGCTGAATGGAGCAACATATCCTAACATTTGGATTATTTGTTAAAAAGGAAGTTAAGGTACCTGAATCTAGTTGTTGCTTCTGTCAGTTTGCCCACTGGTGTCAACTGCTATTATTCTTAAACTAGAAGAATTTGCGATCACATTTTGTCCCAAAACAAAAGTAAAACATTTGGCAGTAGCCACTATAATTACTTTCAAAAGGTCAAACATTAGCCACATCTATAGCACTTTTGATAAAACTTGTCCATTCCCAGATTTTCTGCTCTCAAAAAAAAAGAGATAAAATTAAGGAATATCTGCAAGTGACCAGCACAATAATTGTCCCCTATCATTTCCTGCAGCTGCCCACCAGCATCATGATAATTAGTCCTATTGAGATGGGTCCACTCCAGCATTTTGTGTTGATTTAAGATAGCAAATTGGTTGCAGTGTTTGTTTGCTCCAGTAATGCCTAACGACTGAAGAAATATCTGCTGTCCCAGTCTGGAGCAATCAGGGTGTATTCTGTTTGGCAAGCTTGAGTGCTCCTGAAGTCCACTGGGTGAAGGGGAACTACACTGGATGTCAGCCCAGCTGGAAAACTGTCCAGTGAGCAGCTCTTCAGCTGTGAAATGGACAGTCTGGACTTGATACAGCAAAAAATGAGAGCGCAGTCGAAACAATAAGACAGTAAAAGAACATTTGAAATAAACACAAGATATTCAAAACAGGCACTTTTAATGCAAAGCCGCTTAAATCTCTCTGAGTGAAGCACTGAAGTTTTGTTCCATTCATATCGTGTTTGTTTACACAGTGATCAATCGGTTGCAAGAGTAGCAGTCAGCTACAAATTATGTGTGAGCACGAGTGCTTACCAGGCTGCACTCAAACTCAGCTGGTTTTGATGCAGGGATGGGATCATGGGACGACTCTTGGACGGCTGTAAAAGGGCTGTGGACTCTAGTGGTTTGCAGCAATGCTCTGTGGGTGGGAACACACACCAGTGTCCTCAGCAACCCAGAAGCAGAACTACGGTACTGGAATAAGAAGGGCCGACCCCATGGCCCGCGACGCAGTGGGCCAACGGCGCCTGTCGGCTGAGCCCAAAACACCATTTCTACACCAGATGTATTTCTAAGATTTGGTATTGCAACAACTTCAAAGTAGCACTTGATTGTTTTTGATTGTATGATTATTCAATGCTGCCGTCTTTTTCTTTATTTCTGGGGGGAAAGATATTATCATTCAACCACACTTATTTAATTGCAGCAATTGGAGCCACTCTAATTGGGCCTTGCCTTTCATCTGTAATGGTAATGATTATGAGATTGTGTTTGTGCTGAGCAGTCTAGTCTGATGAGTATGAGTGGAATGACACGACTGCTTTAGCTGATATTTCCCGTTCTTTTTGAATATTGTATTTTTGCCTCCTACGCAGTAAACTCCGCTGGAGATAAAGTGATTTAATACACTTTCTGTGTTTTTACCCACATAACAACAAACCCTACGTGCACTCGCGTTGTTCTTCATCTTGATGTTTGGAGCTGATTTGATCTTTGTAATGGAGGTCTTGAATAAGTAAACAGTGAATGCCTGTTCAAAATGTCAGCGTGCTTTGTCAGAGCCACGCAGACATTTAAAGAGCATCTTATCATGTTGATTTAAGCAATTAAACATGAAGTTGCCCTCTGCAAGCTCCGACTGACTGTATCATCTTAATTATTATCTACAGAACCTCAAAGCATTTTCTGTGGCTTGATAAAGGGGACTTATCAGAGTCATTACGTGGTTAGATGTCTGGCTATTTGAGAAAAAAGTTTGGATTTGTGGAAATGTTAGTCGCAGTAGGACCTAGCCTTTAATGTGTTTAGGTATATCGTGGTTTACAAATGATTTCAGGCTGCATGTATGCTAAACAAAGTAATTAATCCTTAAATGATACCTCCAATGCTTTCGTGTGACAAGCATGCCCCGATTAGAGAAGTATAAACAGACTGTGCTTTGACCCAGGAAATTAGTAGAGTCTGAAAATCTAACATTCAGATTACTTTTATCTTTTTTGAAACATGGTTTGAGAGTTCACATCAGGAAATTTCTAACTGCAAGTTAATGACTTACAAATGATTTACAATTTGCTTTCTGTTTCAAAATCAGCAAGTTTTTGTGCTTTTTTTCCATCCAATGGTGAAGACTTAACCCTGTAGCTGCAGTTATACATTTACTTACTAATATACATACAATGTGAGAGCAGCCTTTTGCCCCTAAGTCAACCACAACCAGATCACGATCTAATCAAGTGTGACAAAGCTTTGCAGGGAAAGATGGGCAGCGATCTGGACTCTGCCCATGCCAGTATGGGAGCTGTTTTGACAAGGACTATCACTTTCATCACCAGGTAATTTATAACAACCCCCAGCTTCTCCAGGACTCATATCTCTCCTCAAGAACTGTGCTTACAAATATGAGAGCGATGCTGGTAGCTCGGTTTCTCACCTTTTGCTGAAGTAGGAGGGGAAGAAACAAAACATTCAAACATCGCGTTATCTTTGGCCCATATTGCAGGCTGACTCTTGCACAGAAGTCCTGGACGTGAGTGTCTTGGCAGAACAATCACCTGCATGGTGACGCAAGAGCCGAGGAATTCATCCAGAAGTCTTCATAAATCATGTCTTTACATTCAAGAAGACTGCTTTGACAGAAAGCAAATAGATAGTGGAAATTCTGAAGTTTCACAATCCTGATCTTGTTTAATTCATGTTTCTAAGAGTCAGTTTTTGTTGTAGTAATTTAGTAATATTCACATTTTCCCCCCCTGTAATCTGGACAGTACAGTAGCAAAGACATTATGACATGTATGGGCATAGAAGTGTGATTTAAACAAAATCAGATAAATTGCATCATTGCATTTCACAGCAAGCCCCATCTTGCAAAACAAACAAGCAAAAAACCCCAGAGACTTAAAAGTTAAATGAAATATTTTGACGATTACAACAGAAATGTGTACCCACAGATAATGCAGAAATGTGCATGGTAATTGTAGCTTAAAAATAATTTAAAATGATAAATCTCGACTTGTATGTGAAGAATGTGTGTGATGGAAGAACCTATTCATTTGTGCAATGCAAATGTTTTTGTAGTGCTGTGCTATCTATAACAGCATCTACACCACCACCCCTTCCTTCCACGGTAAAAAAAAAATGCTATTACATACAGGTAAGTACAGTTATACTGGGGTCTGCAAAACTGACTAGTTTAGAATATGTTGAATCAACACTAGCATGTATATCTTTATATATATGTATATATGCTGCATGTATTTTAACCAAAAACTTAACTCATAACTGTATATTTTTAACATTTACAACAAAGCAGCACTTTCTGAGCATTTCCAGTGTGTTTTAAATTTGTGTTCAAACTTTGAACCATGTACAGAAATCAATGCATGAATACAATTTGAATATTGAACTAGTGTTCAAGTTACATGATTGTAAATATTAACAGCTATTTGTTACTGTGGTTCTGGCAGATTTTCTTCAATTTCTCAATAGATTACTTTTAAATGTTAACATTTGCAAGATGTTGACTACATTTCAGATCTACTCACCACAGAGTAATGAAACTCAGTCCAAAAGAATCCTTGCTGGAATGCATGTTTAATGTATAATACACAAAAATCAAAGGAAGAGAGGCAACCAGAAAAACCATCCACCAGTGCTCTACCAAAGGTCTTGTGAGTCTGCCTGCTTTGATTAAACGGCACTGAAAGGATATTGTGCTCAAGCATTACAAGGGATATCCTACATATGTTTGTTATACATCAAATTGAAAATTATCACACAGAATCTGCAAAGAGAGGGAGAGAGAATGAAAGCGAGAGGAAAGAAAACCAAAACTGTGGCCGCACAAGATTTTCCTCATTGCTTTTTCGTGAACTATAGTTCCAAAAAACCACCCACACTTCACCACGTCGGGAGAAACCAGTCTCAAACTGGCACCTATTTATGGACTTTGCTACTGCCAGAGAAAAATTCCTCCTGCAGTGAAAAAAACCCATTGAATATGTGGCTCATCCATCATTCAAAAGCCTGTTGGCTTTGAAACAGAAGCAGAAAGGCTATGATTTGGTAACACACTTTGCTTTGATTGGTTTCCCCACTTATGCTTTTGACTTCCCTTTTAAGTATTTTTCGTCAAATAAAGCCTTCCCCTCTACAGTGCATGAGCATTTTCATTAGCTGAAGAATGATAGTCTACATTTTAACTGCCTCCCTCTATGGCCGAGTTTATTACCTTCAAATATGTGCAGTATGTGAACGCTGAGGGTTGCATTTAGTCGTGTGAACTCCTTGCTGGTGTGACCGGCTGACAAGCTGACATCATGAACTCCATTTCACCTGTACAGGCTGCTGCTCACGCAAAGAAAGATATTGTGGCCTTTGCCATACCTGCTTTGATGTCAATTAACTACAATTGTCTCACCGTTTTCTTCAAGTATGCAAACACTGTCACGCTATCTGTGGGAAAATCAGTCCAATAGTCAAAATGACGTCCATTCAGCATACTCAAAACCAAAACAGAGGAAACATGCCTCCCTGTGTCGGATTCAGCTTTGAATGCCAGTGTGATCTCCATTCACCCTGTTATTTATGATCCATTAAGCTGCTCATGGCAGCCATTGTTCAAACTGTGAACATCCACAGTTTGACTTTGGCAGCTACGTTGTTGTTATAGTCATTTATCCAGTTGTAATCAGGCCTACTCTGCTAAACTTTGCAAATTGCTATGAATCGTTCATTGTTTACTGGAGTTACAAAATGGATAATAACTCCTTAGAAAAGGGTGGTTCAACAGAACAGCTGAGGATACTTAAAATAGAGCTGCTAGCTGTTGTTTCAGATTAATATGTATTTCTGTGAGGGGCATTCCGCCCTATTTTTATTTTTCATTTTCTTCTGGCAAAAGCCAAGTCCCTAAGCTACTGTAAGTCACTGCTCAGCTAAGACAAAAATGTATGGACCTTGATACCAACCAGTCAAGCTTTGAAACCTCAGTGTGCTGGAAACACAGAAAAAAAGCACATGTAAAGATTTTGCCACTGTCAGCTACATCAAAAGCTCATTGCATTACTGTACAGTATGTGGCCTGAATATTCTAAAAAACATGTCAGTCAACCAAATGTCACAACTGCAGAAATGAAAGAGACAAAGCATCATGTAGTTAATCATGTCGTAAAGTCTTGGAGAGATAAGGAGCAACAGACGACAGAGATGGTAGATATGGCAACAAAACAAAGTCAAGCAGATCTGAACAAACAGAGAAGGTGGTCAGTTATGGAACATACTGTCTATGGTTGTTGCACTAAAGCCTGTAAAGAGGTGAGTCCTGTCATCATTTTGATTTTATGAGTGTATAATAATGTTAAATATTGGTGAAAACTTGACTTTATATAATGATAGACAAACCTTCGATGATGTCACCCACAGGTTTCCTGAAGAGCGTTTTTGAAGTTGTGTGGTGGATCTCTCCATTGCCATCTTGGCAGTGCCTGACTCCTCCTAAATCCTGACTAATCTAAAAATAAGCAAAGAGGTGAAGCATGAGTGAAGCTGAGGTGGGCCGTGCAAATGTCTCTGGCACCCACCTGTCAGTCCAAGCCACCACACAATTATTATGCATAACTTTAAGCCTTAATTTAATATAAACAATTGAGTGTTGTAAAGATCCATCCTGTACATGTTATTAACAGGGAAATTTCTGTAGAGACCAAAACTGTTTTTGTACCAGACTGTAAATACAGGGTGTCCCAAAAAAACTGACATCATTTCGCAGGCCAATAATTTTGGCAATTCTTGTTGAAATAACATCAAATTTTCACAGAATGTATAGAAACAGATCAAGATTTTTCTGTTTTCAGGTTGAGCCATGCCGTTCACTCCCAAAGAGAAGTCATTTTGCACCTTGGGATTTGTTGATGTCGATAAAGGTCTACCAGATCCTTTAGCCCTGCATAAGCAGCCTTCCTCTTTAAAATTTTTGGTGCCAACTCCAAATTTGATTGCCAGTTGGTGAAGTTTTTCCAGATCCAGTCTTGGATGACTGCGTGCGAGCATATTCCAGAGTCAAATTATTCGGGACGCCCTGTATTATGCCACAAAGCTAGGGATTTTAACATGAGAGTCTATGTCACATGTGTCAAACTCAAGGCCCGCGGGCCATATCCAGCCCGTAATACAATTATATCCGGCCAGCGAGAACATTTTACATTGATTTGTTATTATTGTTTTAATGGCCCGATGATATGAAGCGCTGATAACACACAAACTACAGATCCCATAATGCAGCGCAACAGCGGCCTTGCCGAATGATAGCTTAGCTGGGACCATTTCCGCGTCATTTAAGTCAAGCTAGCCCTTAACAATGGCGAAAAGAAAAGTTGGTTCTGAAAACAGAGCCTTTCAAAGCGATGGGAGGCTGAGTATATGTATGTTGACATTGCCGGTAAAGCCGTGTGTCTTATTTGTGGAGCTAATGTGGCTGTAATTAAAGAATTTAATCTAAGATGGCGCTTTGAGAAAAAACATCAGGACAAGCTGAAAAACCTGCATGCACACCAGAAGCTACAGAAAGTAGAAGAGTTAAAGGAGAATCTGACATCTCAGCAGACGTTTTTCACCAGAGCGAAAACACAAAAGTGAAGCTGCTGTGAAAGCAAGCTTTATTGTGGCAGAAGAGAGAGCCAAATCAGGCCATTTACTGAGGGAGAGTTTCTGAAGAACTGTATGCTGAAGGTGTCCACACAAAAATGTTGGCAAATGTAAGCCCGAGTAGAAATACAGTTGCTGATCGGGTTTGTCAGATGGGCAGTGATTTAAGAACACGGCTGACTGAAAGAAGCAAAGAGTTTATTGCATACTCTCTTGCTGTTGATGAAAGCACCGACATGGCGGACACTGCACAGCTAGCCAGCTTCATCCGTGGTGTGGACTCCGATTTGGGCGTTACAGAGGAATTATTGGACATTAAATCGATGCACGGGACAACGACAGGAAAAGACATTTTTGAAAACGTATGTCTAAGTGTAACCGACATGAAACTGCCCTGGGACAAACTTGTTGGACTTACAACAGATGGAGCACCGGCGATGTGCGGTGAGTAAAGATGCAGGTGGAGAAGTGTACTGGTGAGTAGACAGCATATCACTGCATCATCCATCAAACGCTGTGTGCTAAAGTGTTAAAAATGGAACATTTAATGAGCACCGTAGTGCAAACCGTAAACTTTATCCGAGTTAAAGGTTTGAACCACCGGCAATTTCAGTCTTTTTTTATGAGAAATTCGTAATTTGCCGACATTCCTGATCATACAGAGGTGTGTTGGCAGAGTCCAGGAAAGATTCTCAGTGGAGTTCTTGAGCTACACAAGGGATTTTGTGAGGTCGTGCACTGTAAAAAAGATAACTACAGTCTGTTCAGCAGAGTTGGTATTCTGATTTGTTTGAACATGAAAATTAAAATAGCTGTACTACTTGACATGAAAATACACATCAGACCAATCGTGTGTACCTCAGTATGTCTAAATTTGTAATTGTGAATAAGCTGAAAATGTAATTTGCTGCTGGTACAACAAAGTTGGAAAAAATCCCAAGGTTTCCCAGAATACACAGCAGCGGCAAGTCCTCATGCTTACTTTCCCTTGACCTACAACAGTTACCATCCCCTGAAGCTCAGCTGGTTAAACGGACAACTTATAAACAGGAGTAGTCAGAGGTTCAAATCCAGCTCATGGCCCTTTGCTGAAGGTCCTTAAAAGTAAATTTAAGGAAAAAATTATAGATATTTAAAGTTTAAGTTTGTTTTTATAAAATGGCCCAAGAGCAAAGAAAACTGAATGTTTTGATTTGTTATTTTTAGTTTTGTGGAAAAGCATCATTTTTATTTCAATTTTTCATGTTCATGTTTTTTTGCAGCATGTTCATAGTTGTAACTTTTATAATTCTGACAAGAGACATTTTGAAAGAGAACAAAGTCCATCCATTCGCACACAATCGCACTCTCATTCACATCTACGGACAATTTAGAATAATCAATTAACCTCAGCATATTTTTGGACTGTGGGAGGAAGCTGGAGTGCCCGGAGAAAACCCACGTATGCACAGGGAGAACATGCAAACTCCATGCAGAAAGACCCCAGGCCCACCCCTGGATTTGAACCGGGGATCTTCTTGCTGTAAGGCGAAAGTGCTAACCACTACAACACTGTGCAGCCCAGAGAACAAAGTATTTCAAGTTAAATAAAGTTTCAGTTTATTTATTGTGGAATAATATTCCTGTCTGTTTTTATTCCTATTAATGTTCCAAAAACATTTACTTTTAGTGTGTTCAATAAATGTTTATCCTGTTCGGCCCACGACCTAGTTTTGGCCCCAGGTGCAATTGAGTTTGACACCCCTGGTCTATGTGGATTGAAGGCAGCTTCTAGTGGCCATTTAAGGAACTGCAGTTTTTCACACTTCCAAACTGGCATCATTTTTTAGGCCTCGATATTGTTGCAAGAGCTAAAATGCAGAAAAATGTACACTTTCAATTTCTATATAAATAAAATTGAATTGAATGGAAGGCTTGGTGGTTCGCACTGTCGTCTTGCAGCTAGAAGCGGTATAGATACTGGATGAATGCTATCAGTTAAGGTTTTTTGTCTACATGTGCTCAAAATGACATTTCCCCCCAGGCAATATGATGGGCTAACAGGACCAAGTCCCTGTCTGAATGCATGGGGAAACAGTAGTACTTCTACCATACGTGCACAGTTTAACAACATTACACTCACATCAGTGCAACAACACAAATGACTGAATGTTTCCCAATTCAGCTGACAACAAGCAGTCAGTTATCTTTTGTTGGCATAAGTGTCATTCAACTGCCATTTTTGGCATTATGGAATCCCAAGGATTTCTATTCAGGGTTCTTTAAGTTGCAAGTCTTTCCCTTACAACATTGCTGCAATGATCTCCATTTGAAGTATAAACAATTAATACATTTAAAGTCATCACAACAAGAAACAAATCCCATTGACAGACGATACAGCTGGGCCTTTTGCATGAATAGGCGAGAACACAATCAATCAGGGTCAGTCAGCATGGCGAGGCTGGAGCTTGTTGGACGGCTACCAGCGGGGTCTCTTTCCTCCAGTTCACAGCTTTAACAAGTCTGATTTTGAGTGACCTGGGGAAACAGTTTAATGACTGTTTCTTGACTGCGTTTCAGCACTGTGTGGGTGGGTGGTCTGGCACGACTGGGCAGGGACAGTACTCTAATGTACAGTAAATGGATGTTTCAGCAGAACAACAAACTTTTCTTCTCACCATCCCAGGAAAATGCCAGATTAGGCCATGCTGTGTATTTATACAGTGATTGTAAATAGTTTGTTTTCTGAACGAGGCAGTCCAGTGATTTCCCATAGATAATATTTTGATCGCAAGATGTCTGTGCATTTACCTATATATGTGCTATGCAGCCTCCTTGTAACCATGTGTTTTTAAAATTTCTGTCTTTACATTGTTTTATCTTGTAATATTAACTTGGACATGAAAGAAAACCTATTCTATATCACATCCAAGGTGCCAGCCTGCAGGATGCCCTCTGAGGATAATGTAATACCTTTTCACTGGCCTTGTCTTAATAACCATCACAGACTTTTATTGGAGGCCCGGCGCCACATCCCTATAGTCAGCTGTGCTCTTTGAGAACATTTCCTTGAAGCCCAGTGTCCAAGTGTCATTTGTTTCATCTGCAATTAATCAACCATCATGTTTATTATGAGTTTGTTAGGTTTACCTCCCCACAGCTCCTGCTAGGTTTATGGTCAACACAGAGCCGTCGCCAGGATTTAAGAGAGTTCTGCATGCTTTTCAAGTTTTTATGCCCCTGTAACACTCTATAAATAGATGACTGAGTAAAACAACATGTCATTTTAAAATGTGACATTTAGATGCAACGCGTAATTTTATTTTATTTATTTATTTATTTTTACAAATTAGTCACATTGATTTTCAGGAGATAGATGTATTTGAAAAGTTAATATATGGTGGTGGAAGACGTTTTCAGACCTTTTCTTGCATGAGTAAGAATAACACATTGTGAAAATACTCAGATACAAGTAAAAAATGTTACATTCAAAAGGCTACCTATGAAGTATTATCATCAGAATGTACTTTAAGTGACTTGTATCAGTGATTTACTGCTATATAGGATATTTTTAGATTATTATTACTGCTGCTTTATTGTGCATGTTGCTTTGTACCATTCTAGATGTTTAAGGTTGATTTAATTATATTAGGTAGTTTAATCTACAGTAATGCATCCAGTTAAATAAGAGCACAGTGTTCACACTACTGCAGTCCTGCGAGAAACGTGTCTTTCAAAGAAGTTGTGACAATGCTTTAATTTTTTTAAAACCCATAAAGGAACACTTTGCCTTTAGTTTGTCACAAATAATCAAATATCACCACATCTGGAGATACACAGCTTTCATTCAGGAAGGTAGGAAGGGCTGAAGCATTTTAATCTGAAGAGCAACTAAAGCTGTCAGATGTAAGCAGTGGAATAAGAAAAATACAATGTTTGCTATTGAGGTGTAGTGCTAGAAGTGTAAATTTGTATAAAATAAAGCAAAAATAAAAGTACCCAAATTCTGTATAGTACTTGATGAACGTACTCATTTGCATTCCAGCTCTGTTAATGTGTAAGTTAAAATATATCCGTCCATCTGTGGAGAACTTGCCAGAAAAGCAAATGTTTCTAACTTTAAAAACTGCTCTATAACACCATTCAATAGCTCATAGTAACAATGTAAATAATGGTGCAACAACAGAATGAGGAAAAAGGTTGTTCATAGTGACATACTCACAGAGTAAATATTTGCAGCTTCTCTCAGCTCTGTGGAGGGCTTCAGCAACCTTCTTTGACTGGGCATAGACAAAACAGAGCAAAACGGAGGGCGAATCCTGTATTATGTATTACCTTCACCACTGGACAAAAACATGATTTTAGATGCCAGCTGGATAGCTTCTGCAAGCAAGACTTGGTGAACACGCTCAACAGAAATGATAACATATCAGTACTGTGCTTGCAGCTTGTGGTGGCCAAAACATTAATTAATACAAGTTTAAATATTACTTTATGTGTACGGTTTGCCTTTATCACAACCCGAAATGTACCGAGGAGGAAAAAACATGTGCAGTTAAAAATCAGCTTCTCAACCAAAGCCATGTTAATTTATTTTTACTTCCCTAATGGAAAAATATTCCCCTAATTACGGTAAACAGAAAGTTGCTATTTCATATGGAATCATTCATGTTTGATGCCTGACTCTGATAAGACACTTTTGAAGTTCCACTGTATATGTTGTAAATTGCTTCTTTGAGCTCGCTCAAGTACCAAAATCACCCTGCTTCACCCATGGGACTACAGAGCAGAGCGGGTACCACTCCAGTGCTTGGAATCTGGGCCAAAAGTTTCCAAACATCTTTTCCTGGTGCCTAAAATTAGCAGCATAATGAGGTAGTGGCTTCCTTTTCTCTGAACTAATATCCCTTCCCTGTGGGACAGCATGATGTGGACTAACACTCGGGATCAACAGAAAAATCTCACACCAACACCAACAAGGCCCCAGTTGGAAAGTTTAAAACTGAAAAGAAAGGAATTAACTCAATTACCTTTTCTTGGAAGAATGCTGCAGTGCGAATATAAAAATAAATGTACAGTCACTGTGCAAAAATATGAAGCGGTTTACAAATTCATCTACTTTTTGTCCATGCTGCTGTGTTTAAAGGTTGCAAACAGAACCCAGAGCAGTTAAAGTTTCCTCCGCAGTCTCCTTTTCCACTGTTTTCAGGGCAGCCCTTCCCTAAAAAAGAGTTTTATGTGGACTCCACGGTGGCTGGGGAGAATAGAAAAGACATGCTTAAGTAGACTCCACTTCATTATTAAACCTATAGGTCACATTTAATTGCATGTGCATTAATCTGTTTTATTTCAGCTAATGAGTACTGCTATAAATTTAACTGAAGGTGAGGAATTTTTATGACCATCAGCAAACTTTTGATCAGGTGCTGAAACTGTTGGGATTAAAATGAGTTAGAGAGTCTTTATTGTGTACAGTACAGTGTCCGATTACACAACGGGTCGATTTTCAGCTCTCATTAGGAATTCTCCATCGCACATAATGGATCTCTTTTGGGTTTAGTGGACTGCTTTTATTTTCACGGGTCAACTTGCGAGGCGGTAGAAACAGACAGACTGATTGCATGTTATTTGATCAATGAAATTCCTAA
The DNA here is from genome assembly GCF_021347895.1 of Acanthochromis polyacanthus. Classification (NCBI taxonomy): domain Eukaryota; kingdom Metazoa; phylum Chordata; class Actinopteri; family Pomacentridae; genus Acanthochromis; species Acanthochromis polyacanthus. The sequence goes on along the minus strand of NC_067113.1, from coordinate 14,639,796 downwards.
AAATCTGCTTTAGGAAACTACTGGCAAACTAATCAGGTTGAGATTGCTGTATTTTATATGACTTTTGTTAGCTTTTGTTACAGTAGTTAATTTTTCTTCCATGCTTATCTTAGTGCAATAATATGTACCAACAATCCAAACTGGCTTTTGTTTACATTGCTCATTTTGCACCATCGAGTAAGATAAATGTGAGATTTGATGTAAAAGAACATGACATATATTAGAGCATTTTTAATGGGTAAGACAAAAAATGCATTATTGCAGAAGCAAAGGGACTCATATGGTCATTTTCATTAGAACACACTGGTAAATGTATTTTTGAAGACTGCAATTGAACAGGAACAAAGCTTGTAGTAACATTTAACTGCAACGGCACAATTTCAATTAAAAAAAAAACATATAATTGCTTCAGTAAAAGTCTGATTTTGGAGTTCCCTTTCCGCCCACACTTAGATTTATTTTTACTCCAATGTGCGGGCTTTGTGTGGGACAAAGTCTTGAACTAACGGCTGATGCTACTGTGAAGAATGTGCTTATTCAGTTCCTTACATTTACTTGTTTTATGCAATATGTCAAAAACTACTTGTAGTTATGTAAATCCTCAGTAAGAATGCAGTATACTTTAAAGACACAGTTTCTGGAAGATGAGCCAAACATATTATTGCCTCACATCAAGCCTGATGTAGAAAATATCAAAACAGTTGCTTTATATGTAAATCATTATAAAAAAAATGCAGAGGATCATTGGTATTTTTGGATGGGTTTTCTGTAAAGTGGCGAACATACTTAAGTCCAATATTCAGCCTCCTTCTTGCTCTGTTTTGATCTCCTACTACTGAGAAAAAGTTTTGGTTCTTAAGCTTCTAAATGCTTCAGTATGTTTATTAGTTATTATATGATTCTAACTATCCATCACATAAATTCCCATACAACTAGACTGCATTTGTATTTACAATTTGAAAAAAAAAAGCACATCGTTTTTCCTGACTAAGGAGGAAACATCTGAAAGAGCCCCAAAGTCTGAGTCAGAAACTTGGACAGGAAGTGGAGGCATTAGTCTGACACAGTACTTACATACTTACATCCAGAGGACTGGGGTTTGTGTCCCATGTGGGACCATTATTGTTGGACCTGAGTTTTGTTTTTACTCACTATTTAGTTAGGTTTAGACATCAAAACTACTTGTTTAGGTTTAGGAAAATATCCAACTTTGCATTAAAATACACCCGTTCACAGCATTAACCACATGTTTGAAGCTTCTTTTCTGAGTCTAATATGATTAGTTAGCTGAAAAGGAGCCCAGCAATGAAATAAATGGTAAAGACATGTTGATTAACACTTATTTGTGCTATGTCAGGAACAAATGTCAAATAAATGTGTTTGAAAATGCAGTTTAGTTATGTAGTGGCGTAATTTTGATGGAAAAGGGTTTGTCTGTCTTCTATTTGTTGCTGCTGAGCCTGTTCATGATTCCTATTTTAGATTTTTTTTTCTGCTAAAGTCAGCTTCCTGTTACGGCTGGAAGATGCAATGATGAAAGAAGTGCAGTGAAACTAAACATTTTAAGGTGGACAACCCAAAAAGGAAATTAGAAAAATGTTCTGTAAGGCTGAGGGGAACAGCAGAGATGGATGCTTATTCTTCCATTCCTCTCTCTGCGCGACCTCATCAGTTGCTCATAATTGTAGTTGAAGTAACGTCCTGTTTCAAATTAATTTGTCCTGTCTTAATCTTAGCTTATCTTACCAACAATTGTCTTTTTCAGTGTAAGGCAGATATCAGCAGTTGCCTTGTTCTCTTCAAGAAAACACAGGATTACAAAGAATTGTTTTTTTTAATGGTTAAAAATATGAAATTTCCACTGATCTGCAGATTGCATGGATCATCCAGTAAGCCACATTACTACTTGACACCCAGACACACTGTACAGCATCTCTCTGTGAACCCTAGACGTCCTCCAGCTCATTGACTCCAGGACGCCTCTACAAGAACTAAGCATGTTCTCAAAACAAACAGAACAACCTGTACAGGAGTCCAGACCCAGACCTAAAGAGCCAGACACTGGGATTGCTTCTGACAGCTGTTTCCTGTTATGTAACTACACACAGCTGCTATTTCTAAGAGAGGGCATCTTGGTGTTGTAGACATTTCCAAGGGTCAAGAGGAAGAAAAATAATGCAGCTTTAATAGTGACCAACAATGGACCACCAAGGTTTCCTCCTTTGAGCATGCAATGTTCTGAGTCACCAAATATGTCAACCATCTTGACAGGACTTAGGTCTTTTTTAATGAAGTTATGTTAGTGACAGGTACGATATGGAGAATCTTTATATGATTCTGAAGGAACAGAATCACCGCTATTACCTCTAGCGAAGCATATCAGCTCAGTTTCTCATTCTTTTTAAAACTATTGTTAATATATAGTAGAGTCAGTCGATACGTATTTCATTGGTTTGGAGGATAATTTAACTGGAACACCTAAGAAAACATTTAATTTCAAGTGTCACATATTATTTATGCAGTGCTTTCTATTTTGATATGATCAGGTTTTACAGGCGTTTACCATAATTCTCTTGTTGGGTATTAGTAGAATGGTTTCAGCTGTTGCACAGTATCCAGATAAAGACATACTGTATGCTAAGAAAGGCAAAAATACATCAGGGAAAGAATTTTTTTGGCGAGTCTGTGAAATCTTTCAAAAATAATACGGGCAAAATGTTACAGTGTCCTTAAGGCTTTCGATGCATTAGTTTCCTTGTCTACACTTTGCTCAAGAGAGTACAAGATAAATGAGGGAGCAGTAATGTCTGGGAAAAAGGCAGAATATTTGGCTGCCATTCTCTCTGTAAATATTGGTTCAGTTTGTTTGAGGTCCCTTCACAAAATAAACATTTTACATATTGAATAGATTATCATACTTCTCCGACCTGGACACTGTATGATAGCATGTGAGCATGTCTTTAACCTCCACGCATGGCCAACACAGACAGACCACCCTTTGAAAGAGAGGAGTGGAAGTCACTTTGTGTGGAAGTTTGTGTCCTTTGAAATGCTTCGTTTGTGATGGTTATCAGATGCAGCTCAGTGAGCATCTCAATCCATCCCTCACTAAGGACTTCCCAGTGACCCTGGCATGTATGCGGCTGGCTGCTGTTTTCAACGGTGCTCTTAAGATCCAGAAGACAACGATAATTAAATCCAAGCAGATACATTGCAGTGACAAACATCTCATCTCGCAGGTTTTATTCATGAAATAATAATTTGGTATTGGCCCAAGTAATTCTGACCACCACAACACTACAGATCAATCACCAAATTATTACAAAATCGAGCCCCGCACGCGTGACAGTGGACAAAAACACATCAAATAAACTCAGACTCAGACCCACTAACATGATAATGCCACATTTCACAGGACCAGTCCCAGTTTCAAAGCCAGTGGAAAACCGAAGACATGTTGCAATAAATCACAAGAGAACATGTAAATCTCTCCTTACAGATGTTTGTGGAAAGATTAGAATGGCAAGGCGATAGGTCATAACTTAGTAGCAGACCTTGTAACAAGAGGCAGATTGTAGCAGCTCTCACACTGCTCCCACGGGAGCTGGCAGTGTGTGTAAGCTAAGCTGTTACTTTACCCAATTACTTTTTAAAGTATTGCTGTTTCTCAAACACCTATGGCCATGATTACACGAAAAGAGGCTTTACACATCTATATTGTAAACCTTGCAGTTTGGTCAGCTTTTGACCAGCTAGACAAGCAAGTCTACCATGCTACAAAAAAAAAAAGCCTTGATCACATGCTGGAATGCCTCCATGGGTCAGGGGTATTTATTGATAACATCTGTTCTAGGTTAAAGGGCCACAGAAGGTACAAGTACATATGGAAGTCTCTTTTCACAGTAGAGGGGCCTTTTCCTCCATGACTGCGGATGTCCAGTGTGTGAGCGTGTCCCCTTTTACCACGTAGCTGCTCCTGCGTTACTCTCGACACATGTAAAGTGACAGACGTCCACTGAGATTTATCAGAGGAAGATTTATGATTTGAGCAGGCAGTTCTCGCTTCTTAGTAGCCGTGCTCACTGCAGGCAGTGTTTTCCTTCCTGCACATTCTTATTAGTTTAGTTTATTACAGCAGCACGTCTGGTGAGGTCATTTATGGCCAACCATGGTGGTATGACAAACTCATTTATAACGGTGAGGCTTCAGCACCTCGGATGAGCTCACTGGTGCCTTCCTCCGAACGCCGAGCTCCACAGGTAATGAAATCATCTGTTTATCTGTATATTTGTGCAGGAATACGACGGAGCGGGGATCACTGTTGTTGGTGTGCAATCGCTGGCTGGGGGGCCATTTCACACACTGCTGAGTTTCTTCTCCCACTATTGAGATAATATGAGAGGGGCAGCAGGTTGGGACCACATGCCGGCGACGTAGATCCCCAACGGGCTCTAGTAAGGAGCTGAAAGCAGCAGTGTTGGGAAACACTGTTTCTTTTTAACTTGGTTGGTCACAGGTGTTTGTGTAGTTCCCCATGAATTTTGGGAGATTTTATTGCTGCATATTTTCTTTTAACATTTTGCAACTGAAGGCAGAAAAAGAACCAGTGGATAGAAGAAACTCCTGACACCATAAAGTTGCATTTATAGTGTTTTCATTTAAAACTTCAGATGCTCCATTATTAAGCATTTCATTTAACCAATTTGCAATTGAACATAAAATGTTTTGTTGAATAATTTGCAATGTTAAAACTGGCATTTTACTCAGCTAAAAAAAAAAAAAAAAAAAAGCTAAAGAGATGCTGAAAGATAATTAGCAGCTCAATGCCATGTGTTCCTACAAGCAGGTTCCCCGCTGGTATTGAACTTCTGACCCTGATCCCTGAGGGAGATGTTCAGACAAAGATAGAGGGCAGTAGAGAGATTTAGACATGCTTATGGAACCTGTGTGGTCTCCAGATATGCAATGTGCAGTCCAACACACACATTCAAATCTTGGCTGAAACTTAGCCCTGATTCATACCGAGGATCCATCTGGTAGAATACCCAGCAGTGTTGTACCCAGCTCTCTGCAGTTCCCATTTCAGAGGAGAAAGCACGCCGACAGAAGGTAGCACAAAGGGATAAGGCTGTCCAAATGTCTAAATCCCAAATGATGAAGATTCCCCATAATTTGCTTATTTTGAAAAGGAAGTGCTTGCTTAAATAGATGTGTATATTTAACACTTTCAGAATGAAAAATGACAGCAAAACAGTCATGTGTAAAGACTGGAATATTTCCACATAAAATACAAGAACCTCTATGTGGTGCCACAAATGTTTTTCACATTAATATTGGAAATATATCTTCAGTCCAACACACAAATCAAAGCTTGCGTGTCCATCCATTTCTTGCCCACATACACTTAATAAAAAATATTTGTACAGAAAATAGATGAAATGCCACATATTCATGGAATCTTATTATTGAGTTACATCTGTTATTCTTTTGTTTTCTAAATCACACAGCACTTCATATCTATTTGTTAGGAACAACTTAATTTTTTATTTTTTATTTTACAAAGAGGGAGAGATTAAATTGCACTGCGTGCTTTGTTTCATTTAAAGACAGTGGAAATTTTGTCTATTTTGAAAGCAGAGACGGTGAGTATTTCTCATGAGGACTGGACTGCACAGAATGTGAAATGAGAGTCGAATCTGTGGCAACAACTTCTCACAGTGCAGCATGGGGCGCGAGCGACAATAAGGAAATGTTACTCATCATTTCATAAAAGTGGATCATACCCAGACTCTTAACAGATATTTATGTTTTATGAAAACCAGTCTCGCAATTTCACCAGCAGAGTCAGTGCCGGGGCTTCTTTTACCAACGCTGAATGAAGGCAGCTGAAGTGGATTAGGCTAAATGTCCTTGGAAAAAAGAGCTCACCACAAGAGTAAAGGAAAAAATTTACAGCACAACACTGACCGCTTGGTGGGTTCCAACAAATACGGGTACGAAGTTTGGTCATTGCGTTGCACTGCATGCAGCCATACAGAGCAAAAATTCTCTTTGTAGGGGTTTACAAATACATTATGCAGTATATGAATTGACACTCTTGATATTATGCCCAATTTAACACAGTATACTGGACTGATGGCATCAACTTGAAAGTCTTACCTTCATTTGAGATATAGTATTCATGTACACACATTCACCTTTGACTGAAAAAAAGTCAACTACACATGACTTAGTGCGCTGTATGCACCGAATTCTCACTGTCTCACTGACTTTTATATTTTCAACATACAAAGTTGGCTCGTGCAAGTTTAATCAGGTTATCTATCTGGAGAATAATCCTTCGCCGGAGCAGAGAAGATGATATCAGGTGAAGAGATAAGCGCACCTCTGGAGGGCAGCTGTTAGAAGCAGACACTTTCCATCTGCTTCAGCCTGACAGCAGGGGTCAGTGGCTGGAAATAGGCAGACTATTGTGCTTCCCCATGGAGACAGATGTCAAGGTCAGTGTTAAAGTACAGCTGCATTGTCTGCAGCTGGAGAGAGACAAGGACCAATCACAGAGAGTTTGAAACTAAATATTCTACTCAGACTGAATTAAAGGTTTGGGCATCATATTTTTTTTTTTTAAAGGAAGAATTATGTACCAAGATGGAAATAGTGGTGCCATATGCTGAGTGGAAGTGGCGCTTAGGTTGACATGTAACTTTCCGTGTGTTTGCATGCACGGCAAACCAAGATTCCATTTCCGTCTCCTTCTTTTACCACCCATGTGGATGTCTCCTAGATTAAGATACATCCCTTCACTGCACACAGTCAATGTGCCCTCATGTAGGACAAACCCTACACAATCAGTTAGACTGCAGCCCTTCAGATTTGTTGAGATTGGATAAAGCACTTTTTGGCAGTTTTGCATTGGCTGACTAAAAGAATGGTGCTCACAGTAATGGGGATGAAATGCATGTTTGCTCTTGCATGGATGGCATTTACCTACTGCAGTTCTTAATTGGTATGCAAAACACAATCTTCCCGTTTGAATCGCTTCACAGAACTGCTGATGGCCCTTGAAAGATTAGAAATAAAAGTAAGATAGGTGTACTGAGAATGCCAACGAGTGACAAGGTTTTACAGTCAGATGAGAAAGGAATGTTTGATGAAAACCTCGCTTTCTTCGGCACATGAGAGATGGTGTTCTACACGTTTCTGTGGATGTGTGCTGGGATTTTCAAAAATCATCAGCAATCATCTTAGCCACATCCATCCCAACCAGTGGAAAATAAATGATATGAAGACGTGCTGACATGTTGAAGTTTACTCTAATTCTCGTTTTGGCTGCTGCTCCGTTGCTCTAGCCACAGATGAGGATCTTTGCTCCCATCTGGCTCACTGTGCAGCACTGAAGCACAGGCCAGCTCGGTTGGGTCATTACAGAACTAAATCCAACTCACAGTAATTGCTGAATGGATAATATTGGAGGGAAGCCGTTAACTGGATTCAGGAGGCTGACTCAGTGGAGAAGCGCAGGGATTTAAATTAAATTTGTGGAACTGTAAAATCATTACATATTTTTCAGCAACTTTGAGACTAAAAGTGAATTAGATATTTTAACCAAACTCAGTTTTTCCCTGGTCTGCAGGAATATTGTACTGAATCAGTATTTAATGTTAATGTTCGGCCTAAATTTAACTTCTGCTTTCTATAATACACCATACATATTGACTATGTATATACATTATAGTTTAATTGCACAGATTTTTTTTAAAAATGCATTCAAATACATAAGAAATTAGGCTTTTCTCTGTCTACCTGAGCAGTGGGAGTCCATCCACCTGCATGCAGTGTTGATCTTCTAATCCTGTGGATCTGAGGGTAAACAGACAGGCTCACAGATATAAAGAGGGACACTCACAATATTTAGTTAAGAGATTTCAGACTGGAAGAGGGTTGCTCACCTGAGAACTGGGAAAGGCTTTAGTGTGGCTGGACAGGTCAACACAATATCCATTTTCACTAGCGGATGGGAATGTGTTTGCTCAGGTCTATCTCCGGTCTCATGGAAGTCCAAGCTGTTTCATCCTGAATGAATAATCTCTCTGATTGTATCTTCCAGCACCATTTCACATCCATTAACCCAAAAGTGATTAATTAGATTTTAACATTTTCCGATTCCAGTTTCTGTGTTACAGGACTTGGACTGAAAGCATTCAGACAAACTTGAGTAGCTGGATTTAAGCTTAGGATTTCCACACTTACCAAAATCTCAGTAGTTGTAGGTTGAGGTGAGAAAACCATTCCTCAGCTGTAGGGCAGGTCAGCACCTGTCACGTGTAGTAAAGCTCTTCTCTCAGCCGTGTCTCATCTCCTATTTTATCTTCTCTTTACTCAGATATAATGATAAATGTGAAACTTAATATTGCTGCTGTATATGGTGAAATGGGGGGAAAGGAAGACACTGACAATGTGCACTGGAGATGCATAGCACAGCAGTGGTCTATATATATTTACAGTGGGCAAGCTGAAAGATGGAGTTCTATTGTAACTGTTTGCATTTTCTTGATTTCCTCGCCTCCAATTCCTCCTCCTAATTTTTAACTGTGGTGATGACTAAAAATGTTGCAAATGGCGACCGTCTAAATCGAGCGCTTGATCGAGCTGAACCGCCTATCATGTTTTCTTCATGGAGGCAGCCACTTTGTATGATGTCATCAACCTCCCATGATTCCCAGCGCTCGTGGCGACCTGGCGACCGTCTACATCGAGCGCTGCTAGTAGAAATATCCATGCCAGAAACTAATGTACTGGGATCAGCTGGTATCAGTCATAGTCTTTTTCACTTGTCTAATAAAAAATCAAGTGCTTTATGGTGAGAAAGAGAGATGGAAGTGAACTGCTTGTTGAGAAGTTTACAAACAGTTTACGGTGCACAAGTCATGCTTTGATCGAACTGAATTTCTAATGGATCTGTAACCATTACTTGTGCCTACACCAGTACCAGAACTTGGTGGTAAACCTGAAGTAGCTGTGAAGGAACCAGACCAGCGATCTGTGTCATACTGTTGTGAATCAGACATCTCATGAATAACTCTATTGTATTTCTAGGAACGTATTTCTTCTTTTTAAAATAAGCGCCACACAAAACGTGCTGATGCTAATAAGCTAGCTCCATAGATAAGAAAAGTGTGGACTCTTTGTCCATACAGATTGGAGTTTGTGCAACCTGCACAAACAGTGTAATTACCTATGCTAAAAAATTGTGAAATTCAAAGACATTAGGAAAGAAAGACCAACTTTCTAAATCACAGCCACCCAGACTCACTGCCACCTACTATTGCAAAGCTTGCTGAGGTCAAGACAACTCCCATACATGATGTAATGGATGCATTGTAAAAAAAAAAAAAAAAAAAGAAGAAGAAGGTTTTACACACGCTATTCAAAACCTGCAAGTTGCTGTTGGTTAGTATCAACCAGTAAATTTGTTTAAAACGCAACTATTAAAAGCTATCAGCTGCTCCCAACATCAGTTCCTACAACACATAGAAAAGACTAAATGGTTTTAGTCAAAACACCTACAAGTCATGTCTCAGTTTATCACACAGAAAGTTTTAAATGTAGACAAAAGTATCCTTGCAGTCTAATCTTTTAATTTCACTTGCTTCAGCATCAGTAAGAGGGCGTCACTATGGGCAGATGTGTCTTTTTACAATTACAGCTGCTTAAGGTAGATTTTCTGCCAAGATTGATTGCTGTGTTGACAGCATCAGCCATGATTACAGTAGTAAGACAGTTCATTTACATCCTTGTTCAGGGATAGGTAGCGTTAGAAATTAGCAAACTGTGCCCTGGGTGTTACAAAACACGGCATTAGGGTTGACAGCTTGTCAAAGTGATCCTAGACTAATTACAGTTTTCATCTACCCCGGGGGAAGAAGAAAGTACAGAGCAGTTTACTGGTGTTGTTCATGTCTAATTATTCTGACACGACAGGATGAGTAATCCTGCAAAAATCAGTCGACTATGACAGCAGACACCCACTGACTGATGCCTTGATTTTTCTTTTTTTTTCTTTCGACAAGAAAATGTCTCTGCTACTGGAAATCAAAGCCCACAAACCTACATTATGAAGCTTAACTGGGCCTCAGCAGCTATTAAACCTCATTTGCAGTATCAGCATAGTATTTTGCAAATTATACACAGTCTACTTTGGATCTTGCAGACGATAAGGACTCTCCCAGGAGATTGGGGGAAATGGCTCAATTTAGGCCTTTCAAACGCACTCACAGGGAGCTGTGCTTGTGCCTCCATTCGCCAGTCTTGTCATCCCACCTTTTATAAGGCGGCTAGCTGTGCCGTATCTCCTCCTGAGATCAGAACACCCCAACAAAGAGTCAGCGTTCTCGTCGACAGATAGATCCTGGAGCTGGGAGGGGGTCCAGGGTGTTCAGACTTGGAGTTTTCGAGTTGGACAAGAATGCCTCGCTCGTGCCAAGTTTTATTTTGGTATAGGTCCATTGCAAGAACAATCTCAGAGTGTGTGGCATTGTGGAGGACATCCAAATGGTTAAGATGGAATTCCCTGATTGTTATTGAGACCTGAACCCCACCGTTCCTGAAATGATCTCTATCAGCCGACACTCCTTGAAGCACAGAGCTATTCATTAAAGATGGTTATCGGTGGGTCTGAGGTGAGAGCAGGGTTTTCAGGGGCAGTCAACGAGGCGAGATCATTGGGTACCATCTAAGATCGGCTCGGCTCAACATGTTCCTTCACAATTAAGACGACTTCAAACAGTCTCCCAGGTATCCTTTCGGCTCCTTAGATGTTACAGTGAGAAATAAAAGCACTAATGAGTTTGTACTCATAAGGCATGCTCACAGGCATATAAAATTGCCCAGTGTCCCATAACAAATAAACATAAAATACCTTGCAGAAGCAACAAAAGATCAAGGCAGAGTTGCTAGGAATTAGCCATGCTCAGCTCCCTTTGGACTCAGCGTAGCGTAAAGCTGCTATTATCTTTGTGAATGTCATATCTAGACCCTGTATTTTCCATTACTGAGTAGTCTGCCTATCTTGCAGCTGGAAATCTGCAAGATTTGTTCATACAGCAGCTCATGCGTCAGTGTGGTATTGCTGGATCTCATTTTTGTTGGTTGCTTTCATGGTTGAGTGAGTGCATGTTTAAATTAGAAAGCGAGGTGATTTAGTTTTGAGGAAAATCTAAAGAGTTATTGGTCTCTTCTTTGACCTTTAGAGGCTGACTCATGTTACTTGCAGAATCTTGACTTTCAGAGCAGCACTTTCATTACCTTAATGAAGCAGCAAACACTTTCTGGGTCATTTCTACAGACTGGAAGACAGAAGAGAGTATGTTCAGAGCAGTTTGGTGGCAGAACTCAGCAGCAGAGGGCTCCATTTTCCCTCAGAGCTGCTGACTTAATACAAGTCACTTCAAAAGGAGAGATCAGACAAATACCTGCACTTTCATTAATCACATTCTTTAGTAGATTCCAACTTACAGAGGAATTAGATTTAGTGTTTATAACTTCATCCACGACCTGTGTCTATTTTTAATATACTTTTAAACAATATATTCCCCTGATTTTCCCCCATTCTAATTTAACCAGCATTTTGCACTTCAGCTCTGTATTTCCAAACTGCTTCTCAAACCAAGTTATCTGTTTTGATTGTTTGCCAGATAGGAGTTTCCCTGCCATTAATCTTACCGTGGGCCTGAGTGACAGACCGGATTATCAACTAAAACTTTCAGCCACTTGAGACTGCTACCAGTGTTTTGCTTTCAAGAAGAAGAAAGAGTGGGAAGCCATTCTTCTGGTAGAAGAGAACAGAGAGTGGTGTAACTTAAGCAATGTGGAAACCCTCAGCAGCCTGTAGTATTATCTGGACAAACTAATATTTACTCCAGGACAGCGCAAACAAACTCATTTACTCTGGCTTTATTCAGTGCTCTGGCATTGTTGATGGATTAACTCTAATGATGAAATCTAACTCTTAGTTTGATCTGAAGGCTTCACTTCTGAGAGCACAGTGCATCAATCACCTACAAGTGAAATTACCAGAAGCAGGTTTTTTTTTCTCAGAGATCAAAGATCAAAAGAAAAAAATGCAAATAATGCATTAAATAATAGGAGACTAAGATGATATTTTTGCATACATATTACTGATCAGCTGCTTCATCATCAATGTGCACAGTATTACGGAGACAGCCTTACACAAAGATGGAAAGAAAACCAACAACAGTATGCTCCTCTTTTTTTCTAGCTGTGTTCAGAGGGATTTGCAGCAGTCTGAACATGAAAAAAGGCAAGTAATGAGTTGGTTTGAAGTCTGGCCACAGTGCGGTGAATCTCTGTTTGAGTCTGGTCTGCTTTGAATAAAAACTGATTTACCTCCCCCCCTTTAAATTTAGTCTGCAAAATTACACAGTCTTCAGAGCATCGTAGGAATGCACCAAACTTAAAGGTCCTCTTTTCTCAACAGGGTGTAATGAGAAACTGGTCATTGAGGACATTAGCCATCAAGGCAGACACCTGCAATGATGGGACTGAAAGGAATCAATATTCTTTCCTCCATTAATGCTAAATAGAGAAACTATATTCTCCTGACCTTTTTGTCAGCTTCATGTGATGACAGCAGAGATGACTGCTTTGAGCCAGCAGGATGGATGTGGGGAGAACTGACCTAAACATCGCTCTTGAAGTTAAAACACAAAAATGGCTCATGCAAAATCCACAGACTGTAATTTAGATAATTTACTTATTGTTTATACTCATATATTGTCAGGTGTCAGTTTTAGAAAACTCGTTTGGTCAAATTAATGCAGCTTTACGAGCTAACCAGACCCAAAAAACAAAGAAATATGTCATGTTTAAACAGAATATATGGAGAACTTCAGTGTTCTGTGTGTGCAGAAATTTTCATTTTCAAAGCATCCCTATAGAATCACAATAGAATTCTATTACTTTCTATTTTTAATAGATTTTTTGGGGCATTTTGCTTTTATTATAGGGAGAGCTGAAAACACAGGGAGGAGAGGAATGAAAATGGAGGACATGCAGCAAACCATTCAGACTAAACTAGAGCCTTAGTACATGACGGCATGCTCTACCTGGTGAGCTATTGGGGCGTTCTATAGAGTTGCATTACTTCCTTGGTAACATAAAACTTGTTTATTGTTGTAATGATCCACGCTGGCCTTAATAACTAAAGAAAAGAGGCTCAAGATGAAGCTGATTTTAATGGTAGAAAGTGTATTTAAATAACTTATTTATGCACAAATACCACAACAACAGCATAAACAAGTGCTTCATTACATAAAAAGTTTTTTTTGAAAATGTTATTTTTTAGGAGAAATATTCTTCGCTAAATTTACTGAAATTCACCAAAGCAACAATAAAAAGGGAACTGTGATATGCAGTTACATTGCGCTGGTAACACAGATGTAATAGTCTGTAATTACATTTTTTTTTTGCAAGGTTTATCTATTTTATGCACAGTTTGATAATTGGGTCCGATGAATCAGAAGGTTAATCTGAAATCTGAAAGAGGCAAAAAAAAGATTAATTTTGTATTATTTTTTATCAACTTTTCTCTATTCTGTGTTTGTCCCGAATGATTTTACTTGTCTGGGTAGAATTAAGCAATCTGAGAGCCACTGGTTCAGTCTTTCACAATGTATTACATTAGATTAAATGCTTTTATGTACAATATCTTTTGGACTAAAAATATTTTTAAAATCTAAAAATTGAAGTCCAAATAGCATTTAGATACTTTAGCTAAGTAGAAGGTTTGAGCATACATTGAATAAATGAGCTCTTTCACTGGCTGATTTTTAAAAAAAAAACTTTTGTACTTAGGACGTTAAATGTATGCAATGAAGCTCTCCACATATGGTTGTTTTTAAAAGTTGCTTTCCAGTGGTTAATAGGATGTTTATGTCTAAATCTCTCTGGAAGTTTGAAGTGGACCGATCAGCCTGCTGCACAGTGAATTGAGAGCTTTAACCGAGCAGCACGGAGGCGCTTCACCTTGCTTTTCTCTGTGTGTTTTCATTGGGTCAACCAGTCAGTCCAGCAGAAACAAACTTTTCTTTTGGGGGAAATGTAAGCTTTCCTCGAAGAATTTCCCTGTTTGCATTTGCAGGTGGACCTAAGATGGCATGATGGCATATCCATACAGTGTCCTGTTTATCATGGACAAAGACTCAGCATTCTTTGGCACATATCGGCCCCAGAGTAAAACCTCAACAAATTCACATGTGTGTTTATTTGTTTTTCCTTCAATGTGATAGACGGACAGACGGACGGCCTTGGATTTCACTTGTAGGGTAGGCGAGACCTTGTTAACTCAGTAATGGATAGCCCAAGTGTGCAGGGAGACATCCTCTTCATTATTGTGCCGCTGAGAGCAGGAAGAGAAGACAAACTCTTCCTCCATCGCTCTGACACTCGCCTTTTGTCTGTCTCAACTAGCAATGCACAGATAGCTGCGAAGGAGGTGGTTAATGGCTTTTCTTTGTCATTTCCCATGAAGAAACGCATAGAGCAAATATTTTTGCTTTATTATGAGATGTTGCAGTGGGATAAAAAACGATGTTGTCAGGTTACACAATGGACAGGGTATTTTGGAGAAATACTTGAAAAGTTAGGTGTAACATGTTGTATCTAATGTCTAATTTCTTATGGTATTGAAACATTTTTAAAATCATTTGTAAATATGCTGTTGCATTATTTTATTCACAAGCTATGAATTAGTGTTAAATGTAGAATTAGACACTAAAGTTTGCAATCATGGAAGCAGTTGCTGAGGTAAAACTGAAGTTGCCACAACTTTAATATAAAGAAGTACTTCAGTGCATTCTTTTCAGTTTGCCAAAATATATGCATTTCTTTACTAAGCTGCTGCAATGCTCCTCAGCCAGAGAACAAAAAAATGCTTGTGTTTCTCATTAGGGTTTCACACCATGACAGGCAGAGTATCGGAGCTGAAAGACTGAGGGCTCACTAGACAATTGAACGTGGTTTAAGCATTTCTACAGAGGCCCACCTTGTTATTGTGGCTTGGAAGTGTGACTGGCGGTTGTCTCAGTCTGCAATGAAGAGTGATGACTGAGAGGACCGCCAGTAGCCACCCACATAGATTAGTATCTTGTCCTCAGTGGAGTTTTACACATTTCATCATTTTTTTTTTCTATTTTTTGTCTCAGTTTCCAGTGTATTTTTAACAGTGTATTCCAGTGATTTTTACTTACAGTGTGTTATGTATATGATATGCTCATCATAATTGATGTCAGACACTGTATTTTGTGGCAAAATGTATCATATAAATTGCACAAAAATGCCCAGCATATTTAATAAACTTGTAACAGACAAGCCTTTGATATTTTATCATAGGAAAATTGAAACTTTAACTTTCAACAACACAACCCTCCTGTGCTCTCATTGTCAAAGATTTTTCTTGTATACAAAGCACTTTCTGAATTATTCAGGATGCACATGTCATGTTGTCCTGTGGTCTGCCTTGTGGAGCTGCTCTCTCCTCCTAGTGCAGTGGCTATATCAGACCCTTCATTCAGTTTAAACCCATGTTTTTGCCATGCCAAATTAACAGCCACCCTTTGGGTCAATGCTGCGTGCGAGTGCTGAGATGGGAGAGGCGCGTTTGAGTGAAAAGCACCAATAACAGCAACATGCATGGTTCTCCACAACTGGCTGCACTCCGTTTTCTTCAAAGGGCCCTCTTTCTTTTTCACTCTCTCTCAGCTGCTTTCGAGCTGACTGCTCACGAGCACACCAAACAGAAATATTGGCTGTTTAAACTTGATGATACTGTCAATATGGGAAAGGTCAGACGGCTATGTATATGTTTTATTCCATCCCGGATGTTGCTAAAGTCAATAGGTCGATTCAAAATTTGTGTTGATTTAGACATGAGTCCGTCTTGGTTATCAGCCAACAAGTTCCTTAAAATCAGACAAGTGATAGGGGTTGGCAGCTCTGACTGGCGCCGTTGTCACAAACCCTCAGGGAGTGGCAGCAGCGGGGCAAGGTCAGGAGGCTGATTAATGGCAGGCATTGTTGTTTACCTTTCACCTTTTGTTGCATTATCTCTTCGGCTCGACACATGGTGACATCGCTGGTCTTCCTGCACACATGCAGCATTCAGCGGGGCAACAGGCTCAACGTGCTCCGGGTCTGCACCCACAGACCTGTGTGCTCCACTTTGTGCTATCTCATCTGAATGCTGAGGTGATGAGCATGAGGCTCTTGTGCAAGACATATACAGTAAATAAACAAGAACACAGCAAGACGAGACAGCCACGCAGGAAATACAATCCAAAAACTTTAAAGGAAGGATTGGAGAACCAGCTGCATGGCTGCTGTTTATATAGTAAATATATATCTGCCTATTTTAGTATACTTTATGTGCAGTATGATTAATAAGCAGTTTTACTTTTGGATAACACATAGTTGATTAATTTCCACATCAAAACATGCCTCCATCTGAAAACTATCATCACTTAATATCAACATGTAAAAATCTGATTCACTTCTTACAGGAAAATTCATTTCTGTCATATTTTTCCTATTTTGATTGGAGGAAATATAAATCCACAATAGCTAGATAGAAGTTCTTTTATAGGTCTAAGCTGATAAAATAATAATAAATTACTTTTTTTTCTTCTGCTTTGTAAAAGATGAACTTGACATTGTACAAAGATAGCCCATGTGCTTCTAATTATACATGCATTATATGCAAACAAGCTAGCATTTAACTTTATGTTCTCTGCAGTAAACTGGAACTGGAACCCTGATCCTTCAGTGGAACTTATGCAAAAGCTTTACTACTGTAATTGTAATGTAAATTTTTAGGAACTGTATGTGGTAAATGAAATAAAACTGAAAGAGGAACCTCTCAGTACCACTGAAATTAATTTGCATAGCAACAGTATATAACTGTATTAGGACGGTCAGAGAGGTAAAAGAAAATGAAAGTAAAAGAATAACTTGGGTGATTTGTCTTTTTTTATCAAAAAGAAAGAAGCTATCAAAGAACTGATCCTACCAGCAACACATTCCTTGTGCATTCAAAATATATTTAGTTTTGTCATCTGTGCTGTAGACGTCCACTGTTGCCCAAAACACTGTTTTAAAAAAGCATCGCTGACAGACACTATTGCATGCTCCTTCTTTACCAAGAACATGCCGACTTGTAGTTTATTTTGATTCCACATATGCTGTTCTGCTGCCATAAATACTGACTGTAGGGCAGAAAATATGTATTCATCTGCAGCTGAAAATAGTCCTGAGTAAATGTGATAATTTCTCTTTTCATGAGTAATGTTTGCTTAAAGCTACAGTGAGCAGTTGTTTTAGGAAAATGGCAAGCCTTTTGTAGCCACTGCTTGAGGCCACATACAAAGCAGAAAAGTGAAAATCCTGAGAGATAGATTCATATACTGCTGGGGTTTTTTTTGTCTTTCAGCATTGATTTGTTGGCACTAACAAAAACATAAAACAACATAAGCTTAATCCTTCAAAGACTAACACTGAGATGCTTTACGAGAACTCAAATAATAACCGTATTCTGTCACAACTCGTTTGAATCAGGTATACGCTGCAGTTAGTAAGCATGCTCCTTTTTGATCTTCTCTCTAAGCACAGAAAACGTTCGCTTCAGGGATCCAGCTGAGTTTCAAGGAGGATTTTCCTCTCCAGACCGACAGACAGTACGGTGGTTTACCGCTCACATATTTCAGAGAAGAGTCATCCTCTTATTATCACCTAATAAGAATTTGAGCCAAAAAATTAACTACCTTATTTGCTGGTAGCATTTGACATGTGTGTGGCAACATTTAGCACAGTATACGTTTCAGCACACTTTAAATAAGTCACAGATGGGCAGACTGGTAGAGCATTAATTCTATAGTCTCCCCAAATTAGAGAGGCCTCTCCTGCTTTGAGGACTGTCTCTCTTCTTTAGCCCAGATTGTCACTAAAATAGACTTCCTTTGCAAAACTGCTGACTAATTTCCATAATGAAAGCGTGTGTTTAGACTTTACAGTAGATGTTGACATTTGCATACCAATTACTGACAACACACACAAATTACAAGCATTCTTCTCGTTTTACAGAAACATGGCAGTGTTTTCAAAGGGTGCATTTTAATTGAGTTTGCAAACATAATTTTATGCTCTTTTAGTCATCTGTATATAATAATCAAAACTGGGCTCTGCAATTCAGCGTATTGCTGTATCCTCAGAGGACCAAAGACAGCGGCGGAATCTCCTGAGAGCAAATGTGAAATGATACGTTTTCATTTAGAAAGCCAAATGTCATCATCATGTCTCTGTCCCTTTTGCTTTTAGAGCATCTGGTTGATGTGGTGAGCTGGCAGAGCAAGTAAGAACATGGGAGGGAGGCATTTATCATCCTCTAGACTGCTAGAGCTGTAACTCTGCCTGCTTGGAAATCCTGTGGACAGTCAGCGGAAAAAAAAAGTCAGTGGTGATTGAATTACAAGAATGACATCGTTACAGACCCGCTGCTTTGGTCTTTTAGGGTGGCAAAAACATGAATGCATCACTTACGCGTATTGCACATAGCACATCTTTGTGCTTGTGTAACTTGCCCTGGATTCTGCTTTTCTAAACGTTTGACAGCGTCCGATCCTGTCAAACACTGTTAACACTAGCCTGGCAGCTATGACCATTTTAAATTTATGACTTTGTTTCTCGCACGCTTGTCAAAAAATTACATCCTGCATGTCAAAGAGTGAGATCCACACGTGTTCCAGCTTCGTACATCATGCTTGCATGCACCATGTTTCCATGGCGAGTCAATTTATGAGAAATTTCAGACATGAGTAGAAGTGCTGACACTGGCCTTTGTAAAATCTGACACTTTGCCAACTTGCCACTCTCTTTTTAAAAGGTTTCTCTTGTATCTTTCTTTCTTTTTCCAAGACCTGTCTGCTCTGCCATGTCGCCTGTCCTGAGATGCTCTCTTCTTGTTGACTTAGAGTCTTGCAAAGACAGAGTAGTGAGTGAGTGACTCCTGGCCAGCCTGGGGTAGTTTCCCCCCTTAACGCAAAAGAAGAGAGATAATGTAAAACGCCTTAAATAATACCCAGCAAAGTGTCAAATACATAAACCGAAGTTTGGTCTTTAAGAACACTCAATCCCTCCTGTACACACGGCAGACGTTGATGAATCATTACGGTCGAAGACAGCAGCGCCTGGTCTTGCTTTTAAAGGAATCTCTGTCACTGTTTCACCACTGCTTGGATTATTAATAGTGCTCAATATCATATCCATTAGGATAAAGGAGGCCAAGTCTCCTATCCATCTCCCCAAGTATCTGTTTGAGCTTGTGGTATTTGAGAATCCTTTCAAGTTTAAGTGTCAGAGGTAGCACTCTTAAGGCCATAGAGATCAGAGCACTGTAGTATTTAAGTCTGGGCATCTGCACACTTTTGTGTCCATATTTTTAGTGATAGTGCCCTTTTTAACCTCTAACTTATCAATAAGCAGTGCTAAAGGAGGCAAGGATGAATTAAAGTGTGAAATTATATATTGCAAAAATATAAGCTTGCATCTCTAATAATTTTTGCAAGGTAAGACTAATGCAAAAAGGAAATTATGTCTGCAACTCCCCCAATCTATCTGGTCTAAAGCTAACACCAAACATCTCCAGACTTCTTAGTATGGAAACAAAATAATGCTGGTAAATGATTTTAAAGTAACAATCAACTATTTTCCTGAAAACTTCTCAAAACAAGTTGTATCTTATGAAATTATGTCATTAACATGAAAATTGTGAAAAATGGCTCTATTTCAACACTTTAAAACATACTGTACTTCAACTCTTATTGTCGTTCAAGGATGAAAAAAGTCCAGTCACTGGCATGTTGTGATGTTGTATGCATTTCAAAAATATTATTTTTACGTGCTCTGTGTCAATAGGGAACAACATCTGAAACTATCCCACCTGCTGCCCTTCCAGCACTGAGGGTCTGCTGTAGACGCAGTGGGGGGTATCACTTGCTGCCCTGATTGATGACCATAGGTCCCGCAGGAAGTAACCCCACCACCATGAAGGAGTGTTTTCCGAACCCCAAGTGGTATCCGGGAAAACATGAACGACTCCAGTCAGGGAGCATGTGTACTCAAAGGCCATCTTAATGTTTAGATATACTGACTCACTTGGGATTTTGCTGCAAAAAGGGGAAAGGAATCGACGGCGGCAAAATAGGACTCATGGCACACAAATTCCAGCATGTATCCTCGAGCCTGCTGTTTAAACACCTCAGTGCTTCGTGTTGGGAGACTGTCCTCTGTAAAAAAAAAAGCAGTATAACTGAATAATATTGACTTTTTGCTCCTTGATAACGTTTTTGTTTTTGATTAGAAGTCTCAGATAATTTTCCATACTGCATCAAACATGCAATATTAGACATATTCAGCCTTTTCTGATCATCAAACTGCTTAAATATGGAAAGGCAGAAATTTTAGACACGAGAATTTAGTACACATTTAAATCCCAACATACACTGGTTGTTTAATTAAATAAAAAAACACTACTGTGCACTGCTAACTGTATACTGTGCTTGTTCTGGGTCTACATGTTATTTTTTTTTCTCAACTGTGCTTATGGCGAGAATCAAGAAAACAGAATCACACTACCTGACTGTAAATCCAAAACACAACTGTCTTTCAGCGAGCAGTGTGATATATGCATCCTCTGTTGATTCATTTTAGAGAATTATTATATATTTAGGTCTGTAATAACTTCTAATGTTATGGCAAAAAACTTGCAATACTTTATATTAAAAAGACAGAACGTTATTATTCATTTTATATTAAATATCACTAAATAACCAATGGCTATTATGGCCCCCGTCTTTAGGAAACACTGAGACTGTTTTTAGTGTTTCAATCATTCAATCACCTGAAGTTTAAAAACAGCTTAGAATAAACAGACCCAATGATATTTTTATTCTAATAGATTATACTATCTCTTAGCATTGAGAACCAAAAATTGATGCAATTTTGATGAATGATGTCGAATTTTTGAAGGCCTGTTCCAAAAAAGGGAAGAGAACTACACATTAATTGTGTTTTTAAAGGGCGGAAACATAACATGAAGTGTTCCTGCATTCATAGGGATGCTGTTCAAATCCACAGAAAAGCTCGTTCTTACTCAACCAAAACTAACCTGGATCTGCAATCACATGCTGCGTCCACTTACAGTAGAAGGAATACAGGTTGATTGCAAAATAGGAAAGCAGATTAAAGTTTTAAAAGTTTGAATCTATTTTAAAAAAACATATTTTATACCACATGCATGCATGATGGTAATTTTGGTTATTAAAAGACTGTCATAAACTGCAAAGGCAACATGTACTGCCTGCACCTTAAATGGCCTTTTCCCCAACTAAATTGATTAATGCTTTTTAAAAATACCGAAAAATAAATAATAATACCAATGCCAATATCTAATACAATCTAATATAGTATGTGAAAGCATCGTCATGCAAAATTAGATGTAGAATAGGTAGAATTTTAAAAAAGCACCATAAATGGTATTAGTTGAACATCATTGCAACGGAATCATTAAAAAAAAAAATAAAGCCAAAATATCGACGTGAAATCAGACAAACACGGTCACATAAATGCCCAGAAACACACAGTTCAGTCTGTAAAGCAAATCAGCGAGGAGTCTCGTCGTTAGAGCGCAAACAGGCCACAGGAATAAACAGTTTACAGAGAGCCAGAGAGCGAGAGAGAGGGCAGAGGCCTGTATGGGAAACGTGTTGTAATTTCTATGCGGGGTACTTCTCCCTGAGGCTGCATGAGGGTGGATTGGACTGTTAGATGCTCTCCTGAACGCACCGTTCATTAACGTGTATGATCAGCCCTCAGATTTCCATCATGGCGCGTATCAATTACAGACCAGATAACATCAGCGGAGGCGCCCAGGCTGAGGAGAGCTCTTTGGAAGTGTACGGGTGTTCTGCCTGAGTGAGCAAAATGACTTTTTTCCCAGCAAATAGTGGCCTAATCACTATCAGTATATGGATTTAATTCCAATTGAGGCGAACTATCAGACGAAGCTGGCTGAAACGTATTCTGAAAAGGTTATAGGTCAGTGAACGCCTCACGACGGGCAACATGCCACATTCAAAGTCCAGAATGAACTCCAACGGGAGAGAATGATTCTGTCTGAGACCTCCACCTGCACGGACCAATATGTTGGTGGCACAGGCCTTTCAGAAATAACCCAAAGTCACATGTTTAGGTTTGATTCCACATTATCAACTCTGTTAAATACAGAAAACAAAATAAAAGGAGCCTCTCAAGGTAGTGGCAACGCAACCAAAAACCACTTGAAATAACAAGGGGGGTAAAAATCACTCATTCATCTCTTTTAAAGTGATATTTCCTTCTTTTCCAAAACTTAGCAGGCCCTTTCCTGGATCCATACTGCAACAACACACGCTACAACAACTTACGCCGTTTAAAAAGGCCTTTATTTTTGCATATTTACAATGAAATTATAAAAATATATAATTAAAGCTTTGGCAAATATTTTTTTTTACATTTAGACAATTCAAATCTTTTTGTTCACATCGTTGAGCCACTGTAGATTCGAGATCATGACCAGAAGACAATATAACATAAGGCGTCTTTAGAATAAAAACATCAATGACAGGGCGACAGAGTCCAAAGAAAAGTTATTTCTTTAAAATCCTGCAGTCTCCTTTTGAGAATATACAGCCAATAGCAACACGAAGTATTTTCAAATGAAGGTAGGAAAATAAAACCGATCAACCAGTGAGGGAAACACCGATACATCCATGCAAGCTTACATTCATATGGCCAAAGACAGACCGATAAAGCTGTACTGTACTCGTTTGAACGGGCCTGTGTTGGACTGTCAGACACAAACAAGCCGGTAGTGTTCAGACTTACTGTTGGAGTTGTTGAAATGAGTTCAGTTAAATGGGTATTTAGGTGTTATAAGTCCCGGTTATGATGATGAGGTAGGGAGACTGAGTCCATGCACACTGTTCAAGTCTTCATGTTGCTGCTGCTGCTGCTGCTTGCTCAGGGGACTGGGCGGTTTTCTGTCTCCTGCACAACACAAAAACACAGAAATACTCAGTGGGCAAGTGCGTAAAAACCGCTCATCAACTGATTACTTAATCCCGGAGATGCATGCATATAATGTGAATAATTGCACCTACATAAAGGGGCAGATTTTATATCCTGCAAACCAACAGAATCTCCAAAAATGCACAATTTTCAACATGCAACCTTCCATTTTCTTATAAATAATAATAACAACAAAGTCCTCCATTCTGTTTAACTGGTTTAAAATGATTACCACTTGCAGGCCTGACACAGGCCAAGAATAGGAGGTCAATATTTGAAAAATGTCATATAATTAGACTTTATTTGATATTTGGTAAATGTTTGCATTCGCTTTGGACGTTACTGACTGAGAAAGAGTGTGTGTGTGAGAAGAGAAAGAGGAGGAGAATGAGGAGAGACACTACAAAGTGTGTGTGTGTGTGTGTGTGTGTGTGTGTGTGTGTGTGTGTGTGTGTGTGTGTGTGTGTGTGTGTGTGTGTGTGTGTGTGTGTGTGTGTGTGTGTGTGTGTGTGTGTGTGTGTGTGCGCAGATATATCAGATAAATTTGGCAAAATGCAAAAATAATAACAACAATAATAATAAACTGTTAAATTCACTGCAGTTGCGTTTGCGTCCCTGCGCCCTAAAGAGAAACATTTTTAGGCTTCCACGCATCTGTCACCAGCTTTCACAATACAGTGTGCGTACCTTCTCGGTTCTGATGCTTAAAGGCCATGGATGAGTGGATCTCCCCCGCATGCATGCTCATCCCGCCTCCTGCGTGGGACAGGGCCGGGCTCTGCGGCTGCCAGTGGTGGTGACCCGGGGCCACGTAGCCCCCCGCCGGCCCGCTGTACACCCCGTACTGGTTGGTCGGAGAGTAAGCACACGCCGAGACATAGCTGGAAGGCTGCAGGCCAACAGATAAGAGAAAATAAGGACCAGCAACCCCCACAAAAAAGTTGCAGAACTTCTAATTGAATGGGACAGTGGCGTGTGGCCTGCAGCAGCGGTTCCTAAAGACGGTGTTTGGTGTTTGAGTGGTTTACGAAGATCAGGGAAGCAGAATGAGGAAGGAGTAGCTTCACTGTCATTTCATTTACCAAAAAGTAAAGTTAATTAGACTATGTATACTCAGCAAGGTTACATCTGTCTCTCACTCTCATCAGAAACACAAATTTAATTAATAAAATCCCACAGGAATATAAAGTCTAAGCCTGGGGATCACAGCTCTGCCACAGGCCTTTGTAGCAAGGGGAACAATTTACTCCTGAGCTCTGCCCATTTTGGCTAAGCTTTTGGACTGTTTCCTATAAAGAAAATAAAATGGCGTGCATGCACAGCATGCACACACGTCCAGACTTTGTGTAGTGAGACTGAAGGCTGCACAGATGTTTCCAACAGTTTTGTTTTTTTTACCTGAGCATATTTTATGTCGGCGTCAATGGCTGATTTGTCAATCCCGTTGACTGTGTGAGCCGCAGAGAAAGCTGCTCTGTTGACGCTACTCCACTCCTCCATTTTTGGTGGGTATCCCTCCGTCCCAGCAATTGCTGATTTCAAAACAGTAGTTTCAGGTCAAAGATGTGTAAAAAAGTGAACGTGTTAAAGTGTAAAAACAAAACAAAACAAAACAAAACAACAACTCTGCAGTCTCGTTAAGCGTCAAAATTAACACTAAAAATAGAAAACACATTAAAGCTGGTTGTTAATCAGTCTGTCTGAGCTATTAAACATTTTTCATTTTCTAAACTGCTTTAGGAAGACCTAAAGCAGTTTTCAAGATACAGTTATTCAAACAATATACTATTTAATATTACTGTTAATATACTTATTTGAGTGCGTAATTGTGCGTAATAATATTATGCTTTATGGATGTGGTTTTTAACCGCGGTGGTTTTTAAACAAACCACAAAAACATAGAAAATGACAGAAAACAACTGTAGATTATTAGAAATATTCTTCCCTAATTTAATAATAAATTGTAATGATTGTTTAAGCTCATTACATGCAGTGCATTTTGCTTTCAGGTATTTGCGTAAAATAAGAGATAGTCTCACACACAGAATGGAGCGATTTCAACCAGAAAACAGCTTTTAAGAAATATGTAATTATCTATAATTTACACACATTTTGTATAAATTATTTAGGAAATGATGGCACAAAAATGCACTGAACCAGTGCGACTAAACAGTGGCTGAAATGACTGACTAAAAGACCCGAAAGCCAAAGAAAAATATTCCTGTAAAGACTACTTGGAGGATTAGCTTGGATATAGCAGGTGGGCAAGGTGTTTGCAAACGCATCATCCCATGAAAAGGCCTATTGAAAATGGCCTTACTGCGTTATGGCTGAATGCTGAAACGGAGGCCTGTACAACATTTAATGGACACATTGTTCCGTCTGCTGCCAGAACAGGTTGTACGGACTAATACGGCCATTAATCAGGCAGGATAACAAGCTGCTCGGGTTTATTAAGCCCTTGTTTGCGAACAGCGAGTGGTAAAGCCTTTCATACACTGCACTGAGAAGCAGAGGCCTAACATTTCACACAACACAAAATGGTTGTGCGACCCTCACCTGTAGGATCCATGAAGGCTCGTATTCCGAGGATGTTGCTGACGGTGTGCGCAGAAGGCCAAGCTCTGGATATGCTCACATGTCCAGCTGTCACCGGTACTCCAGGGGGGCTGCCCATTTTAGTGCCGGTGGGCGACATGGTGTTGGGGTAGGAATAAGGGTATATGTGGTTGTAGGGGAGCCCGGCCTGCGCGGAGGCTTGCTTGCTGCTCTCATATTGGTTCGGCTGCGAGAGATTTCCGATCTTGTTGCGTAAAATCCTGCTGATCGAGCTCACCGACGGGACATTGTACTTGTCACAAACCCCGTCAGCCAAAAGCCTGTCCCGGATCTCCCAGGCAAAGATCCCGGGGTCATTCTGTTTGTAGTCCCTGATGTTTTTCACCACGTTAGGCGTCGTGACCCGTGGCTTGCTCCCACCGATGGCACCGGGTAAGATGGAGCCCGTCTCGTTGTACCTCGCCAAAATCTTGCTCACGCAGCCGTGAGAGACCCGAAGTTGCCGGCTTATATCACAGGGTCTAATCCCGAGCTGAGCCAGCTCCACTATTCTTAACCTTATGGCGTTGGGCAGGGGTCGCCCATTGACGAACACGCCGCCTAGCTGGTTCACCTCTCCATAGGTTTGCTCTGCAGGAGAAAAGAATCACATCAGTTACATTTATTGGAATATTTGGGTGAGTACACAGATGTCTGACTTGTGTAGTAAGTCCCCTCATGTGTGCACTATAATGTATTAATTGTTAAAATTATGCAACAGTATTATTTAACAAATACCAAAAAGCAAGGGCATGTTAAGATGTGCAGCCTCCTTACAGTCCAGCTACAACAAAATCTGAGGGTATAACGTTGTACGCCAGTCTGCACAGATTGGTAACCCCTGTCTCTCCGCCGCTATTTTGCAGCTTTACCAAAGTGTGCAAACTGTTTGGCTGACTTCACCGTCCAATACCACTGCGCACACAACAAAAACAACATTAAAAATGGCGAGCTTGGAGAAAAGACACGAGAGAGCCCTTTAAAGCGACGCTTTTCATAGGATAATTGGTGGTGCGGTTCCATTTACGATCTAAAGCTTGAAGCAGACAGTCACTCCTGCTCAATAGCACTGGAAAAATCCACCGCGATTTAAATTTGACAAGCTGTCGCCAAACACTCCTTCATTTGCACATTATCTGAACTTGGAGAAAAAGGAAAACAAATGCTTATTTCTGTCTTTACGCAGGCGTAGTGAGTCTGGATACGCTTCCATAAGTCCCATTCTGAAGCCAGTGAAGCATGCAGGCGGTGAGGGCTTACCCATTTGCCTATATGTTTCGAGATGCTGGCAAATCTAGGTGCCCCCTCAAATGGCTGAGTGCGTCCGAGTGAAGTCAAAAGAAGGAAGAGGGGGAACCGGGAGGAACGAGCCCCAGAAGAGGAAAAGCCGAAAAATCTCCTCCGATTGCAGCGTGCCTCTTCCTGCGTTTTTTTTTTTGGAAACAAGTGACTGCAAGGTACAATGGCACCGAAGTGATCTTCATCCGATAAATGCAAATTGGAGTTATCCCGGGGAGTCCGGACTCTGCTGGAATTAATTTGACGCGTCCTCCACGTCAATCTTCGCTGTTATACGCTGAGGCTCTGCTTTGGTTTCATTGGTCGTCCTGCGCTGGAAACGGTGTCAGCCAATACAAACCCCATCCGGTTGGAGCCGTGCAGCCTCCTTGAGTATTTTGCATAGGGGAAGTGGCAGAAAGGGAAGCGTTTCATCCAACATGCAGCCTTCTGGTAAGAACTTCTACATCATGGCAGATAGACTTACAGAGGTGACAGTGGAGGGAAAACCTGCCTCAACTTTCACACTTTGAGCTCCAATATGAAGTTCTGCCACTATTTAAGGGAGACATAAATTACAAAATTGATGCGTGGATCATACCAAATTGATTTGCCTTATCAGTCAGTCATTTGAAGAAAGGTAAATATCAGATATAAATATGTTTACTGGCATTTGCTTTATTGGATTTTGCGTAAAATATGAGGAACTTTGAGCTCTATGGTGAAATAATGTATCTAATAAACAACTGAGTACATTTATGAGTACATTTAAAATCATGAATGACCGAAGAATGCATGGATTAGCAGATAATTTATTATTTAAAATTACATCAGTGCACCTTAAATTATGCTTGAGGGTCTGATTAATTTATATAAAAGCCCATAAAGTTCATTTTTGCACATTATCAGTTTTGAGCTCAGTTTTGATTGCTCATAAATACTGTACAAAATCATTTTCTGTGTATTTGATCATACAAGCGAGCTGCAGATTGGATGTGATCCTCTAGACCCGAGTTGTGTGACCATCAGAGCCAAGGGAAAGCTGCACACTAGCAGCCTGAGTCAGTTTATAAGCCGGTGTTGGGGCATCAAACATGGGAAGGGCCTCATGTAATCGATACCTCTGTAGATCGCGCAGCTCCCAGACTATAGGGGATATCGACTGGATTCCAGAGACGTACATTATCACAGCATGTTTTCGGAGTTTCCTGTGCAAGTTTAGAAGGTATCGTTTATATGCTCGCAAAACGTTACTTGTAAAACTTAACAGTCGACCCTATGGTAACAAGGTGCAGTGTCCCTATTCACCCCCCCTCCTCTCCTCTCCTCTCCTCTCCAACGCCCCGACCGACGCGCCCTCCCCACCCTCCTCTTTGCCTCTGTGTCTCCGGGCTGCTTCACCGTCCACAATCTGAGAGCAGGACACATGGAAAGCATCAGGCTGGGTCAGAGGAGAGTGTCGAGGTGCAGCAGAGGATCGTCTCAGAGTCAGACAGCAGAGATGGAAACGTTTGATTTGTTGGATGCTCAGTTTGTCTGGCACACAGGAGGAGACACCACCTGTTGCTGAGTATAAAATATTACTTTGATAATAATAATAATAATAATAATAATAATAACAATAACAATAATAATAATGCATCTTTCTGAGTCTGTGCCACTGTGTCCCCCTCACTTTTTGTCTCTCTCTGTCTTCTCTCCATTGCCTGGCTGGCAGGACTCCCCTCGTCTGGACAACGTAGGAATTGCATGATTTTTATCAGCACATTGTCTTGTTTGCACAAAAAAACCGTTTGTGCATGTTGCATGAAATGCATATGGGTATCAACATGAAGTCTGCCGATTATCACATTATATTTATATTTTG
Organism: Acanthochromis polyacanthus; assembly: GCF_021347895.1. NCBI lineage: Eukaryota > Metazoa > Chordata > Actinopteri > Pomacentridae > Acanthochromis > Acanthochromis polyacanthus. The sequence goes on along the minus strand of NC_067113.1, from coordinate 14,610,881 downwards.
CAAACTGCTTTGTGAAAATAGCAGCTTTGCTTTTCAGTCTGAATCATTTTTTAAAAAGTGTATCATATGCATACTTATACGTATTATAGCTCTAAAGCTTTTACACATTTAGTTTCTTTGACATTCTTTTTTCATGACAATATTTGAATTGTAGTCAGTTTTTGATCAATCAACGAATATTGAGTTTATTTTAAGAGCTACGACAGTCTAAAATATGGAATATGAAAATAGTGCACACTACATGCAGGAGTTCACACCTTTTGTAGGGTTTCTGGTAGAACAGCTGCAGTTTATTTGCCTAGTTTTTGTTTTGCTTTCTACTAATTATATTTACAAATCTAATAAATTAAAAACGAGACTTGGCTATTTTAAGTCCTTAACTTGCTAACGTCCTTAACTCTACAGCTTTTTATATCTGAAGTTCAGATTTTAGAAATAATAAAGTAAAAAAGTGCATCAGGTCCGATTTTCTACGGTGCAAATCGAGGCCTTGTAGGTGAGATAAACTGCAGAGATCCTTATAAAATAATAGAATTATAAAAAGCTTCCACGAAGATGTCCACAATTTAAGTATTTTGCAAAAATGTTTTTTTTTCTGTATTGTATTTAAATCCCCCTGTTTATTGACGCTAAGTTGTAAAAACGTGTGTTCTCGAGAGAATCTAAAATGTGAGCCAGCGATCGGCGTGAATCCGGCCGTTGCTTCGGTTCCACGTTTTGCAGAATCAGCCGGTGAGCAGCTCCGCAACCGTCTGATGTTGTTTGCCAAGTGTGACAAAACAAAAGCAATGAGATTCACTGTGTGTTCATACAATACATGCCCACATAAACACTGCAGCAGACACGCACACACACCAAATGCGCATTCCTCAATATTTTATTTGACATTTATTAATGAGGAAACTTACCGCAGGAGGCTTCTGTCTGTTAGATTTGAGCTGCATCAGTTTTGGTAACAGACACCCTTTCGAGCCTCATTTTAGTTTTATTTATTATATCAGGACTGTTGTTAAGCTTTCTCCTGCACACCGAGAAATGATTTTTAAAAGTAGTTAACAGAAATATAAATGACTAATCCAGTAACAGCCTTGAATGATTTAGGGATTGCTTGCGTGAAGATGATTCTCTGCTTATGCACACGTTTTATTTCTATTATTTTAAGTTGAATTTAAATGCTAAAAAATAGGTTCATGCATGTTTTATTGCTTTGAATGCGTCAATGATTTCTTCTCTGCTTCAGCAATATTAAGGAGATGTTTTTTCCTAAATAAGAATTAATTCATGTGCATGGATAATATTTAATCTTCCCTAGTCAAAATTAAATGTAGTGGTGCTATTTTTTGAACACAATGCAGTTTTGCAATGTATTATAAAATAAAATATATGTATGAAATGACACTGGAGTAAGTCAGCCGCTGTTCAGTCATTTTTATGGTGTCTAGAAAATATATTTAATTTCGTTTAGGCCTGCCTTTCGTTGCAGCAGGCCACGGTGTATCCTCATGTGTGTTTTTAAACATAGCTGCGTAGTGTTTCTCTTTTAAAGATTATTTTATTTTTCTTGTATATTACAGCAGTTGCGACCACGAGAAAATTAAATGGTTAAACAGAAGCCTCCGGAGTGAAAAATGCTCTTCCAAATCAGATCAGACACAAGTGAACTCATCCAATCGACACCTGACACTCGCAAGGTGCAACGACCCCAGTCGGTAAATATTGATGTTGGTTTTAAGTGTCATGAAAGGATCCACTTCCTCAAGTGTGCTTTGTCTTTAAAGTCTTACGGCGAATTTAAAGTGCGATTTTTCATTGTCTCAGAGGAGACGAGGGCGTCAGTCAGTGTGTGTGCAGGAGCTGCTTATTTTAAGTTGCAATGTGTTTAATGTTAGAAATCATTAAAGCTTACCTTCACGCATTTTCCCTTTAGCCTGCATGTGTGCACATCTAACCAGGTCCTATCACTGGCGTCTTGGCATGAGAAACACTTGCAGACATATGTAGTAGATGCAGTTTTACATTAGTGTGCAGCATTCTGGTTAACGCAGATGAACTTCCCCATTGCCACTAAAGCCGAATCTTCATCTACATGTTTTTTTTTTTTTGTTGTTGTTTTTTTACGTGGATTTGATTTTCCTTCCACAGCTGGATGAGCTGGTTTTATTGAGCAATCTTTTTTTTTCCTTCTTGTGTCTATGGTTTTGATTTAGTGTTTGTGAGTTTAGTGATCTCATTGCTTAGTATGGAAATTATTAGAAAAGGTCCAGCTTGCCTGCATTTAGCACACCAGGACCAAAATGAGGCTTTAAGTTTAAAACAAAGTGGAGAATGTTCATATTCTTGATATCTCCATGAAGGCAGGAAAAAACAACAACCAGTAGCCAAACCATGAGAGGGCTACTGAGGCTGCTTATTTCTCTTCGTGCCTGCATGGTGTTTGGTCTGATCCCATAAAATCTGATCATTGGACATGTGCACCAAGTTGAAAATATGTATAAAGAAGCTAAAGTTTCACAGTATAAAAGCTATTAAGCCCTTGCTGCTCATTATTAGGAGAGAGCGAGAAATCAGTGTTTATCCTGGTGAAAGCCAACCAAGCCCAACCTGTAAAGAAACAGATTCCATGGTCAAGTAGTCTGTCCCTCCTCTCTTACAAAAAAAGGTTTGTCCGCTCCTATCTGATCTAGAGGTGGTGATGTGTAGTTTCTTTGTGCTCCTGCTGGTGAGGTTCTGCTAAAAGCAGGCTTGGAAGGCAGCAAGCACAGTTCTTTTATAGCCACAAGACCCACTCTGAGCTGCAGAACACGCCTAATGAGGGCGTGCAGCGGTGCCATGTGAGACATGCCAGCTTTTACCAGGCTGGATAATTGCTTGTGACCTTCACTAAACACGTCTCATGTGTCTTCATGTTCTGAACTGACTTCTAATTGTTACATTAAGGGAGACGTCTGAGGATTACGCCTGTTGACTGGTTTTTGGAAAGAAGAAGAGGGAAAGCCAAATAATTTAGCCCGACTTGGAATGGAGACGATTTGTCTGTGTATTTGTTGGTATTTGTGAATAAAAAGTGTTGTGAACACAGTCTCTACTTGCAGTTCATAAAGATGATTTAATAAAAGGGCAGCCAAGTTGTTTCAATTAGCACAATACAACCAGGCATTTTCTGTTTATTACTTATTACAAAAGTTTCTGTGCCATAAAGCTCCATCTGAAATAGGACTGCTCAGTTTGTTTTAATGTCATGACACTGGCTGTCCTTACAAAGCCACATTGGGGACAAATTTGGTTTTGATTTAAAGTGGAAACATGTTAGGAAAATACAAAGGACTCTCTCTGTCATCACAAAATGTGAACAGACTTGAGTTTTAGCATTCACAGACTCATCTCTGATCTGGAATTATGTGTGCAGCCGTGTTTTACAGATGGAGATTTCTTAACTTCCCAGAAACTAACAGAGTTTATTTGCCATATCTAAGAAAATTACTTAAATGTTCACTTTAGGTTACCATTTTCACCCTGTAAACACTGCAGAAGATTTATGGCAGTGAGTTGCAGCCAGCATGACAATCAGAGTTTCCATTTAACTTCAAAAAGAACAATTTGAGGACACAGAAAAAAGACATCTGGATTCTCATTAACAGTGATTTGTAAAGCCGAGGTCCCTGGAATTGAGCATCTTATGGTATCACTACTGTATCTCTGTCATACCTGTGACTTTATTCTAATACACTATTCTCAAGTATGGATGTGATTAAAACAAATAAAAATAGTTAATACGATCTCAGGGATTAAGAGAAGATGCATTAGAATGATTTACTTCACCTCGTCTTTGGTTACACCTCCAACAAAGTGTGATGGTGAGCTCTTAAAGGAGGATGCTTTTTTAAACTTCAAATGCTGACTGTGTTCTTGAATCACCCATTTAAGCAGCAAATTAGCACCCACACTAAATGAATGTATATTTAGGTGAGATCAACCTATAAGCCTTCCTCTTCCTCGTTAATCCAGCTGCTTCTTCTGGAGGACTGTAATTTGAATGCATAGCAGTAATCTCTGTGGACGTACGAAAAGAAGCTGGGCTTATCAGGATGCTTTTAATTTAGATACAGAATATTACTTCTAAAGAGAAGCAAGGACCATAAATTCCGTTAGATGACAATCTGTCCTAGAAAAGATAACCTTTAAATAAGTATTATTAGGATGCATGCAGATGTTAAGCATCTGGTGGCAGACTAATAAAGATTTAAGGTGTGACTGGATCTCTTCATCAGACATGACTCAAATTTACCATTGCTATCTAAATAAAGATCAAGAGATCATACTGTAGTGCATATCACAGTGGAAATGATAAATAATGTTATATTAATACCTATACTAGATAAAGGTCATAAATGTAACTTTGTAATAAATGCTGATTTACACATTTATATGTAAATAATTCAGCTGTAGTAACATTTTTATGTACATTTTTGTCATCAAGCATGATAGGAAGTGTCGAAAAGGCACAAATAATTTGTGTCAAGTCCAATTACACCAAGTTATCATTAGGACTTTACCACTATCTGTATTTTATTTTACATTAAGAGGTAATGTCAAGACCGGATATTTCATGTCAAAAGGCCTTACTGATAGTAGAACAGTGGAAAGGTGTGATCTAGAGCTCCCTCTATGGCTGACAGCAGAACAGTCCTGCATGCTACAGACGTGACACTCATTAAAACAACTTATTTCAATACACAGTTTGATATTCTTACACTTTTGTGCAAACCAAAAGAGCCCTCTATACAGCCTGAGGGTCAGGAGGGTGTAAATATTATTCTAGTTGGGTCATTTTAGAGGATGAAAGAACATCACAACACCTGCAGTGGGGACTGGCTCACATAAACTTCATGAAACACTGACCAAAAAAAAGCTTAATGTGGGGGTTGCTCACTCACGTGTTTTGATACATTATTAACACTGGAGCTCACAGTCTAGCCAGTCTGTACAGCCGGAGAGCTTTTCTAGGCATTGTTACATGTACCTTTTTATACTCCCATGCATGGTTTTTGTTTGGCAGAGGGGCTTTGCTGGGCTGGATCTGTTGTCAATTAAGAGGAGGAACCTTAATTACTTTTGGAGCACTTCAGACTCCATCCATGGCTGCTGCTGATTCATGCCTGCCCTACTTGGAAATCGGCCCAGACAGTCAAAAACACTGGGTCACATGTGGAAACTGACATTTACCATTCGATTCGCGATTTTTCTGCAATGCTTATGATTAACTTCTGACTTTTAGCTTTAGAACTTTTTATTTCACTCGTGCTGTCTCTCAGATGAGACCTCACTTAGCCTTCAGTTAGTTCCTTCACTTAGCTCGAGTGTTAAGACACCTGTAATAATAAGCAGCAATACCTCATGTGACCCTCTTTGAGCTGTAAATCCAGCCGCGTGTCATGAATGGTTGAGATTGCAGTTGTGGCACAGCGCTGCGCTTCTAAGCTCAAGAATGCCAGATCCAAAATGGAAAATTCTGCAAAGGGACATTCAAGGCCTTCTATCAAAGGCAGTGTGATATTGTTTTCCGCCAAACCAAAAATCAAGGCCTTGAGCAGGCCTTTTTTATGTCAGGGATAGGGGTAGTGTATATTTTCTGACAGTTGCTCCTTTTAAGATTAATGGGCTTATGAAAACCGTGTGTCTTCTTCCAAAAGCCATGCTCGATATCCTTCAATGTTACCAGCATAATCGCGCTGTCCTGAAAAAGAAATCCCAAAGACAGACTGAATATTGATGTCACAACACTGGAGAATCAGGAGGTTGTGAGAGCGCACAGGAATGATAGCCAATGCCATTCTGGATTTGATTTTTGCAGCTCTGGGATGAAGCTCATGAAAAGTAACTATCGAGCTGCTGCTTTTACACAAAGAAAAGGAAAGTTAAGTTTACTGTTGCTCTAATGAGACAAACACATGATCTAAAGGTCACCAAGCGCTTCTTCTGCTTGAATATATAGAGGTGCAAAGATTGTTCCTTGTGCTCTATCAGTGCCCTGACCTCATTGAACCACAGCCAGATGCTCATAAATACATTCCCTTATTTCTACCCTTGTGTGGATGCCAGTTGGGCCGGGAAGTGGGTTTGTTTTGGGTGTTCTCAGTATATTCCTGCCAGAGCCACGCTTTCACATTTCTCACAAGAGAGCTGTGCTGACTTCCTGAAATGCATATGTATTCCTGCTTGTGGTCGTCTGTCATGGCGGCGATCTGTTGAAAGCTGCAAAACCCGAGTCCAGTGTCCACATAATGGACACTTGTTTGTCCCAACAACCGTGGATTAATCAACTGGGCGCCTCTCCCCTCCGTGAATTGTAGTGCCGTGCTGCAGGCGTCCAGATTCAACAGTGTAAATGTGAAAACCGACTCCAGGCTCGGGTGAAGTGAGCAGTTCAGGGTGTGCTGAGCGATGTCAGAAACTCAACCCACATGATTATTTTTTGGTCACATCTGGACATATTGCCGTTCAGTGTACAAAAAAAATCATGTGTGGTTTGCAGTTTGAAGATATTGCAGGAATCACTCATGTCCCTCATTGGCTTTCTGTATTTAGAAAGAATAAGCATATGCCTTTTTAAAGCTAATTATGTGGCATTAATGGGTTAATCATGCTGAGCACAAATCCGGCTTACAGCATGAGGTAGAGATCCCTTCAACTTACATGTAGGAATGGGGGAACTTAGCTCACTCATACTGGTGGTGAAATGTCTGACATGTTTGCGTGGAGTAGGGACAGACAGGCCTGCAACCAAGCCTGGACTTGCTGGCCAAGAAAAAGCCCCTCATAGCTCCCCCATTTTCCTTAACATGCCCCTTCCTGAATGAATGTGCTGGCGAGCTTCGTGTACTCAGTCAGTGGATTTACAATAATGAGCAAGTGTGTGAAAATGTGTACCGACTGTGTGCAAACTGACTTTTTCTGTTGTGTTGTTTGTGCTATGAGTGGAGGGTGTGTAAGATGAAAGAATAATACTGACTATATTTCAATGTGGGAGGTGTTTTTTTTTTTTTTATCAGCTGAAGATATGATTTTCTTTTTACCTTATTAACATGTCCATATTGTGTTTTTTATATGCTGGAAGACATAACATGAGCAAAATCAGCAGTCAGCACCATGGTGAAGTGCCTTGAAACTGATGAAAAACCTGGATTCAGATACACAAGGCTTCATCAATAAACCTAAGAAATCACATCAACTTGCATCAGCTTCTTCGTAATGTTGTTTTTTTGGACATGTATGACTAAATTATGTAGAGCTCAGTGTCTGAGAAGAGCCGAAGGTGAGCTGGTGTGCTCGGGCAAATGATAGAGGGTTGAGTAGAGAACAAAGTGAAACTTTATAAGTCGTACATTCTAAAAGAAACAACAGTGCTGACCATTGATATAGTTGCGTTTAAGCCATCTGAAGGCAGGAAAGGAGTATTTTCATGAAAACAAGCTTTCAGAAATGTATTTTGATACAGATTAGAGATTTTTTAAACAAAATTCTCAATCTAAAAAGTAAGTACATCTGCCATATAAATTCTGCTGTGTTAAAAGCACAACATTTCTCTTTGAAATGAGCAAAATGATAAAGTAGCATAACATTTAATCACTGAAAATACGGAAAAGTACTTCTAAGCTGCACTAAATCACAGAACCTTTATGTACTGGGCATTTACATGACTGTTGCCAAAAAGTACCAATTTATCTATAGGTATCTTTTTATCCTCTTTTATTTTTAGTTTATTGCCCTTTAGTTCCTTAGTGTTTTGTTTGGGTTGTCTATATTAAACTACTGTTATTTGAATGTTATCCTGTTCTATGTGTTATTTTTGTTGTTGTTATTGTTGTTTTTGTAATAGATATAATGCAACAAGCCCTCAAACTCGTATGACCACACAGGTCGTATGTAACGTGCCCCTGAATACGACCCATGAGAGCGTATTTACGTTAGCGCCCCTTCGGGGGACAGGAAGGCATTACGGGATTTAATTCGCGAAACGGCTTTTCCCTCGCGAAACGGCTTTTCCCTCACTTTCGCAAGACGGGTTTAGGGTTAGGGTTATGGTTAGGTCAAAGTTTGTTCATGGTGACGTTTCAGCTGAGACACCGGAGTGTCGATATTTACTCAACCGCTAGAGGTCGCTTAACTTCAAAACGTAACACTCGGTCGTAATACGGTCATGTACAGACAACCTTTGTGGTCGTTTTTTTAAGGAGGACAGTCTCATATAATGCCATCTCGTGCTGTCTGAATTCAAACTTGACCTGCATATATACCAATTAGTGTCATTATCAGTTAACCCGACTATGTTTTTTTTTCATTTAAGTCATAAATTAGTCTACAAAAAAGACTAACCAGAAAAAGGTTGCTAAAATGATCTAGAAGCCACAGTTAAGTCTTTAGATAATTATTCCATTAACAGCCCAGTATTCACATATATTAGATTTACAGTTGTAGGAAAACAGAAACACAAACTCCATACTTAAGAACAGCTGGAAGAAGCAAATGTCTATCTTTTTTTGTTGTTTTTGTTGCTTGATAATTCATTTCAGTACTTACTCAACTAAAAAATACTGTCTATAGATGTCCTGCTGATCAACTGATTGATCAATAGCTTCAGCACAAGTTGAAACTAGGAATACTTAGTTATTAGTTTGAGAACATACATACAGTACATAAGCAGACTGTGTATATCCCACTCACATTGCAGTTTCTAGAGTCTACATTTCAAGTTTGACTATTAAAAATGTTAAGTATTTACGCATTCATTTGTTGTGTTTACTTTGATCTTTGTGAAGGAATAATTAAAGAGATGTCTTCCCAGAGAATTCACTCAGCTGTGGCCAGAAGACAATATAAAGAATATACAATGTGGTCACACTGCTAATTATCTGTGGTAAGAGTTACAAGCCAGATTAAGCTTCATGTTAAATACTGTTGACATCAGCTGTAATAATGATGGTATATGTGGTGAAGCCCACATGTGATAATGTTTTTTGTTTAAACAGCTTTGGAAAATGTAAAATAAAAAAGCATGACAGCTCAGTGTCAGTGTTGATGTAACCATATTTTATATGTGCACATCCGTATTACAGCTAATTGTGTCTTTGTTCAGAGGTCTCACTGAACTTCCTACAAGACTCATAGAAGTCAAGGAGAACTTACCTTCATCCGGTCTAATTAGAAGACATTCAGCCTCTGCTGAAATTTGCAACATAAGGAAATTATTCTGCCACCACCTTGCTAACACTATCATTCTTTCATTAACTCATTACTCCAAAGACAATTTGTTCAAGATGGCGAATTAAGTGACACTTTATGCTGTTTAGTGTTACATTCGAAGGTTTTGGTTATCTCTGTGTTTGTCAATGGAAAGTATGAAGGGGTGGAAACTTGTTGTCAACAACTGTTGATAAATCAAAGCCTCCCTGGTCTAATTCATGGTACAATTATCTCAAAGGAGAGGCTTTTGTGGAGGTTTTAAAGTGAGCCCATATGCTGCAGACCACAACCTGCTGCCACATCTCCAAAACATCGACAGAGATGGAAGTCCGCGCTCAAGTGTTTCCTCCTACAGAAAAACACGTCCCAGACCTTCTGTCCAAGACACAGAAACAATTATAACATCAAATAGAAAGTGAGCGGCACACTTCCCCGGATCAGAGGGGTGAGTCTTTCCTTGGCAGTGAACAGCGATACTGGCTGAAAGCCTCCTTCACTCAAAAGCATGGCAAGGATTTCCTCGGAATACTTACCCAAGGATAGGAGGATGGAGCCAGCTGCAGACTGCAAGCTTAGGCATTCCTGGTCTTTGTCATTGTTATGATGATGATTGCTATAATGGTGATAATACAAGTATAGCCTCCCCTGTCTGCTATTTAGATAATAAACAAATCAGTTGAGTTTATGTAATTTTGTTTGACATGTCTGTTTGGTGTCATTGTGCCTTAGCACAATCTTTGTATTTCTCATGGATGAAATTTGGAGTAACAAAAATATTTTGGAGTTACTGAATCATACTGGATGACTTTACGTAGAATCTGTGTGAAAGTGATCAGTCAAGAGCTGGCTCTCAGCTTGAAATCACACCACAAACTTTCATTTTTTGAAACAGATGTACTGATTTCCCAAACAGCCAGGCACTGTGGGTTTTAGCAGAAATTATTGAATCAGGTGTTAATGGTACATTTGTTGGGAGCTATTGCCAGATGTGGATTAATACACATTTGGTGCTCTACTGAAGTGCCTTGTGGTCATCATAATGGAGGAACATGTCACCGAGAACCGTAATGGAGCTCTATCATACAGTGAAATTAAACATATCAGGCTTTATCAACATTGATTTGACAACAAGGTCACTTCATTGCTGTTTTGGTCTGTTCACTAGGCTTATTGACAGTGGAAAAAATGCAGCACATCATGGACATGTTTTGATGAAAGAGTGGAAAATTATAATCCCACAAACTTGTGGTTCAGTATCTAATCCATATGACTTTTCAAGAATGCAGTAACACTGCATTACTAGCAATGTAAACATTAGAGGCCAATGATGTTGCTTGTTCCAGGAAGCAGCAGTTAAGAAAAAAAATCATACAAATGTCAAATTTTGATTTATATTAAATTTTTTATTTGACCAGTAGGTTTTTTCTGGCTGGAAATTAGTGACAAAACAAAAAGACATTATATGAGAGATGTTAATGAGTACCAGTGACAGTTTCAACAACATTAAGACTTCTAGAGTTTATATGTAACAACATTTAAGGAACCAGTCCTGCCATCACACAGAGTGGAATTTCAGCATCAATATCCTTCTTCAGTTCAGTTCCTGGTTAAAGCATGTATGACCAAATTATTCTCATATTAAAGCTTGTCATTGTAGGATGGAGTAGTCGTACAGTGTTTGAACAGCCGTCTCTCTGGTGTGCTCCAGCAGCAGTGAGGAAGGAAGACTGCATGAAAAAAGAGGCAGGATCTTCAAACATTTACTGATTCTAGAAGAAGCAGTGATGTAAGGTTACATGAAAGCCATTTAAAGGCAGGACAATAATTTTTAAGAGTTTAAAAAGCGACCAGAGGCAGATTCTTACCTATGTCTATAGTACGTACAGTTTGCAAACCAGCTTTCTTCATAAGGATTTGTTCCACTCCTCTTTTGTGATGATCTCTAGGTTTTGAGTTTGGAAGGTTTCTTTGCCATCATACTGGTCTTAAGTTCCCTCTACAGATTCTTGATGTGATTCAGGTCCAGTCTCCAGCTGAGTCATTCCAACATGTTATTATTTTCTTTAAAACATTTCTTGACCATGTTGGCTGTATGTTTCAGATCACTGAAACACTGGACCTTTTTGTTGGGTGATCCAACGTTCCCCGAGGCCAAGTATTTCTGTGGACGAATGATGTTTTTTTTCCTCCAGAATCTTAGTGTCAGCCTCTTTTCTCATGCATGATGTACTGTGATCATGCATGATCACATCAAACAAAAACAGAATAAAGCATTTTAGTCCCACCACCATACTTGATTGTAGCGATGATCTTGTTGATGATGTCTTCTTTTTTTCACCAAACAGAAGCTTCATCCCTGTATCCAAACAACTCCATTTTCATATCATCTGACCACAGATTGTTGTCCACATGAGCTTTGACAAAGGCAAGGCATGATTTTTTTGTACCTGTCCTGGAGAAGTGAAGTCCTACTTGGTCAGCATCCATGCAGACTAGACTCCTTTAGTGTCTACTGGAGTATCTGCTTTGAGATGGTACCAGAATTGATCTGATTTATCAAGATGGCCTTAATCCTTGGATTCTACCTCTCAAAATACTACTCTTGCCAGTGTAGGGCTCACTTTTGGATTCATATCCCACATTTTTTTAATTTTTGGAACTCCAATGCACAACTCTCTCTCAGTGATTGATTATAAAAGCTCACAAAAGTCTTTGGTCTTAGACAAGATATGTAATTGACCAGTAGCGAAAATATTACTGCATAAACTATTCTCAAATTAATAGTGCATTAGATTGACTTACTGTCCTTTCTAGCCAGCAGAAACCTATTGGCCAAATACAAATTAATTTTAAATCAAAATACGTCATCGGTCTAGATAATTTGGGGCTCAACTGTACGTGCATGAGGAGCAAACTGAAGGGAAAAACAACATTAAGCCTCCTCGCAATGTGTTTCAGTCATAGAAACTACCAGAATTATTTCCTCATTTGGTGTTTTAATGATAACGATGGGCATCACATCATCAATGACAGAATCTCCCATAGACTTTCATTTGAGTCTAGATGTGGTGACTCGAGAGGCCATTACATATGATTCACATTTTCGCATTTTACATACTCATTAAGGTGAATTCTAAATACACAAGCATCAATATTTCTAATGTCATTCATTCATTTATTCAGATTTTCCCTTTAAGTTGTCATATTTTACGTCTTCATTACCATCTCCACTACAGAACCCCATAAATATATTTAAAATGACTTTGCAGCATTTCAGTGAGAAGGAAGATTTTCACTGGAGCAAGAAGTTATTTCCACATGTCTCATCATGGCTGAAAATATGATTCCTATTCAAAGTTAGTACCATCTGATCCTGATTTTGGACCACAGATAATCCAGCTTCGGCTTCTGTATCATAACTTTACACTGCTGTATGAAGTGTTAATGCGGGGGGAGATAAGTCAGTGTCAGTGGTATTTGTTTAGCAGTACTGTGACCTGTCAGCAGAGAGGGAACCGTCTGAAAGTGATACTCAGTCTTCAGAGACCGCTCGACTAAACCAAGCGAGACATTATTAGCATTCTGGAGCTAAAATGTTTGAGTTTAAGCTAAAAATGGATTTGTCACTGTCTCCTTGTCTTCAGATGATTCATTCTGAGCCATTCTCTGCCCTCTTTCGCTTTTTCTGAACTCGAGCCAAGACAAGTGCAAGCAAGTCCTGGAGGACAGGTTTGATGGGCTACTTTTAATAGTTTTCTTTTCTCTGCACACTCATAAGGGGAAAGAACACATCAGTTTTTCCAGCTGAATGGAAGATAAATGTCTTGAAAGTTAACAAGATGCAAATTTTTATCACTATGATGTTTTTCAAGTTTATCTATGCTTATTTAAGTGTAAGCACTTGGAAATTATTGTCACAGATTAAACACACAGTAGACTTGGTCTGTCTTTACAAAGGTGGGGCCCTTTAAACACACAGGCCTATAACTTTTACTGGGTGGCTGTGCACTGTGAAGGGAGAACCAGCCGTGAAACCCTAAAAGCTCTTTGAACTGTTCTCTTAATTCTCATATGTAAAGACATTCCCAACAGTTTTTTCCTCCCTCCACAGCACTCTGGGTCATATCAAGTTCTCAGGGAGAATGCAAATAGCTGTGATAGCATCGACAAGATGGTGCAAAGCGATGACAAGTTTGCAGAATCAGCCTGTCTAACGAGGCGTGGGTCACGGGTGACTGAGAACACGTAGTTGGCTGTTCATGTCATCGTCTTTAAGCACTGATGAGACCAAGGCTCAGTTACATGCTTTTCTGTTGAGAAAATTACAGAAGGTAGACCGATGTGGTGGAGGCATTAAAGAAATAATGCCACTGATTCACTTGATCAACAGAGCTCCTGTGAATATTGTTCATATTAGACCAAAGATAGTAGCTCACGCTTTAATAGTATTTGTTATTTTATTTGTTAAGCCATTAAAATAAATAAAGTCCCTCTCAGGTAACTGATTAGTTCATAATCCAACTGGTTATTGGCAGTTGATTCATTCACACTTGTTGCACTTCAAGCACACCAGCTCTTCTAACACTGTGCACATACAGAAATGTAAAATAGCTCTATCCTATACAGTGGCAAGTTGCAATATTTGTGTAATTCAGGCATGCATGATAGAACTGGAATCCATTTCTGAAGAAGAAGATGAATGATGCAAGAAGCCTCACCCTGTAAGTTAGATGGAATAATTCATTACATTTGTTACTCATCTAATTATTTCCGAGACAGTCATCACTGCAGTTACAAAGTAGTAATACGTGGCTTTGATTGAATATTTTACTCATGATGTTTCTGCTTGGATAAAAAAAATCCCCATATAGACATAATAACAGGATAAAACACTTGATTTTTTACCAGTGGACATCTTTAAAAGTCAAGGACCTTAGCCTATCTGATTCTTTAAGCTGAAACTAGTTGAATAAGTGGGCTACTTGTTGTGCTAGTAGCTACTAATCTGGCAAGTTCAAGAATGTCAATATTAGAAAACTGGCTAAAAACTAAGAAAACACTTATTTCACTAAAGTCCCTCCATTGCCTTTTAAAGTGTTCCACATACTTCGTGTGTCAAGTCTCTTTTGCTACTTTTACTAAAAATAGTTTCTCAACAGCTACTTCTCAGAAATCCAACAAACTCTCACATTACCAGTTTATTAATTTTTCATGCTGATTGAATAAAAAGTAGTATAGTGCATCATCAAATTATCATGTGATATTACACATTTACTATTTTAATTTTTATTGAAGATATGCAGTATTTTTTTTGTTTTACATAGATTTTTTGAGGGGTGAAACTAAAAGACTTGCCATGGTTCTACATAAAACAAGACACGCCCATTAGCTTGGTTGTCCCACGCTGAGCACCCTGAGTAGCTTGTTTTCATTTTCCAGAATGTTCCTGCATCTGCACATGTCACACAGAGATAAATGGTTAAGTATAAAGAAAGACAGAGAGAGGGAGAGATGGCGGGCAAAGAGAGGAGAAAGAGAGGATTACTGAGCTTTATCACGTGATTGACAGAATGGAGACCTTCGAGTGAACTTAACTCTCTTTTGGGGAAGTGTACATATAAACACGGTCAACATGCAGGTGGAAATATGGGTCTCTAGGTGTAAATAAATAGTCTTGGTCTGGAGTTCAGGACATTTTGCAAACAATGGAATTTTTTTTGGACTTGGAGTTGAACTCTTCTTAAATTAAAAAAAAATCAGCTTATACCCCAAAATATTGTAGATTTTGTTAAATTTAACACTGAAATGCCTAATAAGAAAGTGATTACCTTCAAATGATCAAATACACAAATTTGAAATCGATGCTTTACATTACAGTCACAGTTCTTTGCAAAAACTGATTTAAAGTTAGCATTGTCGCCTCACAACTATGAGATCCCTGGTATCTTTTTGCATGGAGTTTGCATGTTCTCCCTGTTCATGTGTGGGTATTTATCAGATTCTCTGCTTCCTCCCACAATCCAAAAACATGCTGAGGGTAATTGATAATTCTAAATTGCCTGTAGGTGTGACTGTTTGTCTCTGTGTAGCTCTGTGGTAGGCTGGCCACCTGTCCAGCGTGTGCCCTGCCCTCATCCAGAGTGAGATTTTAAGCGATATTTAGATACTGGATGGATGAATTTAAATTATATTGATATCACCTTTAGTGCAGAAGCTCACCAGGGTCATAGTGGTCTGTTGTCAGTATCAACTTTACTGTACCTCACATTCCCCAGACGTCTAACCTGGTACCAATACACCACCAGCTGGTCTAACTTGGAAGTTGCTTACTTGGTCTTTAAGACAAGATGAGCTCCTTATGTTTACATGTAGATGGATTGTGGATTCCTATACTGTGTGAGGTTGCCTTTTAGAAACCAGCTAATCAGACAACTATGACAGTAAAAGGAAGAAATTGAGATTAAAATGAAAACCCCTCTCATTCTACCAGATTTTACAACTTTTGTCGTCTCACTTCATTGTGTTTTCCAGTAGATGGCAGCATAGGCTCATGGAAAACTATCTGTGCTTCTGCGAAGACAAGTCTCCCTCACTATAAGTTTTTCCCTTCTTTTCTCTGTCTGACCTGTTTCTGTAATTAGAACTATTTCTGAAACATTCACATCTTGTTATTAAACCTCGTTAGTGTGGCTCCGAAATTGTTGGCATTAAAAGTGTGTTAAGATGTCATCAAAACATCAACACAACATGCAGAGGATATCTTAGTCTGTGAAGTTGCCAGAGGGTGGCAGTCTTTAACCATGGTTTTGAGACTGGGCTTATATTTCATCTCTTTATGGGATGAGAAAGAAGAAAACATTATAACAGCAGGCATATTGTCTCAAGAGCTGTAATGTGTATGTTATTCTTTTTTAAAATTGTGTCAATTTCCACATTTTCTTATCTTTTCACCAATATGTGAAAGAACAACCTTGTCTCTGGCAAACTGCTGCAGAAAGGTTTGTGAAAGAAAATAAAAAGATCATTATTTTGTTACAAATGCTTACATTTAATTTCTAAACCTTTGAGACTGTACAGCATTTGAGCTACTTGTAAAAATTTGGAACACAGCAGCCACATAGAGGGTTCATGCAGCCAAGGTCCTATTCTGATTAGAATATGATACAAGTGATGAAAAATTTGACCCCACATTGTCATTGTTAATCACTTCATCTCCTTTCATGAAAACGTCTCAGATGCCGGACAAAACGATACAGAGAGCACACATTTAGTTGAGGGAATGTAATATCTCCATTACGAATGTCTCCACAAAACTACACCCAGAAGTTGAAAAGACACCTCTGACTGATGTGACACTGTATGAAAAAATATTGACAGCTAAAACCACATTCCTCATCGGATTCAACGGTGTCAGCTTCCTTTTCTTTCCATCCTTCATCTGCTCAACCCCTGTCCCCTCCACGATGAAAGTCGAACAAATCTGCTGACATTGATCCTGTCTCCTCGCCTGGCCTAATTTCATTTCAGCCTGAGAGAGACGGCTATCTCCAAAGATCTTGACAGACAATTGTATTTACTATTTTCTTTTCACAAGCCAATAAAGGGGGAGCAGTTATTGCATCAGATTATATGAAAAACCGTTTAATGATTCCAATTTATAACTCTAGACTGAATAATGATACAGTTAAGAGCTGACAGGTCATGATAAATGAAGGCTCATATAAAACATATTTAGAGTGAAGAATGGCTGGAGATGAATTGCACACTGATACAAACTCATGATAAAGAACAGTAAGAGGCACTAGAAGACTTAATAATGTGCTATTCATTTTGAAGTGATTTTGCTGGTTAATAAAAGTGCACAAATTAAAAATATATTTATTGTAGAAAGACGTCTCAGAATATTGCCCCCGTGTCTCCATACGCATTCACCAGCACCCAGTCTAATCGCTGCCCATCTCTTTAGATTGAAGCCCTCAGTTTCTCTCTCCATCACTGCTGACTCTCAGTGCATTTCACTGCGTCTAAGTTACTCAATTTAGTACACATATAAGATTTCTTCCACAGCATATATTACCAGCTTGTTCTCTAAGGAGACTAGCAACATCGTTCATGCTGCTGTTTCGACTAGACTGCTGAGATTTAAACCCATAACACTGACAGCTACACCACAGCTAAATTATCAGCAGGGTTATGCATCAGCAAGGCCTATTGTATAATAAGTAAATGATTCTGCTGTTGAATGTGTTGACGGTTTCATACACATTCACGAATGTTGAGGCATCCTTGAATTGCAGCGGTAAAAGCATACAATGCATATCATTCAAAGGAAAGGACGAAGGTGCATTCACTGTTGCTGAATGTGGTGAAAAAGCAAGGTCAAGTGGTAAACCCTTTAAAATCATGGTCAAGGACCAGAGTCTATACACTGGTAGTGGACCGCAGAATATGTAATTTCTGTAGGGTTCTATTCACTCAGTGATAGACATAGAACTCACTAGATACAACATCCACCACTCTTTTTATGCATTAGGACACTACTCTAATGTGACCAGTGCTTTTCCAGAAAAAGGTTCAACAGTGGTTTTGTATTACTCCCATTGAAGGGAGGGTCACAGACATTCTGTTTATTTGGTTTGTGAAGTACTGCAAATGTGATATATCCGAAAGGTTTTAAAAGAAAAGCATTCACTTAAGAGATGCACAAATATTACCAGCAGCTGAAGGGAATCAACCGGCTGCGAGCATCCTCAGGTAGTGTATGCGACATATACACACCCCACACACAATCCAGTCTTTGCTGATCAGTGTGATGTACATAGAGAGCAAGGACAACAACGCCATCCATCTATCCATCCGTCCGTCCATCCATCCGTTTTTCTAGACAACATGGAAATTTGAATAATAAAAGTGTAGAGCTAATGAGAAAATGTAAATGAGACTAAGGACGTGGAGACACTGGCCTTCATCTGATGAACAAGAAAATGAGAAACGAGGTAAATTATCCCACGATCATGTTCACACTGACACCTGGGAGACAGATGAAGTAGACTCTATTGTTTTTTTCTGAATGCAGATACAAAGGGGGCAGAGAATGGTGAGAGGAAGCACATCAGAATAGGTGACCCTGCAGCTCTGTTAGTTGCCAGAGGAAAAGCTGGATCAAACAGGGTCCCCCAAGGGTTGAGCGGTCTGTTGTGCCTATGTGCGCTCTCCCTTTGACACTGACACAAACCATGCACCCACAAATGAATATCACCATTTAGAACAATGCTAACAGTTTTGGCATGTGTGCTATTCAAATCAGGTTCAGTCCCATAATGGGGGGAGGCAGCGGGTTACTTGCTTTGAAAATTTGCCAATTTGTTACACAGGATCTTGTGTATCCAGGAATGATATTCACATAATAACAAAATAAAGTTCTGTAGCAGTACAGAGAAAAATGACATCTGATAAGTTTGACTGACCAAACAAAATAAGCACAAGAAAGGCATTTTCAGTTATGCTAGTATTATCGCTCTAAGGAGGATTTTAGACTGCTTCTTTGGTTTTCCTTTTCATGAAATGTCTCAACAATCACTGACTGGACTGCTTACACAACAAATCCTGGTATCTTGAAATCTTGGTTTTATTGCAAAAATATATCAGCATATATGCTAAATGGAGAATGTCACTTTCATTATGGATCCAATGGATCCAAATGACAACAAAATTCCACCCATCACAGAGTCATCAAATGCCCTCACTGTAGAGGTAAAGGATTCAGGCCTGTCTTGATTACTCACCCACTTGTTGAGAATGCGGTGAGGGATGACTGATCTGATCATATGTCATTGTTTCTGGAGACCAGTGCCTGTGGTTTTTGTACCACTGAAATCTCAAATGTGCATTCATTTTTTTTCTAAAAACAGGTTGATACACTGTTACAGTACATGCAATCTTACTATAATATATCTATCATCAAAATCGTCAGTGGACTTTTCTTTCAGGTCATGCACTGGGTACCTTAGCTTCCCACACATATGACACTAATGCACAAGCATAAAAGATCATCAAATGCTGACCACAATTTAAAACTCTGTTAATTTATGTTTTTCTATTGATCTAAATACAGATGCCACTTCAGTCGCTGTTCCTGCTGAAACACTGGTCAGTTGCAGTCTGACTGAAGCTCCTGCCATCTGAGCCTCAACAATAAATCCTCTGTGAAAGTCACAGAGATATTTTTCTCTTCACATCATCGTATTAAGTCTAAATTATCTGGGCCTGCTCAACATTTTTATACATGCCCCAAAGAATGACTGAATGATACTTGATCAAACTGTGCTGAAACAGTTTAGGATGAATTCCAGACCACCTCTACTGTATGCACAACCTGTAGGAATATATTTGGAGGTTTTATGGGAGATTAATCTAGTTATTAAATTCATGTTACTCTGTGCTGTAATGGGTTCCATGATTACCAACTCCAGTTATTTTATCAATAAACAATAAATCCTCATTTACAAGGGAAAACATTGATGATTATTTGGAAACATATATCTATGGTTAGGCTGTGTGTAGAGATAGTTTTGCTTGCTTGGATCATGCATTAGATCCGCAATTCATTTATTTACTATAGAAAATCTTCAGTGTAGGATTGAGGAGAGACAGAAAGAGGAAGGAAGTGTGTAAAATGGACGGCATAGCAAACTAGCCAGAGACCTGTAAAAATACTGATTCCGCCTTTCAACAGCCTCCTCCTTGAGCGGCAGATCATCCGTGATCACCTGACAGTTCCGGACACAGCAGGGCTAAGCTCTTGTCGCTCCCTCTCAGAGCCATCCTAGCAACACCCTCTGTCCTTATCCCTCCGGACACCCACACACTGTCTCGCTCTTCATTGCCACCTCCCCCAGGCCTCCCACCCAGACCTTCAGTCCTTGGAGAAGACCCCAGGCCGACAGGGGAACGAGGAGCAACTGAATGGGCCCTGGACTGGCCTTTGTCTGGCCCCACTGCAGAGTCCCTTTATTTACACAGTCTTTAATGCTATATGTTTTCTTGTCTCTTAATTGCATTGGCCTTTGTTGCCCTTTGGTCAATCAATACCATCTCTCCAATGACATAAGCAACTCCATTCAGCAAAGCCTTTCCAGGTGATGGGTGTTTCGTGGGAGGGCTGGTTGGGAATGAGTGTTGTAAATATAGACCCACAGCTTTCTTTCTTGCTAGCAAGGACATTATATACACTATTAGTCAAAAGTTTGGACACACCATCTCATTCAGTCCTTTTGAATTATTCGTATTCTTTTCTTCATTGTAGATTAATACTGAAGATGAACACTTTTTTGCTTACAACATAATTCCACAGGTATTCTTTATAGTTTTGATGTCTTCAGTCAGTTTTGATCTACAATGTAGAAAATAATATAATTTAAAAAAAAAACACTGAATGAGAAGGTGTGTCCAAACTTTGGACTGGTAGTGAATATGTATCGGCTTATGTACACTGACCACATGTCTGCAAACATTCTATATATGTCTGTCTAAGTAGGTTTGTCTGTCTATATATGTATCTATGTAGATCCACTCTATGCCTTTGTTATTTCCCAAATGATGCACTCATGCAGACATGTGGTTTTTGGGAAGAGGGTGTGTCTTCCTCGGCTGCATGTCAGCTGGCGGGCTCTGCAATCTGGAGTCCATAGGTGAGCTCACTGCACATGATAAGTCTAGTTGATGCGGCAATCAGTGCCATCAAAACAATTTTGCTGACCCATGACTCTGGAGGAGAGCAGGGAAGAGAAGGAGTTGACATGCCTTTACCACTCCTGAGTGTGTGTGACCAAGCACATTAATCATAAGAGGTCTAACCCTCTCCTGTGTCCAATTCAGCGATGATTCTCTAGTGCAGCACCATGGCAATGTTTAGACAGAGCCGGACATAATTATCTTTTTGTGTACTTTAATAAGGAGACATCCGAGTGCTCAGATGACAGGGGCACACACGCCACAAAACTACCGTACAGTGATATTATCCCCTTCATTCTGTGTAATTAAAACATAAATAATTAAATGACACTAACTAACGTAACTGGTATGCAAATGTGATGATTTAGTGAGTTGAAGAACACAGGGATTTTTTTGCCAAATGGGGACCATTTAAAGTTGACCTTTGGAAATGTTATTTTGAATGCAATGTGATGGTGCTGTTTAATTTGAAGAGGTACTTATCTCAAAGTCAACATCTTACTTCTGTTTTCCTGACGCACACTCAGTCACCATATATTAGGCAGTAGCCTGGCAACCACAAGAGTAGAGCCGTACCAAATGGATATGTTTGCAATATGACAGGCCCAGTGTGCTCCTTACCGCTGACCCCGCCTGCCATTTTGTTTCTGTCCTGCGAAGGTGTCAGTGATAAACGTTACCTTGTCTCAGCAGGTGTGCCTGGATGGAGGGCCCTGCCGCACGGAGGGGGTCACCAACCCTACAGTGTTTCCCCCATTTATTTGAATAATGGGCCATTAGGACGGCTGGATATCCAATGTTAAAGTAGCTGTATGTGTCTCCTAGATAAAAGACATAATTACCTGAGAGAGGGAGGATGTGTTGGTGCACACTTTTCCTCAGCTGGGCTCCAGAGCTCAGAATTTATACACACTCCTGCCATTAGGTGGCGACAGAGAGAGCCAGAGAGGGAGAGAGCTTTAAGGGGTGAAGGCCCTGGTCATGGCTTATACAGGCATCACCACAACTGCTGTATTAACAAACTGCCAAATTGAGCTGCATAGTAGACTTTTAAAAGATAATCTTGGCACCTCAGTTGAAACTCTCGCGTATTAGCATCAATTTAAGGTACTGACAGAGTGTATTGTGTTTTTCCAACTACACCATAGCAGCATGTGCTTTTTGAGTACTTATTCATGTTTCATTCCAATTTTATTCAAACTGGTGACAGAAAATTCATTCAGTTTTCAGAATGAAGGTTTCCCTAAAACTACAGAGCGTGTCTTTTTAAACTATTTTCAAGCAATTACTGTTCTCGTTGAATTGCATAGTATCATGATGAACAGAGAGTGGGCAATTTGTAAACCTTTGGCTTGCTAAGAGATAGAGTTGTCCTTTTTGGTCGACATTGTGGCTCCTTTTACCTTTCATAATTCTAGTTCAAGAGAGACTTGCCATGCTGTCAATGGAAATGGGGATACAAAATTTGGAGTGGTATTTATATGAACCGAAAAGATTGCCAATTAAAGATGAGTTCTTTATCATTTATTTGCCCTTGGGTTTTTATTCCTCAATTGCTATCACCTTATAAAAGCATCCTTTTAGCACAAAGAATAGAAGCCCATTTTCATGACCTCCTCTAATGCATTTCCCTCCATCTTCACTGCCTCGAAAAAAGTTTTCACCTCTCCACAAAACCTGTTAATTGCCATCGTGAGCCCAGAATAAAGAAAATATCTACACGTTAATTATCCAAATATGTTGGCAACCCATCTGCAGAAAGCCATTGAAATTACTAAATTGTGTTTTCTCCTTTTCGGCTTTCATTTTGGACACATTGTTAATCAAAAGGCTTCAGAAATGTGCAGATGGGCAATCCTTGTGTCTGCAAGGAGCAGCCTGGTTCAAGGTGAGTGTTTCATGTCCCCAAGCCCTTCTGTTTCTCTCCATTGTGTTGTTTAGGTTACATATCCTGATGGGGCTGTTCACTGTACTAAAATAGGGAGTTTCCTTGCACACATTCAGACATACACACACGACACAACTCGTGCAGTCATAAACATTCAGCCGCATGTACACTGCTTTACATGCAACTGTACAGACACCTACTTAGACCAAAGCTGTACCATCAGTGTGTAATGGCAAGTCATTGTTTATGTAATTGGTTTTAGTGGGATTTGAGGCAAATAAATAGTTTATCTCTTGAAATCTTGACCTGACACTAATGTTTGTCATTTAACCTCAGCCTTAAAAGATCTTTAAAACCTATGGAATACAAATAAAGCCTCGAACTTTTACATTTAGGAGCTAAACAGGTTAAGAAATCAGTTGACGGTGATTGAAAGACATTTTGTTTTAAAGCAGCACAAACAAACATGATGGATAATAGCGTGTGCAGAGTAATGGTAACATCTAGCAGTAATAGAAATGACTTATCACCATGACTTGGTCCAAAATGCCCCCAAAATCATTTGAGCTTAGTTTCAGTCAGGTCTCCTGTCTTTGAAATGACTCAGGCCCAATTTTGAAGACGCTGAGCTGATGTTTGTGGTTTAGTAAATATGGTAAGCACTTTGCATGCATTGAATTCATCTAAATAAATTTAGAAGAAAAAGTGAATTTGACCAGACATTTTTAAGGGTTGTTACAATATACCAAAATCCTTACAGGCAAGTCTCTCCACTCAGTAGCCATCTGGGTACAAAGAAGTTGTTTCAGGCTGACAAAACACTGTCACTATCCAAAGAAAAGGTGAGAGTCATGGCTGCAATTTTGATTGTCACTAGGACATAAAACTGCATGTGTAGAATCACCAGTCAATGATTAAAAAAAAATGCCAAAAGGTCTTGTGTCTTTGCTCTAAAATAGAATTTTAAAAGGAGCTTCCCCCCACAAATTATACCTACTTATACTACACATGGGTACAGTCGAGTCAGTGCGACAACATAATTGGCAGACAGTTTCCTGGTTCAGTTCAAATAAAGCACAACTGACATTCTGAGAGGAAGCACTGGATGTCTGTCACACAGTCACTATCTGTGTAATCAAGGAATTCTCTGATGCATTTAGATGCAAGATTCTTTACGTGGCAAGTCTTTCCATTGTAATGTCACTGAGTATACTTTATACAAAAACTCTTGTAGTTAAAGCCCTCCTGTGCTCCAAAACATCATCCAAAACTATTCCGGTTGTTACAATCATTGTTGTCTTCCAGATTTATAAATTTGTTCTAAATACCGTTAACATTGCTTTAAGGCCCCAGATTAATGCATGTTGATTATTTCAAAGAGTTTTCACACACAGAAACTTTGACACAATCTCATTACAGAACAAAACTGTGCAGCCGGACAGTGGCATTATGAAGCACTGTGTCAACTATACTGTGGCTATAGTTTCTGGATACATCTTTTATTACTGCATTGAAGTAGACTACAGTGTTCAGAGTCATGAGGATTACAATGTGCGTGTATATCCACATGATATTAATTCAATATGTCAAATGGATTCTCACAGAGCATTGCTTTCTGTACAGTAATTCCTGCTTCCCATCGCTGTCACTTTTGTCTTTAAAGAGCATACAGAACACTATTTTCTGCAAAGGTTTTAAAGAAAAGAATTATACATCACATTTAAATTAATGGTAACACTTTATAACGCATCATGTGATTTACATTCCTGTTCATTTACTGGTTCCTTTAGGTACAGTCGAAGATAACAAGACTAGAGGGAGCAGCTGAATAGTTTAGAGGAAAGAAGAAATACTTCATGCAATAAATACTTGTGCAAATACCAGATAGGTACAGCGCAAAGCAAGGGAAAACTTAAGTTATGTTAATAGCCTTCTTCTCACTGTGTAATATGAATGTGATACATGTGTAAGGTTTAAAGGAGAAGAAGAAAGAATCCACAATTTGTGAAGTGCATCTTATTGGAAACAGTGACTGACTACATCCTCAGGTGGCTACTCGACACCTTTTTTCTGTTTAGGGTGATGATCACTCATCTATGTGTCCATCTGTTTTTGAAGACAGCATACAAATTTGAACAATAAAAGTGTAGAGCCCCTGAAAAGAGATGCATCTATGGGGCATAGCACTGGGAAACAAAATTTTGGGGAAAAACAACCTTGTTGGAGAGCATTTAACACTTGATGGATTCCTCATTAAACATTCATAATGCATGCTGTATTGTTACATTACTTCACTGCTTTAATAAGATTTTTCCCCTTCTCATTATAACAGCCAATTGTAGCTCCCTTGTTCAGCATGGTGTTGTTTACCTCCACTGTATCTACATTTGAGTACCAGTAAGCACCAGTAAGTATTTTAGTGGTACCTTATTCACGCCACTAAATTGCAGTGTAAATTGCAGGTTGTACTTTAATATTTTACTACATTAATTTGTCAAAGGTTTTGTCCTCCAAGTAAAATTGTGAGGTCTCCTGAATAATTTCTGCTCGAGGGATATTACATAGAGTACGTGTTTTCCTGCAAGATACATTTGTAAGAGAAAATGGCCTTGAGACGTTCCTCTTCTAATTCAGCATGTTTTGTCCATGCAATACTATTCAAATACGAGAGTTATATTCTTCCTTCCCTACTTCACCATGGACCACTGTTGAACAGTCGATATCCTTGCAAAGCTTTTGAATCTTTGTTTCAAAGCTACTCTGTACAGCTGGAGTGAAGGCAAGGACGAGTGCGCACAGCTCGCGATGATCTGTCCTTGACTCTTGCTATGATTTATTGTTTCAAAAAATGGAGAAGATCTTGGAAGACTCAAGCAATGTAGCTGTTGCTCTCTGCATTTCTTAAGTTCTCTCTTCATGAATTCAATGGGGAATCAATACAGATCTGCACATTAACACAGACTGGCTACCTTGAGAGTCTGCTGCAGCTCTTCCATTTTAAGGTGTGCCGCTCTTCAGGTGTAGGTTTTATTTACCACATGATTTGGGTCTCCACCCATTTCAAAGACCTCTCCAACAGAGAAAGGGCTTTATTGTTACGGTGGTTATAACCATGATTTGGTACTGCTCCTCTGCTTTGGCCTTTGAAGACAGCTATTGTCCTCAGTGGTGGAGCTCACCTGGTCAAGTGACCTTCTAGCTTTTTACAGACACACAACTATATAATGCTCCAGTTATTGAACAGGAGAGAAGCCTCATAGCCATATATCTGGGAATTGCTTTACAATTTGTTCACACTACGCTTTCATGTGTGAGAGATATGTCCAATTTCTCCATTTATGTCTCGGCTCTCACATCAGTGGCTATAACATCCACATTAGCTGCCCTTTCTGATGGCACCTGACTTAATCGATGTGTGCTTAAGTGAAAATTGTGA
Organism: Acanthochromis polyacanthus; assembly: GCF_021347895.1. Lineage (NCBI taxonomy): Eukaryota > Metazoa > Chordata > Actinopteri > Pomacentridae > Acanthochromis > Acanthochromis polyacanthus. The sequence goes on along the minus strand of NC_067113.1, from coordinate 14,584,584 downwards.
TTCCATCAATTCTTCGTTGTTATTTGAGCCTCATATCTTTTCAAGCATCTGACCTAGACTGAGCCCCTTGTTTTGTACCCACATGCCACAGGGGTGGAAATGCTTACAGAATGTGTCAGCTAAGTACTGTATTTTTGGCCCTTGGCCTCAGCGGCGGGGTTTACAAACAGCTATATGGCTCTTCAAGGCCAAGCACTGGCCTTGCACTGGAGGCTTAGCACTGGAAAAGAGGTATTCAAGCTCAAAGTTATTCATGTCAAGTAATGGCAACAAAACCCTTCCATGGAACCCATAAATCTGATATTTTGATGGAAATACCAGACTTTTCATGAGTGCTCTAAAGGAACTTTTATTACTCAGGTAACACTTTGACACAGCTCACCACTTTCACACTATTTGTTCCATCCCTTCTCTTCCTCTCCAGTAGGTAACACAGCAGGGCAAAAATGTTAAGACTGATCGCCCTACACTCCACAGCTCCTCAAAATTCACAATGCACTGTTGTCATTTAAGAAATGGTAATATTCACTGCGCTTTAGAATTGGGCACTTTGTTCGAAAACAACTCATCTCCTCTGCTTTGCTTCGCATCTCTCGAAGGGCTAAAAACTCTCATTCACTCGCCTTAACACTGAGGACTTGGTGATCTAATGCTAAACCTTTCTGAGTGCGTGTATTTGTGAAGAAAAAAATTGCTAAGCCTTTCAAATTGATAGGACTGGCTATCATCATGTATGAGTCTCAACAGTACAAGTGAGCCCTCAGGTTTAATTAAACTTTTTTCAAAGTGTATCTTCCATGAAAATCAACCCAGTCTCTCTGGCATTTGTGTGTCGAGAAGCTCTCCCTCTTTTAGTTCTCTTCGAGTGGTCGATACATTAAAACTTGAACTGATTGATTTCAGAATGCCTGTGCCATCAGTGTCCTTACGCAGCCATTAACTACCTCTGAAGTATCTTAGTCATCAAGCTTTAGGCCAGGGATTGATAATAGCTTGACCGCCAGGGCCTATCTTACCCATCCTTTTTCAGGAGGTCTTGTATTTAGCACCCAGAGCACTTGTGGCAAATCTCAAACAGCACAAGGGTATTCACAGAGCGGCTAAGTGGAAAGCTTTTTCTCATTCGTCTGAACCTCATGAATACATTCCAACTCTAACTAACTACTTTACCTTAATGTGGAATTTCAAACGAGGTATAAGGCCATTTTATTTATTTGTATTCTCAGCATCTTAGTGATACTCTTGAACACAGTGATGGTAGGCAGGATAATCTCTGTCTTTCATCAGCAAAGTGGCCCTGCACAAAACCCATCAGTAATGTATTCGCTATTGATTGATGGTCGCTCCTGCACTACTAGGCAACACCATTATTATCATGCATAGAGTCCAGACTGCCCACAATAAAATCATTGTCTTGATTTAAGTCATCCACCCCCAAGGTGTCATAATAGCACAACTGGTGTTTGCCTCGTATTGCTTTCTTCCTCAACAATTACTGCCGTTCCCTGTTATCATCTTTACACCAACGTGATACTCTTGCCACCTTTGATACCAGGCAGAATGTGTTTTTCCAGACACAAAAGTGTTGCCAGTGTGCGTGCAACAGGTGTAAAGATGAGCTGAAGAGAAGCAAGAGACTTTTGGTTAAAACATATAAAAATAAAATGTGTAATTTAGTTTGTTTTTCTCACCATCCAGTTATGTTCAAGGCAAGTGGTTGAGATGAATTGGACACAAGGATATTGTAATTTTGATACTTCCTTTGTACAAACACATGCACATCATGTTGGCTGCTTCTTATTTTGAGTTATGCTGTTACACAGTGGACACTGATTTGCTAATATATAATGCTATGCACCAATTTTATCTAATAAAAGTAGTCAATAAAGATGATCTGATTGTTAATGAGTGCAATTTAAATTTAAAATAATTTAGGTGTGCATTGGGGGTAAAGCTTTATTTCAAAATGTAACAGAAAAAAAGCCTTTTTATAAATAGATTTTATTATGGATGTGACACTAGATGTATAATGGTATTAAATAGAAGAAAAAGCATAATAAAGCAGAGAGGCAACATTTTTGGAGGGCTTTGAGGCATTAGTAGATGTGTGTATAGATGAAAATACTCAGAGATTATTATTATTATTATTATTATACAGAGCCAGGCTTTGTTGTTTGTTTGTTTTGTTTTTGTTTTTTGTTTTTGTTTTTTGCTGTTGTTGTCTGGCTCTGGCTGTGGATGTTTTCTCTGTGGCCTGTGCTCTCACGGTTGCGGCTGTTTTCAGTGTCGACACATGCGGATCTATGTCGCAAACATTATGTGTTAGTAGTCTGCCACCTGGGAGCTGCCCCGGTCCCGAATCATTGTGAATTACTGTGACCTCGGTTATCAATCATTGTATCAGGGTATCTAATGTAAACGCAACTGTGGCGTGGATAACATGCCACATCTGCTCTTTGGACAGTGCTGCTTCTTGGTTACCAAGCGATTTATTAGAGAGCCCCGTGTGAGGAATAATAGGTCACAGTATAAAAGATCAACCAGCGGCGCTTCCACACGCGGACTATTATCTCTTAAACAGGTTGTTGTAACATTATCGTGTACCTACATGAGACAGCAGATAGTTTGGTGTCCCTAAAACATCTCGCAGGGAGAAAACCAGCAGTGTGGGTTAAAAGCACCGTCCTCAGGGAGCTGTGTTTGCGCTCAAGAACAATTTATTGCCGATGAACATATGGCCAATATTTTGTCTCACGTCATAGCAAGGGGGAAAACAAACACAATGCAATGTTAGCGAGTCAGCAAGAGCAGAGCCACTTGGCCAGCTATGCAAACGCTCTTGGACAATATGAGAAGAGGAGCACTTGCTTTCTGGGTATATAAACCACATCAGGCTTATCTCTGCACGCACTCCTGACTCCCATTTGGAGATATTTCATTAACTCTGCGCGCTGTCTTAACGCTGGCAACACATTCAGCCCCCCTCCAGTCTAGGTAAGCGCACTGGATGCTCCAGGCAGTTTTGCATACAGTATTTATTTAATTGTTTGTTTCTACGGCTTAAACTGCGTCTTTTCTTCCTGCTTTATGCGCATGGACGCGCATCTAAGTCCTTCAATGTAGAATAACCCTGTTCTGACTGCTTTTCAATTCTGTTTTCCATTGAAAGTATAGTTATTCAGACTGTAGGCCTGTGTGGTTTTCACCTAGTGATCATTCCACTCTCACGTGCCCACTCTGTGCTGGCTTGAACATTATTATGATGATAAGAGTGGCCTGCGCCCTCAGTCAGGGGAATTAATCCCTGTATTATTTGAAAATGTGCAAAATTCGAAATTACATTCAGTCCAATAAAATGCCTTGAGAAAATCTCTGCTCTTAAAGTTAACAAAAAGGCACACATTATAAATAATACACTACAACAGCTTCCATAAATGGTGCGCTCACAAGGTTACACCGGTGCCACAACTAAACGGCTGAAGAACATCTGTTATCTTCATATATAATAGACAAAGAGGAGGATTCGGCTGCAGCTGAAGCAGACTATAAAAAATACTCCATAGTTCTTATATCATAACGTGTGCATGATTCCGCTGAGTGTGTGTGTGTAGCATCACTGGCTGTTACAAGTTGTCTAATTGGGTGCACACAATGAGCACCCCCTGTTGTTTCTTAATTTTGCCGGTAGAGACCGCTAGAGCTCTACAGATGTCAACAGCTGTTAATGTTATTACTGCTCTCACGCACATGCTGCCTAACAAGGAGCACAAGTTGTCTGTACTTGTGCCATCCAGAGCGGGCCAGATCAGCTTCTCCTGGAGAGGATTTCTTTATTTATTTCTTCGGAATTAATATTGTTCACCGCGTTTAGAAGTAATAGTTGCCCCCTTTTTTTGTGTGAAGAAGCCTCAGTGCAGGTTCCCCCTCCTCCCTTCATGTTCGTGTCAGTGCGATACTGAAAATGGGAAGTGATTAAAAAATAATAAAGCCCCTTTTTAGCAATTCGTCCAACACAGGGAAAGATTAAGGCGAATGGCACAGCGTGGCATGAAATTCACCGTTACAAATAAACTGGTGGTTTAACAAATGAAGGCATCTCCTCCGGGCACGGGCGCGATGCTATAATCTCGCCGTGACATGTTTAATCATTAGAGGAAAGGAGACGAATAAAGACTTTTTGCCTCCGAGGGAAAGGTGGCTGGATTTCTAAAAAAAAAAAAAAAAAAAAAAAAAACGGGCTCCAAAATGATTTCTACCCCGAAGCCAAGTCTCCTCGGGCCATGGCTTAGCCCCCATAAATAAACCGGACCCGGCTTTACCTGCATATTATATATAGGCTTTTAATCATAGAGGGAGGAAATCGGTCTTGTCACTCTGTACATTTATCATGTGCACCCTGAGGCAGCAGGGGTTACCTTTATCAAAGACTAACTCCCTGCCTGAGGCATCCAAACACGCTGAAATTCAGCGATTAAAAGGGAGGCAATGATCAACATTATTATGGATTCTCCTGCGGCATTCTTATTTGTGCATTCAATCGAAAGATTTATTTAATCAAGAATATAAAAAGCTCTTTCTTTACTTATTTGGGAACAATCGTGGGCATGAATTTTTAGGAGGGAATTATAATTAATCAGACGGGGCCCGTTTTTTTGGGGTTCATCCGAAAAATTAATTGTTTTTGGATGAGTCCATTCTGCTGTACGTTTGATTGCAAAGCTGGGATCAGAAAGAAAAAAAATGTAACGAGCTTTAATAATGAGCCAGTCAGCTCTGTAGCTTATAATATTAAAATGGGAGAACTGGCAAAACTGGTGATAGCATAATTACAGCAGCAATGATCACATAAAAAGGTTAGTCTTGTGCGCGCACTGTGCGGTTTTACGCACACAAGTCAGATGAGCAGCCCAGTGAGAAATACTATTATAATGTGGCGTGCTGGTGTCACATCTGAAGATTTAATCTCAACTGGACTCAAATAAGCGGGTGATAGGAAGCACCAGCTCTGCGCGCCCCGTATTGTCCTTTAAATCCTGATGCATCTGCAGCTCAGAGGCCCTTCTTTACAGCATCCTCTGTGTGGTTTAA